>NC_082601.1:18445418-19157918 GCF_030936135.1 Gavia stellata | reverse complement strand
AAAGTTCTTTTTTCCAAGTAATCTTGAACTAACTCTTTTTCTCAATTCCAGCTAATAGCAGTAACAGGAAGGAGATAAAATGATAATGTAATGAAATGGATAAACCAAGGCTATTTTCAGTTATGTATTGGGTTAAAAATGTGAGATTACCATCCCAAGCTTGTTTCATTACAGCATTGTTACGGTGTTATATTACAGTATTAGCAATCTTTCAAAATCCATGATATTGTTTATAAAAATAAACTAATTGAAGGCAAGTTCTGTTTAAAGTGATCTCTAGCACTATGTTTGTGTTTGCTCATGCTTTCTTTTATGTCCAACGTTTGTGTTTAAACATGTTTTGTTAGAAGAATAAAATATACTCTGACTTGCAGTCTCCAGTAACTTTTGCTTTTAAAGTCAAGACTCTTGGCTTCCCTTTCGCTTGTTCCTACTTTGCCGTGTCTGTCATGTCCTCTCTGCCAGGACTCGTGGCTATAAAAGTGTGTGGGAGTAAAGGTTAAAGATAAATGCTAGGTTTAACAAATATGGTTACTGTTGCCATAAGGATTCACTTCTGAAGTTAGTGGTTGGATGATTCTATTTTTAAGGTAGGATTACAATTGCATTCCACATCCATGCCTGAGTTAAAGTTAAAATCAATATACTTTTAGCACTTTTTCTTTCTGAAGACTTCAGGTTGTCAAGTCAAGGGCTAGATTCATAAGGGGAACATAGTCTAACCATCGGACTTTATACCAATAAGTAAACATTCAACAGGTCACAATGAGAACATGAGTGAGATTGTGCTCCAGTAGTAGCAGCACTCTTTTGTGGGGAAAGGGAAGAGGGACACCTAAATTCCACTTTGTGGTCTTAATAATTGTTTTAGTGCTTTGAATAAAGTGGATCAGCTCCAAAAGGAGACATTGAGAACTTGCTTTAGCCTGGTAATTACTGAATTAATCTGGATCAATGTGGGTTCAGATTTCTCTTAGAAAAAGGGATTGCATTTGAGTCTTTCATAGCAAAGATGCCCAAACTGTCCATGTATTTGTTAAAAAGGGGACAGCATCATCTTCTCTTTCTCTGTCTGGGAACTTTCCTAGTGGACCAGTCCATTGACAAAGTTTAGAGGAAAGTGAGGAGCTGAATAGCTCTGTGCTGTCAGGACTCCTGCAAATGTATCAGCAGCAAAAGGAAGATGAGGGAAAATGTGGGCCTGCTGCTGAGTGGGGTGGTGGTAACAAAGGACATAGAAAAGGCAGAGGTACTCAATGCCTTCTTCACCTCTGTCCTTACTAGTAAGATTTGCTTTCAGGAATCCTAGGCCTCTGAGACCAGCAGGAGCATCTGGAGCAATGGAGACTTACCCTCAGCAGAGAAGATCAAAACATTTAAACAAATGGACACAAACAGGTCCATGGGACCCAATGGGCTGCATCCGCAAGTGCTGAGGGAGCTGACAGATGTCATTGCAAGGCCAGTCTTAAGTATCTTGATCACAGGAGGACTGGAAGTTCAACACAAATGTCATGGCTAGCTTCAAGAAGAAAAGGAGGGAGGATGTGGAGAACTATAGGCCAGTCAGCCTTACCTCGATACGCGGGAAGGTGATGGAGCAAACAATTCTGGAAACCATTTCCAAATATATTAAGGACATAAAGAAGATTTAGAGTCATCAGTATGGATTTATGAAGGGAAAATCATGCCTGACCAACCTGATAGTCTTCTAAGATGAAATGACTAGCTTGGTGGATGAGGAGAGAGCAGAGGATGTTAATCATCTTAACTTTAGCAAGGCTTTCATCACTGGCTGTCATAGTATCCTCATTAACAAACTGCTGACTAGACAAGCGGATAGTGGATTGAAAATTGGCTGAAATGCCAGGCTCAAAACACTATAATCAGTGGCAAAAAGTCTAGCTGGAGGCCAGTCACTAATGGTATACTCCTGGGGTCAAGACTGGGGCCAATACTGTTTAACATCCTCATTAATGATTCTGGATGATGGGACATAGTGCACCCTCAGCAAGTTTGCAGGGAGTTGGAGATTGGGAGGACTGGCTGGTAACACCAGATGGTTGTGCTGCCATTCAGAGGGATCTCAACAAGCTGGAGAGATCGGACGAGAAGAATCTCATGGAGTTTAACAAAGGGAAAGGCTAAATCCTGCACCTGTTGACTAATGTTCCCACAGGTTACTAGGGGTCAGGGACCAACTGGCTGGGAAGTAGCTTTACAGAAAATTACATGGGAGTCCTGGTGAACACCAGCTTGAACATTAGCCAGCAATGTGCCCTTGCAGCAAAGGTGGCCAACAGTATCCTGAACTGCATTAGGAGGAGTGTTGCCAGCAGGTTGAGGCAGGTGATCATTTCCCCCTACTCATCACTGGTGAGACACATCTGGAGTGCTGGATCCAGTTCTGGACTTCCCAGTGCAGGAAAGATACGGATTTACTGGCATGAATCCAGCAAAGAACCACAAAGATGATTAAGGGACTGGAGCATTTGTCATATGAGGTGTGGCTGAGAGCTGGAGGAGAGAAGGCTCAGGGAGATCTTATCGATGTATCTAAATAGCTACAGTTGGGGAGAGTAAAGAAAATGGGGCCAGACTCTTCTCAGTGGCATTCAGTGAAGGGACAAGAGGCAGCAGGCACAAACTGACATACAGGAAATTATTTTTAAACAGAAGAAAAAGGTTTTTTACTGTGGTGGCAGTCAAACACTGTAGCAGATTGCCCAGGGAGGTTGTGGAGTCTCCATCTGTGGAGGTATTCAAAATGCAACTGGCCACAGCCCTGGGCAACCTGCTCTAGCTGACCCTGTTCTAAGCAGGGGGATGCACTAGATGATCTCTAGAGATCCTGTGATGCTTTGACTTAGTTACTTGGATCCATATCAACAGCATCTGTGTATTTCTTCCAGGTTCACTGGTTGTAAAGAGATTTCTGGTATTTCCAAAGTTCGTGCATGCCCATGGGACCTATATATGGGCCACAGGTTCCTACTGGGGCATTTAAATACTGCCTGTGATGGATCCAGCCCCAGGTTATTCTGCATGGCCAAGCTATTTCAGCACTGTGAAATACATGCAAACCTTAAGAAACTTAGGGACTTCTAGAGTGAAGTGGTGCTGTTTAATAGAATATATGTAACAATTGATAGTTTAGTCCTATGGGCATATTGTTGCCCGCAAAAAAGAAAAAGAAATGTAGATGTACTCCTTAAAGAAATAAGGCTATTTAATTAAGCATGAATTAAATAGATTGCTAACTAGAACTCTACATGCAGCTGCATTTTCTTCACTACTATAACCTTTTGTTCATTCTCCTTTTTTTTTTAGAATTTTGTGATTTATTTAGGTATAATGAAAATAAAGAAGTATACAAATCAAAAAGTGATAATAGTACTGTTTAGTTATTTTAGTGATTATATAGTATTACTATCTTTTTCCTTTTTTTTTTTTTTGCATTTAAAAATATAACTAGACGTACTCATGCAGTGTTGTAAAGTAAGTCTTCCATAAGATACCATAAAGAGCAGGCTTACTCCTTGACAGCCTCAGCAAAGGAAAGAGGGTGTGCTCAAAATCAAAGCCAGGAACAGGTTCAGCTTGGACACAACTGATGATCTCTACAACGGGAGTATGTCATACACAGAGGTGATCTCTGAAGTGACCAAATCCTGAAGGCTTTATAGCTTAAAATGTACTCTGAAGTTTTGTCTAGAAGCTTATTAATGGTTAGTGCATGTGCAGAGCACTGCAGATCTGAGTCATAAGGGATCTATGCTGTTCTGTACTATCTTCATCTTCCACATTCTCCCTCATATATTCTGCGTCAAGCACATGAAACCAGCAGTACTTGTGCAGAGATGAAAAGCTGATAGCAATAGTCTAATAGTCTCTCCCTGATTTACCCATGGTGTCAAGCAGAGAGAAGTTCTATAAACTCATTTGTATGCACTGTCCACCCACAAACTTTATCTCAAGTTGTGTGAGTGTTGAGTCACAGACAGGTAGTTCTTGTTCAAGTCCCATCTTCATGTAAGCTGTGGGTAATAACAAAAGCTATTTCAGTCTCACTCTCAGAAATAATAAGAGTAAGGTACTAATAATTTCTTTACAACAACCCCCCCTCAAATCAATAGAAAAATGCGAACAGCAAGTTCCAGTTAGGAATGCCTGCTGATCTGTTCACCCAGTAGGAGCTTTCATCCCGATCAAGAAATCACCAGTGGACCCTATCAGCCAGATCACTGTTGTCTGCATGCTTGCTGACCTAGTCAAAAAACTAGAGGCCTAGATGGTAAATACTACATTTAGAGAAGATGTGTTGGCACTGCCCAAAAAGATCATATTTATCCAGGTGCACACTAATTCCATCCTTTATTGCAGTTTCTACTGCTTTGCCTGGCACTGATGTTAGGCTTGCCAGCTTTTAGTATCATCCATCCTGTCCCCTCGTTTTCCCCTTGGAATCTTTTTTAGAGATTGCTGTCACATTGCCACCCTCCAGTCTCCAGGCACAGAGAAAGCTTGAAGAGAAAGGCAGGTCCATTAGTAGATCTGCTATTTCTTATCCGCACTCCCTTAGAAAGCTTGGGTGCCTATCAGACAGTCCTGGGGATTTGTTACTCTGTGTATTTTGGATTACAGCTTTTCCAAAGTATGAGGATCACCTGCTTATTCCAGTGAACACATGCAAATACATCATTTAGCCTCTCTGCAAATGTTTTGGCCTCTCCTCTTCTTTACTTTGCAGTTTTCAGTTGATCCATCAGACTCTGGTGGGCTTCTTGGTCTTGATGTGTCTAAAGAAGGATTTAATATTAGCTTGGATTCTGTTTGCTAGCTGCTGCTCACACTTTTTTGTTGCTCTTTCACTGTGTTTTCCTTTAACGTGTCACTTTACGACTCTTTCTGTGTTTTTCATGCAGAGATTAGTTCAACTTCTTGGTTCTAATAATCTACCCTGTGGTGAGATTATCTGTGCCCACTTCCTTTTACCAGTTTTCAAGATGGCGTACACTGATGCTGTGCGGTGCATCCTTCAGGAAATTCAGCTCCACCTGTAAGAATTCACTGTTCCTAGCTGCTTCTTTTTGTTTCCTCTCCACAAACTTTCTCAGTTCTATGTCTCTGTTCCTTTTGAAACTGGGTGCAACTGCTGTGAATGCTTGGCCTTTGTCAAGCCTGTGGGAATTTTGAATATAAACACAGGAACAGCAACTGTAAGCTGAAGATGTAGTACAAGATCTTGCACATTAATGAGGACCAAATGAAGGGCTGCATCTCTTCTGCCGCTTCCCAGTCCAACTGCTCTGTGAAGCAGTATTGATGGAGTCTAATGTAGTCTGTGTTATATTCCAATGCTGCAGGGTCCAGACAATACGGGCGTTACCTGAAGTACCGTTTCGGTTGTATTTCCAGCCCTCTTTGCCCGTCTGATCTCTCTTGGCATAGCGTCTCTGTCCTTCTGGTCAGGCAGACAAGTCTGCAGACTCAGTACTACATACGCTTAAAGCTGGCATTTCGGTCCATGCAGATTCTGTGTCACTTGCTGGGTGCTTACTTTGTTAATTTGATTTGATTATAAGATCTCACTAATAAATTTCACTACCCCATCACCAGCAGAGGTGACTCTTATCTGTATATTTTATATTCTGGTACTGTGATGTCCTACATGTGTCTAGCATGTCATAGTCTTCACGTAAGACTAGGCATTTAATTTCCCTCAATTTATTCATTGGATTTTTAGCATATGTGTCAAAGTATGTGTTGTTGCAGTGTTTGTTTCCTTCTTCATCCCCCATTTGAAAGGTACTCTGTTTTCTGCTGCTTATTTCTGCTTTGTGGCCTCTCCTGCACTCAAAAAGGCACAATTTCTAAGCCTTTGCTGGTGTCATACTGAGCTACTGCTCTTCAGTTTATAGCTTAATCAGTCACAACCTTTAAATGCCAGCAGTTTAGCCTTCAGTGAGTCCACCCTTTCCACACAGGCTCTTTTTATCTGAGAAGTGCTCCCAAGTCCAGATCAATCTCAAATATTGCTCTTTATACCATCCTCTCTACTGCCCGTTGAAAGTTTGCCTCTTTCTGGTCACACATAAGGCAGTGGGGACATTTTGGAAAGTGCTGTTGGAGAGGGTCTTACCTTCACTTTCCCTTCAACAAGCTGAATTTTGCCTCCAGAACATGATGTGAGACTCAAAACCACAAGCTCTTCCCCAGCACTTTCAGGGAACTCTTCTGCTTTGCATGTTTAAAGAAGAAAAAAGCTTTTTCATTTAATTTTAAAAGCTCTTCCACCTGAATTAGTTTTTATTTGCTTAAAAACATTTCCCAAATTATAACTGATGTTCTTTTAAACCATTTCTCCAAACTAAGTTTTTTGCAACAAATGTAATGTGGTACAGAATAGTATCTGAGTTGCCAGCTCCTACAATCATAATTTGAGTAATAATCCTACACTGGCACAGTACCAATGGAAAACAGCTTTTGAGGAGATTGAGCATATTAACACTGCCAGGAAAACTACTACACCAAGGCACAATTTCCATTAACTCGCACAGTGCAGGTGTCAGAGACCCTTTCTTAAAGTGCTACAAATGAGTATAATTTACCACTTATTTTATGATTTTAAGTGGTTCTCTGAATGTTGAAGTACTGCTTGTATTGTTTTGTTGTTGTTCCAGGAGCATGTAGAGATCCCAGCAGGAGTCAAAGCCAAACCAATGCACAGAGAAAGACATTCCCTGCTATAAACAGACAAAAGATGCAGAGTGGATGTGTGCACACTCCTTTCTTTGTCCTATTTCTCAAACCTGTTTCTAGTATTTCAGCAGGCCTTGTCTAATCTGAGTTTGAATACACAGCAGGACAGAGTGGGAGGCGGCACTACAGAAGTCGGCACTGTCACACTTGAGTAAAAAAGGAGGTTGGTATTAGAATAAAGGTTTGTAATTCCTTTTATTATTTCTGGAAGTTACCTACCATGTTTCTGTGTAGTGGGAGAAACAGAACAGTCTCTAAAATGCTATAATAACATCTAGCCTATTTATTATGGATGATGACACTTTAAGAGAGTCAAATATAAGAATCCCTAACAATAATAAATGCTTCAAACACAACAAAAAACTCAAAACCTTGGAACTCGTGCCAAAGATTCATAAAGTGATTGTTAAAGAGATTTAAGAAAGACATAAAAATTCAGCTGAGAGAGTGTGTGGTTTCATCTTAAGTTTACCGTGCAATACAACAGTTTCATAATGTGCTAAAAGGTTAGGCTGCTGCCACTGAAACAGGAAATCTAAAGCAGCAACAGAGAAAAGCCATTTTCCTTTGTGTTCCCTTTTTGCTAAAAGCAAAATATTCTTTAATTTTTAAAAATAATTAAGTCCTCAACATCCAGTGAGAAAGCAAGCCAGCAAATAAAGTAAGTGTCCATGAAGAAAAGACCATCCAGGTAGAGTTAATGCAAAACCAAGTCAAAGTTATTGCTTAAAGACCTCTCTGGATACGATCTCTCTGTATCCAAATTAGTTGCTGGATGCTTGTCACCTCCTCTTTGAATTTCAATGATTTTTTTTTCATGGCCAGGTATGGGATTAACTCAATCAATCCAGATTTGTCTATATGTCAAAAAAGAATCATTTGGCTTTTATCCACACTTACAGTAAAAGTTGCAATTGTCCAGTTTTCTTTTCCATTAAACTACCTTTAAACATGTCTGGGGCTGATATATTATATGGTTAGCAGGCATTTTACTCAAACCAGAGCCATGTTCTAATATTAAACTTAGTGGCAGAGTCTAGGTAGGACTGAAATCTTTGCTGGCTGCTTTGTGGGCACCATGACTTTCTCAAAGAAAGTCCTCTGCCTCAGGAAATAACGCTGCTCCTGCAATTCTCGTAAGCCCTCATTTGTTTGGTGGGGGTTTTTTGGTTGGTTGGTTGGTTGGTTTGTTTTGGTTTTTTTTTTCCTGTAAGGTCCTGGGTATTGCAATTACCAATGTTGCAAGGTGGAAAAAGTAATAAACAACCAGTGTTCCCCATTCAGATGTCACAGTTTCAAAGTCACTGCTGGGGAGCGGGGGGGGGGGGGGGGGCGCAGAGAAGAGCAGAAATTACCATCTCCAGAGCTCTTCCCACTCTTGGGAGATGCTGGAGGTAGCAAATCCTTTTCCAGCATTCCCTTTGTGCTCCCTGGCATGTGGATGCGCTCAACCTAGCTAGAAAAACTGGATTACAATGTGTTGATTGTAAAAGAGGGAGGAAGGTTGCCCATGCAAAGTATCTATTTCATGTGGTGAGCATAAGAGAGATGGCGTGGAGATTTACGGATAGATAGGTGTTGACACTTTCTGCAGGTAATGCTATTGTTATAAACATATGGGCATAAAAGCAAATTATCTGTTGATGAGCAAGAAAGACTCCTGCTAGAAATACAAGGCTCTTAGTTATGATGTTGGCACCTCAGAAAGCTTTTTTGACTGGAAAGGCAAAATAATCTGCTTGGAAGCAAGAGAAAAGGCTGCTGTGCGTCACTGTCAGCTCTGTGGTGGAGTCCCTCCTGTATCTGAAACTCTGTATTTGATTATCTTTGTAGGCATGGTTGAAGTTTGCTCTGCTATTAGTGCTGCTTTGCAATGAGCTGTAAGTATTTATGGGGACATGATAACGTTTGTGATTTGCAATACAGAAATTGTTCACTGATTATGCTGTGAGTAATGCTGCTGCACAGCTCACATTAAATGCAGAAGCCTCATTGATAAAGCTAGGATAAATCCTTTAAGAAGTAGGCTTTGGCATTGTTATAATTTTGATAAGCTTTGATACGAACCCACTTTTTCAGTTAACAGAAAGCTGTAGAAGATTTTCATAAGTTATCATATGACATACACTGATTTTGATTTTTTCCTGCACTGTCCTTTCCAAAATACTGGTTGGTTGGTTTGGGGTTTTTTGTTTTGTTTGCAGAGTGATTGCTCCCTTTACAACCATCTACCTTGAGGAAATATTTTTAATCCTCCTTTTTTAAATCTGGCATGCTTAAAACATGAATGACAAGAGAAGGCCAAGAGTCTTCCACAGGAGAGATTGCTTAGGCCACAGGATCAGCAAGTTCAGCAGAGGAAAGGTTGAGCTATTGCCTTTGGAAGCTAGCTCCATTAAGAAGAGATGTGTGGGAACTTTTCACCTTTTTGGAGACGAGAAAGATGCTGTACCATGGGGGGAAAGGAACAAGATGACTTTCTAAGTTCTTCTCTCCAACTGCATGTAGCAGTGTTATGCAGAATTAATACCAGAAACAGATACCCATTGTAGCGATGTTGATGTGCACCAAGTCTTCAGGGAAATAGAAGCATGTTGACTCTACTCAGGTGAGGAACTGGCAGCCTGGGAGTTACTGCTGGCAACTGGTAGTCTTGTAATGGACATGTTGGCTGGCTTTTCTGGGTAGGTTGTGTGGATTTCTGGTTGAGCTCTTGGGATACGAGATATCAAAGGATATTTGCCAGTGCCCAGATCCTTCTAATTCCTGTAGCACTGGTCTGTGTGTCAGTGTGTTCTACAGAGATCACTGTTGGCACATTGGATTTTGCCCTGCACAGGGTGCCAGGTAGGCTGACAGTCCTTTGCCTTAGTGGGGGACTGCATGGCACCAGAGTGCACAAAATTTGGTTAGCCACAGAGAAAACATGCAAGCCCACTGAAGGGTTAACAACCACAATTTGCATATTAGCTTTTAATTGATCATTTCCACAGACCACAAAACATTGTACTGCAACTTATTTGCAAGACAAAAAAAGAAAGAAACAACAAACCAAAAAATAAGTATTTGTGTTCAGGCTTTTTTTTTTAAATGCTCTTGATAGAAAAACCAGTAAAACTACTGTTTACATGTGATTTTCAATAACTTCCTATTTTTTAAACTTCTGTCATCAAAACACGGACTTCTTGTTTTGTACGTAAAGCACTTCAACCAAACAGTTGTACAGGTGTGAGTCTAGGTACTCTTATCTGTCTGCTGCTTGGCTCAGGGCAGAGGGATGCGTTTTGGTGGGCTCACCAGGGCTGTACATTTTGTATCTCCTCTTACATGAATGTGTGACAGAGTTTAAGTGTAGGGCACGCACATGCACACAAAACTGAAACTAAGAGGCACCAGTGCCAACAGAGATCTTTCCTATCCTTGGGCATTCTTTAGTTTTTGAGTCAGGATCAGGGTCTGATCCTGTGTTATCTAGCATGGTATTTTATAAACAGATAATGAAAAAGGACCTCAAATTGGAAGTGCATATTGGAGACCATATGTTATATACAGTAAGAAACCTTAAGAGAAGCTCCCCTCTATTAATATACATATTTGCTGATACATGTTCGGTAAATAGGATGCTGTTAATTTCAGAGTTGCTGGTGTATGTTCAGTAAATATGCACTGCATGCTGTTAGTTCCAAAGTTAAACACTTTACTACTCTCCATACCAAAACTGGGACAGTCAGTTATTACATTAAAAATAGCACGCATTCGGAAAGGTTCATGGGGATGCGGGGTTCACACCTACTGCTTCTTGTCGTGATCTTTTATTTAAAAAGAGACACACCATCCCACCACGTGTTTAATTTTAGTATCAATAGCTTGCTTTTGTATCAGGCTCACCAGTGGGAAATTTCTGCCTCCCACTCTCTGCATGGAGACTTTAAAGCTTTGTGCTTCCAGAAAACAAACGCTTTCTGGGAGCACAGCTTTGATTTTGCTGCAGCTACGGACCCCTCTCTCCTTGAACCCGATTTCTGATTTCTCAAAGAGCTCCTGCCTCGGCAGCCAGGTCTTGCTCTGTTATTTCCAGCAGGAGAGAACATTTGCTTACTTACAGATGCCTGGTTTTGTTCACTGTCTTTCCGCTCAATTCCCAGCCCGGCACACCCTCAACTCCTGCGTTCCCGGGTGTCCAGATTCCTACATGATGGGCACATTTGAAACACATAAAACAGACTGCATGCTGCGCTTCCCATCTTTATGAAAATCTAGTATTTCTTTCCCTGAACAACTGCTCCTCCAAGTCTAATCAAAATAGATTTTCCTAGCCAATTTTTTTTTTCTTGCAACTTTGCAAGTGCTTTCTTGCACAGCTGGGTTTTGAGCTATGCAGCCTTTCCAGGTCAGCGCCGAATCACCCAACGTGCAGCTATAAACAGACGTGATTTTATTTTACATAGTTTCCGTCAGTTTCCCTTCTTTCTCTTTTCCTCCTTCAGGCCAACTGGTTCTCTGTGTCTTTGTGTTTTTATTTTTGGTTTCTCTAACTTCCTGTAGCCAGCATCATAATTTTCTCAGAAACAGTTATTTCAACTGCTCCCACTCTCATCCCCTCCTCCCCCTTCCCTGGCAGAAACAGATCAGACAATTGCAATTTTAGCTGCTAGCTACCAGAAAACTCCTAGAAAGTATGGCAAGGCCGCCCAGCCTCCTTCTAGTCCCTCTCCAGCTTCGCAAAGGTCCAGCTCGCTCCGGCGGGCAGGTAGGCAGAGACAGGTCTGTAACGGGGCGGCAGGCGAGGGCTCTGAGGCCTGGCCATGGGGGTCCCTGACGCTCCCCCGTGGTGGAGAGGGCCGTGGCCCGGCGCCGGCTGCCAGCCAGCCGCTCCCTGACGCCAGCGCTGCTGTGGCACGGAGGGACCCTAAGGCGACACCAGTCCCCCCCGCCCGGGGCCTGCGGGGATGGCCCCCCCGCCCTGCCCCAGCGCCTGGCCCGGCACTTCCCCGCCTCGGGGGTGGCGTCGTGGCCGGACCCAGCCGGCACGCGGCCCCGCGGCCAGAGGGGGATGAGGATCACAGGGTAATGTTTAGAAATGTATTACTTGATCCATTTTTAGGGATTTTACTGCAGTGTCTGCTTTTTTTTTTTTTTTGGCTTATGTTCTCTTCACTTTTTGCCTTTTCTTCACTTTTAGCACTTATGCTTTCCCTTTCTTTCCCAACTGACCTTCTACAACTTTTTTTTTTGTTTTAACTTTGATTACCATGCGATAATTAGGTCTGCTTTTCTATTGTTTCTTCATTTTTCATCGGGGTTTCCTCATTTTTTTTCCTTCTTCCTTTTTCTTCTTCACTTTTCCTCTTTTTTTTTCTCTTCTCCTTTTCCCTTCATTCCCCCCATGTTTTCCTCATCTCTGCTCTTACTTTTTCCCTTCCCCTTTCCTGCGTTTCACTCCCCTCAGTGGTAACCTGGCTCCCGCCGGGGCAGCCGGGGCCGGCCCTTCCCCGCCGCCTCGACCCCTCACACCCGGCCGCCGCCCAGGCCAGGCCCGGCCCCGCCCCACACCTCGTCGCAACCCCGGGGCCGCTCTGCTCCTGGCAACAAGTGACGCTCCCCTGGGCGGACCAATCCGGCCTGCTGCTCGCGGTCCCGGCCAGCCGACGGCGGGCGCGACGCTCCGGCAGAGCGAGCCCGGCAGCGCGCCCGCTCCGCGCAGCCTGCGCGCCGCGGGAGGATGGCGCGGGCGGCGGGGCTCTGCCTGGCTGCCTGCGGCCTCGCCTGGCTCCTCGTCTGCTGCGCGGCCCGCCGGGACCCCTCAGGTAAGCCGGGCGCCCACCTTGCGAGGGGGAGAGGCGCTGCGCGGGTGCGCAGCGGCTCAGGGGGCGCGGAAGGCCCTTTTCCGCCCCGGCGGGCGCCTGAGGGGGGAAGGCAGCGCGGTGACGGACCTTCCGTCCGGACGGTTCCCGGCACCTCTGGGCGTTGCGCTAGGTGGCAAAGTCCAACTGCCTGGAAACAACGTGGGAAACTTACAGGAGGAGCGAAAAAGCGAGGAGAAACCCCCAAACCTCCCTTCCGGACCGTGCGCTGCGCTTCGGGCGGCGCGGAACCAGCCGCTGCCCCGCCGCCCCCGGGTGCCACGTTCCCGGTGCCCGCGGTGCCGGGGGCCGCCCCCGGGCCGGGGCAGCGCCGCGGAGCGGAGCGGTGGGAGGGAGGCGGGCCTTTGGCCGGTTACCCCGAGCTCGGGCAGGTCCCCTGCAGGGCCTTAAGCCGTCATTTTTATTCGCTGCTTTATGCTCGGAGCGGGGGGAAGGAGGCTTACTCAGCCTCTCAGAAAGCAGGTGGAAAAGCTTCACGTTGAGCAAATTCTTGCACGCCGGAGGCACTAGCTTGGCCCCTGGGAAACAAGTTCAGCGCTTCGCTAAATAGTTGCACCTCACGTATTTTTATACCCTTTGACAGTAACAGCTCGGTTTTGTAGCTCAAGTTGTCAGGTGAAACTTCATGGCAAGAGTGATGCACTGGAGTAATTGGCCACTGGTATTAATAAATTGCTCCACGGGGGGATTTAGTGAGACAGCATCAGCAGTTTTTCTTGGGAAATTTTAAAAAGTGGTTTTCTTCTTGATGTCAGAATGAACATGTAGTGTAGGAAGAAGTGAAAGAAGAATGAGGAAGGGGAAGATCTGAGAAGAGGCCGCGAACATGTTATAAGAAATGGAAAAGAAGAAAGTCTGGAGGGGAGAATAAAAAGCAAAAAGCAGCTATAGTGCTGAAAAAGCCCAGGGTAAAAAAAAATACCACAAAAGCAGGTTTGGTTGTTAAAATTACTTATTTAGTTAATAGAGAGGATGAAAGAGACAGTTGGTTAAAATGTGCTATTTAGAAAAAGTCACTCCGGTAGGTGGCTGACTTAAAGATTCTTCTTTACAGTTTGACCAGCTCAGTACTATTTAGATACTATTTGGCACTTACACAGTGGAAAATTCACGAGTATACTGGGAAGTAGTGGTAAAATTCACTGCATAACATCACTGAATATTTTCCTTGCTGTTCAGCCAAACCTATTATTAAGTCATATTAAAAAAACGCAGTAGGAATGTGATTGACAGTGCATTACTATTAAATACAAAACACTACTCAGCAGATCCCTTATTTAAACAGCAGAGTAATAGACTTGTGGGCCTGGGACAGCCAAGGTCCATTTCAGCCTGGTTAGTGAACCTTTTATGCTGTAGGGCCATCTTTATTGTGGCATAGAAATAGTTTTAGTGCATTTTTTTCTTGGTTAGCTTAAACCTACTGCCACTTGTCATGGAGGTGTTCTTGTACTGACAGAGGTGTCAGCTAGTATCTGTAGGGTGTTCCACATCTTTTTAAAATTGTATACTATGCTTTGTCAACTTTTTCTTTCTTTTTAATGGCAAGCTACGTCACAGCTGAAAATGAAACTAGGGTTCCTGTATCATTTTAAAAATGATACTCCTAATCTTTGTGTGGTATCTTTGGTGGGATATTCATTCTAAAACGCTCTCCCAAATGCAGTGCAGTTATTTTAGTAATACTGCAGTTGTAGCCACAAACTGCTTCACATATAAGCCTATCGTGTTGTGTATCATACATGATACATAGTTTTAAAAAAAAAGTGCTTACTAGGTGAAGATTATTATTAATTATATTTTATGGTACCTGCTGTGTGTTACTACATTTGCAGATAGGCATGAAGACAAGATTCTTTACCTAGTAAGCTTGCAAATTTATCAGGGGTTGATCCAACCAGTATGTGTTAAAGAAAGAATTCTCTTTGATAGGATTGGACTTAGAAAAAAGCCTCATTTTATCTCCCCTCATTTTATAATGACTTTGAGAGAGATTTTTTTTTTCTCCCAGAAGTGAAGAACACTCACTAAAGAGCAGGAAAATGTACTTAACATGGCTTATACGAAAGAGGTAGCAACTGCTGTTGGTACATTATTCTGTACTTTTCTGGTAGCATGTCTCAGAATGTGATTACACTTTCAAAAATTAACATCTGTGAAAGTGATACTGAATCATACCCATATGCAGATATTTGTTTATTCTTATACAGGCAATGATGCTTTTACCATTCGGCATGACACAATGAACAAGTGCATACAAGTTAAAAACTCGCGGATAGTGATAGATGACTGCAAGGAGACAAGTGAAGCTTTATGGAAATGGGTATCCCAGAATCGTCTCTTTCATTTGGGGTCCAAGCAGTGCCTGGGACTTGATATATTCACCAAATCACTGTCTCGCCTGAAAATGGTTGATTGTAACTCAGAACTAATGCTGTGGTGGCGATGTGCTGATGCTTCCATTCTTGGTGCATCTCAGTACAAAGTGACTATCAAGAGTACCTATGTAACTGCAAGCATAAATGCAACAGACCAGTGGAGAAGCAACAGTTCCTCCGATGACATATGTCGGTATCCTTACCATGGTAAGTTTGCGCAGGATTTTGGAGGATTTTTTGTTTTTGTTAAGGGCTTGTTGCTGTATGTCTATGCCAATAGATCCTTAAAATTAATCATGTGAAAAAGACTGGTCAGTAAAGCAACAGAATGTTTTGATGTAGACAGATACTGATATTCAAGTATGAAACTTTAATTGTTTTTAATAAAAAATAAATATGCACAACTGCAGAGGTTTTGTTATTGAGTGGCTTGCTTAGCGTGTTTAAATCCGGCCCCTCATATTTTAGTGAGAGCCTATTTAATTATGAAGTATCAACCACCTTCTATCAGAACTGACACTGTCCTCTTCACAGTGATGGGAATTTTGCTGTTAGCTCAAATAAGAGCAGGATTTGAGGCTATTTTCTTTGCTGGTAAGCTGTACAATCAAATTCAGCGCATGCTGCTAGCTCGCAGCCTGTTGGACTGTCAGGAACCATCCGTTTGCTTTGCTCTGTCCACTGGCCATGGAAGCCAGTCTCATCTGAAGTCTCATGCTTGCTGGAAGAAGTGGTGAAACTTGCTTTACCGTATTTAAGAGCAGAATTTACTGAAGAGCCCAATAGGCTCCCATTTGAAATGTTTTCCCTCTCCTGCATGTGTTGATTCCTAGAGCCTTGTTCTGTGTTCTGTGGTTTCTGTTTGCACAGCAAACCACCCGGATTTCAACAGGACCATGTATTTATCCGAAACTTACCAGGAAGGGGAAACAAATTTCTGCTGTGTTATGCCCCACTCAGAAGTAAAAGTGCAGAAAAATATTTTTCTCTTGCTTCTTTCAGTTCTGGCATTGCTGTGTATTATCTGTAACAACAAGATACGGTGTTTTAAGACCACAAGTGCGATTTGAATGCTTTTAAGTTAACTATGTCTGTACAAGCAGTAACACTGATTTGCTGTCCTTTCCTCCTCTAGACAACTTGTATCTGCTTCTTTAATTTTTTTTTTTTTTCCTGCAGAGGTTTATACCAAAGATGGGAACTCCTATGGAAAACCCTGTGAGTTCCCCTTTCTGTACAATAAGACGTGGCATCATGACTGCATTCAGGATGAAACGCATATGGGTGGGAAATGGTGCGCCACATCTGAAGATTATACTCACGATGGAAAATGGGGAATCTGCTTACAACCAGGCACGTTGGGTTTCTAAATAGATGTCCTTAAAAGCATTCTGTCACTTCATGTATGTACAGCTCCACCTTGGCGTAGCACGTTGCTGTTAAGCTGGGTAAAAGCAGGTCCCTTTTCTATTGCAGCGTTGACAAGATGATCAGCCCACATTTACTCTGCCATATATGTGATTACCAATATAAAAATTGATAGACCTTCAGTATTATGATTTTTCTTTTGAAACTTTCGTGATGTTTCAGTATAGTCATAGTTACAAGTACCTTCTGCTTCCTTTAAACAGAGGATGGTTGTCATGATATTTGGGAACATCATCCGGGGTCTGAAAGTTGCTACCAGTTTAATACACAGTCTGCTCTTTCTTGGAAGGAAGCTTATATTTCATGTCAACGACAAGGGGGAGATTTACTTAGCATCCAAGATGCATCTGAATTAAGTTACATACAAGGTAGGCGTAATTATTCACATATGAATATCAGGAAATCTTGACAAATTGACATAAAGTGAAGATAGAAACGAAAATGCTATCTTCTGTGTTAAAACTTGATTGTACTTAAAATGCATTGGTGCTTTCATTTATGTAGCAAAAATAAGCTGCTAATCTCAATTCAGAGGTTTTTTTTTTTTTTTTTTAATTTATCTGTGCGATTTCATTGTAGTGGCTAGCTATCGTTCATATTTATAATGAGGAATGTCCCTAAAATCTCAAATATGGGCCAGAGTGGCAATTGGTGTTTTAGCAGCATATTACCCACTTGTTGTCATGAAATTGTCCTCACTGATGTTCAGGCTTGGCCTGGAGGAATTGTCCAGTGTGCCATTGGGAATACAAAACCAAAGGACAAACATCTGAAGGCACTGGGAGGGAAGACTTGTGTGGGTGAATTCCTTCTCAGTTCGAGAAAGGTTGAATATCCAATTACAGCAGCAATCTTTCTTTTCTCAAATGCATGCCCTTTCAGATCACATTTTTAATTAAAGGAGACCAATAAAGGATGAGCATTTTATACTAATTGTTTTCTTAAAAAAATAAATATATATATCTCCAGCTAAGGATGACATCGCTGAGATCTTTTGGATTGGCTTAAATCAACTGGACGTTTCTGGAGGTTGGCAGTGGTCAGATCACAAACCTTTGAATTTTCTCAACTGGCATCCAGGTAATGATGTTTCTGGTGGTATTAACAGTATTCGCAACATAAACTAGTATTTTGCTTTGCCTCTTTTTATTTTAACCCTTCTCCATCGGACTTCATCAAAACAATCATTGTCATTCCATTTCTGTTGAAAGCATCTTTTCCTCCTAGCCAGTAAATCTTTCTGCACCTGTTCTATATTTATGGATGATTAGGTTAATAAATCTCTAAAAAGGTAGAGCATAAATAGTATCTTTTAGGTCCATTTTAGTAAAGAATCTACAGTTTCCCTAGCTGCTAAGTTTCTCCTCTCACTGACAGAATGGCATTGACTTCCCTCAAATATTACGATTATTGATGTATGTGCAAGAACTGACATTACTTAGAAGCCTAACTTGTGTTTTTAAACTTCAAGGTTGCTTAAATTTGTTTTGAGGTGAAGATGAAAGAAGTATAAAACCTTTGATAAACCTTTTTAATTACTCCCAAGTTCCTAGTAGAATTGGTGAGAGTCTTGTTTGTTTGGAATTTTCAGCATGTATTTGTAATATTCTCACAAATTTGCCATGGATGTGTATATATGAGAATCCTGGAGCAATAATAATCAGGAATACTGAAGCTAATATTGTTCTGTCATTCAAGCTGAATTTGACCTTTTTAAAGTGGAATTCTCTTTTTCCTTCAGTTTCTAGAATAGTGCTGCAACATGAATTCTGTGAAAAGATAAGAAGTGCTTTCTGTTACTTCTTTGAAAGCTTTACTAAGAAATTTCCGTGAAATTTTCCAAATGTGGCCTTGCTTTTGGAAAGGTTAAGGCCTTTTCTGCTACCTGTACTACCGGCTGCACCTTCTTCTGGAACTGTGATGACACTGTAGGACTCTAAGGCAGAGCTAGAGACTAGACTATCCTGAGTTACAGTGGCGTAATTTAGACTGCAGTCATGGCAGACATACTAACGTCTACCCATCTTGTGAAAAATACTTACTGGTATCTAACAGGAATTTTGCTAGCTGCAAGTTGTGCCCATTACTTCTTGTCCTTTCACTGTACACCTCTGAAAAGAGCCTGGCCCTGTCTCTTGTGTACTCTCCCATGAAGAACTAAGATCCACCCTGAGCCTTTTCTGTTTGAGACTGAATGAACACAGTGCAGGGGGGAGCTGGGGTGCTCTATGTAGAACACAGCTTGGGTTTGCATTGGGGCTCAAAGAAAGAGAAAGGCAAAAGGTACCATTGGAAAAGGGCGCCAGTGGAAGCTGGAGTCTGCAAAAAAGAGTTCTCCTCTGTGATATTTTTAATTCGGGCCTTGTCTCAGGTTTCTGTTAAGGTAAGGGCTATGGTTAGAGTTGAGAGAAAGAGTGCAGAGCTGTGTTTGGAGTGGGGCTGGAAAGGGGCTGCCAAAGGAAACTGAGGGCTGCAAAAAGGGTTCTCCCCTGAGATATTTCTAGTCTGGGAAAGTGCTCAGCCAAGGGTTTGTTGTATTGTAAATAGAACATTCCTCCTGGTTCTATGATTAACATTGGAAAAGAAGTCCAGATTCCTTGATTCTGAAACTCTCTCTTACAAAAAACTTTCTGTGGGACCTATGGTAGGACAGGGTGCCTTCATTCAAAGCAAGTTATGTTCTTCAAATACAAGGCGCTGTACTATGCAAAGTATATTACTCTTGTATTGAAAAGCAACAGAAAAAAGAAGCAGTCATTACCTGACTGTTTGATAACTTGTGCTCTTCTATTTTTGTTTGTTCCTGGCTGTAGATATGCAGAGCTTGTCCCCGCTGGATGGGACTAGCTGTGTGGTGATGAACGCTGCTTCAGGTCAGTGGCAGAGTTATCACTGTGGGACTCCACTTCCATATATTTGCAAGAAGTCACTCAATGAAGTTTCAAGCCTCCCAGGTAGGACAGCTTGCATTTTTGGTTTTGTATGTTAATATGAGTGTAAAGTTCACTTATGGAGTCTTTTTTTCCCCTCCCCAAGCCTTCTTAGGCATCTCTGCCAAAACACTTTCACAACAGCTTTGGGTTTTTTAGCGGAGCAGAAGCAAACTCTGCATCTTCAATGTCAAGATGATGCATCACAAACAGCTTTCATTTTTTGCAGCTTTCTCATTCACACGTAAAGCATTTCCCAGCACAGTCCTGCCCTTTTTATCACATTTTCCTCCATGGCTTGTGCCTTCTTTCATGTGCTACTGAAAGTCTGGAACTGGCAGTTGCACCTCAAAGCTTTCCATCTCTGCCTTAAGCACATTTCTCTTATTCTTGGTGTGTATTTACATAAAATGGGACCTACCTGAGGCTTGGATCAAACTGCTGAATTCAAATAGAAGTAGTTAAATGACCTTACTATCCTTTGAAACCAGGCCCAGCACTGGAAATCAGAGTGCAAGAGTTGGTAGCTTGCCCAGTGTGTAATCTTTACAGGATCCGTAACAGCTCTTACAAGATAAAAGTAAATAATAAAATAGGAAAACCAGAACAGTTTAAAGCTTTAGTCTCTCCTCCCTACACACACGCACATACAGTCCTTCAGTTTTTACAGTGTCCAGCTGTGACATACAACTGCTTCCATGCTTTTGGCCATTTACCTACACCTGGCTGTCCAACCCTTCCCATATCCATAGCCTGTTCTTCCATGTGTGCTTTGGCCTTACCCAGTTGCCAGGGCTCATGCTTTTGGGGCTCTCATGGGAAAACTTCTGCTGGAAGATGATTGCCCTTGGATGAGGGGGAGGATTAGGGGATAAGAGGGATGAAGCAGTGTCCTGGAGGTGGAAAGTGTCATGGAGTGTCACTGGCTAAGGCACGTTCTCTCCAGCTCCCCCAGGGAAGGTGTGTGCGTTTGAGGAAAAAAATTGGTAAGCAATTTAAATTTAACTAAACTAGTTCAAAGTTTTAAATGATCCCTTGAAAACTAGTTCTTGATTAACCATCCTTATTTGTTCTCTGCCTCCTCAGTGGGGTATGCAGACTTGTTACCAGTGTTTATAAAGTGTTTTATTAATTAAAAACCAAAATTTTTGTGATTGGAGTATTTTATAGTGTGTTTTGAACCAGAAAGGCTGTTAGTATATACCTTTTTCAGCATGCATTAAAAACAGTTTGAATTCTTGAATATCTTCATTTTCGGAAGAAAATATATTTAAAACTAAGCATTTGTTTCATTGTGAGCTATTCAAAATTGGTCTTCTGTGTGGCACTGCATATAGATAATAATGCCCTATAAAAGTGCAAATCCCTGCCAGAACAAAACAAGCAACTTTTTGTTGAGGCTGCTGTCCTGCAATGAAGTAACTTGATTTGCCTTTAAATGCTTTTGAAATCTTGCTTACAATTACTTCTGAACCTTTCGCTTACACTAAGACCAGCTTAGTGTAATGCATACCAGCTTTTTACTTTCATTCCCACTAACTTCTTTCTCCTTCTGCCTATCTCACGGCCCCAAAAATATTACGAATCCCCGTAATGCTGCTCAGTCAAGTCTATTTGCCTGACTGAATTGTGACCCTTTGTTAAAACATTAGCCCTGAAGAGGTGTGAACACATTCTGATTGCTGCTTTCTGGCTGTTTTCAAGGTGCTGCCGGATTTAAAACATGAAGAAAATGCCAACCCGATGCACTAGCCAGTGTAAAACAAAAGCCTCTAATTCCATTTCTCTTCACTGTTAGAGTTTTGGAGACACTTGGATACTCGTTGTGATTCGGGCTGGCTTCCCCACAATGGCTTTTGCTACATGCTGATGAACAACCAGGCACCTTGGAGTACGGCAGATGAGTTGTGCAAAGCGAGTAAGAGTAATCTCATCAGCATACACTCATTAGCAGATGTCGAACTGGTTGTTACAAAGCTTCACAATGGTGAGTTGGGATACTTGTAAAGGTCAGCCACCAAGTGCTGCGCGTCATAAATTACAAACCGCTTTCCCTGTTCTAACATATGTTTGTCATAATCTCTAGCTTTTAAATGAAGGTGCTAATGCTGAGCTTGTACCCAGGCTAGTGCTGACAGTTGCTGTTCAGGTCCAGTCCCTCTGAACTAGCTCTTGTTTTCGTTTGATCTATTTTATTTATTTATTTATTTATTGGGCTAACCTGCTTCTAGTTGCCTAATACCTTGTGTTTAATTTTCTCATTCAAAGGGAATTATAGATAGTTGGATCAATATTTGACTACTGGGTTACTGAGCTAATAGATGTTAGCTGTACTCTGTGGTCTTATGTTTTTGTGTGCACTCTAAAAATGAAATCTGGTTGAGCTTTTTTTGCTTGAGTGTTCATTATTTCTGGGTTTTTTTTTTCCATTTGTTACCTTCTGTGTGAAACTTACTCACATTCATGAATATAAGTTAAGAAACAAGATAATAAAAATATACTGTACTTTCTTACTGTAAGAAAAAAAATTGTGGCATTTATGCTGTGCAGTATAGTGATAAAGACCTAATTTTGCTGATTTCACATTCTTTTCCAATTAATTTGAATATTATTTTGAAACTACAGTGTTGTCCTAATTTTAAATTACAGGTGCTAAAGAAGACATGTGGATGGGTCTCAGGAATGAAGACGTACCAACCTTGTTCAAATGGTCAGACCACTCAACTGTGGTTTTTACATACTGGGATCAGAATGAACCAAAAGTTCCTTTTAACAGCACTCCTAACTGTGTGTCATATTCAGGCGAGGTAGGAATACAGTGTTGGGTTTTTTTAGTTTTTTTCCACC
Organism: Gavia stellata; assembly: GCF_030936135.1. Lineage (NCBI taxonomy): Eukaryota > Metazoa > Chordata > Aves > Gaviiformes > Gaviidae > Gavia > Gavia stellata. Next base: position 19,135,709 of record NC_082601.1, on the reverse strand, counting down.
ATAGTAGAAGCATCACTGATGTGTGTGAAAGTCAAGGGGAGGGTAAAGCAGATAACTGATTTTATTTCTGGAATAATCTTTAAAATATGGATAATAATTTTTCTACAAGCAAATTTCTTAAAATTATTTAGCTGACATTTGGTAGCAGTATAATGCAAAGAATGGAAGGAATTGCTCACAGCTCTGAGCCTGCCACTGCTAGCCAGTTGTCCTTGTCACTCTGTATTTTGGGTTACTGTATTCTTGCGTGTCTGCTGTGGCAGAGAGCTAGGAAGGAGGTGGGCCAAAATATTGAAAGGAAAAGCTGGGTTCAGTCATCTCCAGGACCAATTTGGGGGACCCCATCTGAGGATGGGTAGTGAGATACCTTGGTAAGAGGAGAGGACAGACACTGGGGGGATACAGTACAGAAGAAGCAAGGAGTGGGTGGGGGAAGGAAGTCACAAAGATGGTTGGAGAGGGAAGCAGGCTCTATCCCATCTCCCAGATTCAGCAGAAAACTGCAGCAAGCGTCTGCCTGCTGTGCTGTCAGGCTGGCAGTGAAGCTTATGTGCCCAGCTCCTCTGAGCTGCCTCTTCCCTGCCTCTGCAGAAAGCTGAGCACACCCCCTGCACCCATTCCGTCCCTGATCCTAAAGAGTTGGCACCACCCTGGCCTTTTCTTCCCTTTTCAAATGTGATACAGAATCCTCCCATCGCCGCATTTGTCGGCTTTCTCTCTCCCTTCCAAACACGCACCTATGCATATATAAGCCAGGGCATACAGCCCCCACTATTTTTGCTAGAGGCATTTTGGCTTTCCCCCTTATGAAAACTCAGCCCCTGCACTATGGAAATTGAAAGATTTTAGAATTTTAAATACTTTTTTTTCCTTTCCTTCTCACAGTTGGGACAGTGGAGAGTCAAATCTTGTGAAGAAAAACTGAAATATGTGTGCAAGAAAAAAGGAGAGATTTTGAATGAAACAAAATCAGATAAAAATTGTTCATTGGAGGAGGTAATAGGAAGTCTGTATTTTACTTCCACTTCATTCAGAAACCTGCATAAAATTACTTATTTCCTCTACTTACCATTTCCTTCTTGCCCATACAATAAAGTCTATGGAACTAAAATGTTCCACAGACTTTAATTTTAGCTGAAAAAGGACATTTTTGTAGCACGAGCCAAATTTCAGATTCTCCTAAGCAGGGTCTGAATGTATTACCACTCTCTTTATTGGTGGAAGTATTATGAGCTTGTACCCAGGAAATGTTGTGTTTTATTTATTTGTTTGGAAAAAAAAAAAAAAGCTTTTACTAGGTATGTTATTGCTAATGCCATTTGTTCTGTGTTTTTTGCTTTAAGTATGTTTTAAAATTTAGGATAAAGACTTTGCAACATAAAGATATGCAGAGATTGATAAATGAGATTAGGTTTCTGTTACGTTTCACTTGGCTTTCATTTTTATTCTTTGACTTCAATAAAGGTGGGGTTTTTTACAGTATAACATGTTACAGCATAAATAAGGCTCGAAAAGAAGTCTATTCTGTTTTGAACAATCTTGGGATGTTATTACTAGCTACTTCAGAGTTCTTCAGTTCAGTTTTGTGTGGCATATTGCCTGCAACGGGAAACGTGTTTACCCCTTATCTTTCTTTCTGCACAACCTCGGGGTATTTTTACTCTGTCTCTTCAGAGACTGCCAGCATGTAAAAGTGACAGCTTTCTGTGCTGTTCAGGCACCAGTGGCATTGGCAGGCTAGCAAAGAGGTAACGCATTAATGTTCCTTGAAATTTCAGTGTAAATGTAGGGGAGAAGATTTGAAGAATAGAGAAATTTTGTAAGTTCACACATGTTCAGTATGAAATATTTTTTCCAGATGTAAAGAAACGCTAGTAATGTCCTCTTATTATTCCTCTGTTTGAATCCTGGCATTGGTAGAACAGCATGAAAACTCCTATTGTTTTGAATAGGACTAGGCTGTCGCCCTTGTGTTTCTCTCTCTAAATGCACATAGCAGTCAGAAGACTCAGCACAGTCGAGCTAAAACAGTGCTGTATTTTATTCCTGTGATTGCATTATTTCTTAGAACTGTGAATCTGAGGGTTGATGATACTGGACCTTGTATGTGATGCACTGCATTTCTTTCTTGTATATGCTGTGCTGGCTTGTGGGCACCAACCAATGTTAGCAATGATTTATTTTCTCCTGTAGATAATGCCTAAATTAGGCTGCTCTGTATAAAAGTGTTTTTCATTCTCTGACCAGGGATGGGAGAGACATGGAAACTATTGCTACAAGATTTATAAAACAGAAGTTTCATTTGGAGTACAGTGCAATCTTACAGTGATGAACAGGTAAAGCACACCTCTAATTTATGGTCATGTTTTACAGTATGATCCTGGAGATATAGTCAGAGATTAAAACATCTGTATGCTAATTAGTGGTTTATAAAGAAAAAATAGAGGTAGAATTGCTTTTGCAGAGAACTAGCAAACCCTGTTTTCCATGGTGTGACAATGGTAAACCTACAGTGTAAAACCTTTTTGGAAGTATGCGAATTCCCAGCCTGCTGACCCCATGTTGAATACAGGACTGCCTGGACAACCACTTGAACTAACTCATGTAGTAATATGCCTGGTTTTCACATTGACTCAATAGTTTCAGATATCTTTCAAATATTCACTCAAATTAATCTGTGAATTTTCAGATTTGAGCAAGAATTTATAAACAGTCTAATTAGAAAACACACCAAAGTAGAAGAAAAATACTTCTGGACCGGTTTGCAGGACATTAGCCAATCGGGAATATATTCCTGGGGTACAGTGGATGGGGAGAAAACTGAAGCTGTGGCATACACAAACTGGAATTCCTTGCAACCAGGTAAACTTAACAATTATAAAAATACATACAAATACTACCATTTTACATAGAGCAAGCATTGGAGTACCACGTGACAGAGCTCCAAGGATGAAATAAAATAGTCATTCAGAAATCTATGGATTTTTTTTTTTTAAAACCAGCCAGTAGTTTTAAATATGTCTTTGGTGGCTTAAATCTTAGAGTTTTCAGGCGGATGTGTGGCCATGCCCAGTGGAAAGTCTCTTGGAAAGTGGGAAACTAAGGACTGTAAAACCACTAAAGCATTTTCAGTCTGCAAAAAATATATTGGGCTGCCCAAGCAACCAGAAGTGCTCCCAAAGCCAACTGATCCCTGTCCCCCTGGGTGGCACAATGGATCCGGCCTTGCCTGCTACAAGGTAAAATGCTATTCCTATTAGATGTTAATTGTTCATTACTGTCTTGCAGCAAGTGTGCGATTAGCCATTTTGTGGCTCACAGCTGCTCTGAAGGGTATTTCGAAGATGTTTTACACTGGGAGGAGGAATTCCTGTTGATTCAGGTTGACTGCTTCCAGATGTTCTCATGCATCAACCTCTGGTGATTCCTGAAAGATGAAGTGTGCCTCTTCCTGCTCTTTCTGTGGCCAGCTCTGTACAGCAGAACCGAGTGGGGCAACAGCATTCACCCACACTGCCATCTCAGGAGCCTGGTGCTGACAGAGGGTGCTGTGTCTGTACCCTAGCCTGCCTGCCATCATCTGGCACGCAGACACCTGAATAGGGAAAGAAACCGCTTTGCATCGCATGTTCCTTTCTGTACTCTAAGAGTGTAGATAGGAGAGGTGGGATTTTCTCTGGTTTGAATATGGATATCAAACTTTACCAAAAAAGTGCAGTCTCAATTGTATTTCACTGTTTCTGAAGTAAATAGTAGAAGTAAGCAGCTATGCTTTTAGCTGGAATGGCTTAAACAAGTTTGTATTTAGAAATGCAGATTTTTCCCCTCCTATTAACAATCAAATTAAATTAAAAATGAGGCTGTTTATTGGATTGTTTATTCATTATTTCTGGACTCAGTGTCTGCAATGAACTGTGTCTTGTAAACAGCTCATGTGGCAAAGTGGGGAAACCCAGCTTGAATAATAAGGCTGTGGGCAAGGATCCCGAAGGGATGGGTCTAGCTGATGTGTAGCATAGCTCTGCCATGGCTGATGGGTTGTGACAGCTGGCCCTGGCAGTTTCTTCAAAACTCTTGTTGACCGAGTGCAGCATGTCTGTGCAGAGAGATCCAGCTGATGGGAATTGGCTTGGACTGAAGTCAGGGGGATCAAGTGGACATGTTAGCTGAGGTGTATGAGCCAAGTAAGCAACTCTGATACATGCAGGTAGCAAAGGGTGTGCCGAAGGACTTTCTTCACCTGCAGCACCCAAATGGGCCTGGTTTCAGTGAAAATTGGGCTTTGCAGTTCACCATAAATTTGAAAGAACATCATCCCTTAAAACCTATAATTTGGCTTGCAGTTTTGGAGCGAGTTGGGTGTTGTTTTGTAAAATCTTTCTGGTAAAAAAAAAAAAAACAACAGAGAAAGCCTGCCATATGGAATACATTGCATTTGAAACAAATTTTGTCAGCTAAACTTCAGAGTCTGGCTGTTGTCAAACAAACTGAAAAAAATAAAATAATTGTTAAGAAGCCAAGCTCTCTCCCTATGGAAATACCAGTTATTCATTGCTACCTAGGGTGGCCATATTTGAGTAGTACAGGAGTGTTTTAAAAATGCTGTCACTTGCGTAATTTTCTACTCTGATGTTTGGCTGTTGTGAAGTTCTTCCACAGTGAAAGAGTGCTGCGAACCAGGACTTGGGAAGAGGCAGAAAGGTTCTGTGAAGCGCTCGGAGGTCATCTGCCTAGTTTCAGTCACTCAGAAGAAATCAAGGCGCTTCATTCTATCTTGAGAAAAATAATCAGGTAACAAATTAGCCATGGGCTAAAATTTTTACTTCAGTCGCATTCTGCAGTAGATCACAAATGCTGCTGCTGACCCCAAATGGCAAGTATGAGATAGTGTATGGTGACTGTTTCCCACAGTAAAAACTGCTAGATGTGGCATTTGAACTGCTGGTCATGTCACTGCCTTCCTGGAGAAGATCAAGGGAGTACAGCTTAGGCAAATGTTTCACATTGCTAGAGGGAGTGCAGGAAAAGAGAGATTTGCTTTGAGCATCGTCTATTAGATGAATTTAAGTCTGTGTTGTTATAGTGTTTCCTTCTTTATGTTGAATTTTGGCACAACCGGGTGATAGCTGTTCCTATTCTTTCCTGACACACTCTTTAGAGATGGGTTTTTATTTCCATTTTTCAAATAGGTCTCATCTTTATTCATGAAATGCTTCCTGACTGAACTGGGTGCTATCTTTTGAAAACGTGAATAATGTAGTGTCCAGCAATCTGGTTGGCACAGATCCCATTTGGCACAACTGCAATAACACTATATGGGCATTAGATGGGTGTGTTGAGTTTTCTGGTGTCAACAAATTTAAATGCTACATAATTTATGAGTCTAAGGCTCTATTTTTAATCAAAGGAACTGTCACTGCAAAGCTTTATTAGGCATTGGTGTGATGTCAGATCCTTGTGTAATATGTTTTTTTTTGATTGGCAGCCTGTTTTTTCAGAACTTCTGCCAGCTTAAACTCAAATGCTGCCAGTTACATGATCTAAATTTTTTTCATCAACAAACTAAATCGGGATTATTTCAGAAGCTGCCAATGTACAACACTGTGATTAAATTTTAAAACTTGATGACTGAAGAGATGCCTTCTTGAAAACCCGGTGAACTTTTTTTAGAAGTGCACAAATAATGGAAGTTACTCAATGTTTATGTTAATAAGAGACAAAACCAAACTTGTATGCTCTATATATAGATGGTTTAGCTTGTATAAAAGCCACTCCTTTGCTAAAGTGACTAAAGTCCCTGAAATAAAAATTAGTGCACAAATTACTTTTAGCTATAGATCTTACTATACTGTTTTGCAGTTACAAATTTCGTTTTAGTGTACCTAATCTACTATGAAACTTGAATAGAGATGTACTTTTCCTGCAAGTACTTGGAACTACTTTTCAGCTTGCAGACTGTCTGAGGTATTAATTATAGTTAATGGCCATTTTTTGTTAGGAGTTTAAAGGTGGAGACTTTTTCTGTTTTTCCAGAAAGTCAGCTGACACACAATCCTACTGCAGTTCCCATATGTTAGAAAACTCAAACTTAGCCTGGAAGAAGGAAAGTCCCAGTACTTCAGTATTATTCTACCAGAACTTAAATAAGTGGCAATATCTTGAGCCCAGTATAAATTGACTTTGCAGTCAGTGTTGCAGTAACTGCATGTGTCAAATTCAACCCAAACCACAGTATTTTCATCTGGGTTAACCCCTTTTCAAGCATTGCAGAACTTCCTGAAGAGAAATACTACGTATTTGATATTGCCTGAAGTCTTTTAAATGATCTTTGTTTGTTTAGATAATGTAATGAAGTGTTTAAGTTAGTTATGCTTTTAAATTACTCGGAGATGGTGATTATATAAAGTATTTTGGAGATCAAGAGTGAAGGGTGGCTTGTCTGAAAATAAACTCATTTGAGAAAGGAGGGAAGAAACCAAGTGAATTATTTCACCAAGGACAAATAATTTAGGTAGCTGGGAGAAATCATCCTAAGATAATGTTAGCTGTGATTAGCTGCCGGAGTGCACTGGCAGGCAGTTTGTCTGTGTTCCCTGCATTTACTCAGTGCAAACTCTGACCTAAACTATTCATTCAGTGCACTCATTTCAGCTTGGGGAAGGAGCCACACCTTGGCTTTTTTGGTTTCGGGTTTTTTCCCCTTGCACAGTTCTCCGGTGACTCATTGAGAACTGTTTGTTTTTAAATGTTAGCAAAAGTCAGTTTGTTTCACCAGGAAGAGGGCAGCTTGCCTAGTCCATTCTGTTCTTTACTCGGATTCCACCTTAGAAGCAAATAAGAGCTAGAATTGCTCTAGCCAAGTCGGGCGATTGCCATTGGAAAGGAAAATAAAATTTGCCTGCCAACATTCCCTTGTCTGAAAGAAACAGGAGATAACCTCTTTTCACTTTGAGGGACAGATACAGGCAGAACAGTTCCGATTCAGTTACTTCCATTCTTTTAGGAATGTTTTTGTGAGCATTCTGCAGGTTTTAGATGGCAGCGACACTGGACACAAGGAGAGTAACCGCTTGGATTGGTTAGAAATAACATTTCAATGAGGACGCCTTACTGGAAAGAAATCAGTTGCCTTTTATATGCACAGCTCTGCTGCTGTAATTGTTATGAATCTAGAAAGCCTCACTAACAGTTAAGATCAGTTTTTTCCTGCAAACTCATTCTCAACACACTGGCCAAAACAGCATTAAAGTTGAGATGCAAGTTGTCGTAATTGCATTAATGCAGCTTCTTTCTTCTGCTGAAGAGTAGGTGATTAGCAGGATGGGGATTCAGCTAGCCGCAGTAGCCTGTTACAGAGGGAAGAGCAGGGGGTCAAATGGGCTTCATATATACTTTTAGGCCAGCACTGCCTAAAATTAAATGGTGCCTAAAATCAAATGGTGCCTTAAATTGCACCATTAGGAAGTTGGCCCAGATGTACATGTGCTATTTCTTGTCAAGAACTAGGTTGAACTGCAAAACAGTAACTTAACTTAGGCTCTTAATCTTGTGTTGGAGCTGACATAAGGGACAGAAAAAATCCTTTTTCTATTTTAGCAGTTAGAATATGACAGTAGAAAAATTACTCATTTATATTTCCTTCACATTGATCTAAACTGTATTTATCCACTTCTGCACAACATAGAATTTTATGAAGTTTTACTGCGTGAGAGAAAAGCCACCAGTATTCTGCAGGGATTGCTGGTGATTTAGGGGCTTTCATTGTTAATCAGCGTGGAGTCCATTGTAAAGCACGAATTGCACCTATTTTTTAGGTTAAAACTCAGGATAATCTAGGTTTTAGAGGCGATTTCAGGAATGTAGCTCAGAGAATACTCTGGCATTGATAAATGCATTTTGATACCAGTCCGTAGGATGAATTTTAAATGTTTTGCAATGAGGAGACAGATGCCTAAAGTACAAGCAAATTTCTTGCTGCAAGCTTAGTTGCAATAGAGAGTCTTAATTCATATTTGTCTATGGTATATTTTCTGTGATGAGGTGATAGTATAATTTCAGAGGGCTATCAAAAGGCTGTACTTAAGCTTAAAAGCACTATCAGGGATAGTGTAGCAGTTACTGAATTACTCATGGTCATGTCTGAACAGTTCCAAAAGAAGCAAAAAATGTACATTAAAGTGTAAGTGCCCAGTCAGCTGGAAAACATTGTTATGTTTGCAGGCCAGTAATTGTAAATTGGGAGATAAGGTGGAAAAATTATTGACCTGGCACACTGTTTAATTTTTATTTATTTATTTATTACATGAAAGCCAAATACAAGTTGAAAGACACTGAAAAATTGCTCTAGTTCCTCAGGAAATTACTGCAGATCATTTTGAAATTATTTTCTCAAATTTTCTTTTTAGTACCTATTCCTCTGTGATGATCAACTGCTTAAACTGCACTAAGCTTGTAGGTAATGATTAGGGAGGGGAGGGTTAAGCAATGTCTAATTCATAATTGGAAAGAACAATCACAGAAAAATAAAATCCTAAAGGCAAATTGCCAAAAGCCACTTAGCTGCTTGACAGCTGTGAATGTTTGGCTCACAGTTTTCCCTCTGGAGTGATACGGGGCATTTAGGCTCTTTAAAGGCTCCTTAGTGATATCAGTAAAAGACTAAAGACTATTCAGTATGATAAGATCGCACTAGTGTGATCACACTATCACACTGATGTCAGAAAATTAATACTGGAGTTGAGAAAAAAACAAAAATGAGATTTGTTGGTGGCTGATGCTTTTCTTCCTAGTGGGAACCCTACCAAATAGAATGTTGTTGCCCTTCTTGGATTTCGTGCACTTAGCATGCATACTCTGGGCTAAGCTGTTGTTTGTTGATGCTGCACTGTCAGCCATTTCAGGCTCAATTTAGCATCTTTATGGTGGTATGTGCAGAAAGGTAATGGCACAGTCTTACCAAAGAATTTTTTAACACTGTCCTGTGATTTTGTAACATTGCTTATGCAGGTAAGCCTGGGTCTAAGTCCGTCCCTCCATGTAATAAAGTTATTTTCATAAACTTTCCAAGTTCTGTCTTAAAATCACTTTAAGTTTGTCAGTGCTACTGTTTTGGAAGCCTTTTCCAAACTCTGACCTCTGCTGGTCAGACATCTCTTTCCAATTCTGAGCCTAAATTTATTTGAGTTGTGATTCGTTCAGACACAATGTCCTTTTTGCTCAAATAGCGCCTGTTCTTGGGGGTTTAGTCTCCTAATATATTGTAAAGAATAATTATATCCTTTCCCTGTCTTTCTTTGTCGAGGCTAGACAAGAAAATCCTTAATTCTTGTTAATAACCTAAACTCTCATTTCCTCAAATAGCTTGTATTCCTTCTCTGTATTTGGTACAACAGGAATTTACGGAATAGTACTCCTGATAACAGTTTTACAAGAGTGCTGTATGGCATGAATACTATGGCTGTCAGACCACCTTGATGAGGGTGCCTTTTCCACAGCTCTGTTGCAGCAGAGTTTCACGTAGCCTGTGATTTCATAGAAGACTTGTGGTCTTTCTCCCCTCTGCTGCTTCCAACTGATACCATCATTCTGAAAAGTGTCTATTGCCTTTCTTGGGCAGGGTAGCGGATTGGAGTCAATTATCATAAACTTGAGTACTTAGCACAAAATTGACACTTTGAGAAGTAGAGGTTGCAGTACAGAACTAACCTTGCAGTTTGACTAGCACAAATTTCATTTTGTTATAGGATCTTTAGATTCATAAGCAATAGTAAAGAGTGTGGTAAAGGCTGTTACTGCATTTTTACCCATTTTTTGGGGCAACTTTGTATCTTGAAGCATAGCTGAAATTTTTGAATTTAAGCATCCTCTGCTTATGAAAAATGAAGAAATAAAATCTAGAACAGAATACAGATATGACTGTAATCCTGTAAAATGGAGTAAAATTTCTATTGCCGTTCTTTTATGCAAGCATTGCAGTCAGTGGTGGTATGTGCTAATTTATATCTTGCCTCTTTTATGATGGTGCATAACTGAAATATGTGCCCATCCTTGGTTTGTTTCTATCACTGACTAAGGGAAATATGAAGCCAGTTATTCTGTATGATTAGAATTTTTCGTGTGGTTTGAGGAAGAGTGTATTTGAGCTGATGGTGTAGAGAGAGATGACCCGAGATGGACAAGAGAAAGAGAAGCAAGCCAAATAAACACTCTGTGTGTGATTCTGGAAGAAAAGTGTAGAAAAGACATCTTTATATCAAGTGACAACTGATGAAGTGGTGATGCAGCAAACAAAGGAATTATCTGATTTAATTAGTTTTCTCTGTGGTCAGGGAAAGACAACCTTCAGATCTTAAAGAAAAGTGTGGAAGAGGTCCTAGCCCTTACGCCCATTTTCTCTTTGAACTGCTACAACTTGCAGTAGTAAACCTTTGGTTTTGCTGCTTGATCCTAAGTAAAGTCATGACATAGGTCAACCTTTCTATTAAATGAGCTGAACCATATACATGGCTTAAAATTTTTATCTTCTTTATTTACAGCAATGACAGATGGGTATGGATTGGAATGAATAAGAGGAGTCCAGATTCTTTGGGAACCTGGCAATGGAGTGATGATAAACCCGTAAGTTAACTTTTAACCAGGAAATGTCTTGTCCTGATTTGTTTCAGCTTGGACTGGATTGAAAGTAAATTGATAAATACTTCAATTAAAATATGACAGATCCTTCAACAGATGAATAATTCAGAAGATTGTGCACTTAAGAGCTGCCATCCAGGCAGATTTCCAATTAAAAATATATCTTTAATAAGATTAACCTGATTTTGGTCTCTATTGCATTAAAATATTTTAACAGAATATAGTAGTAAACATATAAGAGCTGGTGGAGAGAACAAGATTTCTTCATGCCACAACAGAGGGGAGGGTTTATCAGTTCATCTCCTTGATATGTCAGACTTCTCCAGAAATATCTTCCTCACTGTAATTGATTTATTTGCCTGAAATTGTGAGTTCTTTTCTTCTCCCCCCGCATAATAATGGGTACGCAGACTCAAAACTGATCCAGTAATTGCCATTTAACGCTTACTTTACTAGTGATAAACATAATGGGATCCCAGGTTTGAATGGTTATCTCTGGGGTTGCCATGGCAAAAACAGTCGTAATGATTGTTTCGTCCTGTCTATCCTGTAGGTAACTAGTGTTGTTATGCCACTCGATTATCTGGAAGATGAATATGATACAAGAGACTGTGCTGCATTAAAGGTTAGTTTCAAGGTTTTTAATAACAGCATGCATATTTTTACATGGAAGTACTTGGAAAAAATACTTTTGCCAGCCGTATATTGAATTTAGGTTGACTGCTGAGATGTTTTCTTTGCATAGTGAAAAAGTTGCTGGTGTTCCCTTTATCAGTCTACACCTATTACCAATTTTCCCTTATTCAAGCATTTTTTTATGAACAAAGTGCTGTGCTAATGATAACCTTTCATAAGACTTCTTTTGAACTATGAAATATTTTAGTAACAATGCTATTCTCTATTGCATAATGCCATACTATGTATCTCTTGTATATTACACATAACACTTAAGGATGTAATGTGGAGTCTAAAACAAAAAAGCAAAGAGAGCCCTACCAGTAACTTTAAAATCTAGATTAGTTTTTTCTGAACTGCAAATTAAGAAAATGTTTGAAACCTAAAGTAGAGGAATCCAGTAGCCAGGATAGAACATGTGTTTGTGTTTATTGTGTGTATTTCTTTGTTTACTTGTGAAATAGACTGTAAGTGCTGTGTCAGTTTCTAATTCAAAATGTCAGGCCTCTGCTTAATTCCTAATCATGTTTTCATTGCTTAATTTAGTCTTGATGGCATGAGTTTCAAAATGGCCTTTAACTTTTCTGAAGCATCACCTGACTTTTTATAAGATCATTTCAATACCATTTCTTCTTTTAACCTAATAAGAACCACCTCTGCTTTTAGGATTTACTGAAGGAAAGGATAGTTGCATCCCTTTGCTTCTGTTAACAGCCATTTCCCCTCATTCTCTTCTCTTGTGTTTGTGACCCAAGGCCAAGAAGCTGTCAGCATTAAGCCACTAAAAATTTTAGACGAGAGCAGTTTGAAGGGGACGCTGTGAATATAGTAACCTCCCTCCCCTACCTGCTAGGTATAGACATTTTATTTCACTAAATGATAAAAAATTCTCCTTATTGGAGAGATCAGCAAGAGTGAAGTCAGATTTTAAGCTTGATTGTAAGAAATAATCTTAAATAAGAAAGATTATTTCTGTGCTAGTTGAGATGGTTGCTTCTTTTAAGCAGAAATGAGAATCATTTCAGGGCAACAAGTTGCAACAGGTAATTCAATAATAAGCATCTATGAGATCCTGTGCACTACAAAAAAGCAAAGAAACAACATTACAGGAAGAGACTTTTGTACGTAGACTGACCTTAAGCGCTTTACCCAATTGCTTCACAAAATTGGCTAGCGGGGAGAGTTATAGTTGAAGAGTTACAGTTGTATCTGCTCATTTTTTGCTAAATAAGTTGTGGGACTAAAACCACAGTAAAAGATACTGACATGGCCAAAGTACTTTTTTAATACAGTTTTATTTCACATTTCAGAGGCCTATGCCATATTAACTCAGTTCCCTGTTTCTACTATTATACAGACCTCTCAGTTTTCACGGAGATCATTTTGGAGATTTTATTTCCATGAAGGCAGAGACCTGGAATTTTACTTCAAGCCTTTTGATTGTGAAGCTAAACTTGAATGGGTCTGCCAGATAACAAAAGGTAAACTGCAGTTACATCCATTTATTCCTGTAAAAAAGTTTATTATTTATTACCACTGAATTGTTGTTATTGACCAATAACAGAAACTTTGCAAACAATATTTTATCATTTCCTTTCTGAACTGTTAAGAGGTCAGTACTTGAGATGTCTCGCCTATGTCACATACAAACAGATGTGCACTAAGAATTCAAAGATGTATCAGAAAATGACCATGAGGGGGATGCAGTATCACTGCTCCCATTTCTTTCTTGTCTCATGAAGTGAGAAGTGGTGTCTTATTAGGTGAGGAGATATAAGCTACCGAATTGCAGCGTTTGTGGACTTTACTTACTCTTTCTTAGTGATATTTGTAACCAAATGACCACAGACATCTTGCGTGCTTCAACCTTAGGTGAATTAGCTGCCTTCTGGTAAACTGCTGGTATACTAGCTCCTCATTGTAGCGAGACAGAGGAGTAGGAAGACAAAAGAATGGCATGGCATATCTGCACAGACCCAGGTTTTTCCGTGCAGTATGAAAAGTGCTGTAATCCAGTAGGCTTTTACATTTTGGTTGTTCATTAAAAGGCATTTCAGGGGATGAAACTTTTTTTGTTCTGAGGAGATACGGGTAGATCTACTACTTCGATGCTTGTATTCTACTTGGGAGGAAAAAAGCCACAGTTGTTTAAGACTGAGGTATGCAAAACTCCCATTAGTTTTACGTCAGCTTATTTTAAACTATTAAACCTGTGTATGATTTCCTTCTCCTTTTTATTTTTTCCATCATGCATATTGAGAAGCATGACTAGAATACATCACTTCCATTATTGGTGACCACAGCCTTGTTAGAACGTGAACTTGAAGTGACTATTCATTTTTCTTCCTCTGGACAGGTAGCACTCCAAAGACACCTGAGTGGTACATACCAGGTAAATTGACTTTTTGTGTATTCTTCCTGTATGTGTATATTGGTGTTAATCTTTTATTACTTTTGTCATATTACTACTGTAATACCTGTTTGATACCGGCAAAGGTCATGACTGGTAGAATTTGATTCTGAGAGAGCTCAGAATGCAACGAGTGTTGGCTCTTCCCAGTGTCAAACTGAAATCTCTTATTACTTTCAGAAAAAGAAAGGATGAGTTTTTCAGAATTTATTTCTTATGTTTGTGCTATTTCTTCTGTATAGATGAAATTGGAATTCATGGAGCCCCACTTGTTGTTGATGGAGCAGAGCTGTGGTTTGTACCAGATAAAAACCTAAGCTTCCAGGAAGCTATTTTCTACTGTCAAAAAAATGATAGTGATTTAGCCTCTGTGGAGTCTTACCCAAAACTCAGGACAATACTATCTCAAATAGAAAAGGTAAGGAGGTGTAATCTGTCTAACAGATACTTTCCACTATAGAGAAATTTTCTTGCCAGTTTTTCCAGTATAAGAAAATGTTAATCCTTGATTTTTTTCTTTTTCCTGTTGTCCTTAATAGTTTTTAATTGTACTTAAAAGGAAGAGATGAGCTGAAAGACAATTATTTTAATGTCAGTTTTGTAAAATAATTTTTTAAATTTAAAAGTAGCCTTAACAACATGGAAAAAAAAACCCACCTCCAAATGGAAAGAGTCATAACAGGACTACCATGTAAGCATCCCATTGTTTGCAAATACTTCACTAGCAGTTGTGCCAGTTCTTAGTTTTATGCATGGGACAGCACATCATTTTTCACCTGATGAGAGAATTTAATTAGAAATGCACGATGGTCTGATAGCATTTACTGAAAGGGGTTTGTGATGTTCATAGCATGAAAGTACATTATTTTAAGGAATCTTACCAAAACATTTCAAGTTTTAGCACCTCTATTACTACCTTTCTTCAGTGCTACTGCTTGTGAGACAACAATACTTCCTGAAATTAGCAGCTTGCAAGCTCTCTTCATGAAATTTCTCCTGACAAGAAGTTGCCTGAAAGGAGAGATTACAAAGCAGGAGAAATCGAGGATTTGACATGCTAAATCTCTAGCCTTTTTGTGAACTATTTGTTGTTAGGCTATCTGCTGGAAGAGTAGGATTATTCTGAGGAAGGAAGGAAGGTCCTGTGGAACCACATCAGCTTTAGGTACCTTGCAGCTATGTCCTGGTTGTCTGGTAGAGTTCCTGCTATGAATTTTGTGGGAATGATGTATCTAGCACACGCTTAAGATGGTGCTGCGAGATTTCCTGTAGCTTTATCCAGCACAGTGGAAAATGTGGGCTTTTTTTCATGTTAAGTGCAGGAGTCCATCTACTTGGCATATTAGTCTCGAACTGTATCCTTTCCTATTGTTGAAGAATAGTAATTCCTGCACAATTTAGAAACATTTTAAATCAAAACTAATTTTGACATTGATTTATCCTTGGTAGAGTCTGGAGCTCTTTCTCTATGGGTTGTAAAATACTGGGTTTTTTGTTCTTTATTTCCACAGTTATCGAACAGTGAACAGAAGTGGTGGCTGAAGTTTATTGATTATGGCTACAGCTATCATTCACCGTATGTAGAATAATTATGGGAGGCTTTATTGTAAGCTTTTTTTGATGTGCTTTTTAGGAATATAGTTAACTAGAATAGTTTCCAGAGGAAAATGTTTTATCCCCAAATTTGTAAAAGGTTACTTCTTCTGTATCATCCCAAATAAGTAAGATAAATAATTTGAACTAAGCTAGAAAACAATACAGCATTATTCAGTGACGACTGTTCTCCACTTTTGTTGACATGTACCTGCACCTATTCTTGCCATGCTAAACTTAGACCATAGATTACCTAAACCAGAGAGAGCAGAACTGCATAGTGCTCAGACAAAGCAAATAGTGGTTAAGACAGTATGTTTGTACAGTTATAAAGTGGGTATATTTCAAAATATTGTTGAAGTATTTTAATTAACAGCCAAATTCTGAGTTCTATTCCCATTACAAGCATTATCGACGTCAAAAATTTAATTCATAATAACTTAATAATAACTGAAGTCATAATCCATTTCTTGTGCGTCTATCAGAGCTGCTAGATTTCAGGTTGTTGGGCTTTGACATCTTAGTCTTGTCATGTGAATCATTGAAATATGTGGTCCTAATAGCTAATGTATTCCATTGATCTTTAAAATGCTTTTATTGGATTTTTAAGCCCACCTATGTTCTGTTAATAATTGGGGAACTGGAAAAAAAAAAGTCTGAAAAAACCCCCCTGTCTCTTGGCTCTGAGGATATCTGAGAAATACCTGAGAACAGGGAATGTGAAACTGGTTTAAGACATCGCTCTTCCAGTTAGGTAATGCCAAAGTCTTGGAGGGCTTATAGTGTAGCCCTGTAGAGCTGAGATGATTCACAGCAAACCTTGCATCTTGCCATTCATGGCTGCAGCAAAGGATCATCCTTTCTTAGAAGGAAAATTCTTTGCTTGCCAAATTACTATAGCAATAGACTACTTTCTCCTCACTTGACCTGACAATGTGCCAGCAATTGCAGTATGGTGATAAATAACCTCCTTCCCTCGTTCTGCACATCTCCTCAGCACAGTTAATTTGGGCAAGGTACGTAACTACTGAACCTATCACATATTTGTTCCTAGTCTAGTATTTCCCCCCTCTGTCCTTTCCAGCGTTGTAGGGCATCTCCTAGAAACAGTCACCAGCCCAAATTTTTGTTTGCACTGGCTCTGTTGCTATCAGAGTTTCCACTTGAAGATCACATTGGATTGGAGATTGACTCTGAAATGTTTGTATCCAGTTTACAGTTATTTTCACGCTTCCATGATCGATTCCTGAGGGATTGCTGGTATGTTTCTAGAAAGAACTGGTATAGAGGTAAGGTTGTTTTTAATTTTTCACCCCTCTGTGTCATTATTATATTTATTAAAGAAAAAAAAGAAATTCCGATTCTGCCTAAACTCTTCTATTGAATGCAAATTGATACTGAATTAGGAATGAATGGATTCTTAATGATAATCTGATTGAATTTTGAATCATTTATTTCTTCCTTATGGTAGAAGCTATGATAATATTTCTTGATGACCAGAGGCAAACCTGAATTCAGATGACAATTTTTTATGATTGATTGTCACTCTTTGCAACATAAATTGATTAGGTGAAATCTGGTTTTTGTGGTTGCCTTTTTCTGCTTGTGCTACATACCCTGAGCTCTGGAAATTAAGTCTTAGAGTTGTGTTAGTTAGAGGAGCTTGACTGAATACTTACAATTGCATATGCATCTGGAGTTGCAAATTTCATTAAGTAATGGAGTCATATATGAAGAGGTACACAAAGTAATGGAAATGCCACCTGGTGGTACTTGAATCTTATTTCCTTTTTTCAACATTCTTTTATATTGAGGAAAATGTATAACCCCTGGAGAACGAATAGTTCCTCCTGTCTACTACCATTTCCACTTTAAAGCACATTATTCTGTTGTATGCTGCTGACCTGTTTTCATCCCTATTAGCCAAAAATTGCTCTTGACTAAGAAGCCAGTCCAGTTACTGTAGGAATCATGCAAGGCAGTACAGGCCAGATGCTCTCCATATGGATGTTAAAGGATTCCTTTTGGCTTTAATGACCTTTAGGTCATACACCGTCTATGCCAGAATATGAGATTAGGTCTCATGTTGAAAATCTTCTTATTTCATGATTCTTCTGTTTGAAGTTATCTCTGCCTACATAAAGTGTTACTACTGGAAGTAAGGGATCAGATTCTGGATCTTTAGTAATATTATATTGCTGTCTGATATAAATAATTCACATTTGTCTTTTGCTCTGCTGTTACTTTAAATGCTTTAGAATGCATAGTACTTCACTGTGGTTACACTGAAAAGGACTTTGTTTCAAATTGATCTTTGTCATGTCATAAAGTATGGATGGCAATTGGAGCATGATAGGCATTACCATAACGGTTTTTTTTAAAACTTCTATTTCTGCAGACTACCCAGTTAACTGTAATGTGAAACTGCCCTTTATCTGTGAAAAAAATAATGCCTCCTTACTAGAGAAACACGATCCCAGTTACCGCCCAGTCAGAGGAGGTTGTCCTAAAGGTTGGCGTCAGTTCCGGAATAAGGTATAGAGTTAATTCAGATCAATCATCCTTACCTATTTTTCATAGCCCAGTAAGCTGGAGTGCCCTGCTGAAAGAGGTGAGGAAGTAGCCCCTGTGTTCAGGAGTGGACTGGGAGGTGGCTTTGGAAAATTATATGCAGTGATTAAAATCATCTACCCCACTTCTCTGTCCCTTATTCAGGATTGATGGTTTCTTAATTGCAAAGCAGCAATTTTCAGGTTTTTTGCTTTCCTGTCACCATACGTTTAGATCCAAGAACGTTGGTTGCATTGTCTAATCTTGGGCTCTGCTTTGTAGGAAGAGAAGGATTAGAAAGTGAGAGGAGGAGGTTTCTGTGGCAGAAGTGTCTTGATTCTCTCGCTGAGTAATCATAGGCAGGCAGCAAGCTGGCAGACACTCTGCTTCCTAAGTTGCCTTAAGGACTTAACTCAAGAATTAGAAGCAGCTTTTAAGAATGAACCAACAGAAGTCAGAAGCCATACTATAGTGTATTTCAGTACTATGTTTTAAGGCAGTTCTCGAAAGTCTTTGTGAGACTGATGCCTGTTATTTGGCCCACCGTTATTCTGTACATAAGAAGGAGTGTGCATCAAATCTGCACATTACATTGTGCCAAGGTTTGCAAATTTACTTCACATCATTGCAGAATATAGCTTTTGAGTTCCCGTGCAGTTTCTCCCAAAAGGTAACACATTACAATACAGATTCTTGGCCCAACCCTGTCTGACTTTAGAGTTCGTGTATGAATTCTCATTCTTAAAACAGTATGTGATCCTGATGTAGCCAATTAAAAATTACTGAATTCTAATCCTCAGTGAATGAGGAGTTATTCAGTGGGATTATTAATCATTTTGTATTTAGCTGTTCTGTTGAATCTAATAAGAAATGCATGCAGCTAGTATCAGTTCCCTTGCTTTCTGAGAAAAATAATTACATTTTATTGCAGGAAATGAGAAGTGAGTTTTTAGGGTTGGTTTAAGAACCTTTTCTTATGAGTTATTTCTTAGGAAGCCATGGTATGATGAAAATCAGTTTCATTGTGTTTATTTTGCAGTGTTTTCTAAAGATGAAACCTGAATATTTAACATTTAATGCAGCTAATGAAAAGTGTGTAACTTTTGGAGGCTCTCTTCCATCTATCTCAAATCAAGCTGAGCAAGGTACGACGGTGAACTGGGGTCATTTTTAGTATGCAGCTTCTCTTCCAAATTCAGTATAGTTCTGCATAAGAACTTGAGCATAAAATCACTTAGTTATCTACAAGTATACTGGGAGCATTCTAAAAATCCAAGACCAGTTAAAAATGTGTTGTATATTGTTATTTGCATCATTGGAAACATAACATGGAAATGCAGTCAGCAAATATTTGAGCCAGTTCAAAGTGCAGCTTCTCTGTATGGTCTTAAGCTGTTATAAAAAGACCAAATTGTAAAACCTTGCATTAAGGATTGAGGATAGAAGGGTCGCCACTGAATGAAGAATTCCCATGTTTTGCTTTGCAAATTAAAACATAACTGAGACTGTAGAGCTTGCACTATGAAAACCACCTTAGGAGCTGCTTCCAAGACAAGCTCAGCTGTCTGCATGAGGACAAGATGTCAAACACAATGCCCGCTAGAGCATGTAGGATCCTCTGTGTCTAACCGTGCTGAGCAGCTTACTATGGCAGTGTGTCTAAACTAACCACTTGCAAGCTCTCCAGGACACTGATAGGAGGATGGAAGGCAAGGGGACTGCAAAACACAGAGGAGTTCCACCTTCAGGACCTGCCTCTCAGCTGTCTTATAAAGTAGAGTCGTTGAGGTAAATGCAGTGAGGAAGAAATGCGTTCACATTGGCTGCAAGTAATGTTCAGCGATAAACTGCTGAATGAGACAGCTGTATTTGCATCTACATTCTTGTGGATAACTCACAGTTCTCTGCAGGTATATTTGAAGTAGCTCAGCTGAATTCTGCAATGTGCATAGTGCATATTTTCTTTATAACCAAATAACCTCTTGCCAAACGGGATATGGAAAGTGGACTAGGGAGGCCACTAGTGTTCCTGCAGGCAGCAGCTGAATGGTCTTTTTTTTTTTTTTTTTTTTACTACTGTTATTGGGGAGGAATAGGGTTGTAGTCATACAGGAATATACATGTCTGAGACCTGCATGGTTTTGGATGCTTTTAAGGATTGCAAAAGCAGAGCCATTCTGAAATGTTACATAGCAGGATCTTTTGTCCAGTTTGGTGCATATGGAAGTTTTTGTTATTGTTTCTTGTTTGTTTTTCTTTCCCCCCTGTAGTGGAGGCCACCTGTGTGGAAAGAAGGCACAGTCCTCTTAAAGAAGCATGCCTCTTTCTGTAGGCAGCTTCTACTCTTCCCAGTGGCTTTAGGCAGCTGGCTAGCCCTGACATGTATATCTTCAATGGCTTCGTCTAGCTCAGAAAATAGGCTGTGGCTAGTCTGGCATGCAGCCAATAGTTAAGACATGTAGCTTCAATTTGTTTTCCTAATCTAGACAAGCTCAGTGGATGCCTTTGGTGCCTGGGGGTTATCGAAGCCCATTGTTTCATGCCAGAATGCTCACTAAGAGGGGTCTGATTTAAGGTTTTCCTGGCTGATTTTTTTTCCAACTAAACCTGACTTCCTTTGTCCTGTCCTGCTTTCTCTTATGGTGGGGTGGACAAACTCTGCCAGAATCCAAGAAATGGTTCTGGTTTACGGTATACATCAGTAGGAGAGGAAGATGGGAGATAAGACTTCCCCCATCAATTCAGAGAGGGCAGGAGGGAGCTCTTCTATTATCTCTGCAGGAAGGCGATAGAAGATCTTGCAGACCTGTGGAAAAGCAGTTTCTAAAATTTGGATGTAAGTGCAGGAATACAAAGTAGTGGGCAGAGAAACAGGTTAAATCCACTACCTGCTCCTGAGATGAGAATTTGGAGGACAAATACCAATAGTCTGCTCCTTTCAGATAAAATCAACAGGAAAGGTGTTACCTTATAAAGGTAGGGATGATAAGCATTTGGCAATCATAAAGGGCTGGGAAAATAAGTTAATACAAACGGGGGTTGCATTATCTTATTTATGTGAAATGTTTTTCAGATATTTACTGTTGTTGTCTGAACCACAACAAGTACATTTACTGTTCTGCCCAACAGATTATATAACATCCTTGCTTCCTAGTATGCCGAAAGATATTTGGATTGGTTTGCAGTTTCTGTTCAGCACAAGGGAAAACAAATGGATAGATGAGAGTAGACTGTTGTATAGTAACTTTCACCCACTCCTAACAGGAAGATTAAGGAAAATTCCACTGGACGTAAGTTTTGACTTTTGACTTCTCTTGACCATTGAGTAATGAAATTTGGAATATTGACTGTATGGAAAGAAAAAAAAAAAAAAGGCCAAGTTAGTCGTTGTGATTGGCAAACAAGGTGACTGGCAGTAATGGAGTTCTGTTTACCTTTGCTTGGATGACAACTTCTGAACTGAGATGGGAAACACTGAAGGGTGAAGGAAAAAAGCTGAAACATATCTTTAAGGACTCTTCTGGAAATTCTGTTTGCAATTTAAAGACTACATGAGAAGAGTCATCAAAAAGATGTCATCAACAATTCTTGGTTCAGTTACACTTAGAATGCATCTGTAAACCATTATACATTGGTATTTTGCTTGCTGCTCTGCCCAAGGTGAAGCATAATAAATGTAATCGAGTCACACCTACAAACAAGACGTATTTTAAGCATTAAATCATTCCATTTAATATTCTCCCCTGTATTTAACTTCTGAATTCTTTTTGAGTCCAGGCACCTGGTAGTGTTTGTAAAATAGGTAAGCTGTATTATACCAGTCCTTTGAAACTTCTTAAACAAGTTCAGACAGCTTGGGTTCTCTTAGCCTCATATTACTTCACCTTCTCTACACAAGTATGTTTATGCCTTATTTGAGTCTGATAAGCATATTTCTGGTTTTCAGCTTTTTGATGAAGAATTTAACAATCAGTGCGGTGTAATCCTTAATGATCCCAAATCACAGTATGTTGGAACATGGAATTTCACTGCTTGTGCCGACAGGCACTTCTTGGGTATATGCCAGCGGCCTATAGGTAAGTCTGAAGAGTCAAAATAAGTTACAGCCAGAGTTTGCAGTTAAGATGCATGTGCCAGGAGACGTTTTAATGCATGTAAATTGTTGCACTAGAAGAGCAAGATTCTTGTAGAGACTGAGCAGGTAAATTTTGGAAAAGCAGAGTGTGGAGGATGATCTGGGACCTATTTATCATCTGTTCAGAATTTTCCCTTTTGTTTTTCATAGCTCAGTTCAGAGGGAATCTGTTTTCCTGAGAGACTCTGTGTAGTTTCAGTGGAATCATACTTGAGCAGATGGGGCTTTAATGTTCTGTGGGTATAGAGGTCCCATACATCAAGTGGTGGAACAAGTGACTCCTTTCTCCTCTTCAAGAACTGTGGAAGTGAGAAACCCTGGGAAGGAATCTCACAATATTTCTATCTTCCTTAAACATAACCTGCGGTTTTTAGCACTATCGGAATATGAGGTATCATACTCTTAATGTTGAAATCGGTCTCCCCAGAGCAAACCTTGAGGGCATACATGGAAAGTGATAATTTGGAGTGATGCAGCTTTCCCTAGCTTCATACAGATCCATTGGTGTGAGTGGGTTTTCTTAATCTGAACTAAAAATAATATTCTGATGTAGCTATGTGGGTTGGTCGACACCAGTTACTGGAATGGGATCAAACGCATTTAGCTATTATACCATTTAATTACTGCTATGGGCTAATGTTCAGCATACCCACTTCTGAGTATGTTCCTCTATGTAAATAATCCTTTTAAGTAACTAACATGCTATCTTCTAAAAGAAAAAAAAAAAACAAACCAAACACCAAACAAACCAAAAAAGCAAAACCAAACAGGTGTACAGGTGTGCAAAACACCAAAGAATATGCCCACCTTTCTTCATTCTCAAATAGGCAGAGAGATTTCGGGCCCCTCCATTTAACATAAAAAATCTTTTATTTCAGTGCCAAATACTTCAGAAATTCAAGTGTGCAGATTAGAAGTCTGTATCGAAGACATTTTTATGACTACATCTAGTCATAAAAATTCGAAAACGGGATTTTTATTAATAGGAGGTCGACAATATATCTGTGTAGATCCGTGTATTCTTAGTCTGGGCTGACTAAAATACTAAGCACTTCTTCCTAGCCACAGCTGTAGAAGGTATAATGAGAAGGGGTTTTGGACTGCCAGAGAATGTGTCCTGGTACAGACTGGTCTATATCATCATTGTATTAGGGATCTAAGGATAATTCAGGTTGGAAGGGACCTCAGCAGGGTGCAGGGACAACTATGAGAGAGTCCAGGTTGCCTAGGGCTTTATCCTAGGGAAAAAGACTATTCAGATTCCTTGGAAATCTTGGCATGATTGTGATTTGCAGAACTTTGTGAGACGTTAATTATCAGCAATTACTTCTTTCAGAAATGGACACTTTCCTTACTACCTTGTTTCCAATTTGGTACCCTTTGATGTGTGATGGCACCCTTGGTTCCATGGTTCTTTTCTGTAGCTGTTTACTAAGTGAAAGCATTTGGCAGCAGCACACCAACCACTTCAAACAATCTGTTCCAGCCTTGTCAATTTTCTGATCTATTGAAAGCTGTAAATTGCATATAAATATCAAATTAATATTATGTTTCTGTCTTCTTGTGTTTTGGAAAATGGCCCTGTCACCCTATCAATCAGCCATTTATATCCTGTTACTTGCAGAATTATTTTTTAAAATTTTTTCTTCCCCCTCTCTCAGTAAGCCTTTTTCTGCTTGAGATATTTTAAATGTCAAGGTTTTACTCTCTTTTGGAAAGCCAATTTATTTTTGGTTGTGTATAAAATTTGGGGGGTTACCAGGTTTGCATGCTTTAATTTACCACCCATGGGAATGTGCATCTTCTATTAACTGCAGTTGCTATGCATCTTGGAGATGTATGCCTTCAGTATGATGCTGATAACTGTGGTAATGCTCAGTTCTTAGAGCACAAATAGTGAATTATACTCCTCCATATGCAAGGTGGATTTTCTGCAATTAGTTAAGCACATGTGGAGGCAAAATCAGTTCCCACTACACCCATGGATGGCAGTAAGGAATTCTGGGACTGTAAGATCTGCATAGACAAGTTTTGTGGCCCATTAGATTCGCATAAGCGTAAATCCACAGGCTCTACAGAGATAAGTGAGTCAAGTTTAGCTGTTGCTATATAGCAGCAGAGAGCAGTCGCTCTCTCCCAGTATTGTGTTTAATTAAAGTTTTAGAATATGTTTTTAATTCAATAAATAGAATTTGTAACATTATTTAGCAGTTATTTAAAAGTAGCAAATATAAAAAGATGTGAACCTAAATTGAGAGAAAGGTATATAAAAACAGATTGATTGAAAATAATCCTTCTTATTATTTTCTTCTTTTATGTATTTTCTATCTAAAGTGCCAAAAAAAATTTCTTCTAACTATAATCATTAGCGTAATATACTGTCTAAGAAAATTTTTTTGATTATTTTTTTTTATTTTTTTTTAAACTCTTCTCCCCTTACTGCGCCGCCCCCCCCCCCCCCCCCGGGGGAACTCAAACATTCTGTTTGTACAGAGAAATTGGGAGTTCAAAATGTATTCCAAATGTATTCCAGTGTTTAACTGCCTAATAACTGGATTTCTTTCTTACATATAGGAACTGCTGATAACCAGACAGAGCAAGTCCTTAATGAAACATTGAGCTATCAGAATGTGCAATACATGGTAATTCTGAAGAATTTGTCCTGGAATGATGCAATGGCTGCATGCATAAATAACAAGATGCAGCTGGTTAGCATCACAGATCAGTTCCAGCAGGCTTTTCTCGCTGTTCAGGCTGCCCTTCATAATTACCCACTGTGGATTGGACTCTTCAGCAGAGATGTAAGTTTTATTTTTCCCCTCAGACTGTGGCTTAAGGTGATTGTCAGAGTTGTGTGAAAGAGAAACTGGGATAAAGAAACGCAATGAAAAATTAATTTCTGGGGTAACTGTTTTCATTTAGGGATAATCATCTGGAAGGTCTCAAGATTAATATTCTAAATGTTCAGTTCTCCAAGTTACATGGTGGTTGAACTCCACTGGATGGGTTGATGATGAGACAATTCTTTTAAAAGATTAAGGATGAAGGGGTATATTGTAGGGTAGCAGCAACATAGATCACTGAATCATCTTTGTCTCTTTTGTTAATGAATGAGTAATTAGTGTTGCCATTTAATATCATCGCCACTGTTTCAGTACCACTCTAGAAAGACAACCCAAAATCTGTGGGAGAAACTAGAAGTGGCAAACAAAATCCAAAATGAATCATTGAATACTTCTGGAGATACATTTCTAAAGCTTAACTTAGACTCTGTTGTTACTTCATATTATTTATGCCTGTGTTTTGAGTTAGAGGGAGACATCCTTGAGACAGGTCAGTGGGTTTTTCTTTTTTCTTCTGTTTGTTTGGTCTGGAAGAGTCCATGCAGGAGGTACTGCTTTGCCTTTATTAGCCAGAGGACCTCTTGAAGATCTTCATTGTGGACTGAGAGCTTTCTCAGCTGTTAATGAAATGGCTTGGGCTTGCTTGCAGGGTTTATCTTTTTTGTCAAGCACGTGAGTCTAGAGATAATTGCAAGAAAAAAGTTAAAATTTATTTGAGAAGTGCCTTACCTACAAAGGCTGATGGTGCTTACTCGGCATGTGTGGTATTATGATATTCCTATGTCAGTAATGGGCTACTGAGTATTCTAGGCAAAGTAGAGGAGGAAAACATAGAAATTTGAGTATATACTTTATGGAGAATATTTTTAAAAGGAAACAGGCATTTAATCTTAGTGAAGATGGGGAAAGCAGAACAATGTATTTTCCCTCCTGTTTTGAATCTTTATCTCTAAGTGAAGATCAAATGATTCATTTTGCTGCATACAACTCAGGCATGCATTTAGCTTTTCACTATTGCAACACTTCGTTATTTGGGCACAATTAAAGTCACATGAAAGGAAATTATAATTATACTGGTCAACAGAACTTGTTACTCCAGTGCTGGAATCATAGACACAAAAGAAAGATACAAGATAAATTAAATTACAAAGCAGCAGGGGGATTTCCTGAAGAAAACTTTGAAATGTAAGATTCCTAAAGGATGGCGTGCTTGTTGTATGTGCGTTTTTTCTTATTCCTCCTGCATCCTCCAGGGCAGGAACGCATCTGATTTATTAAATCAGTTAAGTATTTAATAGATTACTTTCAACTCAGTGTGGAGTAACTGAGACTGGGCCTTATTTTCAGATATTATCAGTTTTCCAAGACCAGATAATTAGATCCACCATTGATTTGCAGGTGCAAATGATGTAATTTGGACATCATGTTGCCAGGCCTTCCTCCATAAGCATAGTAGTTAAACATCAACATTTGATAATTTGCCATCCACTTCAGCTAATTTGTATTTTTGCAACTGCAAAACTTAAAATAACGAAGCTTGTTATATTGTGAGCAGCAGATCGGATCGTGAGGGCAGTGGAACACTTACAGTTCTTACTGGAGACACTGTAAATGTCTAGCCAATGTAAATACATTATCATGTCATTTTCTGTATTTAGTAATTTTTACTATGTAAGCTCATCCCTTTTACTTATACAATGCTAGGGTGGAAAACATTATGGCTGGCTGGATGGAAAACATGTTAGTTTTAGTCGCTGGTCTGAAGATGATGAAGAAACAAGCGAAGAGTGTGTGTTTTTGGATACTGATGGCTTCTGGAAAACTTCTGACTGTTCCTCTGAAAACCAAGGTGCTATTTGCTACGCATCTGAAAGTATGTATCCGAGCATAATACTTATAAAAGCTGAATTTTGTTTTATTATGAAGCATATTTGATAATTGCAGATTATAACTTAAAAATGGCAACTCTTTTTAACTTACATTTCCTCAGACAGGCTGATTTGCATGTCAGGAAAAAAAGAAACAAACTTCCAATAGGGGGGCATATACCTCCTGTCAGTCTTAATCCACATGCTCCTTACGAATTAATTTGGCATGGGTGCTTTGGGCCAGACTGTACCCTTCATATTGTCAACTGATTCTATCTTTGCACTGTTTCTGTAAGATTGTTGCATACTAATCTCTCCCTCTTGCATGTGGAAGAAGATTCAGCTACCTCTGTACTGTTCATATCTTAATATTGGGACCTCCTGAAATCCCTTCAGACATGGAAGTCTGTACAGGGAGGAGGTACATGACTACATGGAGAAAAAAGATAGCGGGTAGACACTGAATTGAAAGATGTAAATTAAAGTCACCTGCAGTTCACGAAACCCTTCTACCAATTATAGCAAGACAGGTAGGGATATAGCAGGACATCTTTTGTAGGAGGTATACATATGTAGCACAGACCTTTTTCTGGAAAAGATAAAAGATCTTTCTGAGAGATTATCACAGATTTCTTCCCTATGAGACCATTATAATTTGTTTTGGTTGGTTTTCCATGAGAGGACACAGTTAAGCCATTGTTGTACATACTGAGTCACAGTAAAGTGTATACTTGGCATTATAACATCCTTAAGTATTTTGTGCTTGCAATCTGAGCAAGTGCAGGAAGAGTCCTTCTCACTTCTCAAGTATTAGATAAAGCCACAGAACTGAGATGTGTTGCCAGCTATGAAGTAGCTCATTTGTTATGGTGATGTACCTTCACACAAGAGGCAATAGGAGCTTTTAGTTATTGGTCCACACTTAGCACTTTTACATAGGGATTTTATTCTTAAACCTCTGTAACATAACAATTGTGAAAAGTGGTAAGCATCTGTATTCTTCGGTAATGCTTACTGCTGGTATTGTTACTTTTAAAAAAATCACCATTATGAGGAAAGTGAAAGCAGCAATGTATTACACATTTAGAGGACGGCACTTAATTTGTCTTGCACGTTTTTAAATGGTACTGGAAAGTGTTTTGTGGTGTGTAAGGTTAAGTGTTGTTATTAATAAAGTCACGTCCTGAATGTCTTCTTTCCCTTCCTTAGAGAAGATTGAAAAAGAACAAGTTCCACAAGTTAAGTGCCCACATAAGATTAAAAATACTCCCTGGATATCATTTAGAAACAATTGTTACACTTTTATGATAACAAAAAATAGATGGAGAGAACTGAAGTCTCAAGAAGCTCATCATTTATGCAAGAAAATGAGTAAGTACTTTGTCATATTACAGGTATTGATGGACTTATATCAGCTTGAGGGAGATGAGTTTTAGATCCGAGTCACTGTCTTACAATGACAGCAAAGTGACTGTTGAGAAAGGTTGTAGCATTTGGAAATGTGCATTAGTGTTGCACTGTCTAATGTTGTCTGCCCTTGCGCTACTCTGATTAAAAAGTGCCAGAGCACGGGTAGGAGAGTTTGAGAGAGAGATGGCTAGGAACTATTGAATTCTGAGATCTCTGAAAAATTGGAAGTTTGTAGGTTTGTTTTTTCTCTTTATAATATGCAAATTTATATAGGTTGGGCAATTGTTATCCCCTTGGCAACATTCTGGCTTTACAGTCACATTTATTTCATGGGATTGTTTTTTTTCCCCCCTTGCTGTGTGGAACACTTAAGTGAACAAAGTCAACAGACTGAGAATAGTCCAATTCAGAAAGGCACGTGGGCCTTTCCTGTCCATCCTGAACAAAATGTAAGCTTAATATAAGAGGGAAGCTGTTCCTAAGCCATTGCTCATGGCATTTCAGACATGCATCTTTCTAAAAACTTTTTATTCTTCATTAATTGATTTCAATTCAGTCTTCTTCTTAATACTGTTTCTCTACTAGGCAGTTCCAGAAAATTATGGAAGACTGCTGATATTTGTATGTTCTGTGCAGAGAATTTTTTACTACATAGAACTTGAAGTGACAGTAGAACCCACAGATATCTCTGGGGCTGATGTCTTTCATTTATCCACAAAACCAGGGGAAGGACTGTCGATAATACCTTTGAAAATTGTTTTCGCACTGTTCATTTAGTTATTTATAAAGGTCTAGCCTTTACACGTTCTTGACCTATCTGTAGTAATTATTAACAAAATAGCAAAAAAATATTTATTTTGTACCTGAAAGGTGCATTTGTAAGAAAGTAACTTACAAAAATTTTCAATAGACCCAGAAGCTTTTGTTCTGAGTGTTCGAGATGAAGAAGAGAATAACTTTGTTACTGAGCAGCTTCGTTCGTTCAGCGGTCTGGCTATGTGGGTCTGGCTGGGTGTGATTTATGATGACAGTGGTAAGATTTAAGTTTTGCTTGGTTTTTTTTTTTCTTCTTCTTAATAACTGGATTGGAGACAAAGTTTGCAGCATTTTAAGCACATGTTTCTTGCATGTTTCAGTATACAACTAAAGTCAAACTGAATGCAAACCTATAATAATGCTTTATATTTGTATTTATCTTCTAGAAGAAAATAACCAGACATGCTTTCTGTTTGAGTGATAATTAGATCCAATATGTTCTGTTTTAGTCTAGATTTGATTTCCCTGGAAAGCAGGACTTAATGACCTGGATGAGTAATGTTAACATATTTAGCATTGTATATGGAACTGATTTACAGTAACTTAGAGTATCACTGCATTTTTTCCAAAGTGACTATCTGTTAATGTCATTAATATATTCAATGTTAAATGGTATTTGTACACATAATGCCAATGTTATAATAAATATGCAATGTTTTCCACAGATAAAGTTCTCAAGTGGTATGATGAAACTCATCTGACTTACAATAACTGGAGGCGGGGAAGACCTAACATAAAGAAGAACAGTTTTTTTGCTGGTGTAAATCTTGATGGTTTTTGGGATATTTATAATTATTCTCAAAGTTGGCATGCTCATCACTACAATGTGTATAGTATTCTCGCCTGCAAAATCGAAAGGGGTAAGTAGTAGAGAAGATTTATGTGTAGTATTGGAGTGTTGGATGAAGGTCATAATTTAAGTCCTGGTTCTGCGGTACCTGCTGTATATAAGGCTTTGGTTTTGCTCCCAGTGAAATGCATGGCACAGCTGTCATGGGCTTCTGGAGTTATATGGTCAGTCTGTGCATCACTGTTGTAATACTCTAATCAGGAGGAATGTGTTTGCTGTACTCCTCCACCAGCTGCTCACAGTGTTCAAAGTAGCAAAAGATAACTTACTTGGTATAAGTGGCTTGTACTGAACGCTTTAATTCTTGAATTACATTGATACAGATGGATTTTAATGCTTCCTGTATGTTCCTAGTAACATGAATGAAGTGCACAGAACTTGTCGTCTTATCCTTTGAAACAGGACCCCAACAGCACAAGCCTCCGTTGCCTGAGTCTATTCCACATGGAAACAGGACATACAGGATCCTTCAGAAAAAGTTAACATGGTATGAGGCATTGCGAGAATGCAAACACAATAGGAGTGATTTAGCAAGTGTACACAGTGAATCACAACAGGTGTTTCTAGAAGATATTGTCAAGCAGGATGGCTATCCTTTGTGGCTTGGGTTGTCAATTCATGATGTAAGTATATACTGTTATTAACCTCAGTAACAGAGCTTGTAAATAATTTTCTGCACAGGATATGAAATATTTTCTGATGCTTTTTTCCAGATTCTTGGAATTTCTATTCCATGTAGTAAATTACCTACTTTTTCAACGCCATGTAACATATGTTAAAAGTATATTAAATTTTAGTGTATGTAGCCATACTGAGACATTTTTCCAAATCCTTGAAATTTTAAAATACTATGAAGGTCCCACATCATGCCTTGTGGCACAGGGAAGTGCAGTTTGCAACACTACCTTTGGAGGCTCCAGATTTATGGCCCTTTGTTAGGATCAGATTCCATTAGCAAATACAATGGGACAAGGCTGTATGGAGCCTGTTTAGTCCAAGTCAGGACTGTATCTCTAGCAAGTTATAGTGTCCCTTCTCCCAGGAGGCATAGCAAGAGACAGCTGCAGATCTTCCTCCTCCTCTGTCTGCTTAACCTTGGAGCCAAAAGCCTGTGGCCCCAACTCTGCTCCCCACACTACTCCCCAGACTGGGCCATGGCAGTTAATTGCCAAGAATATCCCTCTACAGAGAGAGGTTGGTGATATCTCTGCATACCTTTGCTACCTCTGCCTGTCCTTTGGTCTGAATGGGTCCCTCCACTTCTCATAACTGACCCTTCAGTGTTATGGGTTTCCAGCAGTGTATCTGAAGTAGGAGCTAGGACAGCACACCATTCCCGAGCTGGCCAGCTTTACTCACTGAGCCTGTCTCGACAGTTTAGCGGTTTGCAACGTATCTAACAACATTCTTAGCAAGGAAGGCAGACTGCTTAAATGAAACAGCAGGATGAAGGTAAGTAAAATGTTCCCCATAGAATAAAACAAGGTTAATTGCAGGTTTAAACTTACAAACATGCCCCAGTTTCTCAGTTCACACAAGTAAGCAGGATTTCTACGTTAAGAATAGATTGGAAAATGCAAACTATGGTGTACATTTATTCAGTATGGATTTAGAAAATGAGGCACTTGCACTTTATCACTCTACAAGGGATAAATATTCCTACGTGACTTACTAATGACTGACAAGACTTAAACCATGACCATATGCAGTGGTTTAAAAGTTGTGGATTTTTGCTTTAATTAGGGAAGTAAAGCTAATTTTGAATGGTCAGATGGAAGCGACTTTGACTACTATCCTTGGGAATTAGAAAACTCAAATACTACTGAGAACTGTGTTCTGTTGGATACTAAAGGATCTTGGAACCGTACAAAATGTACAAATGTTGCTGAAGGTGCCATTTGCTATAGCCCTCCAAACAGTAAGTGTTATTTTTAATGTTTTCTGTAGTTGTCTTCTATATTCTATCTTTACATGTTGTATTTAGAACTAGAAATGAAGGCTGAAATACTACACGTGATTCCCTCTTTAAGAAGAGCTGTCTATCAGGAATGATAAAAAACTTACGGGAGCTTAATTCTCTCCATTCCAGTGGTGAAAATCTAAAACAATCCTGGTCACTTTTTGATCATCTGTATGTATCTTTTCTGATTTGAAATCCATATCAAACACATACACCAAACTTCAAAACCCCTAAAGAGCAAGAAAAAATGGTTCCCAAGCCTGTGGGACTTGTCTTATGCTCATTTTCAAATAAATTCATCTATGACACATGAAGAAGGAATGTAAGCTAATTGAGTCATGGTGGTTGGTAGGAGAAATTGTCCTTGCTAATACTTACTGTCCTGTTATTACAAAGAAACTAAGCACAAACTCCTGCAGCAGAAATAATGTCAATTTCTTTGTCTTTGCAGAGACACAATTACAGCCAAAGCAAGTGAGCAGAGCCCCAGGATGCCCGCAAATTAGTGGTACCCTACAATGGATACAGTTTAAGGATCACTGTTATGCATTTGACATGGCGTTCTACAATTTTTCAGTATATAATGTGGAAGATGCTAAGAAAGTCTGCCAGAAACTGAGTATGTTTAGACTCTCTATCACATTACAACTTGTAATTAGTCCATTATTCAAAAAGAAAAAAAAAATAACCAAAAAACCTACACTGGTTGTACTTCTAGCTTTTCAGCTTTTATGCTTCTTCAGTTTAGGAAAAGTAATAGCAAGCTTTGTTTTTGAACATCTGATTAAGTTTCTTGGTAAAATTCTGCAATGTGCTGACAGTTTGTTTGGCACATGGGTATCTGCGAGTAAAATGTAGATAGCCATTGATAGATGATTCAGAAACTTAAGGCTTACAGTTTGGAGGAAACCATTTTATTTGCATACAATTAACTGTATTTATTATAAAGTTAGTGGTATTAGCAGTGTTTTCTTATATCCTTGCATTAGCTGCTTGCTAACAAGGAGCTTGAACCATCAAATGGTTCAAAGCACATACTTTATAGATATTATTAAGGCACATAATATCACTAAAAAGCTTAATTTTTATGTCAAATTCAAGCATTTTCTTTCTTCTTTGATAAGCTATATGGGGAATTGTGTTGTGAAAGATGATGTTAAGCAGTGTCATGTACAGAATTTTTAATCACCTTATCTTAGAAGCCAGGGACTGTCATAACTTACTTTTATTGAATTATCGTATGATGTGAAGTTGAACTTGCTTTGTAGGATGAAAAAGAAGAGGTGCAAGTAGTCTCAGTCCTGAGTGCAGTTTTATATTCAATCCTACCTGGCCTGGTATTTGAAAGAGAAAGTGATCTTTCTCTAAATTAAGCTTCTGGCTTATATTTGCATATACTTGTAAAGAATGGTACGCTCTGAGCCTGTCTCCAGTATACCCTTTCCTCCCTCTTACTCCTTCATTGCTATAACACTTTATAAAACCTGAAGCACAATGAGGGATTGATTTAGAAATTAACTTGACTCAGCAAAATGCTGAGCTTTTGTTCAACTATGATTTTGAAAAGGGCTTATTACTTAGGACAAGGCTAGTAATTCTGAATGTGGCTTATCTTTTCATATCTTCCATATATGTGGTCCACAGCTGCAGTAAGTTTACTCCCATTTTAATTTGTATGACCTGCTTGAATAAGCAGTCATCTGAAGCTGTCTTGTATAACATTACGCTGTATTTTAGGGAATGCGGGTTTATGTCTTTATTCTGCAAGTTACTTCAAGCTAATTTTACAAGCCCAGATCAGCAAATCTTTTCCTGGAGTAATTGTTCCCATAGAAAACTCAATGTACAAGCACCATGAAAAATCTCTGAAGCTGCAATTCTGACCAGTTTCCTCTTCCCCTCAGATCCTTCAGCAACCCTTCTGACTATAGCGGATGCTGAAGAAAATGCATTTGTGAGCACACACATAAAGGAAAATGATCTCATCACCAAGAACGTATGGCTTGGCCTGGCTCAGAGCTCTAAGGGTAAGAATTAGCAACCATGTATGAGCATGAGTGCTTCTTCACGTGGTAAATAAAAATGCATAAATCCTCAATAAGAACACGGTTTTGTAGTGTTGATAGCCTACAGTAACTTCTGCCTGAGGTTGGAATCCCTTACTTAGTGTTATAAAGTCCTTTGGACTTCATTGTAGCTTAAGGCTCTTCCTGTTGCATACTTAAGATAGTCAGGAGTCACTGAAATTCATTTTCCCTAACACTGTCATTGGTGTCTAATGGTTAAGCTGCAAATGCATCAAATGCTAAAAATCTGGAGAGATATGGGTAAAAGTGATGTGTTTGTATTTATTGCTTTTAATATACAGGATAGACAGTCAGCCCTGTTTCTTTTAGCAACATAAAGAAATCAATAGATTGTGAATGACATTGTGTAGCATTACAGTATGTTTTGGTGATCTAAACTAAGCATTTTTTTCCCCAACAGATCAGTCCCTGAACTGGCTTGACGGCTCATCAGTTAATTATGTCAACTGGGAAAACAGAACTGCAGAAGTCAATGAAAAATGCAGTGTTATCCTGTCCACAACTGGCACGTGGTCCAAAGTTGACTGCAGTCGTAGTCAAAGCAGAGTGGTTTGTAAAGCTCCTTTAGGTATGGAAGCATTGATTTTTAGCAGAGACTTAATTTTGTAGTGACTATATTCTAGATTTTCTTTTTTTTGGTGGGGAAAGTCTGTGTTGAAATAAGGAAAGTGCAATTCACAAAAGAATGTATCAAGTACCTCTGCCTAAGCAGGAGCCTTCTGTTGCTGTTTTGCCATAAAATTGCATTTCAGGGAGAAATTCTCTAGGAATTTACTTCTCCTGGCTCCCACTATCCACTTAAAGGGTAAGGGAGAGAACTGAAATTGCCACTTAAGAGACCATAGAGCAGTTGCTACTGCTTCTTACCACAGGGTATCTCTCATGGGTGAATCTGTGTAGGTGGGAACAGAAAAAGTTCTGCTTGTAAGAGATGCCAAGTGAGCAGGTACTGCAGATTGTGTTTTCACTCTTGAGGAGGCTTCTGAAAATGGCACTTGGCAGCTCCAGAAGAAGGCTTGGGCCTCATTTTACTTCCTCATACTCTGCTGTGTGTGTCCAGGAAAGAAAGCAGTTACCTGAGCATTAAGCAAGCAAGTTCCTGAGAAGCAGTAGAATCTTCCTGATTTTGTATACATCCTCACTGAAGTGGAAATGCAGGAATAGATTTAACTTTATGCTGCTGAGGAAGACTTCAAGAAGATCTTAGCAGTCCAATGGAAGCATAATTCCTTTCCACTCTAAGAGAGTCCAGGAACTGATTAGATTTCTGAAGTATACAAACCTTGAAATGAGTGCAGCATTTACTGATAGGTTTTTTGGACCTCTGGGGTCCCTTCCAACCTGAACATGATTAGGAAATTAACAACAGAACGATAAAAATAAGCTAATAGATGCTGATTCGTATGGGAACCTAACTTCCCACCTGATGAAGTGAAGACTTAATAATGATGAACCAGTTTGCCTTTACTTCAACTAAATGCATGCAGCATTAGTGTATAGGTACCTAAGCATCAACCCCA
Source organism: Gavia stellata (assembly GCF_030936135.1). Classification (NCBI taxonomy): domain Eukaryota; kingdom Metazoa; phylum Chordata; class Aves; order Gaviiformes; family Gaviidae; genus Gavia; species Gavia stellata. The sequence continues at coordinate 19,100,360 of NC_082601.1, read as the reverse complement.
TGACAAAATATTCTTACCAAAACTCTTAAAGAATGACTATTTGTGTTTTGTTCTGTTACAGGTTCTAATCATACTGGGGTGGCTGTAGCATTTGCTCTGCTAATTATCTTGATCTTCATTGTTGGATTAGTGTGGTATCTCTATAAAAAGAAGAATCTTCACTGGAGTGCCTTCTCTTCAGTACGCTATCAAAGAGGGATGAATGATGATGAAACTGATGATGTGTTCACAAAAGACAGCTATTGAGAAACTATTCCTTCTGGGCAATTTAGCATGAATTTCACTGTGTGAAGCCATAAGGAGTGAACTACTTGATGTTTTATTACTTCTTTTTGGAAAAATAATAAGAAGGTTATTAATGGGGGCTAAAGTTTGTTCTTTTATACAAGTGCAATTTTTATTCAAGTCCATGGTAATTATTTACATTTGGCCTCAGCCATTTAAGGTGCAAGGTTTCTAGAGTTCTGTGATTTTTTAATTTACAATATTTTCTGTCTTTACTGGAAAGAGTTTTTAATGGAATAATTAATGCCAACAGTACTTCATGCAACATCACCTTAACGAATGCATTTAAAATTGCTACATGAATTCTGTAACTTTGTACAATTATCCATCATCAATAACTTCATGCCAAATGATGTACCATTTTGATATGCTGTAAGGGTTTTGCTGCTAGCATTAGGTTACCCTGTAGAAGCTAACACAAAGACGATAAATAAGAGACAAAGTGTCTTTGTGTAGCAACTTTTGTAATAAGCAGTTATAAATTTTGATATAGCAGGGGAGAAGGGAAGTTACCAAACAAATAAGTTTTCATTCCCGTCCAACTAGAATTTAAGTTTTCGTGTTATAGTGGAGGAAGATCATATTTGATTTCCCCCCTGCCCGCAAAGACGCACAAAAAAAGTCACGTCGTAGTGGTCAGAGAAGCAGCTTTCTTAGAATGTACATTTTGAAGAGAGAGTTATGGGGAATACCCTGAACTAAAGCCATGCCATCTAGGCATAAATTAAATAAACATTGACTATTTGAAGCCTGAGACTGTGGCAAGCTGGCAGATCACTACTCTTAGCCCCTGAAGGCGGTAGTGGGGCTAACAAAAATACCCATTAAGGGCTAACTGCAAACACAAGCAGAATTCAAGATATAATAAAAGCCTTAGCCCTATAAAAGCAAAGGCATGAATGTTATGTTTTATCCTGTGACATAACTGTTCTTTAAGTAAATGGTTCAGTTTCTTTTCACAACTCCTTTCACAAAGTTTTGAAAGCACAAATAGCAGGAATGTTTACAGTGAAAATCAGCATTGGACCTAAGGATTAAGATTAAAAACCTGCACTTAAAGTAGTATTTAGAGAAAGATGTACCGCATTCTATCTTCTGTCTTCAAACTACTCTGAAATTAGACCTGAGTGATTTTTTTGTAGATCAAAACACAGAAAAGACCTGCTGCACAGAAAAGATCTGTGGCACTGTGACACCCAAGGACAGGAGTGTTGCAGTGACAGTGTTCCTTGTTCTGTAACAAGATCCTCCTGACATTTACTTCCCCTAATGCTCTTATTTATACCAGGGTTAAATGCCTAACTTTATAGGTGAAGTATTTCATCTATCCAAGAAACAAGATAAAGATATATCTAAGGAAAGAGTGAGAAAGAATGTATGGTAAATAAACTTGTGTACATAAATGCTAAAAATACTTGAGTATTTTACATAAAACTTAAACTTGATTTTTTTGTATGTGGTGTGTCACTGTGGCCTTTTCTATGCACTCCAAAGAAATCTATAAAGGGAAAAAGGGAAGACAGAAATGTATCTACTAATTACTCTAATGATTTCATCAATTAACATGTTGAAAAAGTCTTTAGACTTTTTTAATGCACAATACAAAGAACAGGCACATTTACTGTTATGAAGGAGGATATGTAAAAGACCAAATCCATTCCCCATGTAATGGTGGTATGATACGGTAAGTAGGAACACAATTGGTCTGACATGCTGAGAAAAGTACTACTGATTTCTCTGAAGCAACGGTGCGAGGTCATGATGTTCAACTGCCTTATTTCCCCTGCAGTTTACTTACGTTGACAGCACTTTTCTTTGTTCCTGTTTGCACTATTTTGATAAGCGAGTGTTTATCATTTGTATTGATAAATAGAGAACTTCTGTAGATACCGCTTTAGAGCCTGTTAAAACAGCAGCCTGAAGGGGCACAGCAAAGGAACCATTGTGTTAGTTTGCTGATCAAAGAAGTAAGCACTTTTGTTGTTTATTTGGTACTTTGGGCACAATTGTGAACATTTTCTTTCTTCTTTCTTGAGGTGACTTGTAGAAAAAGTAGTTATGAAGCTAGTTACTATGTAATGAAGATAACCCTCACCCACCTTAAACTTACCCTGATACGAGAAGTGTTTGAAACATAACACAGCCTGGTTCCTGTCATCTTCTGGTTTAGCTTATATGCTTAAGTGCTTTGCCAAATGACTCCTAATGTAACAAACTAAAACCAGTGTTGTTTATTGTCCTTTTCTAACAACAGCAGTAAGTGGGGAAATTATTTACAAATTCTCATGTTTTGAGATTTCTAGTTTTATAGATGTTTATACTTTGAGCATTTTTAGGTTTGAATCTGAAATGGAAAAAGGAAATTACTAGTAAAATCCTAATTCTCCAATACACATGAATATATACTTTTTATTTAAAAATCATATCTTTATTCTTATGAATGATGTAAATAATTTTTTAAGCCCCATTTCTCACGTTTGTTTCATCATACCCAAGTTGTCTAATCACTGGTAATTCTTATTTGAGTAAGCACAACTGCCTTAGTGCAGGTGAGTAACCCACTTTATTTGAAATACATAGATCATTTAGCAGTATTGTTATTAAAATAATAAAGTTAAATAAAACACTAAACTGCTTACACTGGTTTTATTTCTGTGGAAGCAGTTATCACAGCTAAGGTACAGCTCATTAATCACTGGGTAAAAAAAGCACATAGCACAGGGGCTGCGATCACAATTAAAGCATATAAGTAAGTGTTACCATGATAAGAAAACTTTAGAGGTAATAAAAAAATCTTTGATGTACTTAAAAAGAATGCCAGTAGCTTTCTTTTTGCAGTTGAAAACATACTTTATCATGGAACATGGTTATACCTAGCTTTTATCGAGCTGCTTCTGGTTTGCACAGAAAGGGAACATTACTCTGTGCCTTTCTTTTTTGATTCAAGGTGTAGTTCATTGGCACCTTGTGGTCCATCTTAGCTCCAAAGCAGTTTATAAGGGCTCCCAACATAACTCCTCATAAAACGTGGGCAAAGTTTAACTACTTTCAGCCATGTAACATTTGCAATTAAAGCATGAGATGTATTCATTTTAAGTACCATCTGAACTCTGAATTCCAGATTGCCAAAATCTGCAACTGCTGGCCAAAGGGCAGTGTTATTTTTGGCTACAGTAATTGCTTGCTGGGAGAAGCATCCTTTTGTGCAGGACAACGAGCAAGGTCATCTGCTTCAAAAACATTAATCTAAAAACTGAAGATGATGAGCCAGGAAATAGAAGCACAGAAATGAAGCGCTTTTCCCAGGTCACAGAGCAATGGAATTGGGAAGACATCCTAAAACTCCATCTCAGAGCACAGACTGTCTGCTGGACTGTGGTAGCTCCAGACAAGAACTGACCAACTTCAGGTAAATGCACAAAGGTTTTTGCACGCTTACAACTTGATGTGTGACTCTCTCTCATTGGCCTCCCTCTTGTTAGGGCAGAGCTCACTGCTGTGGGAATGAGCTCCTCCCAGGCTGAGAGGAGCAGCATGGGGTTTGGTTCCTCTTCCTGCATTTTGCCCAGTCTCTGAAGACTGTGTCATGGAAAGGTTAATGCACATCTGCCACTAGGCCAGACTATTTTTATTCTAACACTGTTTCTGCATCAATAACTTAATTGACATAGAAATTAACCACAAGTGCTTATGCATGAGCACTGTTTGGGACTGATGCTTTTGTTGTATTTCTTACTATTTTTTCTGTTTTCTTTAAACCAAATGCACCATCTGCTCATTGCTCTGGACATATGTTATACATCTAAACATTTTTGAAAGGAGGAAGTAAATTGCATGGCCTGTCAGTGATTTTTATGGGTGTGGCTGCAAATAAAGACCAAATATTATGATTTTTGTTGCTAAAAGTCAGAATTACGATTTGAGCCCTTTATGCATCCACTGTTACTGGAGCACAGTGGGATACGTAACTCTCAGGTTCATAAAAGTTTGTACATAAAGTTCTTATTGACCAAATTAAACAGACTTTGCACAGTTTTAAAGCAAGAGCTAAGCTTAGGAAAAACAGGAGATTAGCTACTGGAGAGAAGAATTCAACTGTCACTCTAATGGACCTCTCCCATTTAGTTCTGAAGAGTTTTAAAATGCGAGTTGACAAAGCACTAGAAAAGGTAATTTTCTGTTGATGATAGCCAATTAACTTGCAAATGGTGCATAGCATAAACGCCATTTTAAAATGCTGTTATCTTGGTTTTATTCCTTTATGGTATTTTCACTTTGAAAACTACTGTGCACTCTACCGTAATATCTGCCAGTAACTAAGATTTTTTAACAGATTTGGGGGGGTAGGGGAGGATACCAGATGAGGCTTTTATTGTGATTACACAGTAATGCAAAACAGACTGTAAGTCCTTCTGGATTTCTGTTTGCCAATGCAGAAGGGACTATAATTATAAGCAGAACAACAGTTGTTTGTTAGCTTTGCTCCTTTTCAGCACAAATAGAAAAATTTACTCCAAGACAGCTTTTAAGAAAGTGGAATTTCAGTGACACAAAATAATCATTGCAAAATGTGCTTTCTTCATTATGCTGGCCCCTTATGTGCACATTTTTTGTTAGGACAAATGAGAACAAAGATCTTTTTCTGTACACTGTATCTCAGGACATTCACACAGATAGTAAGTACTACTCCTGCTTTCTATTAAACTTCTCTTTTCAAATGTCATGTGTCACAGTCCCCCTTTAACAGATGATACAGAACATATAATTATACAAAAATGTGGTGCTGATACTCTAAAAACTAGCAAGCCTTGTATGCATATTCAAATTAAACTTACAAAGTTGTTGGTTGAGATGATTTCACAAATGTGCATGATTGAATGTCATCCCCATTAGCAACCAAACTGCTTTCCATTTCATTGAAATGTCTTTATTTTCATAAGCATGATCTGGGTATTTAAAGAGTATCTTGTGTCAAGTGGGAGTGTGAGTTATACATGTATGTGGATAATAGGAGGGCACATTTACCCAGAGCTTAGATTATGAGCTACTTTGAGGGCTGGGTGCCTGAATTTTCCATCTTGCATTGTCTCCTGCGGCCACCATTCTGCTTTGTACCTGTTCTGTCTCACACCAGCTTTGCAGCACTGACAAATAAGCCACCAAATTATGAACGCACCACCACGGACACAAGAGCCAAACAGGCAGCCCTACACCAGCACAAGCTGCAGGGAAAGGAGACCAGCAAGCACCTCTTCCTGAAGAGCAGCAGCCATGAGCCTGAAAGGCGTGGGATGAGCACTGCCAACAGCCCCACCGTACCAGCACAGGGTGCTGGGAAAGAGGGCCAAAAACAGCCAGGATGGACAGACAGAACAACCCATAACACCAGGACACGACAGCTCTGCAGGGGCGGGTCTGTTCCCCTCCTCCGCGAGCAGTAAACCTACAGCAGCCAAGGAGAGAACCACTCTCTGGACCCCAGCCCAAGCACTCACAGCGCACAAGGAGTTTGCTGTGGGCAACAGCCAACACTTCCCGCTTACCAGCCCCCAGGGACTCCCTCCAGCCTCCCCTCCTTCTACAACCAGGGCTTCTCCTACCGCACAGACTCAGAGCCTTTATACCCCGCACCAGTCTCACCTTGCAGGACCAGCTCTGCTTCTAAGTAAGTGCTTAAGCACAGGCCTTCCTCTTCATCACTTTGCTTGCAGGGGATGACTAGCCAAAATGCAGCCATCCCAGGAGAGCTGGGAGGAGAAGGCTCCTGCTTTAAATACTGCTCAGCCCATGGGCACACCCTGACAAAGCACAACCAGGGACAGCTGAGGTTTCCCTCACTCAGCTCGGCGCTGCAGCAGGCAAAAGAAGTAAGACAGGTAAGCTGCTCCTGTGAGAGCATCTGCTCCATTACTGGCCTTGCAAAAACAGTGCCCAGTGCCTAACCCCTTATGGAACCAGTTGAGTTTATACTGATGGGCTGTCACCATTAAGAGTTGCATAGGATTTACTGGTGCTTGGTTTTACAGAAAGGACAGGTGCTTGGGTTGGTAATCCTGAGCCATCACAGCATTTCAGGGAAGGCCTGAGGCACCACTGTGCCAGGGGGGTAGCACATGAGGGCTGTGGGTGGCCACAGACGTGTCCCTGGTGCAGCATTAGGAGGAGACAGCGAGGCTCCCTACCAGTCACCTGTACTCTGCCCTGGCCCTGGGGCAGCGGCTGGTAGTGCACGTCTGGCAAGAACCAGGAATCACCCACCATAATGCGTTTGTACTTGGTTGCATCCAGACCTAAATACTGGTGCGGAGTCAAGGTACACCGTGAGATGGAGTCCTCCCTGCTGAGGTCTATCGAAAAGGCTGCCCAGCATGCCACCGTTGCTCGAAGAGCAGCACTTACTTAACAGGCGGGTGGAGATAAGTGAATTTTACTGGTAATTGAGTTCTCGGCAATCACCTCTGTGTTGACGGTGGCATGGGGCCAAAGTGTATGGCCGACTGTAGCATTAGGAATTGCTGGTATAAAATGTGGACAAGCACTTAGCAAATTTGCAATCCACAGATTTAGGAGTTTATCTTTTACAGCGGGGGGGGGGTGGGGGGTGGGGGGTGCTGGAATTCATGTGTGAGGGATTTGCTTAAATGCTCAAGGGGCGCATGTCATCTTGAAGTCAATGCACAGAGTAATGATACAATGTACAGCCTACATAGGGAAAGGCTGTGTGTGTTTTAGAAAAAGGTATAAATAAACAGTTGAAGTTTACAGTCAAACTGGTTTAATAATTAGATACCTGTGCTTGTGCTATAACTTACCAGGGGCTGTGATTTTTGTGTATAAGCCATTTTATGTTTACTGTGTAGGTTCCTATTATAAATTGTACCCTGTTCCAAAGCCTAGCTCTAACACCCATTGGCATGAAACTGCTTCATATAAAGTAAATGTTAGAACATACAAACTTGGATTAAATATTAGAGAAATACTGGGGTGGAGGCCAGGAGGGACTGCCCACCACACTGACAGGGTGATAACACAGAATTAGCATAGGAGTGGGAGAATGCCGTTAGCCAGCCATCGCCTTGGGTGGTTATTCACTGCAACCAGCGTCATATACAAATCTGTGCATGTTGTTAGAGTTGTGCTGGACCTGCAGCAGTGCATGTTTGTTGTCATGCTAGTGGTGCATTAGATGAAGCAAGCAGAGTTTGAAATTCAACAACCGCAAACAAGCGGGACTGGCTAGCTAGCTCCTGCTTTAATCCGTGGCGACTGGGGTTGGCCTCTGCGTTTGCCACCAAGAAAAACAATCAGCTTCAGTTAGTTGCAGCCCAGCAGGCGGTGAGTGGGGCAGACAGGCCATGCCAGCCCCTGATGTGACTGACAAGTGCTTTATCACAGACATGTAGGCCAAGCAGCCTGTGTTTGGTTTTGACAGCCTCCTCCACCCAAATAGGTGGTAGCTGCCTGTGTGTGACTTCAGGCTTCCTAAGCGGAAAGGAGGCTGAGATGGCATGTTTTTGGAAGTACAAGGAAAGTAACATAACAGCTGAGGAAAGAAAAGCAACTGATTAAATAAGCAGAGGCAGTTCCAGCCTCAAATAAAGACCTGGAAAGACTACACAATGTCATAAGGATGGAGACACTGAAAATCCGTGGACAGTTGGAGATGAAATTGCACAGACCTGTCTCCAGGGTCCCAAGGCTCTCAGAGCATCTGACCAAGGGGTATATGAGCACATTAATGGGGATTATGCATCACTGCTTGGTTTCCCTACCTGTTTGTTTATGTGTTGAGGGAACTTTTGTCTGCTGGAGGATAGTCTGTCTGTGTTGCGGACAGCCCAGCTGTCCTCTATCCAGATTTACCACTTCGGAGACACATGCTCTTAGGTGACCACTTAGGTGACCACGCGCAGGTCGTGCTACTGTAAGAGAAGTGCAGCTGGCAGCTTATTCGAGCTGGAAGCAATTTTCTGTTATTAGTGACTCTGGAGGTGCCAAAGTCTGATCCTGCAGACTAGGACTTTGGAGGTGATTCATTCCTTGCTCTGCTTTCACCACAGTAACTATCTCAGGCCCAGTCCCTTGCACTCGTGTGGGACATCTCCCACTGACCAAAGATGCGCAGCACCAGAGTGAGCAGCAGAAGCTGGAAACAGACCTTCCCTATTGCAGTGGCAAATTATTGTCTATAATTCGCCACAAAGTTTGCTTCTGAGAAGAAGGGCTGTTGTCTCCTCATGTCGTTTTCACTTACAAGTTCTGAGTGTTAGATCTCCGAGTAAACATCTTAACATGAGCACACAATGTCTGTGAGTGAATACAGCCTGTGCAATCCAATAATTTATTAAACTTTCATCTTGTAAAGCCAGTTACAAATTAAAAAAGACAGCAGAAGGAATTCTGTAATAGAAATGAGCAAAATTACAACAAATAGTAATGGGAGTTACATTCCCAAGTGGGTTCAAGCTGCCTGCAGCAACCCAAGAGCCAGAACACAGATAGTGCAGTGTTAGGACAGGGATAATCAAGGCTATTCTGATACATAGAGAGATCTAGTCAGTGTTCAGACCGATACAAAGTGTTACTTCTCATGTTGCCTCTGCATTCCTGTTCTCTCTCACTTGTGACCCGCTCATCTTTTTATTCTTTGTGACAAAAAGGGGATGTTTGTAGGATCCTTCAATAAAGCTCTTTAAGGCAAAACTCCAGTTGAACGTATGATACACAGTAGTGGCTATCCTCTTAGGCTGGTTGTGCGGACAGTGGACAGAGTGTTTGCACATGCTGCAGTGCAGTGGAAATGAGAGAAAAGCACAGATTATGTACATTGTATTTTTTCTTGTACTGTCAACCTCAAGCCTACAGTGTTCTGCAACACAGTATTAGTGACATGGCACAATTTGATGATGAATTGGAACAGAACCTGTTGCATACTGACTCCTAGTTTTCTTTTCTATGAAATTTCTATTTCACCACTAACAGGCCTTAGCTGCCACTTCTTCAGAAATGGAGACATCTGATTTTAAACGTGGAACAAGGTCCACATTACATACAGCTCTTCGGTTTCATTAAGAAACTGAACAAGCCTTTGCATTCTGGGATCCCAAGACTAGACAAGGGTTATAGAAAATGGCTACCCACCAGGTTTCTTGATTGCTAATGCAACCAATTTATGATGTGACTGATACTGAATATTGTTTTAAACAATGAAATCAAGTTTCTGAAGTCAAGAGACTGAAGATGACTGTCATCTTTCACTGAGGAGAAAAAAAAATTATTCTTCTTCAAATTGCAAGTAGCTATAAAAAAAACCTCCAAGAAGCAGTTGTTTTGGCAAAACAACATTGTTTTCAAGTTTTGCTGATGACTAGGGACCTAGAGGAGACTAGAAGGTGATTTGGGGATTCAGTGATGGGAGCAGTTCCAACCAGAATTTGGAGGAGGATGAAGGGTTTGGCATCTGCTTACAGTAGTATAGAGGAAGTGAAATTCTTGCCTATAACCATGTATCTAGGCACCTATTCACTCAGTAGGAAACAGTTCCCTTGAAACTAAAGTTCAGGGATCCCAGTCATCCTAAAATCCCATACAGAGAAAGAATGAACTTAACGCAAGCAGGCTGCTCACCATAAAAAACCCCTGACCTCCATCTAAAACCTGGAGTTTGTGAAGAACAGCTCTTCTGGAAACACAACAAAATCAATCTTATCTCTTGGGATGTATAGGGGAAAGGCAGTCATTAATTTTTGGCAACAGGTGCTTCTTGGAATGTACCCAGAATGGCACCTGATGACCTATTTCAGTGGTGCTAGTCTCAAAGATTTTCTCCTATGTTGGAGTATTTAGAATTTTAACTTAAAGTGCTGCTTTTTACAGTCGTGTACCTGTGAACTTCTATTGGAAGGTAAAGAATCACCTTGGGTGTTTTTATTTGTTTGCTTAATGCTCTCTCATGTAGGGTTTGACCCCTTAGTTGGGCGACTTGGCTTCAATTACACAAAGGCATTTTCTTTTAAGACCAGATCAGATCATTAGTATAGCCTGAAGAAAAAAACCCCAGAGTGACTTGTATTTTAGAGTTGTTTGCAAAATAAATAAAAAAACAAATATTCTTTTAGCAGACCATGCTTCAATCCCACGATCCCAGATGTTTGCATGTTGGAAATTCATAAGGAAGCTTAAGTTTGCCTCCTGTAGTGCAGAAATGATTCTTGTGAATTATTCTGCCAGTATGACAGGTAATGGTGAAAGCATCAGAGAGGACAGGCAGGAGAAGGAGGATGCTTCTGACGTTGCTTCTTTAAGGAACATTGTTCATCAAACAAGCAAGGGGAAAAACTAGTTTTGGGCCGTTAATATTTAACAACAGTTGTTGCTGTTTAATGTCTTTGGGCAGAGGTGCAAATCCTATGGTACTGTAGATGTCACTTCAGTTTTTAAATACAGTAGTCAGTCAAGTGGAGTTCTTAAAAAAACCATCTTTGCTACACTTGTGCTGGCAGGTTGCAAACACCCACCATTAAACAACTGCCTCTCTCTCGTGGCAGTTCATTCATATCACCTAGTCCAGATGCTAGCATGACTGTCCACACTGGTGGCTGATTTGACGCTGCAGCGTTTCTTCACAATCATGTTGATGTATGCTTTCATGATCTTTATTATCTCGCCCACCTAGAGAGAGAACACAATAACAGAGGATAAGCACATTAAAAACCTAATTCCACTGAGGCATACCAGACATTTTTCAGGAAAAAATTCCCCTTGTCCAAAGTCAGGGCATTGCATATTACATTGCATGTAATACTAAATGTGAACATGACAGCAAGGAAAGAAATGCTTGACAAGTTTGTGCTCTGCTGTAGCGACACTTAAAAAGCTTGTAGCTCAAAGAAAAGCAACTTTAATGCTACTAAACTTTTTTTTTTTGAGTTTGTGAACTCCCCATTCATATACTGGAAGAGAATGAAAAAACCGAGCACACTCATGAGCACCCAAAATTTGAAATTCCCAGTGCACTGGAAGACCATTCAACCTCCTTCACTTTCTAACCAGCCTCTTTTTTTTTTTTTTTCTGTTCATCTCTGTATTCAAGAAGAGGTACCATGGCACTTCAGGTGTAAGCTCCCTTCATCTTTTTTTGGCTGTCCAGTCCATTCAGCAAGAGTTCTCACATATTAACTTGTCTAGTCCATGGAAATTAGAGCTTTGCTGAAGTGCTAGTAAAACTGCACATACAACAAGTCTTGTGATTTCATGTACCTGGGATGTTTCAAAGAACATTTCTCTCTCATCCACTGTAATTTTGAAGGTGTTAGGCTGTGGTGCTCCGAAGAAAACAATGTGCTCATACTGGAAAGTTTCTAGTGGTTTAGGATCCCCTCGTTTGTAGACAGACACATTCTCTGTGCTGACTCCAAGCCAAAGATCATTTGGAAATCCACCCTCCTTACACTGCAGAAAGAGAACATGAAATTTTGCATAAATGCAGTGGAGAATCAAATCATCTTTGATTCAAGGAAAAGCTCTCCATTTCTGGCTCCTGTAGGACATTTCAACTCTTCACCCTAACAGAAAAAATAGGACATCTGCAGAAGGAATCTTGTAGGCACTCCTGCTGCAAAGATTTAGAAGTGACATGGCTGTGAGTCAAATACTAGTTGAGTAATAAATAATTGTAACACCTAACAGCTCTCATCAGATTTTAAAGTGATTAGGAAGTCAGTATTCCAGTTATTATTTTACAGATAATACAGTGAGCGCAAGCAACTTCCCATGGTAATCACCTAGGCAGCAACAAAACTGATAAAACTGGAATGGTGGATTTCTACTCTAACAGGCTAAGCACAGTGGTCTCAGTGACGCAGTCTCAGCAGGTTCTGTTGTACTGCTGAAGAACAGGATTGTACTTCTTGCCGGTAAGGACAACAGAGCTTCGCTTTACTTTTGCTTTCACTAACCACCACCTTCTTAAGCCCAGAAAAATTTCCAAAATTCTATTGCTCTCCTAATGAAGTGGGAATCCATTGTCTCCCTCCGTTTACCAGGATGCACCAGCTTGCTTCCTCTGTGCTCTCTGCATCACACCTCTCTGGGTATGCGGTACTGCAGGCTTACCCTAAGCTTACTAAGGCAAAATGCAGCCAGTTCCTGAAATTCCCTTCTGCTGCTGAGCAGTGTAATACACACAGCTGTTCTGTGTCTGCAGACAGCAGTCTGTTCTCCAGACTGATGCCTCCCTTTGGCAGTAGTTACATGAGTTTATACATCGCTCACCTCAACATCAAAGAGGGTTGACCCATAACCTGGCCACTCCTTGACAATGGACATGTATTTCACCATGGCCTGATGCTGAGAGAGTCCCTGCAGCTTGGTCCATTTCTGTGCTATGCTTGCCCGAGCAGCTGAAAGCTCTTCCTTTACCCACATCTCCATCATCTGCTCCTCTTCTACCTTCTGTTTCTTTACAGACCCTGTCTTGAAGCCACGTTTCAACGTCCCTTCAAGGAAGCTGGTCCGTCTCCTCTCCAGAGTGTGACTGGTACTGCCGCTGCTCTTTGTGGAGTGCAGTATTTTGGATTTTAGCCTGTTAACTGGGTAGATTCCATCCAGGGTCCAACTTATTTTAGAATAATCTCCATGAAGGTACTGCAGCCGCAGAGCTGCCAGGCGCTGCAGAGCGTCCTCTGGTGCAGGAAAATGGCCATCTATGAGGCTTTCATGAGCCTACAAACAAACAAACAGTCCCCCAAACTCATTAGAAAGCAGAAGCACACTTTATTCACAGCTGGGTCCATGTACAGATTCCTATGGCATCTACCCATCCCAGCAGGAAAGATAATCCCAGCAGGAAAGACATAATTCAGGAGGTCAGAACAGACATTGTAATAAAGAAGTCAAAGTCTGCAACTGGTCGATGTGGGGGGAACACTGTTTCTGCAAGCCTGGACAGGACAGAGATCTCTGAAGGGCCCCTATCCTGTACGGAAAGTCTTACAATGAGGACTTTTTAGGTCTGGAATAGATGGGAGAGACCGGAATTGAGGCAATTTGTTTTGTGCTGTACCAGCTACAGCTCCTGTATGGAGATTATATTCAACACCAGAGAGTTAGACGTAATAAACTCAAGACTCTTAACCACAGTCTCATTACACACTAGCACCTCCCACCTCCTCCTCTTTCACCTGATCTCCTCTTTCACCTGATGTCTCCCCCAATCTTCTTGCTTTCCTCTGCCTGTTTTTCTGTGAAATATATTTATGGGATTTTTTGCTACATCCATCTAACGTCTGGATAACATCTACTCTCCTACTGTTACCTCCACCACTCTCTGCTAGAGAAAGCTGTGTAGACTGAAAGCCTTGTCAACAGGGAGTTTGATACAACTGAGTTTCCACAGAGTACCGTGATGTCTTGTTCCTGACAGTTTCCTAGACATTCTGTAGTTAACAATACTTTATCTTCATTTCAAGAAAGCCCTCTTAGGGTACCATCATCTGTGTGATGTACATGCCATCCATTTGACTTCAGTGAGTTTCAGTCTTCATGACACTGACCCCCTTTAACACATATTAATTAATTTTCAACAGCTGTAATTTTCTGAGGCAAGATCAAAGTGTTCATTAGAAGTGAGAAAGATGGGATGAATTACACAGCTGGGTACTCCAGTCAGTTTAGTTTTGCATCCCTAATTGCAAGGTTACTTCATAGCGATGTGATCTCCGGCCTAACTAGCATCATTGTGCTATGGAGTATAGTGATTTAAAAAAAGATTACTCAGCAGATAAATATTGCCAACTACATTCTCTTTTGCTTTTTCTGTAGTACGCCTCTCTGTTTGTCAAAAGAAATCGCTCAAAAGATAGGTTTTTTTAGTCAATTCCTGTAACACCCCAAGGATGTGCTGTTTTTGTAAGCTGATATGCAGCTAGCTAGATTTTCCAGTTTTCTTTACACCTATGTTCTGCAAGCAGCTACTTTTAATGATTCTTCTTGAATCATTATCCAAATTTCTGTATCTTTTACGTTTAAAGATGAATTTTAAAAGCATTTTATTATCATTGGTCTTCCAGTTTTTTTAAGGCCTTGTTCATTTTTCTTGCTTTTGTTCTAGTACTCCTATTCCCTAGAGAACTTCGCAGTGTATCAGCTTGGTAGATTCCATGCAAAAATCCAACACACTAAGTTCTTCTCTTCAAACCAGCATTCTCACTTCTAATGCAAAGGTAAGCCAGTTTTCTGTATACTCTTGTGTGCTTCTGCCACCCTGGAAACCAAATCATTCTCCCAGAGTGAGCTTACCTGCTCAAACATGAAGGCAAACTCCACCCCATCTTTGGGAACATTCTCAATATCCAAGAAGCAATAAAGCTTAAAATACAGCTGCCACTGTCCTTCCTCCTCCTCTTCTTCAGAGCCAGCAAGTCTGTAAGATAGGAAAGAGAATGAGAGGGTAAAAAACCAGTAACCAAAAGCACCACAGTACTGGGATGTCCACAGTGCAACTCAAAATATGAAGGTACCCTGGATTTCTAAAACAGAGAGCATACAGAACTACCTCATTTACCAGGACAATCTCAGTGCAGCAGACTTTTCTGGTAACTTCCATTTTTCCCTCTGAGTCACAGGAAATTTTGATTCAGAAGGACTCAAAGTTCTTATATATATACTTGATCAAAACATTCTATCAACAGTTCTGGATAAATGCAAGAGTTGGGAGCAGGACACAAAGTATTCCCTATCCTCAAGATCCTGTTTCCACATGATCTTGTGACTCTGAAAAGCATCAGCCTTGCCACCACTTGGAACAATTTTATTTTTGTCTTTAGAACAGATATAAAATAGACAATGGCATTGCCAGCTTCTTTCACAATTTATTGCTTTCTTTGTATCTCTGGCCACAAAGTCACAGTTCACAGTAAGAAATCAGAGCTGCATTTCTATGCCCAAATCTTTGCTCTCTCCTCTGCTATAGCTGTTATGAGGTAAATTGACAAGATCATTATTACTTAAGCAAACCTTCCCTGAGCTCTGCTAGTAAACCATTACTCTTTGATAAAGGCTAATTTTGTCCTGATAAAGAATGCTTCTTTGTCACCAAAATAGACGTGTACATGGTTTTCCACACAGTGAGAAAGAGCACTTGAACCTTACCAAAGGGAAGTTTAAACCAGAGTGAATGGCTGAATCACTGTGGCTGCTTTGGATAAAACTACATGACTGTACTATCACTTAAACCAGTGTTATATCCAACTAGGAGTTAAAGATTTTATGAAACATTCTTTTACCTCTCAAACTTGGCCAAGATATCAGCCACAATCACCCGACTCTCAACAGCACGGTCCACCTGCTGATTATGTTCAAAGAGCGCAAACATATTACGGCTGTCCTCCATTGCTAAACCTCGGATCAGCTTTTCAACCACCTGCAAAATCAGGGGGAGACGGATTACAGAGAAGGTATTACACACACTTTCACAACGAAGAATCAGTACCTCTTCAGGACACTCATCATTTCATAGACCTCCATCACATTTCTCCCTTGGTTATCTCATTTTCAGATTAAAGAATTCTAACCCTAAAAGATCATTCCCTGCAAGGAAGCCATTACTTGTATTTGAACTTCCTTGCTGTTCTTCTCTGAACCTTTTCAATCTCCACTACCCTTTTGGAGATGGGGGAATTAGAACTCTGCACAAGATGCAGGCACATAATGGATTTAGATATCGTGATGATATTCTCGGTTCCTCTAGTAACAATTCCACTCTTTACTGCTATTTTTACCTCTGTTTAGCACTAATGTTTTCACAGACATGCCTACTATAACCTGGAATCTTGCTTCTGACCTGCTAACAATTAAGTTACTGGTGTAACATCCCTTCCAGAAGTATAACAGTATGAACCGGAATTTCAGCTTGCCCAGAAAACTCTGTTTAGCAAGTCTTCAGAGTTATTACCTTTCCAATGGGCAGAACACCAAAAATGTTTAGATTTTGCAACACAATTGTTAAGTGATATTCTACAACTCTACATTTATACAATTCTACAACAATTGTATAATTCTGAACCTGCAGAATAAGTTGAGCTTTTCCTACAGACTTTGTGGATACAGCAAAAAAATTGTAATTAAAAAAAATAATGAGAAATTGGAGATGAATGGGAAACAGGAGTCCCTTGAACAGACCCAGTAGCCAGACACAGAGGTGTGCTTACATCTGCTTAATGCTACTAATGCATTACCTCCCCAGCGCTTGTGTGGGAATTGATGGTTATTTTACAGGAGCCACCGCCATGGCAGTAGACTGTTGTGGTCATTTCTTCACGGGTGAGAAGAGCCTGTATTTCCTCCTGGGAGGGCACAAACTCCCTTGTCTTTGTTCTCTTCAGGGAATCACTTATGAATTGTGCATACCTGTCTATTTCTGAGCCTGGAAAGAGGTCTTTTACCCTAATTGTAAAGAGAAGCAAAAAAACCCATTACACAATGAACCAGAAAGCACATGCATTACCATATAACTTGGACTACTGTAGGTAAAGAGTTCAGCAGAGATAGTGATGTCAAGTGCAACCACAGGAAGAATGAGCCTGCTTATTTCCCCATACAACCTTGCTTTTACCATTCATTCCAAAGTTACTTCAGTGGCATTTCTCAGCAACGTACGAAATAAGCAGTTCAAACTTTCAGGAGTTTAGTACCAGCTGAAGACAGCAGGATTGACTATCTCAATTTAAGAAATTGAGATTAAAAACTATGAAATCAAATGTAAACTTTTTTTCATTTATTCTCAATTGTTTTTTAATTTGCTGGCTGTTCTTGAGCCACTTTTACAGTATTTTTCAGAATCAAGAAGGTAGAAAGTAGATGCGCGTACACAGTGCTCTTCCCTCCAAGGCCAGCAGTTCTAACTATAAGATGATCTGCAACTCCAGTGATAAAAACATGAAATGGCAATATGGAGTATTCCTCAGCATCTCTTAGAACCAGGCCCTGGATGTAGCTATTTGGTGTATTGGCACAAATTTCACCTCACTCTTTCCTAGCTTGGAAGGAATCAAATAGATTTCATCAATCTTTCTCATCGTTAATGAATAGAGTGAGACTAGATGGCTGCAGCTCAGCCCCAATGCAGACTGCTTGGGAAAGCTGCATTAGATCCTGGACATGAATTGGGAAGAAAGGTAAATGATTTAGTTCATGAAAATTGGAGGTTAAAGCAGATTAGAAATACAAATTGTAAGCATTATGTGCTTAGTTAAGCAAACAAACATTGAAAAATTATAAATTGGATTTACAGTATATCTACTACTCCACAGTACATATTTTGACTGTGGCAGCTGCAAGATAGTACATATTTCAATGAATATGAAAGTACGGTCCTCGCCTTTCCTGCAAGTTGAGAATGTTTATATGGACATTAGTAAGCAGCAGGTGATTGGCTGTAAATCCACTTTCAACAAGTTTCACTGTATTCTGTTTGGGTAGCCTTACTTTCCACATCCCTTTGACACAACAGATGCGTGGCAAGGGGGGATTTTGAATACAACAGAACAACCAGCAGCAAGAATTGTCCGCAAAGGTAGGAGGCTGCGACACCACAGGAAGACGTTTGCACAGGAGGAGGGTGAGACAGGTGACTACAACAGGCAGTGGAAGATAAGCAGAGAGAAGGGGAACAGGCTGCAAATGAAAAGGACGTGTACCTTCTGAGGTGGAACTTGAGGTAGCGCAGGATCCCTCTACTGGGCAGAAACGTGCAGCTCATGCATGACATCAGCTGCCAGTGGTGCAGGTTCCCAGTACTGTTGGGATGTGGCATGTGGTTAGTTTGTTTGATGAGCTGACAGTACACTTCATCACGAAGGGGCTTTAAATCATGGCAGGTCTGCAGAATGCCTTGGATAATGGGTATGGGGTCAGACACTGTCTCGATTTCCTGAAGGGAGTTAAAGATCTTCACTGCTTCATCCTGTAAGCTGCTGTAACCCTTCTCTTGTTGCACTGGGGAACGATCACAAAGGTGACAAGAGGTGAGCATCTCCCTCATTTTCTACTGGCCCAGCAACACTACTAGCAACCGTACTAGTCTGTCACAGAAGAACAGCAACCTGAGCATTAGGTCATCTCCTGAACTTTTATAACTTCTTTTATTTATACTCAAAATTCATTAATGCTTCCCCTTTAAATGTGCAAATGCAGTTTTAATTAGTATTTGCCAACATCTAACTTGTCACCATTGCAAATCCCTTTTTGGATACACTGTGCAGAAAAGCAAAGTAAAGTTTTTAAGGGAAACTAGCACTGAAATCTAGTTCAGGCTTCAGTGTCTGCAGATGAGGTGCCAAGAGAGAGTTTTTGGCATCTCATCTGCAGACACAGGTGAAGGGGTGGCAGAAAGTCATCTCTGTGTAAACTGTCTCCTCACCTGAGAGCAGCTATAAAGCAGTGGGTCACTAATGCAGTTAAGGCTTTAGGTGCCTGAACACAGACACTGAAGCCTGGCTTACGTACTTCCAAAATTCTGTGTTGTGCCTGTATTAGCTTTGACCCCTGAGCCAACACAGAATTTTGGCAAATTGCTGTACCACAGATAGTATCATAGAATGACAGAATCATTTAGGTTGGAAAAGACCTTTAAGATCATCAAGTCCAACCGTTAACCTAACATTGCTAAGTCCACCAAGTCCAAGATGCAGCTTTTACCTATCATTTAGATTTAAAATGCATACACCAACACTGGTTATGTCTTTTAAGCACCTAATTGTCTGCTCTGAATTGCTCAGGAGTATGTGATATTACCATACTGCTGCAGGCTTGCATTATCCTTTACGCATCTCTGCGGCTGTAGGTCCTTCTGAATCTCCTATACAGTCATTGCTTCCCCAGTGGTCATGCATTAATTGTACAATACAAATACACAGCCCTGTAGCAATAAGTTCCACGGTGTAAGTACTTGCTCTGTCATTTTTCTGTGTTACAGAATTTATTTTTTCTGTGCTTTTAATCTGCCACTTAATTTAATCCTTGTATCATGAAAGACAGTGAGCAGTTTCTCCCATTTCAATTTCTCCATGACAGTCCTCTAGCCCTAAAAACTTCTTTTTGAGGCGGAGGAGTCCTGCTCAATTTAGTCTCTCAACTGTAGGCAAGTCTTTCTATGCCTTTGATCATCTTTGGGTAGGTTTTTACTTCTCCTGTATCTTTGTTAAGATGTGGAAGGCCACGCTGCATCCCATATTCAAGATGCAGGTGCACGATACATCAATACAGCTGCACAAAGACTTTCTTTTTCCTTTTCTAAGCTTTCAAAACCTTGCATTAGCTGTTTTGTTCCTGTGCTCAGCACAAGAGTTGACGTTTTCATAAAGCTATGTAAATTTTTGTTCACTTTCCTAAGCAGAACTATATCACTCAGACCCATCACTGCCTATGTGGCAGACTGTTTTTCCCATATACATTGCTTTGCATATCCAGATTGTAATTAATTTCTGAAAAGATTTTGTTGCCCAGTCACTCCACGTTAGAGATTTTTCTATAGGTCTTCAGCAGCAGCTTTCACTTTTCATATGCCACTCTGGAATTATCAGCAAATCACTTTGGTTTTCTGGTGGCCTATCAAACAGTCTAGCTCTTTCATGTTCCTGAAGCATTTAAAGAAAGGATTCATTTAGTCTGGTTTTACAGTAGCTTCTGTATGAATATTATCCCACTGCCAGCTGCATGATGTAATCCTGTTGCAGGATTTCCACTGGAGCCATTTGCAACCCAGCTGCAGCTCAAGGATGACAGGCTGCACATCCCCTGGATGATAAACTATCTGCCCCCATTTACTTTAAGATTAAGGCAGTGGACACAGAATACATTCCAGGTAGAGAAAGCAACTGCTCCCTGTGGGCTACACTGCCCCAGATGGACTTCACCTGCACAGAAAGAGCTTACAGACCACTTTTGTGGTGCTCAGGCTCCACACTGATCCTCCAAATGTGAGCAGATTCTGCCACATGGGTAAAATACTTACAGTTGACACTAACATCTCCATATGGCAGTGGGAGCAAGGGGGAATGCAAAGGGTGCTGGGTATATCGCAAGATTGGGTTCCTTCTGTATGTCTGTTCCACCACTTCAAAGTTCGTGCTGTTTTCCTGCGGAGAGGGAAAAAAAAAAAAAAAAAAAAAAAAAGAATTATCCTCAAATGGGGATAGTCTTTCACAGGATGTCCTTATACATTTAGGTTCAAGCTCAACCACCTTTATCCAAGTGTCTGGAGGTCCATACAGGGACTAGGTGACCAAAGCATAATTCACACATAAAAATTACTCTACATTATTTCTGAAAATTAAACATAAGAATAACCATGCTGGATCATACCAAAGGTCACCAAGCACAGGATCTTGACTTCAAACGTGGCTTGCAGCTGATACCCAATGCAGGCATGTAACAGGCATGTATGGTATGATTCCTCCCTGGTATATCCTTCAAACTTTCAACAGTAAATGGTTAATGGACTTTCCGACCACAGATCCACCATGTTTGGTATGTAATAATGAGCCTGTCGTCCCTGAATTTGTCTGGTTGTATTACATGTGTTTACAGAATGGACAACCAAAATGCACATGGTGTTCAAAATTTGGGCTTGTCACTATGATACATATTGGCATCACATTCTTGCACATTTTGTCCTATATTCCTTCCTTAACAATACTTAACGTTCCATTTGTCCTTGAACCCTGAGCTGAAGTTTTGCAAGATTCTCCACAATCACTCCCAGCTCTTTCTTCCTGAACAGTTACTATCTAATTGCATCTAGTTTAGAGTTCATCACAATGTATGTGTTTACATATATATTCTTTCTGAAATATGCTTTGGTGTGTCTTCTAATATGATTCTACGTTTAATTTGCCACAGTTTCTGGAAAGAAGCCTTTTCAAAAAGTACTCCTGCTACAGTGGCACAATTTCTGCTATTTTGAAGGATGTTTTCTTTCCCCCCTTTACTATTTAACCACACAAGCCTAAGGTACGAAGAGGAAATCAGGGTACAGCAAAGTCACGTGGCTGGCAGGAACAGAAGTTTTTATATTTGTGTCCGGAGGATGCTTAGGAGAGGAAAGGATGAAGCAGGGATTTACAAATGCTTGATGGTGTAATTCTGCATGCATTTGTGATTGCACACAGTTGTAGCCTAGACTTATGCAGATCAGTTAACATGCTAATTCAAAATAAAATTCACGTAAGATTGATTATTTAGTTGCACAATCACTTAGGTTTCTCTTCTCTTTTTTTTTTTTTCCTCCCTCCCCCCCAAGACAGCAACCCCATTTCTTGCCATATTCTCAGCAATGACTGGGTAAGGCCAGTGGTGATCTGGCTGCTCCCAACTGACTTGGGAATTAGCATGATGTCACCTACCCTGATGTCACGAATGAGTTGCTGTGTAGGTGTTTCTATGGGAACTTTGCTGTCAATGACACCTTGAATGGCAGAGGCCCAGCGCATAGCTTCATTCAACAGCTTCGTGTACAGTTTGTAGGAGTGCTTTCGCCCGTGGACAATTAAGTTCCAATAGCCTGTGGAGAAACAAAGAAGCTGGAAAGTGAAAGTTGCTTCCATGTTATCTTTTCTTTTTGTCTGTAGCACGTGGCTGTGGAAAACCCTTGCTGCTTTGATAGCAACATACGGTGTGTCTGGTTAAAATTGACGAGGCAGACATTAATGTCCCCCTTCCCAAATCATGTTTATCAGCAGGAAGGTCCCAATCCAGGTTTTGGTACTAAGACAGCTTTCCAAGATACAAGTATCTTGCAGTGTAACATGAATACTTCCCTGCCAACCAGGCAGCTCACTTTCACAGACAGGGTTTGAGCTACACTGTGCTATTAATCACTCGGAAAACGACCACTCGAAACACAGCACCCAGTCAGATTGCCAAATTAATTCTCATAACTTTTAAAAATAATGTGTTTGACATAAACTGAGAGACCAGGTCAGGGCGATGACAGTTCACTCTGCTAAAGGCAGCCCTAGACATCTGTTGAGATCAAAAACGTAGATGCTTTCCTGTGAGTGAGCACAACACATTTCCTCTCATCATACTTTACTAAATGCTTCCAGCCCTTTTTAAAAATATCCCAAGTAACTCCACTGATCAAACGTCTAGTATTTCAAGTCTTGTTCTTTATCAGAGTGATTCACCCTTCGTCTCATAACCTGAGTTCCCTCCAAAACTCATAAGGCAAGCAATGGAGGATCATGCCAGATCCTGCCTTCCCAGAACTGTGTCATGCTGCACAGAAAGCAAACATAGGCCCTTGTCATCTTTTGTTTCTAACATTTGAGTGATGCTACAAAAAAGACTTACAGTGTATGCCATTGCTGTTATTTAAGAGAATAACATTGATCCCAGAGACAAATGTAGGTCATCCTACAAAGTGGCAGTTATTTATGGAGATATACTGATAATTACAGTGTCAACTATAAGAACTCATACCCCTTTCCCTATTTGGGAAACACTTAGATAAACAGTGACACTACTCAGTGAAAAAACATCAGCACTGTGTATCTCCGTCAAGTGTGAAGGACTTACCATCACTTGCACACTACTCTCTGGGCCTTTGCAAGTCTCTAACAGTTTCTGTGGGGAAAGATGTCTGCAGCCAGACACAGAACCTCAGATAACATCAAGATTACCTTCTCACCATGACACACCATTACATCCTTGCACTGTCCCCTCTTTAGGCGACTCCACACATGGGAAGTCTGCTCATTACCGCTTTCTTCCTCTTACCTGTGTCTTTGAAGACCCTCTCATCAGGCTGCACTACGGAGCAGAGGCTGTTGAGCACAAGCGTGCCAAGCTTGGCAGCTGTGCGCTCAGATGACTTGTAGTAATCGAGGGCAGTGCTTGTCAGAACAAACCAGCGTTTCTTCATCTTTAGAGAGGACATCTTGTTGCTGCTCTGAACCTCTTTGTGAAGCCAGCCTAGCACAGGAACACAAACATGTCAATGGTTGTCTTTCACCACCACAGCAATCCTGTCTCTTGCCTGGTGGCTCTCTGACTCTGGGACCAGAACTCCACCTCTCTGCAAAAGGCTCACGCTGGAACCTACCAGCTCTGCTTTACTAGTTATAGCAGTATCCTGCACAGTCACTGTAAGAAATCGGCCTAAAAATTTCCAGAGCTGTTCCATCCTTCAGCCCTATGTAATTTTTTTACCAATGATCTGTGGTTTAGTTTGCTATGACCATGAGGGCATCCTCTATTCAGGATGCTTCCCTCACAAGTCACAAACACCTAAATAAAAAATTTACAATTCATTCTTCCAAACAGATGCCAAACGCCTATCCAAACCTCGATGGAAGAGGTTTGATGATACATGTCTTCTAGTAGAAAGATCTGTAAACATTACATGCATCTCTTCCTCTCATGGTCAGGAAAAATAATTTCCCTCTCATTTTAGGTTCCTCACAAAAGAAAAAAAAAAAGAAAAAGAAAAGAAAATTCAACACTATAAAAGAAAAAATTACAGTCTGCATTGCTAAAGCTGTCAGAAAGACAATTTTCTATTCAGGGCTTTAAAAAGCAATGTTCACCCACAAGGCAAAAAGTTCAAAGAATGTGGGACTGAGCCCAGGGGTTCCATGTAAAGAAAAGATAAAGAGACAGACCTTCCCGAGTATATGCCTTCGTGGCTACACCACTGTCACACTGATATCTTACTGAGAAGTGCAGAGCATACATTGACTTTGCAAAGGAGCATTCCTTTTTTTAAGTAATGAACAATATGAGATAGAAGGAACTGTTGCCTTGCAATTAAGGTACTCAAACTATTGTCCTGATAATCTGCTTTATATCACTCAATCTCCTTGAAATGTTTAAGACTAGGGTGGAAGACTTATGCCACTATTGGGTGACCCTTTTCTTTCTGTCCTCCTGCCTTGCCATGACCACTCTCAGACCTTTATTCCCTCATAGATACTTTCTGGGAGATGTAAGGCAATTTGCTTATGCAGTTGCTTTCCACAGACTGGATCAGGAGTGTCTTTATACGTTTAAGACCATGTGATGAGCTGAAAGTACTAAAGAAATTTTAAAATATTTGAGACAAATGGGGGAATATTTTGTAATATGTGTGTGATCACTACTCATGCATCAGCTCCTCCCTCTCCAACTAAGCTCTAACTAGAGACATAATTTAAATCTTTTGCTCAGCCTCAGAGAATTACTCTCACCGCACTATGTCTACCAGAATCAGGTTAGTTTGCTTAGCTGAGGACAGCAGCAATCCCACAAAGACCTCTCTCCCTCCCTCCCTCTCTACATGACAGGTGTCAGAAGGAACAGAGCTTTCTGAAAACAAAAGCTGCAGTGTCGTGTTATAGTCAGCCTAAGCCAGCTGCTCCTAAACAGCAGCCATGCTCCCTCCTATTCCCTGACGGCATTTGCTGGACATGTTGAAATAGGCCATGGAACTAATATCAGAAAACTAAACATATAAAGAAGTATTTGGTTTTTTTCCAGCTTTAGCTTTCTGAATCCACCTGACAGGGAATCACATAAGAGCCAGTGCTAACACAACACAGGACGCGGCAAGCAACAGACAGGAAGGTGGAGGGGAGCAGAGAACGATTGGTTTTGGCAAGCAGCTAAACCCTAGATTGGATTAGCTACAATCAAATCTCCCCCTCAGATTATAAATGGAAGATGAGTTTCGCACGTCATAATTGCATGCATTTCCTTTTACCTCTCACAAGGAATTCCTGGCCATCAACCTTAGATTCGCCTTTTGGTTTCTGCAGCAGGGAGATCCAGTGATGCATCTCCTCAGGGGTGTCGCTGTTGCAGTGAATGACTCGATTTGCTGTGATGATCACAAAAGAATTTGGTCTGCCAGAAAATAAAAGCATTAAAATTGGTCATAACCATACAAATATCTCAACTTACAGCACACCCAAAGCCATGTCCTCTACCTTCTCATAAACAATGCAGAAAAGATTCTCTGAATGCAAACTACAGAGAAGTGTAGAAACACTTAAGAGCATCTCCTGTACAGCTAGCCTGCAAACTGATGAATGCAGAGACCAGACAAATGAAATTACACATCTTTCAAAAGCTATTTCCAAAGACTAGAAAACATTAATTAGCTAATGACCAGCTGTAAAATGTCCTGGGTTCATAAGCAAAGGACTTTGTTCTACCTTCTGACTGGACTGAGCTAGTGCTAGTACAGCCATTCTCCTTGTACTTATTAAAACCAGTGATGCAGTAGCAAATGTAAGTCCCAGCAGGGTCAGCTAAAATGGGTTTGAGAGTTGTTTTAAAAAGAATGACCTGATCCTGACAAAACAGAGGAAAAACTGCTATGTTGCTCCTAGATGAATTTGCCCTTCTCTTGCAACAGACAAATGTGTCCTACCAAAAGAATATTCAGAATTCGGCACAGAATTGATGCTTTACAGAAAAATGGAAATATAAAAATATAACCAGTTCCAAGAAGATAGACTCAGAAAGCTTTGAAAGCAAGCACGGATTTCTATGAGAAAACAGAGAAATTGAAAAGTAGAATGCAATTATGAAGCAAAAGGTAAAAGGTGCAAATCAAACCATTGCATAAACCTACGGAATATAAAAATAAGCTGCATAAAAACCTTGGTTGAAAAGTAAGCATTCTCCTCAGAATTTGTTTAACGTTGTTTCAAACATTGGTACTCTAGAAATCTCAGCAGATGCATGAACAAATTTTGACTCTTCAGCTTACTGTTTGTGCCTAGCTTTTTACTGGGACACAGATTAACAACGAGGAGTACAGGCTGAGAACTGGCTAAAATATTTTGATCAACAAAATCTTAGTTCGCTACCGAGATATGCATTTTCTACACTAGTAACCCCAAAGTCCCGGCAACCTGCGTGAGAAAAAAAACAGACCACAGAGGTAAATAACTTAATAGCTAACATTTTACTTCAGCTCTGTAGTGAGAAGCTTTGCCCTGACTGAACCTGTTAACAATGTAGGAAATAATTAAATGTTAACGTAAAGTGATATGAAATGTCCCATAATCTCTTCTCTGAAACCAACCAATCTGTGAACTAAAGGTCTGTGCTTTGTTGAATTGCAAAGATTGCAAGAAGAGTACAGACTTTTAAATTCATCCATTATTCTTCCACAATTTTGGTTTTTTTCTCTAAATTTACAAGATCAACTCAAAATTAGGCTCTTGAAAAACTGGAAGTCCTGCTTTTGCTGGACATTTTTGTTCAGTGTTAATAATAGGTAAGACTATAATTTCTTGACATTGAGATTATACTGCTCCCACTTTTAAGATGGAACGGAGTGTCTGAACTTTCACTCAAAGAAAATACACTTGTGAACTTCATGCCTGTGAAGTGACATAGCTTGAAACAACCTGAAGACTTCAGTTGAGTTTATTTGTTTAGAGA
This sequence comes from Gavia stellata, assembly GCF_030936135.1. Lineage (NCBI taxonomy): Eukaryota > Metazoa > Chordata > Aves > Gaviiformes > Gaviidae > Gavia > Gavia stellata. Next base: position 19,073,645 of record NC_082601.1, on the reverse strand, counting down.
CAAATTCTTATGAGTTTAAAAAAATGCAAACCTCAAAGAAAACCTGGACCTACCCACAAAAATATGTCAGAGAGTTTCCAGTCTAAGAGATGGTGAGATTGCTGTACCTACCTATCAGGATTGTCTGAGGCACAGACAGAGTCAATAAGCCCAACATCCAGGGTTCCCTGTACAGTGAGAGACACACAGATAACAGGAATTGCTTGCATCTTAAAATTATAGATATTCTCCTTTGTGAATAGGATTGGAACTGAAAACATTCTTCTGAATTCCAATAGCTTGAGTAGAAATGAACATATGAGAAAGGCATGAGTGAGTCATCTTTGCTTCCTAAACAGCATGAGATGATGTGCAAGGGCTCCACAGGACTGGAGAAAAAAGAGCTACATATTTCCAGAGATCATTATGAAGGTCTAAAATAACCTCTGCCTCCACATCTCAGTACTACCAAAACACATAAATACCTTATTCTTCCCACCTGCGTGTCTTCTGTCTGGAATAACTGTGACCCAGAGTAATCCCATAATCCTATCCAAAGACATTTTTTTCTGCATGAGGCAGCCCCCCTCTCCCCTCCAAACCAAAGAGAGCCACTGGTGATCAAGCTCAGCCACCCGCATAACCACTATGTTCCCCACTGCTTACCCTCTTTTCTACCAGCTTTGCTGTTTCTTTATAATAATCATCCACCTTTCTTATACTGCTCATGAACTACAGCACTGCAAGTGCTGGAAAAACATGCACAAAATAGTTAAACACAGAGGGCTCCAAACATGCCCACAGACTGGTTGCACAGTAACTTACCACAGCATTCTTTGGATTGGCCTGTTCATCTTGCATTTCCCTCAGCTGCTGCACTGTAGCACTGTGTACTCGGCTCAGGACGTTAAACCAACCGCTGGCAATCAAAACAGACTCAAAGTTAAGATTTGGGTAGTGAAGCTAGCTCTAGAATATGATCAAGGAACCTGGAAAGCTGCCTGTGGGAAAACGTCTTCATTCACAATTTCCTGAGGGCTATGCTACAAAATATCTCTTGGGCTGATCATACTAGACTCTAAATTCTTCCTTCCTTCTTACTTATCCATGAAAATCCTGTGCACGTTCTCCAACGCACTGACAGCTGCTCCTGCAAAATCCAGTTTTCTACTTGCTATTCAAGGAACTGTAAGCAGGCAGTGGCCTCACACCAGGGAGCACACGTCAGCAGACTGAGCAGAGCATACAGCAGTAGTAAAGACTGGGTCAGTTGCAAATCTTCCTGGACTAGAGTCCTAGAGACGCCTGGGAGCCTTCTTAACTAGTCTGTCTCTGATCTGCTCATAAACTTGAAAGTCATATGGCTGTCAATTAATCATCTTGGGTTTTTTATAAGTTAATTTGGAATTATTTGTCTGTGAAAGGGCTTCTTGTTACAGACGTATCTGGAGGCTAATCTCTGTTGCAGAACAAGCAGATTCTTATCTGCAGCTTCTGGTGAGCTCAGCAAACATCTAGACTTCATGGAGGATTCTCAAATTGGATACTCTACAATATCTGCTAATCTGCCCTTTGCTAGTGCAAGTGTTGGTGCTTTCTTCTCCCTTAGAACAGAAATTGATATGGCATTGACAGAGGCCACATTTGGTTTACGCTTGCCCTAGCAATTCTGCAATGTTATCTTAGGGCACGCCTATTCCAGTTGGTGGAAGTTCTGGGTTAGGAAGTTACTGTTTCTTCAGCTACTGCCCTTTGAATTTGCCTGTTTCTTGTTCATGTGGCTGTTCTTTAGTGGTGTTAATTTATTTGTGTCCAAACACTTTCCCCCTTCCTCTCCCTACACCCAAATGAAATAACAACAGACTCTATATAATTTTACAGAATCAGATTAAAGTAGATCAGAGAAACAGTTACACTGGCTGGGCTGAGAGAAGAATCCTTGGTAAGAGTGAGAAAAGTGGGAACACATGAGCATCTAGGGACAGTAACCTCCTAACTTGGCTTTGCATAGCCAGAATAAGTTGTCTAACCTTCCCTTAAACGACTGATTCCCACTGCCTGGTCAGGACGCCAAGAAGGAAGGACATGAGTCATTTGTTTGCTTTGCACTGGGAAGATTTTATCAGATGACACTACAGACTCTGATAAGCTGCAGCCTTTTCTCTGTCTCCTGGATAAAACCCAGCTGCTCTCGCAATCATTTACAGACAGCATGAATAGTCTTTTTGTTTGATTCAAGATTCCATTTAATAAATAAATCAGCTATTAGATGTTCCAGTTTATATTAAGGTTTTGTGTGTCTCCTGAAGTAACCCTTGAATTCAGCATGCTCACAGCTATGTAAGAAGATGGCAGTCCTGTGACTGACCAATAGGCTGAGCCACCATCTCAGTAGCTGCAACAGGGAGTCCCCAAAGTAGGTGTGGCACCTCCCAGTAAGCCCAAAATGACACTCTGGAATGAATCCCCTCTTTTCTCCAGCAAAAGGGAAGCGATTATGCTTCCCAGGCTCTCCCATGAGTAGTTGCATCAGACCTGCACTGAATGAACAAACATAACAAAACTCCGTCTTATACCTGGCATCTTCTGGTGACTCTGCGACAATGTGATAAACTCTGTCTTCTGTCACAATGTCCAAGGCATTCTCCTTTTCATGAATGTCCACAATCTCCCTGGAAGACAGCAAATCACAAGTGCCAAAACTGAAAACCTTTCACAAGCGTAAATTCCATCTGGACAATTTTTTTCACATTGTACCATTCACCATACAGAAGGGAAATCACTGGAGATGGCTGGTAACTCCAACAGAAATACAAAATTCCTCTAATACACATTGAGACTTTTAGGGTCCCCTTAAAAAGATTTGTACAGTTAATCTACTACAAAAGCAAAGCTTAAGGTGTTAAATGGATTTTCTTCAAGACACCAGCAGACTAGATGGAAGAAGTAGTAACAGGGAAGTTGATATAGAGGGCTGTTTACAAAGTGGGGTGTGCCACTCTTTTTGGCACTTTACAGGCCCACATGATGTTAATAGGTGACTAGTCTCTCTTTTCTTACTGCAGGAGCTGAGGAATTGGCTATGGCAGCAAAAAGAGCATTCAGGGCTCAGGAGAAGGCATCGTACACGCTGCCAAATTCAGATCCCGCTGTGAGCTTCATAACGCCCAGGAAACAGATGGAGCCAGGGTAGGGGAGAATGCATGGGGTATGTACTTAATTAGCCCCTCCTGGTCTGGCTCCATCCATGGCTTAGAATGAGCTTCTGCTGGATTATGAAATGCAAGACTGGAAAAAGAAATATCAAGTAATTCCAGACTCCCTCCAGAGTAAAACTAGAAGCTCTTACTGTCTTTTCCTTCCCTTACGTTTCTGATTCTCCTAGCCCCATGAGAAATATGTAGGCCAATAAACTGGCATCATTATTGATTTAGAGAGAGAATACTAGGGATCAAAAGGATATATTCTTCACTCACTTTGCCCTTCTGATATCAATTGTCCCCTTCAGCTTTTCCTCGCTATCATTCTCAAAGTACATCAGCTTTGATTCTCGAAGCACAAACCAACGGCGTTTCCAGTTGCGGCGTGAAAGTGTTGACATGCCTCCACCTTTTTTATAGAGCCAGCCTGACTTCAGTGCCTCTTGCTTGGTGCGGAACCACATGAAGGCCTCGTTCTTCAGAACACACCAGCGCCGCCTCCATGGGTTCATGAGACCTCCTGCAAAGCGAGGGAGCAAGATTTCATCAGACATGCAACAAAGGCCATGTTCCTAACATGAAACAAAGGAGCTGAGAGAGAGAAATAAGGTTATGCTTAAGTTTGGACAGAGAAAAACCAGAACAAACTAGTGAAACAAACACAAAATATGCACTACTCAAACAGTTTTGTATTGACTTCAGTTTCGTAGCTCAGAATGAGTCATTTAAGCCCATACCAAGTGGGCACAATTAGGCCTCAGCGGCAAAGACATCCAGTCTAATTCCCTGACATCCGCCTCCTAAATCTTTGTTTTATTTGCTTGTTTTAAATAAAAGAAGAAGGAAAAAAAAAGAGAGTAAACAGAGGACTAAGAGCAGATGAAAATGATGATTCTGGAGAAACAGGAGAGGAAAGCGAGTTTCCTGGATTCCATTCTTCCGTGGTTTTGGCTAAAGCCACTTACCCTTCATGTAGAGATAGCTGTGAAAATAGGGTGGTCCTGAGCCATTGAAGATAGTGACTCGTCCATTACAAAACTCTTCATCTGTATCAATGTAAACATCCACTTCTTCTTCACTGTCCAGAAACTAAAAGGAAAAGAAGAAATCCAGGCCACTTGGGTTCTCCTGGTTGCAGGAGGACTGGAGCAAAGTAACAAGGCTAGAGAAGTCACATGATCAGAAGGTGCAAAACTACACATACTCCCTTTACAAAAAAAGCAATACAGTAAAACCAGAGGCTTGACAGTTTACCCATTAATGCCTAAAGCAAAAGTCTCCAGAGCATGGAATTTTCATACCAGAAAGGAGAGTGACATTCGGCAGTGGACATGGCTAGAAAACTCCAGTTACCTGCAGTACCGGACCCTCCTGTTTCAAGGCAGAGCCCACAGTTCAAAATCTGATTTAATGGGATTAAGAGAGAATTCTTCATTTTGGAGAGTTTTTCTGGTTTTTTTGGCAGACATGCCAAGATGCTGGACAAGATGGAGCACTTATCTAACCCCAGCAAGGAAATGCCTTGCTTTGGGTTGATTAGGAAAAAAAAATACATTCCAGGATAACTGAACCCTAAAACCAAAGATCTAAATTACTGAAATAATCGTACAGCATTTACTCATCACTGTTCTCCAACTAGATAACAGCCCTTAGCCATAAGAAAGTACTTCACACATGAAATCCCAAATTACCCTATCATTTCCTTTACCTTAAATACAACTTCCTTAGCTCGGCTTTACTAATTTAATACTAATGAAGGCAGCTCCTTAGACCTTTTCCTTCCTCAGATGCATGTTGCTGCTTTTCATTTTTTCCTTCTGTCCTTTCTCTGTGACACCTTTGCACACCTCTTTTGTCTCATTCCTGTTCCATTCATTCATTCTCCCTCTCTTGCCATTAAGTTTCAAAAAGCAGGTACTCTTGGATCAGCAGCTACTGATGGGATCTTGACCCAGCTGCAGTTATCTCTTCCTGTGGCTCATACCATGACATAGGATCAGCCGGATTTTTTCATGAGTCTTACTCACTGAGGAGCACAATAAACCCTCCACTTCTATTTACATTTTAAGAAGAATGGTAGAAACTGGCCTAGGCTGTGACAGAATGATTCATGACTTGAAGATTACCTGACAGTGATCTGTGAGTACCTGCCCACAGAGAAGATACCTTTACTCAAGCAGATCACATCATAAAAAATTCTGATGGCTGGCAGCTGACATTAGGGAAATGCAAACAGGAAAAAATCATGCAACTTTTTAAGAAGGGTCATAACCTGCCACTGGAAAAGAACAGCAAAGGAAGTAAGTTGAATTCCTTAAAAAAAAAAAAAAAATCAATCATTTTCTAAAAGATATTTTGTAGTTCAAGTCTCTATTCTCAGGGACATCAGTTATCTGAAGTATTTTTATGGCTGTCATTGGCTTCACACCTGACTCCTCACAATCTTATGTGGGCTTATCTGACATCCTGTTCTGTAAGGGGATTTATCATTGCATTATTAAGCAACTAGCCTGAGGACACTCAGGAAGTCCAGATGCTTCAAGTGCAAGGCTAATAGCCCAGCTTTACTACCCTGTCATTGTCCCTGCAGTAGGAATGAAAAAGTTCAGTGGTCTTGGTTGTGTGCACCTGGACCCAGCCTGGATCAGCACAGTAATTTCTTCTAGCCTTAGAATAGCTTAACTTGTACACAGCAGCTGAAAATAAACCCTTGACTCTGAACAGTAACAGGACTAGAACAAGAGAAGTTTTAGTGATGGAAACAAATCAAACCCCAGCCTTTCCCATTTCCTCTTGTGATTGTCCACTGGAAGCTCAGGCTACTTCCGTGAAATCTCTCTAAGGTAGAACATATACCCACAAGATACTAGTTGCCTGCTTTCAGTGTTCCTAAAGGGTGTTATGTTAATATATGGTGATGGAAACAATCTAAAATAGCCTAGGTACATACATGTGAGCTTGTGAACGAGTAACACTGGACAGTCACAAGCTCTCTGGCCTTCAGCCTAACTATGACTCTTCCCTTTTTTCAAGCTGATTATTGATGTAAGAGAGAGTTATATATTAGTAAGAATACCCAGAGCAAGCAGGCATACAGTAAGAAGGCAAGGATGTTATAAATATCAATGAAGTCACACTAATGTCCAGAAAGGTGAAGGGAGGGATTCTTACCGAGTCCAGGCTGCCACGGTTGGAGTCCAGGCTGGTACCATGGGAGTGTCTCAGACCTTCCTCACCATTCAGAGGCTCAGCTGAGGCGCTACCTGCATCTCCACAGCCATCAAACTCCTCATGGTCGTAGTCAGACTCTACATCTGGTGGGGAAGTATAAATCGGCTCTCCCACCTCTCCGCTGTTACTCCTCTGTGTATCCGAGACAGCACTGTAAATGCTTTCTGCTGGATCAGATAGGGCTCTCTGCTCCTTGGGGCTAGTGGTTCTTTCCACAGGTTGTCCTAGAGCAGGGACAACCTCTCCCACTTCCCTTTGGAGAACTGAAAGGCTTGTGTCCACACCTTCCTCTGAGTAGTTATCACTGTTTCGTGTGCCATGCTGATTCAAGACCACCAAACTGGAAGTTGGCCGTCCTTCATCATCAGCATGAAAACCCTCATCCACTTCTTCTTCAGCCAGTGGTGCCACCAGGCTGCAGTCAATGTTGAGTGTCCCTTCACTAGAAAGCGAGCGCTCTAAGTTCTGCACACTTTCATCCAGATTGCCAAAATCCAGCAGCTCCAAGAACTCCTGGGCAACCCTAGATGCCTCCTTTTCCAGCCTCTGGATCTCTTCTTCTCGCTGTCGATTGATTTCATTCCTGGTGTTTTCACAGATGATAGACATGTGATCGTCTTTCTGTTGCTGCAACTTCTCAATCTCCTTCTCCAGTCTTAAGATCTCCTCCATCTGACGTCTCTCTTCTTCTTGCAGGGGAATATCTACCTCCTCAGTCTTTACTGCTTCCACCTTAAAGAATTTATAACAGTGTTAAAGCAGTTTCTTCAACCTATATGTGTTCCTTGCCTGGATCTTTCATTCTTCCTATCTCTTGTGCTTGCCTTGTACTTCCCATCTGCAAAAAGATGATTCTAAGCATCCTCTCTTTTTCTGATCAGCATCTGCCATCATCCATGGTGTAAAAGCTGAAGGTAGAGCTACTGGATCTTCAGGTACCTCCTTTTTTCCAGCAGCCTACCTCCTTTCTGAATCGTACAAAGTAGCTCACTGGGATTAGTGACTTTTTAGAAGAGCTTCTGTCTGTTCATGTTACAGCCCTTTGTATACTACAATTTGTATAAAAGCATTCTGAAAGTCCATCCTCTCTTTTTGAACTATCTCACACACATACACACATACAAGAGAAAGCAACTATATACAAATACATAAATGCATAGCCTGCTTAAGAGCTGAAGATGTCCCAGAAATTCATTAAAAGATTTGGGGATTTTGTTGCTTCCTGAGTTGGGGGTCTGACCATCAGAATCTAGGTCTGGAAGGGATATTTGCAATGAAACAGGACTGTATCCACTCCAACCCCACCCCACCAAAGTTTCACCCTGAATTTTTTGGCATTCTTTAGCATCACTGGATGGATGATGGCTGGCTGGCTGCTGAAGACTCGGTCTTCCTCTATTCTCCACAACGAAGTAACAGGAAATTTCTAGCAAGTACACAGTAATTAGAAGACGGAAGATACTGGTAACTTTCACTGACATTTAGCTATAAGATAAAGCCACTCTCCCCTCCACGGAGGATGCTGAAAACATACACACACAAGAAAAAGCAAAAATAAATTCCAAAAGGATTTCATGTACTTCCTGATAGGAGTATGACAATGCAGCCAATGAATCAGCCCATTTAAGCTACAATCCTTGTTTTCTTTACAGTTACCCTGTTGCTTGTTCTCTGCTTGGCTCTTAATTGTGGACAAATGCATTTTTGTACTCTGATCTGACATCTCTCCTGAACAGAGCTGGCCTGAAACTGGGGAACAAGTGGTTTGGGAAAAGAAAGAAGAAGATACACAGCTGTTTTCACACACCTCAGGGTAGGTGGTCTGCTCTTTGATATATCAAGTACCAACAAACAATTAGATCAGTTACAACGGGTTTATTTTAGCCATGGTAGCTAAATAGAGTGCAGTCCTCCGCACTCTTATTTTGGCTGTTACAGGCAACAATCCAGCAAAAGAGACTGTGTTACGGTGTAGCACATCACAAGGTCATGTAATCAGCTCAAGCAGTAGAGATAAAAAAGGATGCTGCATGTTCAATACAGAAATTTTCAAATAGGAACCATGCGAGCTGGTACATGAGCCTTGAAAATAACCCACCACCTTGTTAACTCTATGCATCTCTGCCAAAGCCAAACACCTGCAGGTTTTGAGTGAACAAAGCCCATTTTTTAAATAGTGTTGCCACAATAACAATATTAGCTCCAGGCAAAGAGTAGGCAATGAAGGACCCTTCACAGATACTCAGAGAAGACATATGAAAAGAGTAACTGTTGAACTTACCTGAGCCACCTGGAGTAGTGCATTCAGTTGCTCCTTTTCTCTGTTAAAAAACAAGACGTGATAGTCAGAGACAGACCCAGTTCTCCTACACGAGGCTTTTAGAATTACATGGACACATCATCCCTCCATGGATAAGGTTAAAATAAGGTACCTGTTGTAAGACTGATTTAAAAGCTTTTGTAATTTAGTAAAAATCCAATTCTCTGTGGTTGGCATGACCTTTGTGGATACAACAGATTTTCCCCATGCACTTAACTTTCAGATCAATCAGGAAATTGGATTAGTTGGAACACACTAAGAAGGACATTGGAAACAGTGACAAAAAGACAGATCAGTTAGACTCATAATAAATGTAAATAGAATCTCCTGAAGTACTATACATCCGTGGATATTAAATGAGGTTGTACATGCATAATTGATAGATATCAGGAAACTGTGTTTGTTTGGTTTTTTTAAAACAGAACAGAATTATTGCAATACCAGCACTGAATTTGTGTTTTGTTTTGCTTTTCCTATACTAAAACCCCCCAAAAGTTATCAAATTTTGTACTTTGTTAAATGACTAAGCTGAGGACTTTCTATTCTGAAGACCTGGATACTCCAGCTTGCATAACTTCTCAGCGGCATGCAAAATCTAGTTTACTAGTAAAGGCTGTAAGAGTCAGAGTTTGTTAGTAAACATGAGTAGAGGAAAAAACCTATCACACGGTGCTGCCCCTCCACCGAGATCAAAAAGGTCGTACTCCAAGGGAAAGCTGTCACCATGGCCAGTTTCTCCATAGTGAGCATGCTACAAGCAGCTGAACTAGGAGACAGAAACATGCCAGGGTCATGCATAGGGAACAGGGATAGGATGTGGCTGGATCGAAGAGTCTGCCTGTAGCAACCACTGTGCAGCTAAATTCAGACTGGCAGTGGTAACTTGCAAATCTATAATTCAACCTCAAGCAGAACAGGAGGGCAACAATATTTATTTCCCAGGCCCTGCAGCTTTTCCCAGCCAAATTCGGAATTGCAGCTGCAAGTCACAAAGCCCTTAAAGCTCTCACTCTTGTGCTCAATCTCTCTCTCTCAAAAAAAAAATCCAGGAAATGTTTATAAATGAAAGCTGACATAAGTGAGATCCAGCTGGTTCCAACTCTACTGAAAGATCTGTAACAGTAGTCATGGGTTAAACAACTGCCTTAAATGATACGAGGGTTCAAGAAGCAGAGCCATTTTAAAACAGATCAGGAATACCATCTACAATCTACACACTAATTCCTGCAACTGTTCCTCACATTTTTAGACCTCTGATATTTCTTGCTGCTTTCCATCCATTTCCAACTCATCCACACTCTTCCTGAAATGTGCTACCCAAAACTGGGGACAGTACTCCAACTGAAGCCTTAACAGTGCCAAGCGGAACAGAAGAATCACCCCGCATCTTACAGAAACAATCTTGTTTATAGAAGGCATTTGCTTTCTCCTCTCACACAGCATGACACTGGTGACTAATACTCAACTTAGCCTCCAGATCTTCTTCCTGCTGTTGAAGCAGGCATTCCTCCTTCTCCCTCTCTCCTCCTGCCATTCCTAACTACAGATCTGCATATGTCTGTATTGAATGTTATCCTATGTTTTCCAGACCATTTCTTTAATTTGCCAAAATTGAGTTGTAATCCTGTCTAGCTATACATTTAAAGACCCTCACCAGATGGTTTTATCTGCAAATTTAATAAGGATACTCATATTTCCTCATCTAACTTATTATGAAAACATTGCACTAGTACCATATCCAGCACAGACCATGGAAGAATCCCATTCAGGAGTTCTTTCCTATTTAACAAAAAACTACTGTTGTTTACTAATTTAAATGCAATAATACAATGCAGTAAAAACACAAATCCTAGTCTTGTTTCATCTACTTTTTTCCAAACCACATTCCTAATAGTGTCTTAAGAGTATTGTCATAACATGTCAAAGTCCTTACCTACCCTCTGCCTACCCAAAGTCAAGGTACCTACCCTCTATGGCTTTTCCCTATCCACAAGGCATGTCATAAGCTATCACAGAAGGAAACAGATAACTTCAACGCTGTTTGTTCTTCAGAAATCCACATTGGCTCTTAACTCCTTTATCAAGCATTTACAACTGTTTGATTATCTGTTTCAGTATCTTCCTGAAATTGAGGTTAGGCTGACTGGTCCACAGTTCCCTTGTTCTTCCTTTTCCCATTTTAAAAGGGGGTCATTCTGTTTGGAATTTTCCAGCTTTCTGGAAACACCATTGCTATCCACAAAGAAGGAGAAAGAGAATAGCCACTGATTCAAACAGCTTCAGCTGGTTCTTGAAGTACTCAAACATTAATTTTCACCACGTCCAGATGACTACTTTGTAATCTGATTTATCTGAGCATTCTCTAACCTTTTATTTCCCTGCTGGCTTCTGAATTCTTGCACATCAGTGCTAATTGTATGTAGTATCCAACAGCTAAGCCTTTTTGGGAAGACAAATAAAAATAGTATCAAATACCTTAACTTTCTCAACATCAGAATTTTTTCTTCCTGTTGAACAGTAGACCAAATTGCTCCATGTCTCCCTTTTACTAACAGTGTATGCACAATAACTGCATGCCAACTTTTAGTTTGTTATAGGTCAGTTTGCATCTTGGTCCTTCTAATTTTGTCCCTGCATGTGTGTTGGGTTTTTTTGCTTGTTCTCAGTAGATTAGCCAATTCACAATTTCTGTGGACTTCCACCTCATTTTTGAGGTCAAATGGGAGTTCAGGATTTAGCCAAGTTGGTCTGCTAGTACCTTTTTGGCTACTCACGCTGAATGAAGCCATTTGACATCAAGTAGAAAATGAAAGCTAAATGAACAGTCACCTGATTCCTAGAAACACTGACACTTCTTTACAATGATTCAGGGTTCAACACATCTTTCATGGGCTGGGAACTAGAGTGCAGGGGCAGAAACACACTAGAACGAATAAGCTGAGTAGGTCCTTTTATCGAAAACTGGGTAGGGACAAGCTCTACTTTGTACAATGAGGACTTTAGACCTGAGAGAACATCTGTAGTATTTGGTATCTGCAAACTAGTTACCGACATTCTGAACTTGCACAGCTTCATGTTGCTTATTGACACATTGATAAAATGGAGCCTTCAGGGTTGTTCAACAAATTCCTTGATCAAACTGTTCATCATTGGTGTCACTGACTCTGTGTCTTGTCCCAGCAGATACATCACCCTACTGTCTCCAGTGAAACCACAGGCAATCTCTTTTCCTTGTGACATGCTTCTAACCTTAGAATTTTCTGATGCTTGTCACAAATCTTAGTCTGCAAAGATCCAACTTCAGGGCAAGTTTGTAACAAAAGCGTATAAGAAACGTAACCAACTATTTATGAAAAACTTAAAATGTCACAGGATTATTTGTTCAAACTTATATAATAATCTCATAGTTGAAGTTTCTTGCTTCTTAAAATGCAAGATTATCAAGAGAGACACCCAGTTTGGACAGGGTGTAGGTAACCCTGGAGTGAACAGTAAATGATGCACGAGGTGCAGGATTCTCGATAGGCATACTGTCACTGCTCACAGATTGCCGCTTTTTGTCACATTAGGTTTTCCCTTCCCCTCCTGATCTCTCGATACATCCGTATCCCTGATGAGAGATACACAGCAGCAGGAACAGGGAGAAGACATGTATTCTCACAAGTAAAAGAACTGCAGTAGCAGCACAGGTGCACTGCCCATCTTGCTCTCTGATCCAGCTTACTGGACACATCAAGACCCATGAACTCTGGTACCTTCTCACACTGCTAATCCCTCCAGATTTTGGAAGACTGCATAAGACTTCCTTTACCACTGCAAAGGCAATGAGAAAATTATGCATCTCTGCCCAGTCAGTGAAACTGCCTCCTTTCATGTACATTCCAAAGCAGAAAAACACTAAACAGAAGTAAAAATACACCAGAATTAGTTTTCCTAAAGGAAGCAGGACACTCCTTTTCCACTCTGCTTTTCTCTTCTGAGCTGCCTACAGTCCACCCCAACTCTGTCCCCTGGCACTGGGACACTGTCTCATGCAATTGCTGTTCCAGTGTTGCCATCATGCTAGTGCCCCAGACCCGCTTTTACACCTCAGCAGCTTTAGTGCTCGGGAACTATGAGTGCAAAATACCATCTTGTTGTACCTTTCCTTCACCTCTTCCTCTTCCCGTTTCCTCCTACGCTCCTCCTCTTCTTGCCATTGTCTTTCCTCTTCCTCTCTTCTGATCTGTTCTTCCTCTTCTTGCCTCCTTCTCTCCTCCACTTCCTGCTTCCGCCTGAGTTCCTGCTGCAGCAGGTGCTGGTAGAGGCTGCGAGCCCGGCGGCCACGCCAGTGCTTCTGCAGGGTGACTGCAGAGGCCTTCAGTTGCAGCAGGCTCTTCTTCCAGAAGTACGCGCGGTAGTTCTTTTGGATTATAACAACACTGGCTAGCACCTTTTGATACTTCTTCCTAAAAACAAAACCAGACACTTAATGCGCCATGAAGCAATACATGCTTTGCATTTCCCATGTCCTGGTATATTGACCAACCTTACCACATCCACAGAAAAAATAATTTGGAAAAATATTGCTCAGAAATGATACCATTTCTGTTCCTCTACTGCCACTACCCATAAATCATATTCTCCTCACTGTTCTCACCCCTGTATCTACAACTGGTTTGCTTCTGTGGGCACCTACTTTTGTAAAGACCCTCAGGGAATGAAGGACAGATATTTGGCACAGGGAAAGAGAAGGTCCACTGACCCAAAGTCTCTGTGCATTGCATGTCACACGCATTGACTGTGCAATTAGCATAATTGCTCAGTGTGGATTTATTATAATAAAAACATACAAATAGCCTTACTATATGAGAACAAAGACCCATACTGCCCCATCTTTTAAGTGGCCAACAGCAACTTACTCCAGGAAAAGCAAAAATGGGGCAAAAATAGATCTGGTCACATTAATCTCTTATTGTTTGGGGGAAAACACAGTGATACTACAATATTGACTGCTGAATGTAACATTGTAACAAGCTCCCATAAACATATACTTACATTGCACAACATTTTGCTTAAACAATAATGATATCAAAATCAACTTTGCCATAATTTAAAACCAAAAACATGGTAGGGCCCCAAAAGAAAAGAATCATCATTCAGTACTTCTATAGTCTAGTGAAGTTCTAGAAAAGTCAGTTCTTGCCACTGCATTACAGAATATTTTTATCAAGGACCTGAAAAAAGTCACTGGTACAAGTTTGTACATGATACACAAACTGAGCAAATAACAAAAGGGTTACTATTAACAGTAATCTGGATCAATTTGTAAGCTAGATTCAAGCAAACATTAAGCAATTGAAAAGAGCCAAACATAAGGTCTTCTACTGAAGAACTAAAGGCCACAGACACCTGATGTTGGACTATGTTAGGAAGCAGTAAGTCAAAAAAGGATTTAAGGGCCACAGGGATCATCAGGTGAAGGCAAACTCCCAACACAATGCTATAGAAAAAAATACTACTGAGATTCCTATACTTGCAAGCAGAAACACTGTGTAGAAGGGGACTGCACTGCTACTTTTATCCTGTGTTCAGTGTTAGCACCTCCATTTCAAAAACAATGTTAGACCCTCAAGTGATTTCTGAGGAAGCAGGATTAGAACCACGAATCCTGGCTTAGAGAAAGAGCGCGCTTCCTCCTTGACCTTAAGAAAGAGAAGGCTAAGGAAAGGCTTGGTCCCAGTCAAAGTACCCACATTTTTGGGTGGCATATCTATTTATCCAACAGGGGACATAACAAGATTTAACTGACCCAAAGCTGAAGTCTATTCAGGCTGGAAATAAGCGGACATTTTTTAAAGTAATTGAATATATTTAGACACCTTAATGTCTCGCTGTCGGGAAATGATCATTGCTACTATGCAAATCAAAACCTTCTTTACTCCAAACCAGAATTTGCAGAGGGAAATTCTATGGGGCTGTTACACAGGATATTGGGCCAGCAGGCTACAGTAATCCTGTGAGGTCTTACAGTCCTAGAAAGCACACTGGAAATAGCACAGTATTCTCACATATCCTTCCCACAAACCTTCTGCAACCCCCTGAGGAAAAGGCACACCTCAAAATCCCCTTCCTGGCAATCAAACCACCTTCAAATGGCAACAGGGACCCATGCTGACAGCTTGCCACCTCCCTGCACATCAGATACATCAACCTAGTCAAGAAAATCAGGAGAGGGATGCTAATAGCAGTAGTGTGCAGAGGTCACGCTCTTTTCCATAAGTATTAAGTCAAAGGGAGGAAGCACAGAGAAAAGAAGAGGAAAGGGAAGAGGTGATAAGAAGTGGGAGGTTTTAGATTAATTGCTCCTGGGCTGCAGTCCCCTCACCCCTGCTCCTTCTGTCCTCCCTGTGCCCTGCATATGGGGTGTGAACAGCTGCACACACACGCTCTGCCAAGGCAGATGTAAGTGCATCAAAAAGGGCATTCTGACTTTTACAAAACGCGTCTGCCAGAAACACTCTCAAGTGCAACATGTGCCAAGTCCTGCCCAGCTACAGGCCGGCTCTGCCTGCTAATCTCCCAGGCTGAAGTGCCCCCTCATTCCTCATAACCGCAGCCAAGCTTGCAGACGCCCTTCAGCTGGAATTGCTACACACAGGCTGTGAATTTCATTCCCCTTGTTCAGCCTTCCACTCACCCTCTTGCACTGGCCAAAGAAATTCAACTGGCAGCCCATGCCGAGGAGTTGGGAGACATCCTGACCATGTATCACAAGAGGAGGTAGGGTGGCTGCAAGGTTCCAATGCTGCATTTGGAATTTAGTTAATTATTCTGTCGATGAGCTGTAGTTAGCAGTTATGCCTCCAAGGACTAGAGAACACAGGGCTATGGAATAATTTCCTACTGTCTTTTCCGCTGAGCAATAAGGTCCTGCAGAATCCAGGGACACAGCCAAATTTGTACATGGATCCTGCAAGCCTGGGAATAGTTACGCGTATTTTAGCTCGTGAAGCTGCTACCTGCAGCTCAGAGTTCCACAGATTAGCTATGAAAAATTGGGGTCATTTTAACGGGCTTGATTTTCTTGTCTCACATTTTAGTGACCAGTCAGAGATCCTAGGCTGCAGGGAATGAGAGCAAAGAAAACACTCTCATCCTTAGGACTGGTTGTCCAGACTCACAGAGTAAGTTCACAAGGGGAGAAGCCAGTAAAATCCTGCCTGTGGCATACATACCCTTCTTCGCCAACCTACTTTGCATTAGACCTAATGAATTTAAATACACTTCTTGCAAAACAAACAGAAATGCTATCAAGCTTAAGGCAGTGCACACTACACTGGTACTCCTGACCTCTGCCCAGCTCTGCACAGACCATTCACCACTTGCCCAGATGAACTCCCTCTTGCTGGACCTTCTCCAATACAGGTGCAGTGCAACTGGAAACTCTTCACAGAAAAGTTTTCCATTCTCCCTCCCTAGCTCTTTCCTCACTCCCTGCTCTCCTCCCCTGCAAAGTACAGTTACCTCCAGCTGCTTATGAGGATTTCCACTCTGGCTGCAGAAGCACAGCTTGTTCTTAAAGATGAGACTCAGAAGAGCAACATGTGGCATGAGGAATTCAGATCTGTGGAGACTGGAGGACCATAAGATTTCTAGCCAAGAGGAACACTACTGCAACACTATCTCCATCACAGCCCTGCAGGGCAGCAGCTACCTTCCCAGGAACTCAGAAAAGCAGTAATCCAGTTTGCCTGCAGTGATGTTTCCCAGAAAAATCAATTTTCCTGTGCTAATCCCTACCCCTCTGTCCAGATGCTAGACACAAAGTAAAATAGACCAGAGGCCCTGACACAAAGAACTTGCAATCTCATGTACAAACAATAGAGCTAGCTCATTTGTCTTCCTAGAGGGAAATAAATAAATTAATAAAAGCCCCTGAGACCAAATGCGTATTCTGCTGATACTCCACATTGGCAAGGCAGGGTACAGCCCTTCCACACATTTCCTAATGCACAACGAGCTACCTGGTGTAACTAGAGCTCTAAGAAGAGTGCCTGGTGGAACAGCTCTGCTGGCCGGGGATTTCACCTCCTCACGCCCCTGACTGACAGGTGTCTGGAGCAGAGACCAGCCAGGAACGAGCATCTTACTGGGATTAAGTGTGCATGCCACAGCCATTAAGGAGTCAGCTGTTACACTGACTGCGAGGGGCAGAGGAGGGGCGGTTTGTCTGCAGTTGGTTCTCCCAACCCTCCCCTGGTCAGGTGCAAAAGGGAGCGGCAAGAGGAGATTACTGGTGCAAAGCTGGCCAAAAACCAATTCTGAAGAGTTAATTAAAAGGAGAGGGAGATCACGAGGCAAACAGGCAGGGCAAGGAAAGAGGGCGAGCAAAGGCAGAGCTGCAAGTGGGGAAGAAGCAATTTGCAGGGGGAGCAGAAAACAGAGTTGACAGGCTTAAGGAAAAGGAGGGGGATCCAAAGCCTAAGTGGGGCCCAGCCAGGAGAGCCCTGAAGGCAAGGAAACAGTGTCATCGAAGGCAAGCAATGGGTACAGAGGTCCCTGCACACGTCTGCTGAGCAGCGTTGAGGGAGGGTGCAAGGGTGCACAGAATTGAAGAAGAGGTGGCAAAGGTGCAGAAAGGTTTCAGCAGGACTGATGCCGGCAGGGAGGGCAGATACTGCAGCTCTCCCTTGGAATACAGGAGGGGAAGAAGGGAGGGATGCGAGGGGCTAGAGAGCAAAGCAGGGGGTCGGGGCAACCCAGGCACGCAAGCACAGGGATGGTGGGGCAGCCCCCAGCACTGACCTTGCCATGTAGCCCAAGACGTGGGCCCGGATGACTATAGCTGCTTTCCTCAACTCCTCTTCCCGATCCTTCTCCAGCTTCTGCTCAAGAGCTTCCTTCAGGAAAACCTGACGCCACGGGGAGGAGTTTCAATAAACACAAAGAGAGGAAAGAAGTCAGTCCCCGGGAGAGCCGGGAGATTTCATCCCCGGGTGACCGGCACAGAGTGCGCTCTGTGTCCGGGTGCCGTGGCCGCTGCCGCCGGCGCTCCAGCGCCAGCCTGGGCGCCTCGCCCCGGGGTGCCCGTACTCAGAGCACCAGGAAAAAGTTTTGCAGCGACATGAGCCAAACTCTGCCCAACCCCCGCCTCCCTCACTCTGTGGTCAAGACTTAAAAGAGAAAGGGAGGGAGCAGAGGAAGGAGGGAAAGAGAAGGGAGGAGGAGGAGAGCTTATGCTTGCGCCTGTGATTAACTCTTTCCCAGCTGACAGCTTTCCCTGCACAATCCAGTACCTCCCTGCAGCAGGCACTGATACCTACTTGAGTGATTAAATATTTTGCAAAGAAACTCCTCCGCATTTCAAGGCAAGGTAGGAACATTTAGGTTTCTGCACTCCAGGAAGCAATCTTAACAGCAATCCTAGTAACGGAAGACAGTCGAAAGCTAAAAGCCCTCTTGAAGTGCAAAGCTGAGCATACCCCAGTCCCCCAGCTCTGGGTGGAAGCGGAAGCCCTCCACCAACCTCCAGAAACTCTAAGGAGGAGATGCTTCCTTGCTGAAGAGGTTCAGCAGCACAGCATGCATTAGGGGGAACTGAGCCTCGATGGGAGAGGTCTCCAAGTAGTACTTCAATATTTTAATTCTCAAGCATCTTCCATCACCTGTATGTCAAACCTCTGCTCAGTGCTAAATGCTTGTGTGAGGGTTGACGGTGCTATCTTAGAGACAAAAGGACTGAGATACAAGCAAGATAAGGGCATGTCTGGAGGAATTGCAATGACTTACCTGAGCTACTTTAAATCAGCTGGCTTGCATTATGTTAGCACAGAGTTCAGCACAAATTTCTGAAATTTGCTTTTTGAGACAGACTGCAGCCTGCATGGAGCTCCACAGCACTGTGGGTACTCTGCTAGCAGTACCCAGCCTAGATTAAAGTTGGCTAAGGTATGTCCATACAAGCTGCAGTCACAGCAGCAACTGCCATATGGCCATGCTCATGTGACCTGCTGCCGGACATCAGCTAAATCACTGCCAGGGCCAGCAGCAGAATGGACTACACTAGGAAAGCACTGCCCCACTTGTTAAAGCACTGACGTGAACACAGGCTGCGAGCTGACGCTCATCAATCTGCAGAACTACATTAATCAGTAAAAACCCTTTACAAATTTATTGGATCCATGTGGCTATGCTGAGAGGCCAGAGAGATGTCCAGAGATTTGAACAGTTATTTAGTCCGTGTTCTGCACAAACTCTCCCCCTCCCCACTTATCCCCCTTATGTCTGTGTATACCTTCCCTTCCATCATTGCTTTTGGCCTCATCACTTATTTAGGCTCTTTTTGCCTCTTGCCTCTCTGCCATGACCACCATGTACTGAAACCCCTCCCTGAGTTAGTACCCATTGCCAGTGGCTTCCCTGGACTCAAATATCTCCCGGGGAGCCATTTCCATTAAGATGGCCTTAAGAAATAAGCTGTTTTGTAATGACTAAGTAACCGCGGGTAGCCTCAAAAGAAGGTTCATTATCAAGATACTGCCAAGCATGAAGCTGGCATCCTTCCCTGCAAGTTGTACATCCACTCCCTCTGTCAACTCAACAATCTTTTAAAGACTTCTTTGAGGCAGGGATTGCTCTTTCCATTACATTCCAGAACCAAGCAGCAGTCACCCGTTTCAAGAATGCAACCAGCAAAACACTGTCTCAGTCCATTATCTTCACCAAATTGCAAAAAAATTCAGTCCATCCGTATTTCGCTAGCAAGCATAGACTTTGCTGTGCCAGTAAGGAGGGGGAAAAAACCCCTAACTTTGAGGCATGCAGAGTTCAACAAGACCCAACCCTAATATGTGCTTGAGAGTGAGGGTTTAATCTCAAATAACGTAACAATATCTACTTATAAGCTATTGGCATTTTGAGGGTTTTTTAGACTCCTGTAGATGACAAAGAAGAGTAAAATGTATTCAAATCCAGAAATATTTTTGATGCCTTGTGGAAATAAATTGGAAGGTGGCCATTTCTTTGTCATAATTCATAGTCACTTTCTGAAAACAGGAGATCACTTTCATCCAAGGAAGGAATGATTAAACAAAACATACAAGGTTACTTCTATCATATCTGCTCCTATTAGACACTGGCCAAGTTTTAAATCACAGTGCAGCACCACAGTGCTCCTCACACAACCTCAACGCCTGCAAGCACCATCAGTGCAACAGTGAACGTGTTAAGGTTACGTGTAGATCAGCAGACACAAATGTAACTGCATGTGCACCCATGTGTACATAAGTGGGATCATATGATTCTTGGGGACAACACTGGGAAAGCAGGAAGTGGGTCACTGTGACCTGGATGCCAAATAGTCTACAGAAACCTCCTCCTTCAAACAGGCCCTGCAAAACAGCAGGTTGAAATGTGGAAATGAATGCTTTCAAACAGCAATGATTACTGTGTTAAACAGCCTTAGGAATCTGCTTTGTGGGTGTGGGCAAGTATGGCAGAAGGTTCAGGTGCACTGAGGAAAGGGGCACAGAAGCTGCTGCTCCATCCCAGCACATCCCCAGTGAAGACAAGGGCACCTTAGCACAAGCTCTTCCATCACCACACTGCTTTGTTTGCATCCAAGCCCTCATCTCTGCCATGCCACCAGATAAAACCTGCCTTATATACATTAATACCTCTTATAAACATTAATTTGACAATTGCCAGCACAGCAGCTGCTCTATTCTTAATGAAAAACACAAAGATCATCCTGCCCTTCCTCCCCCGTTTCCTTTCCCAAGCTTCACAATCCCTTGCATTAATTCACAGAGTCTTTTCCTTCCTCCTCCAAACAATTGCTAGGGATATAATTATCCTTCCATTCATTTTGGAGGAAGTATTTCCCCTTCTATAAGCCTTGCTCTTCACCCACCCCTTATACTTCTTCCTAGGTTACATCCCCATTGGCTTGTCACACCTTTTTCAGTAGCTACTCCTGACTCCATAAGCCAAGGTTAGTTCTGGGAATCGCAACCTGGGTACCCAGAGCTGCACCTGTAGCAGCAAAAGTGGCAGCAAGGGTACACAGGGGACTTCCTCTCCAGGACAAAGACCTACGCTCTTAGCTGGTAGCTTCACTTCACCCTTACCTGAAAGCCTCTGGAAAAATCAGGGCTCTTGTCTTCATTGACCCAAGTATTCCAGGCCTGTGGTACTTAGCACCAGCTAAAACATGAACGCAGGCAAAACACTTTGTAATCCAAAACCAAGACACAACAGCTGGATACAGGCAGCAGGGAAGGAACTAACGGGAAGTACCACTGCTCTGCACAGCCTCACCCTGCCATCTGCTTTCCTAGGGGCAGGCTTTCTGGAGGCATTGTCACAAAGCAGAGTTGCAAGAGGGGTCTCAAAGGGAGCAATGAAATGGCTTTGCCACCATCTGAGCATGGGAAAGACAGACAAGCAACTCATCTGAAGAGTGAAATGGCAGGGCAATGGTGACAGCACCTTGGACTAGCCTGGGCTGGCCAGCCATTCAGCATGGCAGCAAGGGTGGAACAGGCCAGGACAGCCTTGGAGTGATATATTCTTTACAATAAATAGAACTGCTTCCCTCTACCAGGACACACATCTCTAATCCAAACCATGTGAAATAAAAAATAACCTCTACAACCAAACAAGATGGCTCAACTGCTTCCCAACTCCTTTCAATTTTCCTTCTCAGTCATAAAGAGAGATACAAAGACTGCCATTCTCAATCATTTCTGTCTTCCCACAATATTCAGACCCCACAGCAACCAGTGCCCTAGCAGAGAGACTGCTGTTTACCAACATGCCGTGTACAGCTCTTCAGCCAAGTTTGTTTATAGGACAGAATTGTTCAAAAAAATTACATTAGAGTACATCCAGTGATTTGGCAAAATACAAACATATTTTGTTTGCCACAATTTACCACCTATATTGTTTTTCCAAAAGAATTTGTTTGTGCAGGTCAAGGAGTGAGTGAAAACAGACCGATTAACTCAGTCCTTCAGGATGCACAACGGGGACTGAAGAGAAAAGGGATCCTATTGCTGCCAGGGGCTCAAAGCAGCCTGGATTTCCTGCTTCTCGTCATTCTGTTGTAGTTCCTGGACTCCAGCTATACAGCTTATAACCTTTTATAGTCTAAAAGGTGAGCATGTGCATGTAAGTTTGGTCCTCACATGCATTTCCCTGCTGCCCTTCCTGTAGCCCAGCAATCTTCCATCTCTTGTCATGCTAGGAAGAA
Source organism: Gavia stellata (assembly GCF_030936135.1). NCBI lineage: Eukaryota > Metazoa > Chordata > Aves > Gaviiformes > Gaviidae > Gavia > Gavia stellata. Next base: position 19,051,681 of record NC_082601.1, on the reverse strand, counting down.
AGTTCAAACTCAGGGTTTAACAGCTCTAACCACCCATTTCTAAAGCTTCCCAGGCACAAGCAGCTCTGCAACACCCACACACACTCCACACAGGCTTTAACACTAAAATGCTGGGAGACTGGTAGCCACCCAAGCAGTGTGGGTTATCTAGGGACGAGAGTGACTGAAATGGTTCCTGGTTTGCAGGGACCAGTGAGGAGACACCAGATTCCCAAATGGGGAACACTTTAATCATAGAGCGGAAATACAGCTAAGTGATAAAACCTTCTTTCTTGAACATCAGCAGAGGCATGTGAAGAAAGGCCTTAGAAACTTCTGGTTAACACATCTCCTTCTCACAGCAATGGCCAGTGGTTTCCGTGGTTGTCACACAGAGTTCACAGCCCAGAATACCAACTGGGCTACCACCACTCCTCTAAGAAGGGGACACAGAGATCTCACTCTCTAAGAAATGTTATAGACTATCCACTCATTAAGAAATGATTGCTCAAAGCAACAAATATCTGATCTCCCAGACAAAGTAAATGTGAGTATTCACTAGAATTACTTCCAGTTCCGTTGTGACCCTGGAAATATTCTGAACTACTTTTTTGAAGGCTTCAGGGGAAAAATGCAAGAAAAGTTGCTTTGATGGACCACCATCTGCTCTGGATATGGACTGCATACCCACTACTTAGAAATGCTGTCTGCACTGGACACCATCCATCTTGGAATATTCTTTGAAGAATGTACTGAAGTATGTGGAAAGTTGTGATAGAGACAGTTTCTCACTCCTAGATTTCTATAGCAATATACCTCACAACACTCACATCTATTTCTGTGTGAAGCTGTCTCAAAGCTTGAAAAAATTCAGGCTGAAACACCCAGCTCCCTCCCCATGAAATGAAAGATAATGGTACATTTCCATCTGCATATCTGGAGAAAAAAAAACCAAACAACAACCCCTGCCCCCCAAAATCCAGACTGTACCAGGCAAGAGAGAAGTGTTAAACGTTCACCAAACCAGAAGAAAAATCTGAATTATGCAAGTGGGAAGAAGCATTTGGATACCTTTTCCTAGAAAATGTATGCTAGCATCTGGGCTAACTGCAGAAACCACCAGCTGAGCTTCCACAGCAGAAGGCTGTCACACATCTGGTGATCGAGCTACCTATTCACAGTTTCAGTATATACCAAGCAGCAGCTCACTGCCTCCTGCAAGAATTTCAGTTAGCCAAGCAAAGCAAAGTATCTGGCACAAGAGGCAAGAGTTAATGGCACACACTGCAATTGCATACAATGACACCCATCCTTGTTCCCCTTGGATCCTTAAATTGGATCAGACACAACAAAATCAGTCTGGCTTTGTCAATGAGAAGGAGTTTAGCCAAATCAAAAAGCCTTCTACATCTCTAGGTACATAATATGGGAAATATTTGAGATGCTACAGGCCAGTGGCATAGTCCAATGTATTTAAAGGGTCATCGCTACTTTGCCCTTTCTGCTGGCTTGAATCTCACCAGATGCAATCGCACCCCCTTGCAGCTGGAACAAAGCCATACCCTGCCCCATACTGATGAAGTACCTTGGTTTTACCCAACTGCCATTCTTTCTTGCTGCTGTCATAGGTCTGAAGAAAGCCTGCACATAGAGCTTTGCTGTTGTCTGAGAAACTGGGCCCCTTCACAAGCATCTTGTACCTAAGAACCAAACAAAATCTCATTAGACTATGTATGACAGTAACGCCCCCCCCGCCTCAATCTTTTAACTCTGATTATCCTCCTCCCATTAGTCCTTCTTCCTCTGGGACCTCCCTTCTTCGTGTTTGCCTTCCAATCTGGAAATTTCCATCCCCCAACCTTTATCTGTTCCTACCACACTGGCAATTATTGTTGCAATCCCAGTAATAAAATACAAACTCAACAGCATTTTTCAGTAAAGAACAACTGCCTGTCTGAAACATGTGCTTTCATCAGACACAAGTTATTTTGTTCAGTATAGGGGTGGCATTTAATGCTCCAAGCCACAAAGGAAGCAACGTTCAATGGTCCCTTCTAGCCTTGAAGTTCAAGAAATCCTTTTGATGCAGCTAATTAAAAGAAATAATCACTCTTTCCAATATTAATCATCAACTATACTGCCCATTAAAATTTGCTTCAGCCTGACAGATTAAAGAGTTTAAGTATGGTATTTTCTTTATACATATTATGACCAGCTGGGTTTCACAGCATCACACAAGCAAATCTATGGCAAAGAAAAAAAAAAAAAAGACTGTCTGGCTATTTTTCCATTCTGACTTTTACCCTAAAGGCAAGTCTCCAAAAGGACTTCCAAATCAGTCTATGATATGAGCAATAAGGGCATGGTTAGAAAATCATCCCACAAATGATCCGTATCAGTAACAGCAGTTATAGAGGGAACAAACATATAGAATTGTATACCTTTGGGCTGTTACAGCATGTGGTACAATGATAGCAATTACCTGCTGAGAAAGTCCTGGAAAAGGCGCCGTACAGGGAAACCTGCTCTCCGAACTTTCACTGTCTCCAGCATCCCTGAGTACCGGAGCTGATTTAGCACCACATCTGGATTGAAGAGGTTTGGTGCCTACATAATGGTCCAGATTCAAAAACAAATAAGAAGAGAGACAGAATAAGTGTTGATCTTCCTATTACTTCTTTGCTGACTTGAATAGTGACTGTTTCTCTGAGCACAGACAGTCACAGGCTGTATATCTGTTTTTCTGTAGAAAAGTCAACCCTGCATATTTGAGCATGCCAGGTGAAAAAAGGGAAGTTTGGGTCAAGGGGAAAGTAACCTCACAACACTGCATGGTGCAGAAAAAAGGAGAAAGGGAGTTGGGCAGATCCTGGGAAAAAAACAGTTTGCAGACTGCTGTCATAGTTGGATCACGGCAGTAAAGCAATAATATAATGCATTAACACATACAAAATGCAGAACCCTGACTCAGTTCTCTGCAGTGTCTCTCCAGTCAAACTGGAGACAGACTGCAGAATTCTCTTCTGGCATAAAACCCCCATCAGGCTTTCCTCTGCCATATCATACATGGTTTCAAAACACACAAAGAAAATGATAGGTTCAGAGCTCTCCACCCAGTCTAGTTAGCACCATATCCTCCCACCACAGTTCACAATACAAGTGAGAGCCAGCCTGTCTCTAAGCACTGTGACTTGCTCATGAAGTGTCCACCTCCTCTGCCTCAGAGAGAGGGATCTGCAGGAGACTGTTCCTACCGCACTCCAGAACAAATTGTCTACAGGCACCACGAACAGGAGTGATTGCTTCTTCTACCACCACTCTGGGCTCTGCAGAAGCCTGGTTCATCTTCCAGGCTTCGTCAGCACAGAAAGAGGTGGGAATGACTATATCATATCATACTCTGCATGCAGTCTTTTAATCTGATTACCAGGAGGAGGGTGTATTTTTCCTCAACTATAAAACAACTAGAAGGAAGGTGAGGGGGAACTGCTTTTATCCTCAGTTTGGACCCTGACAGAGGCACCTGTCAGGCATTTGTGCAAGTGAGTGGTCATGAAGGCCTGTGTCACATGCAGACATTTTGCTGGAAAACAGACTTGCCTTTTCTGTATTTGGTTTGATGCAGCGGATGAAGAATGGATTGGAAGTACTAAGCGTGGCCATCAGGGAATGGAGAGAATCCTAAAAAGCAGCAAGACAAAACCCAAAGGATCAGTCACTACAGGAGAGAAAGGGGCTACATTTGATGCAATAGGGTCTTCACGCAACCCTCCCATTCTTAATGTCCTTTCACTCTGCCTAACAAAGCTTCAATAACCCCAGAGATCCCTTCCTGTCCAAAACATACCCACAGAGTTTAACACTGTTTACATGGCCATCCTTGTTCTCAGAGATGTATAGCTGGTGTGAGTTATTTTTACAAGTCTCTCAAACTTTAAATATAGGAAACTAAAACTGTGAAACGAACAGAAGGTTTGCAGACAATCTAGGGGGGGTGAGATTCATACCTGCAAGGTCCCCCCAATAAGGTTTTATTGGAATTGCCACTATACCTGTAAAAGACGTGGCCTAAAAGGACACATACACTTAGCTGAAACACCAAACCAACATGAAAGATCAAAGAATCTCAAGAACTTCATATACTTAGCCAAGTATTCTTTTCCTCTGCCGCCCTGCTCAGTCTTAGCATCTCACATTTTACACCAGACAGAAATCCTTTGGGCAGTGGCATTGTCTTTTTTTAGCACTACAACATTCCTGCACATTTTCAGTGCTGGACACAAAACAAGGATGAATGACTCCTCTTGGCTGCAGGCCTTGCTTTACCCATCTGCTCCTCCCCAGAAGCCTGCTGATCTCTTGGAAAACATCTTACCCTGAACTGGGAACTGACAGTCGGTCTGCGCCTCTGGGTGCCCGTCTTCAGTGTCTCTTCACTGCAACGACTGCAGACTCTTTCAAAAAGGTCATAGATGAAGTCCAGCCTAAGGGAGAAGACACCCCCCACCTGTGAGAAGATGGCTCTCATTCTCAGCTACTGCCCTATCCCAGTGTGAAATACCTCATTTTTATTCCTGCTGTGCCACAGGGTGGCTGCAGGAGGCAGTCCAGCTGGGCACTTCAATGGAAATTAATACCTTCCATGTGGCTGCCCAGACCCCGTGGGCTGCCCCGTATGTCACACTCAGCTGCAAAGCCAGAAACCCCATCTCACACTCTCAGGCAGGATATTACACAAGGGAAGATCTCCATTCTGCACTGGCTAGGACACCTCCCTCGAAATATATGCCCCCAGGCGAAACTACCTTGAAGGTACTCTATCTAGCTAGACTGTGTGTTGTCATGCCCCTCCTGACCTAGCTCTCATGGCTAGCACCCATGACATGCTCATGCAATTGCAACCACAGCCCTTCTGTGGCCAGAGGACTTCCAGAGCTACCCCCAGTGTAGGTCAGCTCTGGGGAATCTTCCACCATTTTGCCACTTCTTAGACAGTGGTGATGGTTCTTAAGAAGTTGCACAAAGTTCTCCAGCACTGCTTGTGCCAGTTCATTGTTATGACTGCTTCTAGCAGAATTTCCCTTTCTGGCTTGTTGAAAAACCCTGAGTCCTTCTATTATGCTGGACAATGACGACCACAGTTCTGGCTTCAAGCCCTGTGTAAAATGTTCCCCAGATGCCACTGTCCAAGTAAGGCAGCTATGAGCAGCTCATGTTCTCAGCTCCCTCAGGTTGTTTCAAGGCTGCTCACAGAGCAAACTCTGCAGCAGGCTTGAAAGAAGATGCAATTCTGAAACAGTCTCATCAGGCTGGAGGCCAAAGGCAATACATGGACTGTGGTAAGCGGCAGGTGGTAGAGTTGCTACTCAAAAACTTTTAGGGTCCGCCATGTTATTAAATGCCTTTCTCCTTCTACTAGGTCCCAACTCTGTCTTCCAGACCTTGCTCAAGGTCAAAGTCAGCTCATTTCTCTAGGGTCATGTTGCAGCACTGGGATGTAATATTAGGGGCCATGCCCAGTCCCACAGCAAGAGCTCAGTCTGGCTGAGGATAAGGACAGAAGCTCTCCACTAACAAGCAGGCTGGAAAAGCAGCAGCCTCTGTACAAAGGCCGGCATTTGACAGCATAGCAAAGAGCCTTGACTCATTCAGGGGCAAATTTGCCATTGTTGGGACAGGGAGGTAAGAGGAAGAAGAGGAAAAGGAGGAGAGAGGAGGGAGAAAACCAGCATTGCCTGGAGGGATTTCTGTCATGCTTTTATAGCTCTTTTCAAAACTGGGACAACAAGAGTACTGATTAAATCTGTGCCTCGTCTGACTTCTCCAGCTCTCCTTTCTTTTGCCAGGACACTTAAGCACAAAGAGAAGAATGATAAAGAATGATGCCTGATGCTCAGACAAAAGCAACTGCTTTCCTTGGTCTGGTTATTACATGAATGTGGCTTAGTCCAGCCCAACAGATATGGCCTCCTAACAAGCATAAGGGGGGCATACCTGCTGTCTTTTAGCATATTTAAAATGTCATCTCGAAAGGTATCTCTGTTCTTCTCCAGAAAGCCTCTCACATCATATAGCACCTGCAATGAAGACAGAGCCACTAGAACAGTGCTGTACAAATCATTAAGCACTTCTACATTAACATGCCAATGTACAAGACCTCCAGCAGAGCTACATGGTAATGCTGCAGGCATGTGCCAAGATCTGAATTTTTGGGGTCAAAGAGCTCCAGAGCTCTGCAGTTACCAGCAAGAAAGTGGTTTTTAGCCATCAATTAAAAAAAAAAAAAAAAAAAAACACCACAAAAAACCTCAAAAACAGGATTGAAGTGAAACAGCTGCAGAGATTTGCCTGGAATGTGTGTATGGGGAAGTCCTCTGCAAGGTGTGACATACTCCATTCACCAGTGCCCTGACCTCCCAAACACTGGTGCTCAGCACATATGATTCTAGGAGGAGGTCAGCCCTTCCTTAGTGTGCAGGTGCCCTCCCTTGACACACCTCTATCTGCTCCATATCTCTCCACAACAAAGAGTAGCATTTAACCTTGAAGGCTTGGAGACCCATTCCTTTTTGCAATAGGTACTTAGCCTTTTCTCCTCCTCCCCAAAAGTCAAATTTTCATTGTGACCTTTATTTTGTGTTTTGTTTGTTTGTGAATGTCCAAGAAAAGACAACATGAATAACAGAAGTAAGGAGTAGTTTATCCCCTAAACCAAAAGTTACCTGAGAAACTCAAACAAACATCCAAGCTGGAGAATATAGTACTGGAGAATGACATGCTATTTTAAGTCCATCACACTCCCTGTACTCTGGTACAGGGCACTAACTGTGCGGAAACACAGAGCTCAGAGATATTCTTGATTTTTGGAATCTAAAATCCAGGACCTCAAGCCCAGGATACACCAAGCATCTCACAGATACACCATGAACACCTACCTCCCCAGCATAATGTCTTACACCAAACTGATGGTCTGTTACCCGAGGCTTCATATAGTAGTGGTTGCTCTGAAATGAAAGAAAAAGAAGTCTTATAATGCCAGTGTAAGAATAAATAGGCTTAGTCAGGAGCTCTGCCATGACTATGACAACACTGGGATGGGCAAGGACCTTAGCTGTTGCAGAGCCCAACCACATCTGCTACAGCTATCTGCAGCTACATTACAAATATGTTATTCCAATAAGATGGAAAAATCCAGCCCTTCAAGGCATTCCTCATGTGAGCAAGGGCTTGCAGAATCAAGGTTGGGCAGGCATGCCATGGATGAAATGTTAATTCTTGCGTGTCTAACACCTGAGGAGACTGGGCTCCACACAAACCATGTGGTGCAGGACACGGGATCAGGATGCAGGGAAGATGGCAGCTTTGCAGAACACCTACACATCTTTTCTTTGTCAAAGGAAATACCATACCAATCTCCTGTCTTCCTCTATATTTCATCTTTGCACCTGTGTTCCCCATTTTTCAATATTCGTTTATTCTTTCTCTTACTAGCTGTTCTACTCTCTCATTTTCCCCCTCCTTTCTTTGTTCTATGAAAACTATTAACTATGTAAGAACAGCCATGCTGCTTGAGACCAATGGTCCATGCAGCTGAGTATTCTGTCTCCAGCAGTGGCTATGTAGGGTAGAGTAATAACAAGGCAAGTAAATGATACATTCATCCTAATACTCTCTCAAACTCCAATTATTTTCATGAGTTCTGCCTAACTAGTAACCCCAGGTGGATTTCTCTTCGAAATACTTGCCCATTCCGCACCTGAACCCATGCAGACTTCCTGCATCCAGAGTGTCCTTTTGCAGGGAGCTCTCAACCAACCACACAGGGAACTACAGCTGGTTGGTTTTAAGCCTGGCTCCCATTAGTGCCATTTGTCTTCTATGGGCCATGTGTGACTTTTAAACCCATCACATCCCCCCTAAGTCATCTTTTCTCCACACTGCAGTGTCCCTTCAACATAGTCTTCTGCAACACCGAAGCTGTCCCAGATCTTGTTTACCAGATCTGATATAACCCCTTCTTGAGTGGAGGGGCCCAGTGCTGTGCACTGTTCAAAGTTCAGGTGGATCCATGGATTATACAATACCATAACAATGTTTTCTGCTTTTATTCTGTTTCTTTCCTAGGAATTTCTAATACTTGATCTGGGTTTTTTATTACTACTGAGCACTGTACTGATGTTTCCATGGAACTATCCATCACAGCCTCTGTCTGGGTCTTGCTCCTGAAGAGCAGCAATCAGCTCAGGGCCCATCACTTCAGATGTGAAACTTGGACTGTTTTCCTTCAGGCACACCATTTTACATTTATCTGCACTGCTTTTTGTCGTCATTTTACAACCCAATCAGTCTCATAAGGCCCCTCAGTCCAGCCTTGCCCTGTGAATCGTCAGAAAACTGTCACCTCAGTGTTCATATGAGACAGAGTCTTACAGGCTCCCTCCATTGATGTAACTGGCCATTTACATTCTGTGAATTTGCCCAATAGTGAAATAAAGATTACAGGCCTATAATTTCCTAGAATGCTTTCTGAAAATTAAAATAATTTCCCACCTTCTCAGATACAAGTACTAAGAAAATTTTAAGTAAGATGTTGCACAATACTGTTAGTAATTCAGCTCTTTCGTTTTCAAGTGCTCTTAGCAGTATTGGGTGGGTGGCTTCTGACCATGATAATTTGTTAGTCCTATTGAAAACTTTTTCATTGCCTTTTTTCCTTTTCATATTGACCCCATTTCTTTGCTCTTCTCTTTCCCCAATCCAGTCATCTTTTTCCAGCCACAAACTTCCCTCTCTTCCACTCCAAACATGACTGTTACTGACTCTCTCATGTGGATTGGCACCCTCCTCTCCTCTATCTCTCTACCAAGTCCATATATTTCATCCATGCCTACAACATTCTGGTTCCTTCTCCCATCACCCCTATTGCTCCTCTCCCCAGTTGTATCAGAGATCATATTCTCTTAAATCCCAGCTCTATGCTTTTCCTCCTTAAGCCTATTGCGATCCACAGAAAACACAGAGAAGAGGGCTAGTTCTCTTATAAGGTCCTTCAGGCTTTCCAGCAACACTGGATGCCTTCCAGTGCTGTTCTGGCCAGCACTAGAGACTTTAACTGGTACAAAAACCACTTTTGCCTTCAAAAAATGCAAACCCTAGAGCACTGTCTAGGTCATCATTCCCCCCTGCATTCCACCTCCTCAGCCTCTTCCATCTCTCATAAGCTCCCTAGGGTTCCACATTAACTGCTATCCCCTCAAAGCAGACAGAGGTGACACTATGAACAGCTTAATGAAAAGGCTACTCAATGCAAAAATAGCAACCAAAATGTTGTCGGGCATAAAGGAATGCAAAATAATACTGACAGTCTCATGCTGCTGTACAATAAACCACAGGTACCTTCTTACCAAGGGAACTGCATTCTGGTCTGATTATTTATCTCAGAAAAGAATAGAGAAAAGATGTAAAGCAATTCAGAGACAAACAGCAGAAGGAAAGAGGAGCTTTGAAATTTCTCCATTTGGAGACAAACTGAAGAGGTTGGGACAGTTCAGAAAGAAAATTCAAAAGAAATTATGTATGAAAAATATTAATAATTTCTATATTTAAAAAGTTAACAAAATACCAACAACAATAAAAAAGGTAAATCAGGCATTCTCATATACCTTTGACCTCTAATACAAGGGAAAGCCACAGTGGACTAAACTGAAGGCATCAATTTAAGCCTAAAGAAAGGAAATATTTCCACAAAACTATGCGTAAATAGCCAACCAGAAGTCATTGCTATTATATCGAATTTGTAGTCATGAGTATTAATAGCAGAGTTAGATGCAAATATGAAAAATTATAATATCTACATCTATGCCAATAAAAAAAAAAATTAGATAAAGGATATAAATTTGTATGTTTTCAGGCTTGGATGAAGCCTGAATTAGAGGAATAGGAAACATATAAGCTGACAATGTTTTTACTAAAGTAGTAAATTATTCCATAAGTCCACGCTAAAGGGTTTAATTTGCTTTGTTTTCAGTCTATTTGCTATTAAGAAGAACAGTGTTGGCTGTACCAGAGAGAGGGTAAGAGATTGCTACAGTGATCTCACTGTGGTTTCTGTGTCCCCAGGATAACTTTCTGACCTGCATGAAAAAGCCCTTCTACTCCTGTGTCCAGAATACAAAAGGAGGAAAGAATTTAATTAATTAGGAACAACAAGAGAGCTTTCAATAAAAGTCATGAGGTAAAAGCCGTCCCCAGCCCCAGGAGACAGAGATTTGATGTGCTCTGGAGCAGACTCCTGTGAGTCAGCTGGCAGGAGAAACCCGTGCACACTGTGCAGCCACATCCTGTGCCTGGGGTGCTGCCTTGTGTCCCATTGCAGACCAGCAGAACCTGACCTCCATCCCATGCTACAAATTCAAATCCTCTCTACCCACAGCCTGTGGAAGGCACACTCCCTCTCTCTATGTGCACAAGAGACCATTTGCAGGTTTCTTCACGTATTTTTTTGTTCAGTGCAGCCTTACTAAACACTCACAGGTTCAGGCCTAACGCATTTTAAATTTCCTGCACAAAGCACATATTTTACACCAACAAAATCTTCACTTTCAGTTTTGAAATGCTGATGGGGCTAACATACTGATCATTTGCCTGCCAGGTTATTTTCTTACTTACCGTATGCTGGCTGTGAAGTTTTTCCAGAAGGGTGTTGTCTGTGCCTTTGGGGAATCGACTCTCTTCATTCACCAAAGCCAGTAGACCCAGTTTCTACAGCCAAACAAGAGATGGGCTTTTACAGTTAGCAAAAGCTCTAACAAAAGCTCTAACAGCACCAAGCCAAGAACTGGAGATCTGGACAGCACATTGAGCAATAATGCTTGTGTTATACCCAGCAAAGCTTGAGCTGAAAGCAGTATTCTGGCCAGTCAATGCATTCAGCAAGCAGAACATAAGTGGAAATTATTTATAAAAAATTCACATTAAGGTTTTACTTAAATGCTGCTCCCTGTCTAAAACTATGACACCCTCCCTAAGCTTACTCTCAATAATGAGCAGACATCTGCTTTCTTGAGCCAGGACTATGTCTAGAACAGCTCATACTTTTGCCAGGTCACAATGGGAAGAGGATCTAAGCAACTACCTGTTTTTAAAACCAGAAAACCCCAGGGAAAGTCTCAAGACAATCAGCAGTCCCTGCTGTGATCCCTGAAAACTGTCACAGATAACCGCTCACCTTCTCGATAAGGTCCAGGCACTCTGCATTATCCATCCAGTCAATGGCTTCCCAGTTTATCCCTTCCCTGACAGTCAAGAACAAACAGAACAAAGATGTGAAATGCAAGATCCAATGCCCTGAGGTGCAGGAGAACAGAATCAGCTGAGCATGACAGCTGTCCCAGGACTCAAGACAATTTGCAGGAATTAGGCTTTGCCATGGCTGAAGAAAAAGAATAGGACACACAATGCACTGCTAACAGAAGGAGGTGGAAGTAGGAGACAGCCTTTCTTATCCATCCCAGTGATTTAGACTGATGCTCATCTTATAGTCATTGAGCAAATTCCACACCAAGCACTAAGAAATTGTAATTGCTTTCAGTTGCTTTTTCAGGAGTGATAAGCATCAGCCCAAGTGGTGGTGTTGATGGACAGTTTGCTACACAGCTTCAAGAGTCAACTGCTGACTCACCAATCTGGAAAGCAGGCCTGAAGCACATCTGCCAGAAGATTGAACCACAATTCATAGGTCCACCAGAAGAAGAGATAGGAGCAACTTTTCAGGGAGAGTTTTGAAGAGGATGACACAGACAAGCTTTGGCCTGACATGCAGGGGACCTACAGGGTGGCCCTGCATCTTTCAGAACAGGAGCTGATGTAGATACAGCAGTGCAATAAGTCTGCTTTGAAAATCATCCATGAAATTCTGTAAATCTGTGCTGAATGTGTTTTCCCCCCTCTTACCACCTTCTTACACTCCCATAATACAGGCTGTTTCTGTTTTCAAAATTCAGAGAAGCCTGAGAATAACTCTTGCTCAAGAATCCAAGGAAGACTACAGGCTATGTGTGAAGCTACTTACTGGCATTCTGATACAGGCACCTTTCAGGTGAAAGCTAACATTCTGAAGATAGTGAAGCTGTTGTCTACAAACCCTTCAGCCTAGGCTTTATGCTTTCAGGTTCAAAGCATTCAGAAACCTGTGGGCAACAGTTGGAAGCAATAAACTGGAATAATTTCTGAAGAATGGAAAGAACTAGCTATACCCCCACAGGAAACAGAATATCTTATCTACTTAGTGACAAAAAATATCAGTTCACAGTGTTTCAGATTTTTGCAACAATGGGTGTCAGAGAGGCCATATAATTTTACAGAAAGACCTCTTGGATTCCTTCTAGGAGCAAGACGACCTTCCAGAATTGAAGGGAGCAGAGTTTTCTGAAACAAATCAAATCACAAATGAATCAAGTTGTCTCTAGTGCCACAGACGCCTTGTCTAATCGAATGATGAAATACACAGAGCTAGTTACTAAACCTGAGGAATCAGAGCTGATACTGTGAAAGATGAGCTTTAATCATATCACCCTAGAATAACTTCATGAGTAGTCAATAATAAAATTCTCTTGTTCTTTCCAAAGTTCAGCCACAGAACTTATACTCCTATGTAATCATTAGGAAAAAATCTTTTGTCACGATGATACCATTCTTAACACAAGCTTCCTGCAATCGTGGAATCGGCCTGAGAAGTGAGTGCATAAATAGCCTTGCAGTATTGTAATCTTTAGAATTTCATGAATTGCCTATTCAGCTTTACAAGGCTGCTCTCATTTGCCCTCACTGACCCTATTCAATTGCTTCATTCACAAACATAAAGGCTTCTGTTTCAGAGTAAGAACTGAAGTATTTGTCTAGCAGCCTTCTCTAGAAGCAGAGATACTCTAGAACATCCCAGGTAGTTCACAAAGTACAATCCAATATGAAGCCCACAGAAGAGAAACAGCTGTGCAGAAGGCCCCATGCTCTTTAAGCTCAGGAAACAGCCTGATTTAAATCTCCTTGCTGAGGAAAAGAGCCCTTTTCACAGCATAGGAATCTCTAGGACAGAAAGAGCTGTCAGATATCTATCCATCTATCTTTAGGGACTATACTTTTTGCACACCGAGATTCCACCTGCATAACAACATCACTACCTTAGGTAAATCATTACTGAAGTCAGTAATAAGGCCAGTGGCCATGTGTTCTAATGGGTTAAAGCCCAAGATCTTCCCATTCAGCTGAGAGATAGGAGGGAATCTGGACTTTCTAAATACTACAGAGGAGAAAGCTTTTGCTTGGAAACAAGTGATCTATGCTGGCAAAGCACATGGACAGTGCTTACAGAGACACATCCACAGTCAGGATTGCACTAAGGCCCAGCTGCCTCTCCTGCCTTGGCAGTAGGGACTGGAGAGCACAAAGGAGGAATGATGTCCTCCATTCTACCACCCATGAAAGCAATAGGAGGCCGCTCCCTCCATTTGTCACCTGTTGTACTCCAGCTGCTCCAAGGAGAAGATGTGTTTGTTGAAATATTCCTGAAGTTTCTCATTTGCATAGTTAATGTTAAACTGCTCAAAACGATTCACCTGTAAGAAGAAACAAAGATTATAAAACTTAATGTTCTTGTCCCTGGGCTCTAAAAGAACCTATAGCAGCGATGGGGAAGGTACCAGGCCTGGAATAAAGCCAGAGAGCATAGAGGCAAGGGGTGTCAGATAGACATGAGGAGGACAGTATGGGGAGGTCCATTAGAAGAGCAGCTTTTGTAGCTCATGCAAGGTTAATTCAGTAGGTCTAAATGGTAGTAAAGGATGCTAAAGTCAATCAAATTTCTCTTCTTCTTAGGAACAAAGAAATATAATTCCCTTAGTGTTAGGTCACTGGGCTTTCTCTTCTGTGAAATATCTGAGCAGTCACTATACGTCTGCTCAACATACATCCCTCATCAGTTGCAATCAGAAGCATTACACACAGGATTCTCAACACAAGGCAAAACAGATGTAAAAAACCAATGTGCACATAGGAGTTGGACATTTAGTTTGTATACGAGTCAAAAGTTCAGTATTACCTATCACAGCACATCTGCTTAGGGTCTGTGTCACAAACCAGACCTTGAACATCAGCCTACATGAATATAGGTGGCAGAAATGGGCAGCTAAACATATTTTGCTGCTCCCAGAGGGAAGTGGCAGTGGAGAAATCCCAGAATGCCCTACGCTAACCTAAACAGGAGACAAACCTATCAAAATTCCTTCCTACATGCACTGACATCTCCAAACCAACCCACCCTGCAAAAGACAAAATCCTGACCTGGAAGTTCTCGAAGCCAAAGATATCCAGGATGCCCACAGACTTAAAGTTTTCCTTGCCTTTGATCTTCGTATTAATCTTGCTAATGAGCCATGAAAAGCACTGGGAATACAGCGCCATAGAGAGGGAGTCCCTGGAGTCAGCTGCCTGTAAATGCAGAGAGAAAAAATGAGTCACGGGGAGAAGAGAAGGCATAAGGGGCACTACGAATCTCTATGGGACTTCAGGTTCCTCCACTCCTCTACAGATGTCTCCGCCTCTGTAGTGGTTGTGCATGGTGCAGTATTTATATGTAAAGTCAACATTCAAGTTTGCAAATAGCCTAGCCACACACAGATGTACCATGTCTGACCTTTGGGTAACTGAACTTGAGAGGCTGAAGGAAGTAGCAAAATCACTGACATCTTTTGGAACAAGTTCTGGGGCAGGGAAGGCGGCAAAATACCTCATGACTAAGTCTGCAGCAGTCATTTGCATCACCTGAACTAACATTTGCAGTGACAGGCAAGTTATCTCCATTCAATACTCCTAAGTAGAGCTGTCAAATGAGTGTCTGCTCATTTTTTCAAAAATTGGTAGGGCAGGATTTAATAGAGTATTCTGTCACCAAGTTAGCCTCAAAAATCACCTCTTCAAAACTTCCCTGCAAACAGCATTATCTTACTGGAAGCCAGGGTAGGCCAGCCAACAGCCAGGACACATGCCCCAGAAGAGTATGGGTTGAGAGACCTTTCTGGACCTGACGCAACATCCCATGCAGCAGTCATAACCAAGTGCCACAGGTGGAAAAAATAACTTAAATTGTGATCCCTAACACGCAATAGGTAATTGGGTGTATGTAAGTGTGTGGCTGAATGTCCGAAATTGAACTTTTGAAATTTCAAGCAAAAGCCTGCTACTTGATAGTTGTAACAGGAACGGGCTGGTTGTAAGTTTTGGTAATACTTGGACTAAACAAAAGTAGCATGCCCCAAATCCTCCAATTAATGAAGAGACATGAGACAGAACCACAAATTAAGAGGCTGATCACATGCTGTCCTTCTGCACATACGCTATTTAGACTGGGAAACCAGGGCTTAGGGTTTTGGAAAGAAGAGGACGTCAAAAATAAGGGTTCCCATAAAGAAGACATGATCCCAGAGAGTAGAAAAGGGCCAGGAAAGAAGGCGGCAAAGATCTTGACTGAAAGAAAGATGCTGGAAGTGGGGAAAGATCCTGGAGATCAGAGACATGTAGAGACAAATGTCAGGGTATGGCCAAGGACCTTGGCTGGTAGTTCCTGACACTGGCAACTGCAAGGAGCTACACAACATGAACCAACACAACTTTCTGCCTGACTCTCCTGGACAAGCAGCAATCTCCCTGCTGGGAAAAGGAGTTGACATCTAACGAACAAAATGCTGAGGCGTGAGTGAGCAAGTATGTGAAATAATCCAGTAGGGTAAAAGCTATAATCTTGTAATTTCATAAACTGCAGTGTCTAGATCAGTTACAGGTTGTTTACTCTGTCTCACCTGTGACACCAAGGTAATTCCTTCAGTAGGCCTGACCAGCAATGACAGAGATCTTCTAAATGCACCCTCATCCTCTTCAGTTTTGCAAGCCTGAATAACGTGACCTCTCCTGTTCTGCTTTGCTAATGGCACAGGCCAACTGCCTCTCAATCCTCCCAGCCCCTCTCAGCAAGCTCCTGAGGCCCAGCCTGCAAGATCATCCTTTTCACCCAATCTCACTATTTTTCGCCTCCTTTCTTTTCCTGGGTTGTATCTCCTCTCCAGCAGCCCAAAGCCTAGGACACACAGCAACCTCCCTTCTCCACAGAAGAGAACATTCAAAGCATGGGCACACATGACTTTTCTGTGTATTTCTTCTCTCCATCAGATGGCCTGTCTTATTAGTTGGGACTGAGAATGCCCTCAAGGCCATGCCTCTGCAGTGTCTCTGGCTACACAGTAAGGTGGACTCATTTTCCAGGAACAGGACCTCCCCATCCAGCTGTAAGCAAAGCTGCTTTCCCCACAATATGGCTCAAATGAGATTCTCAAAGGCTCCTTTCATCCTCCTAGCTTTGCCTGCCTTCAGGCTAGTTCATCCATTCAGCCCACTGAAATGTCAACGCTCAGACGGGCGACAAGCCCGTTACACAATGAGAAATCCCTGGCAGCTCTATCAGTGCATTCCCTCAATAACAAGTGGGAATAGGTGGACACAGTACACAAGGGCTTAAGTGGGAACAGTCTTTACAGGCTTAGTGGTCAGTGCAACAGGCTTGCCTAGTGAAGACAGCTAAGTAGCAGCATCCACTTGCTTAAACGATTTTCTTGAAGTCTTAGTACTTCACTAGGCTGCAAGCAGTAAGCGTAGGGTCCAACATGCACAAATGTCAGGAATAGCTATACTAACAGGGAAAGCTCTGTTCAGGGAGACTCTTGTAAATCCTACAACTGCGCACTGTTGCTCTGGACTGCATAGAGTGCCTCTGGCATTGTTATCTGTCCTTGTGCACTGATACAGAAAGATGTGGCTTATTTACGACAGACAGCTGAGAAGAGGAACTGTGGTACTGGATACTGAGGATATCTACCACAGACTATAGGCTGAAAAATAATTATCACACAATTTTATTGCAAAGAAAGGTCACAGACTATGAAAAAAGATACCATTTCTTAAAGGCAAAGCTTAGTTTGTGATACATTAGTAGGTGTGTTTGCAGCAAGAAAAGAAGCAACTACTCTGCTGAAATGAGCACTGCTGAGACTTCAGCTTGAATACAGTGTCCAATTATAGGCACTCTGCTTCTTGAAAGATGTGGGAAAACAGAGACAGAAGAAGTTTAGAAAATTACTTGTAAGGAAACATTGAAGGAACTGGATTGTTAGCTTAGAAAAGAGAACACCATGTGAAAAACTTCACAGAAGCAGAAGCTTGTAAGGTGGACAGCTGGGATGTCAAAGGTAACCTAAATATGAGGAAAATCTTTTCAGCTCCAGTCTCCACTGCACCTAGAGCAGGATACTTAAAGAGGCTGTGAAATTCCTTCCATGGGAAAGCTGAAGGAAAGTTAGGCAGACATCTGTCAGAGAGAGCCTAGTACCTCTGGTTTCTCTGCCAATGTAGGGGTTGGATCGATAAATCTCTGCAGTCTGTGCCAGCACAAGATTTCCAATACAGATGTTCATTTTGCTATAACACGATGCTTATTCCATCCTAGTAATATTATTCCTTGTTTCCCAATGTCTTGCATTTTATTAATGACAGAAGAGTTTTTAAGTTATCTGTGCATGGACCTAAAACATCAAGAGTGCCCTCAAGTGATCAGCAACACCACAAGTTAAAGTTAGTAGGCACAACACTGTAATGAACCATAGAGAAATGTAATAGGTAAGCAGGACTGGCTCCAGCATGCAGTACAGGTTCAGAAGATGAGAACTACGTGTCAGTTTATTTGGTCCTCCTTTGCTGTTGTATGGATACACAAAGAAGCTACTGTGGGGTAACAACCTACCATCTGCCGGATGTTTCATGATAACTGGGCAAGCTTTTAACTTCCAGTAAATGCAACATAAGCTGGGAGTTCTGCAAGGTAAAAGCATGCACACGTGCAGTTACCACAAAGCATCTGAGGTACTTTCTGCATGACACGAGCATGACCAATTCCTGATGAGTGAAGGTGGCTTAAAACCAGTATTGTGTATTGCTGTTTGCAAGTGAAGTCCCCTATAAAGCCTAAAAAGCAGAGTCAACATTGGGACCTGAACTACCAATAAGGGCAAAATTCTTGAGGAGACAGCTGAGCACCTAGGGCGTGTAAAAGGAAACCCTAAACTTGAATGGATGATACAAGAGGGATACAGAGGGCCTGGAAATGCAGAAGTGGCAGAAGCAGTAGCATAGACTAGGACGCTTACCTGCTCCACAGTGAGAGGGGAGCTGATCTCTTCCCCACGCAGAATCATGGACCTCTGCGTCAGTACTTCGGAAAGCTGGAAGGTGTCTAAGCCCAGGAGGTCACTGGCAATGTTCAGCACTAATAACAAAAGAGGACACACTTTTTTGTCCTGCATGTATCCCCACCACTCATGGGGGTTCCATATTGTGCAGCTCAGTGAGGAAATCCCAGGGACTGCTACAAGGCAAGCGACTAAGCCCCGGCACAAAACACACTCCCCTTTACTTAATTCTCTGTGGCATACCCAAAGCTGTAAGGTCATATATCCAGTCTGGGGCAGGGTCAGAACCCGTTACGGGCCACGGTCAGACACTGATATACGTCAGCCTTTCTGCTGACAACAGGAAGAGCGAAGCACTACATAAAGCTCAGCACCAGCAAAATATTTATTGAATGAGAAGATATGTTTTCCTAAAGGCACAATCGTGCAGTCTGAGCATGGGATTGCTAAACTTGGATGTCAAGAAGAGAGGCAATTAACTTCAGACTTAAAGCACTTGTAATATATTTTTATTGCTTCTGTCTGTTTAGGGATTCATTTTACCAGACCAGCTCAGATTGGATAACTGTAACAGAGTGCACACTAGCAGATGCTTCAAAGGAAGATGTGGGAAAGTCTGTAACAGACTACTTTTCTCTCAAACTCCTCCCTGTTCCTATTTCTTCCTGCTCCTTCAACACAAAAGAGAAACTGTGAGACTGTGGACTCAGTCTGAGAGTATCCAGGAGAACAAATGGATCACAGAGCCACAGCCCAACTAAATCATGCTGGTGCTCTGAAGCTATGCATCCTGTGGCAATGCCTTTACAGGGTTAAACTGCAGGGAACCTGCTGGCAAAGGCACTGCAGACCAGCATAGCAGAGGGAGAAGGAAGATGGAGTGAGCTTTGTTGGGGGCCTTATGGGACTTTGCATGGTCTACCAAGTTGCTAGGACCCCACTTACCTGCTTTCGTTGTAACCTGGGCCCCGCCAGCTGTCATGAATTCAATGTTTCCCAGATGAAGTGTGCCAGAAAGAAGTTTGAAGATGTCTCGGATTTCTTCAGTGCTGAAGTCCACCACCTTCATGGCAGTCTATACAAAACCATACAGCTAATGTTGGCTGTACGTACAGTCACAGTACAATGCAATCACCACACTCACGCCCAGCCCGTATAAGATGTAAAACTCAGAATTATAGCCATCATGAATCAAAGCGAAACGGGATGGCACAGCCCATCTCTCAGCTATCCATCTGTCAGGGATCTTCACTGCCTCCCATTTTCTCCTTCATTTACCCTATCGCCCATCTAAGGCAGGTGGGCATTTGCCCTATCCTCAAGTTGGACTTTGCTGCTGCTGTTGCCTGTCACAGAAAGAACGTGTTCGTCTGTGCCTGTGTGAGGAAATCCTTCCCTGAACACTAGCAGTACAGATTACAGATCTCACTGGACTGCTTCCACATTCTGCCTTATTGTCTTCCCTGAGGACGAATCCATATAATATACTTAATTTACTCTGATCCATGTAACCCCCTTAATTCAGTCTAGCTTAGAATAGTAGATTTATGCAACAAGATTTAAAACCAGGCTTTCAGCATTAACTGCTAGAAGGTTAGAAACAGGTTACCAGATAATGAGGAAGTATGGCACATTCCCTCTGTCTTAGTGCATGCATGAGAGCCAGGGTTTTCAGGACATAAATTGACTTTGAGAGGTAGGACCTAGTTTTTACGCGTTCGCCCTGTCAGTGGGGCACTCCAGGGTTCTACTTCCCTTCTTTCCTCCAGGTGTCTCCTCAGCTGAAGTATAAATGCCATGTCGCCATTGAAACCTCTGCTGTACAGGAAGCATTTCCTTCCCTTAAATCACACCTAAGCAGGAGCTATTGAAATCCTAAGCTGACTCCTCTCACCTTGCCTATCTGGTTTCACCTACATTATTAAAGCCCTCAAGCCGATAACCACTTATCAAACAAGACATGAATTGCATATTCATCCTTCTAAACCCATAACCTCTGGTAAAGTTACAGATGTCAATTGAAATTTGTGTGGTATTTCAGAATATGCCATTTGCACAGGTGATACAACTTTACCAGAACATTTTGGGAGAACACTACCTGCAAACTGTTCCCCTTCTAATGGTCTGTGTGAGGTTTCCTGCATCAGGCCATCTAGAGGGCTCCCAGGAACCATTATGGGGTGAGGGGTCCCAAAGTCTCCATCATTCTAAATTATTATTCATCCTTGACTCTTTCCCAAATTCCCCCATTTCTGTACACTAAAAGCACTCTTCAAACCTTATTTTTACCATAAACAGGTAGAGCTGAGTTTCAAACTCATTGAACACCAAATTTTGGCTTAGTGCAAATAAATTCTGCCTGTGAGATCTAGATCCTGCAGCACGTTTAGCCCATGAGATTGCACCCAGAAGTTCAGGAGTAATTAGGACAGGAGGACTCACCATGACCTTATTGAACATCTCTATGTCATTCAGGTTCTCATCAGTCACACAACCAGACTGGTTCAAGTAGCGATAAGTCTCTGGCTCAGAGAGGGAGAGGCTCTCTGCAACATAGGAAAGAGAGGCAGGGAGGAGAAAGACAACAATTTATTTAGCAGTCAGACGTTTCATTCTATGATCTTGGTCCCCCAAAACAGTGTGTATGTTTACCATAGGGAAGAGTTCATCTGAAGAGATTCCATATCCCTCAAAAGCCACACCTAGACAGTGAATGCACTGGGGAAGGGGAAGAGGAGGGGGTGTGGTAACAAAGCTTGCAGATGGTATGCAAAATGGTTTAGAATGGTCAAATCCCAAGCTGCAGAGTCAAAGAAGAATATTTCAATACTGAATTGACTCAGAAAAAAAAAAGAAAAAAGATTAAATCCAATCTCATAAAGAGTACAGAAAAATAGTCTTACCTATACACATACAGTAATGACCTCTAAATTAGGTATCACCACTTCAGACAGAGTTCAGAGAGTCGCAATAAGATTTCTGAAGACATCATCTCAGTGCTGAGCAGCAGTCAAAAACTGAACACAGTTCAATTCCTTCAGTTTTAGAAGGAACACAGAACTAAACATAAAACCAGGATTAGGTCTCTGTACCTATCTCTAGCACAACTACATCTTTAAATACTATCTGCAGGTTTGATCCCCCATTTTGAAAAGGATAGAGGAGAACTAGAAGATCTATGGAGAAAAGAGACAAGGATGATCAAGAGCCAGAAACACATTACAGATGGGGGGAAGTGAAGCAGCCTGGGACACCAGCTTGGAAAAGGAGATGGGGAAGAATAGCAGAGATCTGCTGAAGAAAATAATCTGGTTTGTATGCTTTCCCTAAGTACTTGCTGATAACCATGGTCCCCACTATTTTACTTTGCTTTAGATGGATCTCTGAATTCACCTACGTGGCCATTCCTGCATGAACTCCCTAGAACTGAAGCCCTACTCCCTTCCATTCTGTGTCAGGCCCAATTACTCTAACACACACAGAACAAAGGCATAAAGAAATTCCCCAGTCCCTCAGAACCAGAGTGCAACTGTAACATGTTCCTGCCTGCCTATCTGACCTCTTCAGCAAGACCATCAGTGCTCAGCAGTGCCTGGGGCAGGTACATCCAAATGTTGTTAAGGGGGTGCTGCACTACAAAGAGGATTCTTCCACAGCCTGCAGCTGCCACTTTGTCTGCATGCCCTCTTCCAGACCCACCTCTCCCTTCCCTATGTGCAGAGTTATAAACCATTTGTTCAGACACTAGACATGTTTTGACTCCAGTCCTACCACTACATCGCTGGTCTTTCTAATTCTTATCTCTCCTGTTACCCGTAGAGAAGGTTTGTTGTAAAAGTATGTCTGTCAGTCCAACCTTTGAACTTCTTGAACAGCTCCCATCAGCATCTGAATCAAGACTCTTTACCAGTCCTTTGCCTCTAGCCAGTTTCATTACCTCATCACTCTGCAGACTTTTCCCTCCGAATGCCTGAAGTGTCTTTTCTCATGTAGCATTTCTGTCATCCTCACCCTCTTTCTCTCAACTTCCCTTTCTGTTGCCCATGAAATCACCATATGGCCTTCAAGACAAAGTTATATTACCAAGTACCTGAAATATCCATGCTCTAACTGACTTACACCTGCTTCACATGCTGGACTGGAAAGAGGACAGAGCCATACCCCAGAAAATGAGATTACCTTTCTGTTCCCTGCTCACACCAGCTAGCAGAGCATAAAAGATGTGGTAGTTCCTCTCTCCAGGGTTCTGGTGTACCACTCTGTTCTGAAACAAAGAATACAGCAGTAGCCAGTAGAAAGAGATCGCACTTGTGGTTGCAAAGGCAAAGAGAGGACCAGGATACAGGTAAATCTCAAAGGCCAATGCACAAGAGGGGCTTCTTCCAGTTTAGTGATGGTGTTGCCTAAATAAGCTCTACGTCAAGATCTTGTCACGTGTGGCTGTGCAACTGGGCATGTACAGACTTCTCTGAACTCACCTAGAGTGTGCGCATGGACAAACTGAACCTTGTCAGTTCTGACCCTGCTCCTCAGTGAGTTCCTGAGTCCAAAGTAAACTACATCACAGCAGAGATGTCTGCATTTGGAGTTGTACCCCCATATTCTTCTCTATGGAATTGAGTTGCCAGATTCTTGTTCTCTCTCCCTTTCCCCTTGGTAGACAGCTTTTTCTTGGAGTCTCTCTGTAATGCACAGAGTTTATCAAAGACAGGAGAACAAACAAGCTCTGATAGATACAGAACAAACATTGTTCCTCCACCATCCTCTTCTTCAGTTGGGATAACTGCAGTAGTAGCATCTAAAGAGCTAACGTCTATGTGCTGTGATGGAGGCAGCAGCATCCAGGAGGAGAACTGGCACTGCCCCACCAAACTATGAGGAGAGGGCTCATCCAGCAGTTAGTAGAGGTGATACCTACCTTTTCCAGTAAATCTGAACAGCATGTTAAGGAGAAAACATTCAAATGACATATGCACAGATCTCCTGACCACTGGCAAAGAATCTTCTAGACACATTGGGATGAATCCTGTAACAAGCAACAAATCATTAAATAACTGATGCTTTGGAAAGCAGAGTGGTCCAAAACATCATCTCAGATCCTCCTCTCTACTCCTTGTCCAAGGAGATATTATGTGCCAAAGAGATATTTAAAAGGGCAGGGTCAGATAAAGCATAGGACCTGCACAATGGTGAGGTAACCTAACAAAGGATGAGCCACATTAGGGACTCCTAGAAAGATTAGAAAGGCCACTCTAATCTGAAAGTCTGTATCGCACACAGCAAATCTTGCATCAGGTCTCATTGCTTCTGCAAGAGACCACTATCTTTAATCTACCGAAAGCACAAAGAGCAGAGACTAAACAATCCAAGCCTGTTATTTACAACAGTAGTAAATTCATCTGGCTGCTACTCCAGTGGAGATTGGTGTGGTTTGCAGTCATCAGCAGCTTTGAACATCAACATCATGAAATGTAGCCCGGGCAGCTTTAGCTGTCTCATGTATACAAAAGATATGTCAAAGCCTTTCGGAGAGGGGTACATGGCCATACAGGGAAGAAAGCGGTCATGGCACAACATAATTTGATTATATCCAGTCTTCCCTGTCCTTGTTGTCACTGGAACAGGCTCCCCAGGGAAGTGGTCACAGCACCAAGCCTGTCAGAGTTCAAGGAGCATCTGGACAACGCTCTTAGTCATATGATTTAGTTTTAGGCAGTCCTGCGAGGAGCAGGGAGTTGGACTTGATGATCCTTATGGGTCCCTTCCAACTTGAGATATTCTATGATCCTATGATTAGGGTTCCAAGGTTCACTGGAGATGGGCAGCTCAAAACAGGGAGTCATAATTGGCCCTCTAAATTCCTGTTCTCCTCTGCATCCAAATATTGTGCAGAATAAATTGATTCTTAGCTTGGGCTCACTTTTCTAAATCATTAATTCATTGACAGAGATAACATAAGGGAACAAACTTTTGGGAAAAACAGAATGCAATCAACATGAGGGATCTTCCTAGGTAGCAAATTCTAGGGATTTAAGTATCAAGTATTGTGATTGCCAAAATGAAAAGTCAGACTATGTCCCTACCTAATGTAGTACCTAGACAAAAGGTTTCCAGAGTTGTGTGCTACAGAGCCACAAAACAAACACTTCCCTCTAAGTTGCAAATTTGCCCACAGTTACAAACTGGCTTTGAGAAACCGTGATGAGGGATTTCCTGACCCACTCTGAGCTCCTCCTCATCTTCACTGACTCCATCTTTTTCTGGTCCGCTGAAGCAAAGGATACAATCAGTTACTCGGCCTCCCTGGATGTGTCCATGTTGAGAGAAGTGCAGCTGGATGAACTTGCCAAAGCGGCTGGAGTTGTTGTTATAAACTGTCTTGGCATTTCCAAAGGCCTCCAGAATCGGGCTGCAGAAACAAGGCAATTAAGATATGACTAGTGATGGGATACCATTAAAACAAAGCACGTGCCCAGCCTTTTGCCATTTGCACAGCGTGCACTGCCGTGTGAGATTAATTTGTTACAGCAGCAGACTGGACAAGCAGGAAGAACTCAAGGGCAAGGAAGGATGGTAAGAGCAATTCAACACGCTGCTAAGATAAATTTTAAACCTTTGGGATTGGAGTTAATTAAATCAGTCCCCAATCAGTATGGGCAGCTGGCATTCACGCTGTCGAGGGCATTCCCCATCAATGTGGCTTCAGGAAATGAAAGGTGGCAAGACCCAGCCAGGTTGTGTGCTTAACGCAGCAGCATCCCATGAAATGGGCTTGTATTTTTTTCAGGATTTTCAGAAGCATCAGTCATATAGGGCAAATACTCTGTAGCTTTAAACCACATACTTCTTTGTTTCTGTTTCTACCTTTGAAAGAGAAGTTAGTATAAGCCATCTCTTAAAATTACAGGTAAATATTTTCAAACTAACAGACAAACATAGTACTAAACTGATTTGTTTGGTACTGAAATTTGATACAGGAACACACAAACACTTGTTGTTACTTAAATCTTGCTTAGGTTGATACAAGCCACATGGTTTCCAAGCAGAGGGAATATACACACATTACAGATTTGAAAACTTCATTCTAAAAGAGCTGCATCATCCACTTCAGGAAAAAAAACATTGGGGAAAAAAAAAAAATCTATCACCAAACTTCAGACGGGTGATGAATTGAAGAATTTTGTCTCCTGGTCACCTTCCTGTCTTCAGGAGGTTCATACAACATGGAAAATGATGAATTAAAATGCGGCTTGATTCTTGCTCCACAGAACAGTATAAGGGAAAAGCCTAAACCATTCAAACTGATATGCTGAATCCAGGATTAAAATATTAATTTTTGCAATTTAGCCAATTCTAAAATAATCTGAAGGCCTGACAAGCAAGGAGTCACGCAAATGCGACAAGAACAGCCTGCAGGCAATCATGTTTAATTCTAAAACATACATAACATAGTTTTTAACAGAAGTTATTGCAGTTATTACCCTGAGAAATACTGGCTTTTTAAGCACCTCCATCAATCTGCTGTGCAGTTCCACTTGAGACAGGGGCAGATACAGGTTTATTCACAAGTTAATAACTATAACACGACAAATAATCAGAACTACAGATACCGCTGGAGTTTGCCGAAAGGTTCAGGCCTTGCAAATGTTAGCTACGTGAGAGCTGTGGTTGTGGGAAAGGCTCAACAACATTCAGGAAACTTCAGGCAGTATTTTCCTAATTTATCTCTTGAAAGTCTCACTTTAAACAAATGAAAGCATAGAAATGAAATTGTTCTGTTATAATACATTACAACTATAGAAAACCCTGTCACAGAAATCTGTGTGCACAGATCAGGAGGTAAATTCCTTGCCCTGGAGAATTTGAACTCCAAGACCCACGCCTCTGAAACAAGTATGTAAATAAGGACATTGCACAGGAATATACCACTGAGCACACCAACGCCATAAATCAACAAAAATTAATGGAGACAACCAGAAAAAGGGAGGACAGGGTTATGTTATATGACCATCACAGTTGCAGTGAGAGTACAGTAACCAGCCAGCCGATTTACGGCTCTAAATCATGTTAAATTAGATAAGCAAAGCACGAGGAAGTATCTTTATAGTTTAGTTTGGCAACGGGCTCACGCACATGAGTGTGGAAGTCTTTTCAGGGATGGGGGAGGAAATGGGCACGTGGGTGTCTGAGGTTGGTGGCAGCTGCAAGGCAGAAGGGTGGGTGAGCTGATACAGCCAGAAATGAGGGCGGGTGCCTTGGCCAAGCAAACTGCCCACGCCAGCAGGCACATCACAACGTGGCATTTGATGCAGCAATGAACTGCGCGAGGCGGAGCGGTGCATCAGGAAGGTGATGCTGGCTGCTCGGCTGGATGTGGGCAGGGTGTGTTGCAGGACTCAAAACGATGGGAACCAGTTTCAGCAGGGCAGCAGAAAGTGAAGCCTGGATTTTAGAAATATTGCAACATATGCAGCTCAAAGATTCAGACGCATAGCTGAAGGCAAAAAAGAAAATTTGACGATTAGAGGGATGAATAACAGGAGAGGTGACTATGCTGTCAGCAGTGTCACCCAACATGGAGAAGGGAGTTTCAGAGTGAAGCGAGCAAGGAAAAAAGCTGAGAGGAACGTTAGCAGAATTTTTAATGGACTGATGGATATTTTCAAGAAAGAAAACAGACCAAATCAACATTGCCAAGGGAGTTTTCAGAGCCTGATTTCTGAGAAATACACCAAGCAAATGATAGAAAGCTGACGTAATACTTTGTTTATAATGCTGTCTGAAATGGAGAAAGAATCCAGCATTGTTCCTGGGTATGTGCCGGGGTGCAAGGATGAAAATCCGCCAAAAGCTAACCCAAGGAGGGCCACTGGCAGAGCAAGTGAAGCTGAACTGCAAACATACGAGGTAGGCTCGTTAGGAGTGGCAACAGCTTCTGGCTCTGGGCCAGGCCTTCAGCTTCTCTTCTTCAGGGAAAAGGTGACAAACCAAATTCTTTTGCACTCGCATTGCAATAGCTCGTGTAGCACTAGAGATGTACACAAAATGAGTCACGAGCTTGTACTCCACCTCACAGCTGTGGGATCTTGCAGACTCAGGAATCACCTACCTACCATGGTAAGCTTTCTGGATCACAGTCAAGTTACCACTTAACCGCTAAGCGGGCTTGAGCCTTATAAGCCGCTTGCCTTAAAGCAGATTTTGCAGATCTTGAGTCGTGACTGTATTACACTTAAGAGCTTTTTCTAATTTGCCAATGTCCCTGGCAAAATCTGCACGCCTGCAAAGGATAAATCATCCAACAACGGTCTCTTGAGCACCAGGTCCAACGGCAGCAACCCCTCTGCTTATAAGGATCCGAAAAACTGCAATGCTCTTGCAGCTGCCATGTTAGACACTGCATGTCTGCTTAGGCTATTTTCACCGCAGTTACTAGTAACTTTTTTGCGTCACCATCTTCCAGGAAACATTCCTTCTCTCCACTCTCTGGGTCCTGAAATATGCCACTTGCATGACAGTCACTTTTACACAGATGGTTCAAAGGATTCCAGCTTATTACACAACTAGATCCTGTTGCAGACATCTGATTTACTCCTCTGGAGTTTTCTGCAACTATCACAGGCTCAAACTGGGACCAGCCTGCAGCCTCGCCTTTGACAGTACCAAACTGCAAGACTCTCAGCAAGGTCCTCCAGCCAGTCTTGTGTTGAGAAATTTTTGTTTAATTTAATTTATTGCTAATTAAGAGAAACTTCCAACCGTGGATTCAGGTGTTAAGAAAACAGAGACTTAAGTAAACATCTTCCCTCCCTCTTCCCAAGGCTTACCTGAGGTCAAACACCTATAGCTCCCCTTAGCCTCAGCTTCCATTTTTACCTCAGGTTACAACCAGTCCCTCACAACCCCCCCCGCAAGGCAGCGGGCAGCGCAGGAGGCTGGGGTCCCACACGTAACCGTTTCTTTCTCTTGCTCTTTGCTTCCTCATTTTCGCTGCTGCTCTTTGCCTCTCACTGGTTTTCCTCAGCTGCACTTTGCTTCTTCAAGTTTTCCTGACACTCTTTTCCTTGCTGATCCTGTTCCAGCGTGGGTTACCTGTGGGCCATGGTCCTGGGGTGTCCCTGTCCTGGGGTGGGCCATGGTCCCTCAGGGGCGTCCCTGCCCTGGCATGGGTCACGGTCCCTCAGGGGTACCAGGACCTGCTTTGGCACGAAGGATCCCCCCCAGAGCGCGTCTCCATCCCCTCATGGCTGCCGCTTTCCTTCCCAAACACGTTTGACCCAGGCACCATGCAATTCCCCGCCTGCCTGATGCCTTCGCAAGGTTTTGGTGGGTGGTGGCTATTCCCCGGTGCCCGCTCCAGCCGAGACCGGCTCTGACCAGCCCGGGGCTTCCTCCCACACAGGCCCCGCTGCAGCCCCCAGGCAAACCTCCTTCTCCTGCCCCTTACGGCTCCCACGGACGTTTCTCCTTAAAATCACCTGCCTGGACAGCAAGGGAACTGCAAGGCAGCCCACAGGACCTCTGAGGGCAAGGCGTACCGTTGGCCTGAAAAAAACAGAGGCCAGAGGAGAGTAGGGGCTAAAGGAGGAGACCAGGAGTCAGAGCGTGACGGATCACTGCGAGCACAGCCACAACTGAGAGCTGTGGGAGACAGGGGCGACCTGGGACAGCCATTGCTGTGGCAGGGAGGGACAGTACCCACGTCCCCTCCAGCCACTGCCACGAGAGATGTGGGCCTGAGACACAGAAAGAGGGACAGCGCGATGATGTGCGGGTGAGCTCAAGGGTGCAGCCAGGCGGGCATAGAGGATGAATTACTGAAGGAAGGAGGAATCCCAGCCTTGGCTAGAGTATTAATTCTCCGGCTGCCACACAGACCCAGTGCTGCTATTGGAAAGAAGCTGAATTAATCCACAAGCAGCTGGGAGAGAAGCCAGAGTGAGGCATCCATCCCAGCAAGACTGCAACCTCCGCATTCCCTGACGTGACACCGTTCAGCTGCACGAGCCTCGCTGCCCAGGTTCGGCTCCATCCGTGGCCCGGCTCAAGCAGCCCAAATGCAGACACCGTGCAGAAGGCAATGCCCCTGCCATAGGCAGGCTGCCCCAGCATGCCGGCGCCCACGGACCTGCCGGGCCTCTGCGGGACCGGACATGTGGCACCCGTGGGAGTCACCGTACCTGCTTTCCAGGATGGCTTCCTCCACGCGAGTGCTCTTCTCAGACACAGGGGCCCCGAGGGAGGTCTGGCTCATGGCTGACAGAAATTTCAGCAGCAACTTGGTGCTCTCGGTCTTCCCAGCTCCACTTTCTCCACTGTTAAATAAAAGATACACGTTCCATTCGCAAATCCAGGACAGACCGAGCTAATGACCATCCCACCCGCAGCAGAGAAGTGATCTCCAGGAATAAACACGTAGCATCTCCGCTGCGGCAAGCAGGGGTCAGGCAAAGAGTAGGGTAGGATGGTGTGGGTATTTAGGCAGATGTCATTGCAAATGAAGCAGCAGGAGCAAGGCATGTAATGCAGTCAGGGAGTAGCCGGTTCTCCCATTTCTAACCTTATCAGAACACACTGGCTGTCATGACGCTTCCACAAGCAGCAGTAGCACTCGTTAGCGGTGGCGAAGATATGGGGAGGCAGCTCACCCAGGCGATGCTGTCTGTACAGGTCTATGGCATCCACACTGTACAGACCAGGGATGGGTTTGTAGGGATTTACTGATGCCAAGATGGAACCAATGTTTGTCTAGGGGGAGAAAACAAAACACAGCAAGGAAATAAAGCTCCTGAAAAAAAAAAAAAAAATCACAAACCCAGACCCTGAAATAACTCGTGGTGAAGGGAGAAAGCCTAAATAAGGAAGTTGGGCTTCAGCACAGCACTCCCCAATTTGGAATTTGGCAAAGAATGTCAAACCCCAGCGTAGGGACTGCATGACTGGGTATGGATGGGGCAGTTTGAATTTTGCTGCTTTACAATGAAATGTTCTTAGTCTGTTGTCTTTGCTAAATTAAGCTTACACAATTTAAAAACATGAAGCCATCTTCATACCCAGCTACCTCACTCTGTGCTTGAAGCTGAAAAGCAGAGCCAGGACTGAAGGAGTGTCAGGAGATACCTTTAATGCCCCTATCCACAGTCTGAAGTGGAAGGGGCTTCGCAGGGTTCAAGTGCCTCCTGAACAAAGAGGTGGGACACAGAGACACAGGCACACACGTGTGTGAAAAGCCACTAAAGCGTATTGGATTTCTTCTGAAAATTGCTGTTTGGAGCAACTTAAATCATTTGGTAAGCCAAACCAAAATTGACACTGAAGATGAAGCTCAGGATTTCAAGTCAAAACATTTCTACATTTTCTAAATATTTTATTTTGAAAATATTTATTTTTAAAATCTCACAGTTCAAGAAAAGAGTTAGTAAGGTTTAAAAGAAACTACCCAAAGCCTAATATTGAATTTCAAATTATTCTTTTGTGAAGTCAGAAGGAAATTCATTTTGGTTTTTGGGCCATGACTTTTTCAGTTCAGCCAGCCAGCTCAAATCCAGTTATTCTCAGAGCTGCAGTTCAGACCAATGGTGCCACCTCTCTCCTAACAATGGCTTTGTAATATGGGCAACGTCTAGCTTAAATCCTGCTGCTGGTATGGTGGCCTCCTTCGCAGGGACATTTTGGGCTGCTCTACTCCAGGAATTCCCATTCTCAGCAGGGATGACAGAAGAAACGCTTATATTGCTGCAGTAAGTGCCAAGCTTTGTGGCCAGGGACAACATCTGGTATTATTTCCAAACCATGAACTACAAGTCATCACATACATATACCAGGATTTGCATGCATCCATTGGAGAAGCTGTAAACGAAACACTTGGTGACAAGACAGACACGCGCTTTCTCCCTGCCAAATGAAATCTGGGGCCATGCTGCAATGCCAAGCTCTGAAGCCAGACTAAGATGCTGTAGTCACCAAAATATTTAAGACTCATTTATTAAAGCATCAGTCACAGATCATCAGGGGGAAAAAATCATCACCTAGGCCTAACTGCATTATTGGTATGAACAGGCTAGCATGGAACAAGTTCTGAGGACCCTGACATGGACTTTTGTAGGCAGAAATATAATCAATTGGTGATGAAAGCAATAAGCAAGCAGATGATCTTTGGCAAGACAGGTGGGAGGAAATGGGAAAGCACTGAGAGAGAAAACATGGATCAGGAAAAAGCAGTATACAACCAGTTGAACAACAGATATTGTCCAGACACTGCAAGACAGAGGTCCATCCTAACACTTCTCCCAGACATTCACAGCATTTTTTCCTCTCAGATGTTTTATTTTACATTTCCCACTCTAGTTTCAGCTCTCCCAAGGAACAGAGCTCCTGTTGCAGTCCTTTCCAAAACTTCTTCCAGTACAGACATCTCTTTCAAAGGTGTTTCTAGGAAACTTTTCCATCTCCCAGTTGCAGTCTCCTCATCACCTCCAGTCCCTTATAGACAATTTATATCCACAGTTTTTAATAGCAATAGCATTTGTGCATCAACCGTGTACATACCAGCCACTCTATTAGCAAGCAGTGATCGTTCCCAGAGAACTCTGTAGAGCAGACAAGCCACATGTGGCATGGCTGCTTCTCAAGACAATAGATCCTGCTGGGGTGGTTACACATGGCAGAGCTAGGGACAGCACAGAATGTGGCAGTACAGCCCTTGGCTCATTTATACACCACTCACACTATGTTGGGTCTACTTTTAATAAGGGATACAGGAATTGTGGGAATGAAGGGGGAGGATATACTCTTAAATGCTGCAGGCTGTTGCTGTGCTCACATAAGTTCCTTAAACAGTTTGGTAGAACTTGAATAGTACTTCTTTGGCAAACAAAAGGTACTGTTGAGATCATTGGTATTCCTGTAGCACATTGAGTACCACACCAGTACTGCTACCTACACTCCCTTTAAGAGCTCATGGTAGGATGCCTCCAGGCATACAGCTCAGAATTGCACTTGTCCACTTCATGTTCTCAGTTTCCAATCCCCTCATTTATTTTTATTATTATTTACTTACTATTATTTTTAATACTAGTTAGTAGGTTACCCATTCCTTCAGGTGAATTTGTTTTCCAGAAAATTATTTTTCACTTGTTTCTGATCTCTCCAATTTCCTTCCAAGTACTTTTGGCCCTGACTGCGGCATAACTCCTGTCAGTACCTCTTCATCTGCAACTTTAGCCTACTGTGCTCTCTGTGGAGACCATGGAGAATGATATTAAATGAACTCAACCCCTGTAACATTCATGATATTCACAGATCACCGCAAGTCATTAGGTGGCACTAGAGCTGACATTCTCAATTTCTGCTTAACTGAAAACTGTACGCAGCAGGGCTTTGGCAAAAACTAATAGTTAGTGATAAGGTAGCTGCAATATTAATATCTGCACTGCAGAAACACAAAACTTGTCCGGTTTAGTGTCCTCCAGGTCAGACATTGCGCAAACATATACCCAGATACAGTCCCACTCAAGAAGGGGCTTATAATCCTTCACTAAGGGTTTCTTCCCAGTGTTCAGCATATCACAGAAGTCAGGCCCTTCATAAATCTCCCAAAAATTCAGATCTGAGGTGCACAGCTGACATTCATGCACTATGCACAGGCAAAAAATAGCATCATATTCAAACTTTTAACACCTTTACACATGGATGGAGAAGCCACAGAACTAATGCTGAAGAGGAGAAGGAATGACATATCAGAGCTAGAGGAAAGGCTTAAGGAGATGGACCTGCTATGACACTGTCACAGCACTGGTGTTGTGGCATTTCTGGTGCAAGGCACAGATTGAAAAGGGAGAGAATCCTGCCTCACATTTTGAAGCGTGAGGAAAACGGGAAGAATATACCCAAATGGGCAAAGAGCTGCACGTGTCAAAGAGAGGTCAGGAAGAGCAGCAAGGACAAGGGCCATCAAAAGAGCGTGTGCATGTGGGTACTGCCACAGGGTCACAAGGCTATGTTGATAGACAACAGGCAAGGGGGTTTATAGCAAAAATTAAAAAAAAAAAAAAAGAATTTGCAGCCTTCTCTGCATCCCGGTGCAGGAGATGGTTCAGAAATGGGGTCACTTCATTGATCATTTCCTGGAATACAGGTGCATATGGTTTGGTTGCCTTGGTAACAGTTGCTATGCAACACAGATTTACATTTTTGCTGTCATGATCTGAAAAACTCTGGGTGCGCATAGCATGGACAAGCAAGGTAAGAGTAAAGCAAGGTAAGGCCATTTTTGTAATATATCCTCCTAGTCCTCTCCAAGTCTCAGCGGAGCATGCTGCCATCCCAGCACTCCAGGGATGCCTTGTCCCAGGTATGCTTTTCCTCACAAGTCCCTTTCCTGACGCTTGCCTCCTTCCTGAGGGCCCGAGAGGGAAATCAGGAGATGCTTTGAATATTCATCTGTGCAAGGAGAGCAGAACAACACAAAAAAGGCATAACTGCACATAAAAGCAGAATAATTAGGCAACAGGTTTGCTTTCCTAGCTTTGTTGAGCAGTAGCTTTATCCAGATCGGGAGGGATACTCAATAACAACCTGTGTACACTGCACTTTCCAGTCTACTTGGCCATATAAACCTCTGAACAGTAATAATGGGAATCTGGGAAATTTGAATGCCAGCTTGTAATACACGGATGGTCATGGAGGATACAGAGCTGCACAATTACCACAAAGCCTAGAGGTGAATGTTCATGTTTTGGAAGTTCTTCTATAGATGCAAAGAGGCCCCTCTGGTAGGGGTAGGATCTCA
The DNA here is from genome assembly GCF_030936135.1 of Gavia stellata. Taxonomy (NCBI): domain Eukaryota; kingdom Metazoa; phylum Chordata; class Aves; order Gaviiformes; family Gaviidae; genus Gavia; species Gavia stellata. The sequence goes on along the minus strand of NC_082601.1, from coordinate 19,017,625 downwards.
GAGGGCTGATGGAGCTGGCAAGGCAGAAAAAACCCTCCCTTTTTATCCACATGAAACTGCTCAGGAAACAAGGCTAAAAATCAGTATTTCACATGCAAAGTGGCAGCCCCGAAGCTAAACACAAATCACACAAATCATTAGCCAGAAGGGATGTGGCCCAGCTTGAACACTTACGTAGATGTTACCCTGTTGGTAACGGTGGTGCAGGTTAAGCAGGATGGCAGCTTCATGCAGATCTCCCAACATAGACATGTCTTCTACCCCATCAACGCTGGTCTGGTGCATTGGCAAGACCTTTTCCCTGGAAAGGGAGGCCTTGGGGTACTGGAATACCTGGAAGAATGGGGAGAAGGACAAATAAACACAGGACACCTGGGCACATGGTCTGATTTCCTACCAAAAACACACCCTTTTCCACAGCTTTATACTTCAGCATTGGAAAAGGAAATATTAAGGCACAGATCTGTTCCCTATTTTTGTACTTGTTCCTCTGTTCCTGTTCCTACCTATTTGAGCTCTCCGGCCAGAAACCATACAGCACACTTCCTTCCTTTGCTACAGAGTCACTCTCTCACATTCACTACTGACAGGGACAGACCAATGCAAGGTTACTTGATTGTTACTGAAGTGCCCTCAGCAGGAGCAGGGCACCAGCCTCCAGGAACACCAGGCCGAGCAAATATTACACACTGTGCTCAGGACTGTGAATAATGGTGGCAGCTGCTCCCAAGACACCAGAAACAGCCTTTCACAAAAACACAGGAGGGATCTTATCTCTGACTGTGGGGAGGTTGAGGCAAAGCTTATTCACATTCCAGGTTTGGCCCTGCACTCTCCCATAGGAGCAGCCAGAGAGTGTCTGGGAGAGGTTGTCATGCCAAGAGCAAAGGAGAGAAAAGCATATGAGAAGCCAAACAAAGTAGTGACACCCTGTGTGCAGCTTTCAAAGTGTTCGTACAGTGACAACTATTAACTTCTACCACTGCTCTGGGAAGTACCCACTTCTCTCTCTACACGGTTGCACTCTTCTTACCTCAATTGCTGCATCCTTCTTCCTGCTAGAGCTTCCTCCTCCTCAATAACCCACACTTCAGCTATCGGGTCATCTTCTTTACCCCTTTTCAACAGAGCTGAGATTATCTGACTGTTCCCCTCCACCATAGCCACATCCCAGTCCTCCTTTCCTCCTCCTCAAGCACGATGCTGACATTTCACAAAAGTTATTTCAGTTGCTTCCCACTCTTGGATTCAACAATGTGCCATCTCCCACCCAGCATCCCAAGCTCCGCTAGATGGTAAGACCCAAGACAGACAGATGGGAGACTTCATACAAGCAGCCTGGAGAAGCAAACCGGCCCGCAGTAACCCTTCCAAAGAAACTTGGGCTTTTCCTTCCCTTCCGGGGCTCTGGTCTCTACCTCATTTCCATCCCTGCTTGTCAGCCCTCCAAGGTGCCGGCAAGAATATGACAGACTCCACAGAGAATGAACCATCATCTGCAGTGTTAATCTATCTGGTTTCTCCTGCCTGCATTCCTGGAGTCCTCAGGATGCGTAACTGCCAGGGAGAAACCAGCCACGCAGCTGCAGGCTGAAGACAGAATGAGGTCACCCTGCCCCCTCCAGCGAGCCACCCTTGCGAGTCCCTTGCATTGAGCTCACTGCTGCAGCGCGTTGCAGGTGCCCAGCAAGCACCCCTTCTCAGCTCTGAGCCTGCACCCTTGCCAGCATGGGAAAGGAGTAATCTGGCACAGGATCCCTTTACAAGATCCCCACGATGCCTGAAAAAGTGTGCACAATCAAAGCAACATCTCTGCTCCTGGAAGGAGCTGGGGAGGAGAAGCAGGCTCATTTCCCCAGATGTGTCTGCCCAGTCACACGTAATGTGACAAGGACTTGGTCTCTTCCACTGGGAGACTGCCCCGCAGCCTGATTTTCTCACTGGCCAAGGGGCTTTCAACAATACGTAGTTCATATTCATGAACAGTCCACTCCAGCACACAGGTTCTCTCCCAGCCTCCCTCATCTTCTGTGCACCACTTCTGTAGCTGGGTGTCAGAGGCATGACTCTGCCAGCAGCAGGACCCCCGCTCTGCAAGCATATCCCAAAAAACCACATAAATTATTTTTTTTTTTCTTCAGAGCAGAGGCCTCAGGCACTTCCACAAGAAAACTGAGGGAGCAGGAAGGGACAATGGGACAATTAAATTTGGGGGAAGAGTACAAGCTGCAAATGCACAACACTTGCTGGAGTGTCAGGAGCAAAACCACTATAGCACTTTCAAACCATGAGGCAGCAAACCACCCTGGCTCTCTTTTCTCTGCTGAGTTGGACAAATTTTGGAAGGGGACAAGTCCAAAATGGTATGATGCAATCTTTCCTTACATCTGCCTGGCACTTACCCATTTACCACTGCATTGTCAGCACTTGTGGCCATTTGGGCCAAGAGAAACATCAAGAAAATGCCTAGGGAAAAAGCTGAGTGGACAAGTGTCCCAAAAAGATACCAGGTGGTTAGCAGCACCTGTGCCAAGAGGCTGCTATGCATGAAAAATAACTGTGATGGGTCAGAGCTTGTTTCCTTGCTCTTGTAGACAACACAGGAGAAAATGGGACCCTGAAGAGCAACAAGGACCCTAAATACAAGAGTAAATGATTAGTAGGGACTAGATCATCACTTGTTAAACCTGTCTTGAGCCTCCTGAGTGGGGTTATTCAGTCATCTGTCCCTAAAAGGAAAATCTGGTTCAAGATCCTCAAAGAGTTAAGCAGGTGCTCTGGCAGGACTGCAGCAAAGGTGGATGAGAAGGGCATTGGCTTTGGTACCCTCTGGACAAAACACTGAATAGGTGAAATATACTCCCTGGAGGAGTGGACTGATGCCACACTGACACCCTAGCCTGCCACCTTCATTGCTTGAGGGCTAGCTGTCTTACGCCAGGTAAAAACTCAGATGAAAACATCTTCATTTTACTTTGGGCTGGATGGTTCAGTTGATCACTCTGATATTAGGATCCCTAAATCTAGTATCCTCAGGAGCAAGCCTGGGAGAGTCACAGAAGTACTCACCATTTGTTCACCCTCCACAGGCTGCTGCATTACCTGTGATGAATGCCTCTGTGATCTCTTAGAATGAGTTACTGACTATCCAGCACTCCTAAAGCAAGACAACTCCTCAAGAAAGGATTTAAGAGACTAGAGTAACCAGATGGAAAACCTATGTGTCTGCTAGGTGAGTTTCTGTCTCTGAGAAACACATCAGGCTCTTTAAAAAGGAATAATGATTTGAAATCTAGCCCTGTCAAAGCAAGACTGAAAAATACTACAGTCCTACCACTGACTCTCCACGAGCTGGAGTCCTATATCCCCTTTCCCCCTGTGCCCTCCTTTGTTTGCCAGGTAAGAGGCTGAAAAAAACTGTCCAATTTCCTGTAACAAAGAAGCTGCCTGCAGAGCACGGTTCAGGAAAACAGCTGAGCAGATCTAATTGCTTACTGCTGGAGGGCACAGTCCTGCCCATTTCCCCATCCTCCTCCCAGCCCAGGCACGTTTGACTCACTAAGAACCTCAGTGAAGGCAGTGAGTAGTTTTCCCAGGGTTAGGGAGCAGAGCTGACTCACTGAGGACTTGGATGATCCCCAGAGGGCCCTTCCTACCAATATTACTCCACAAGCCCTGCAGCAGGCATGCCAGGGAACCACAAGGAGTATAGGGCTGGAAATAGGGCAGGGAAGAGGCTTGTTCCCTATTGCTGGCAGAGAGGTCTGCTCTCAGAGGAGCTCAGCTGCCTTGTTGAACTGTCCTGTGCAAAGCTGCTGCACTTACACTGCTGACTGACACAGGGAGCTCGCTTCCACATCCAGCCCCTGACCCAAAGGGCTGATGGCAAAAGCTGCTGAAGCAGACAATGGTGAGCACAACCACCCTGACAGCAGCATGGCTTGCAAGAAGCACATCCTGGCAGAAAGGGCTGCGTAGCTGGTGGAACTGCCTCTTTCCTAGGAGCATTTCCTAGTCTGTTAATGCAACTCCTTCAAAGATGGCACAAGAAAAAAGAAGCAAAGTGAGGTGGGCAGGCAAATGAACAGAAGAAAGAGAACAATCTTCTCTTTTTAGCCTTTGTTAGACCTTCGGCATCGCTTGTAACAGAGCCTGGTCACTTTTTAGACAGAATTGCAGCATTTCAATTGATACATTTCCTTTTAGCATGAAGGTCACGCAAGACCAAGAAGTCCATCTTGCAACTTGGCATAGGCTACAGCCTCATGCAAACTTCACTTACCATGCCGTAATCTGAGGTGAAGAGCACGTTTCCATCGGCACATGAGCCAACAGTGCATGGCTGCAGCTGGTCCTGCTCCCGCAGCCATACCCTGGCACCCTGCAAAAGCCAGAAGACCTCCCATTAGAAAGAACTGGAGCCTGCAAACAGGGTGTAAACACCCAAGGAAGCCTGGGGGAAGCTGCGATATTCAGAGGCTACTTCCAAGCTACAGCCGCTTAAAAATATAAAGCAAGTCCTACTTACATTTTCAGCGAAACTGGTTTTGATTTTTTTAATGTAACATGAGAGGAAGAAAAAGCAGTTTTAATCAGCTTCATGCTGAAACCAACGTGAGGAGACATTAATTTTTTATAGAGTCACGGAAAGATACAAACACACAGAATAGTGGGTTCAACCGTATAAATATTTTCAAACTTAGAATAGCCAGTCATTAGAAGTCATGCTATAATAATAGAAAATGTAAATAAAACATGTTTACAATTTCATACACCCACACATCATTGTAAGTCAAACTGCTTCCAGAAGTCATCAGCAATAGCTAAGTAAACTTCACAGAGCTTTATTTGCCTCTCTTGCAAGAGTTTCCTTGGGTAAATGACATGACTTGAGTGTTTCTCTGATGTATATCTACACTGATGTATATATGATAGCCCTGATGTATATACAGTTTCACACACACTACAAGATCTTAAACTGCACAGTGTCTCTCAAGACAACAGTGAGCACAAAGGCAGACTTCTGGTAACATATGCAGGGATCCGCAAGGCAAGCAGATATCATAGCTCACCTACCAAAAAGGTGTAGGGGAAATCAGTGTGCTGGATTGGCCTCTTCTGCCCTGCCTGACTGTGGGACCTGGTACAAGGGAAAGAGCAGGAGCGTGAAGGTAAATCAGGGAGAGCATGACTTGCAATTACGCAGAATTAGGAATAATGTCACACTGCATTTCAGTTATTGCAAACTAATCTGTTCCATGTCTTTCCACAGAAATAACAAACTCTGCTTAGATAAGTATCGAGAAAAAGCCGAAGTGCTGAACTGTTGAGTAATGTTAAGGCCATCCTGCTTTTCATCAATTCATAGACTTACTTTCTTCCTGATTTGCTTTCTGCCCCTCAGTTATTGATTATAAAAGCCCTTCCTATCCTCTTAAACCTGTCAGCACCATTAGCTCTTTGCTTATAGGCTTATTACGTTTGAAGAGATGCAATAGCATTTCCATATTACATTATCCACAATGTGGAACACTAATTCTATTTTTAATGATTTATTTTAGTTTAGGTGGGTTTTTTTAAGCTACTTTAGTCACTTTAAAACATTTTAGTACCCTGGATTTTCCTTACTGTAGAAGATATGTCTATTGGCCAACCTCTAGTCCTCTCAATAAAGGAACTGGTTTTAATGACATTTTAAAAAGCCTACATAATTCTACTTTTGCTGCTGTGTTCTGCTCTGGAGTTTCCACGGCAGGCAGATGAATTGCCCCTCACCAAGTGAATGAAAAGCACCAGTGCATCTCGTCAGTACCTAAACCCAAGGATGGTGTGCAAAGATCACCCTCATGGCCAGTGAGCAATAGCAATACAAAGAACTGTTTTCTTATGTTGCAGATTCAAGTTTCAAGATCCCAGAGAGCTGGTAAGCAATGCATTGAATACAGGTTTTGAGGAACTATATTAGAGCTCTTCATGACATCCTCTTACATTTTCTGAAACTCTTGATGCTCAAGACAAAGTGTCCTGAGGCATTTGGGCAAGACATTGCTGTTGAGAAATCATCCATTTCCCAAATCATGTTCTGATGATTCCGCACAAACATATGAACAGCAACACATGTTAGCTAAAGATCTTCATGCTATTTTCACCAAAGGCTCCTACTACCATCATGGAATCAAGAGCAAAGAGTCACAAAACAGCAAAGTTGTGTCTTGAGTTCCCAACAACAGGATGAAAGAAAACCTTGTCTAATACACTTATTGTTAACACTCATTCCCAACAGTGCATTTCAATGCCTTCAGACACCAGGAGCACATAGATGAGAGCCTGCAGGCAAGTGTAGTTTAATCAGGAGCCAGGCCTGCACCCTCGCACACACACTGCGCCCCAATGCCATGGCATGCACACAAGCACACACACCAGCATTAGGATTGTGCCATGCTCACAGAACCCTACGTGGTCTGTCCCTGCAGACCGGGGGTCCGGGTTACACACACTTTCCACTCCCTGAGCTCAGAAGTTAGTTTGGAGACAGAGGCAGTTGATAATCTGACACACACGAGACACTCCACGGGCATGAACACTGTTATTTATTGGGTACCATTTAGAGGGAAAAGGAGGGGAGATGGACAATGAGATCCCTCTGGTATCTTCAACACCTAGAAATTATCAGAAAGTCCAGACTGACCCATACCCCTTTCCCAGCAGAAGTCCATGTGCAAAAGTAGTAACAAATAATCCCAAAAGGAGACCTAGTTCTTTTGTACAATATTGCACCATTTCAGACTTATGGCAGATCCTTCTGTGTGCTGCTAAGGAGTAGAAGACAACACGATGAAACTCCCAGGCACTGTGGCATTTCAGCTGCCCAGAACTACTTACTTCAGTTTACTTTGATGTTGTAGCTGTTTTTACAACAGCAATTGCCTCTGCCCAGTAGAATAACTGCACCCATTTATGTTGTTTCCAAAAGGAACATCATGCTAAGACAGCCAGAATAGGAACCACAGAGCAAATAATTATTGTAACTTCTGCCCAGCATAGCCCCCATTTCCTGAAAGGCCGAGTTTGTTTTAGTGCATCTCCTTCCATCAGCCCTTTTTTCTAAACATGAAATTCCCCAAGGAGCCTTGACTACACACAGAACAGATGGTGATACCAAAGAGACTGCCCTCACATCACTCCCCTCTCTCCCGATACCACGCATTTCATTGATGAGTTGAAAGGATTAAATTGAGCAGAAAACTTCCAAGAACTGCCAGGCAGCAAGGCTGAACTTTCATGGGAGAAGCAAGGGCAGCAAAGCAGCGGACAGCCCAGCACTGCAGAGCAGCAACTTGCCAGCTCTGGTGGGTCCCAGCTCCCACAGGTACCCCAGACGATGGGAAAACCCTTGCTCTCCAAGCACCAGAGTAAAAACACTTCAATTTTCAAACTGGGATATAGAAGGTCTCACCCACATCCAGAGACAAAACAGTTTAACAAAATGAAGCAACAAGCAATCACTGATTTGAAGATAAGACCTTAAAAGACAGCTAAGGAACAGCAGAGTGATGACTTCGTGTAACTGCTTTCCATCAAATAAAGCTGACTGAATACTGATGATACAGTTAACTTGAGCCCCTTATACAGTGAGAATACCTCATCTCCCAATTCTGCTTTTAACTAGGATTTTATTAGAGGGGTTGTTTTGAAGTGGAGCAACAACAGCAGATACTGAAAGAAGGAATATAGTAATGTACCAGAGTTCCTGTATCAAGAGTAGGTCACTTGGACGCTAAATGAACGCTGAGAGATCAGCATCCTCATTCCTATGGCCTCAGTGACAATCTGCCCATGAATTGGCCTTGCCACAAAGTGCATAGTAAAGCACAATCCTGAAAACCAATCCCATAACATGGGGTTATAATTTAGAAAATAAAGTTGTCATTCAGAAAATAAGATGTCATTTTTATCTGTTCACATAACACCTGGCACTTTCGGGTCCTGGACTTGGAAATAAATAACATTTCCTGGTATCCACAATATCAAATCAATTGAAGCCACAGATTTTTTTTGGCCTTCTGTGCCTTTTTTAGAGTGACTAATACCAGGAGTTCTCTCTTGCATTCGCACACCTGTATCTGCATCACAGCAGATGCAGCATACTCCGCTGCCAGGCAAAGGATAAGGGAGATTTGTACGCTGTACCCTGAAAGGTACGCACTGAAAGGATGTAGAGGCAGACAAGCAGGGCACAACCCTGACTGCAGAAGGAAAGCACCCATGCACTAAAGCAGAGTGTGTAGCTGTTAGCAGGTGTACCCTCCTTATCAGCTATGCAGCTACTGAAGGCAAAGAGAGCACCAGAGGATGAGACACAGAACTCTACCTGCAGGTGCCTTTGCCTCTCCAGAGCCTCCCAGCCCAGCAGGAGACATATTCAGGGACTGACATGAGCAAGCCACTGCTCTGCAACTGTTCCACGCTTCATATCCTGCTCTCCTCTTATTTGTGTAGTCTGGACTACTCTTGAATCTTCACATTCCCCCAGGACCTCCTCTTTTCTGGAAATGGCTTCTTCCCAGGTGCAAGCAAGAGTGAGCTGCCCCAGCTGTACAGGATTTGAGGAGACAGTTAGCAGTACTGTGTCTCACATGCCCCATTCCTCCTTGTGCACAAACCTACACAACTCCCAAGAGTAACGTGCTTGGTAGGGGCTACAACCATTACGGATACATCAATTTTCCAGGAGTTACTCAGAGAGGAAAAGTGCTTTTGGTTGGAAGACACCCTCTAGTGTGTGAAACATGCACACAATTGTCCACTCTGTTCCCATTATGGGAGGTTTTTGTGATGTTTTCTATGTGAGTGAACATAGTTCTCAGGCTACAGATCAACCCGCAAACACGATACTACAAGAGGCTCTTGCAGTGCCTTGGTTTGGTTAACTATCCCTGATCACTGCTGTAGCCATTCTGCAAGGGGCAGGGATGTCTCAAAAATGGACCCCTCTGCAATGTAAGTCCAAGTTAAAATCTCTGTGGGTGCTCCAAGTTTTTTAGCTATAAGTACTGTGTATATACATACCTTTATCCTCCTGGCACAATGAGGCTGTTTAATGGGTATAAGACATCCAAGCCTTGTGTTTTTCCTGGCGATTGATCCATACGCTCCTAGGCTTGGAAGCAGCATGGCACTAAGCCAACTCTCTTCCCAGCCTCAATAGGCTTTGTGGTTGTAAACCACACAGCAGAGATTGGGCTAGAAGGGCCTTGCAATCCAGACAAAGCCAGGATCAAGTTTCAATAAATGCACTTTTCAACAGATTGATCTAGATGATCATGAATAAGTGATAGGACAGATATAAGAGACTTAGCTAATGGATACAAGATTGCTGGAGAGAGGGAGTCCCTGACACTCTAGACCCATATGGGAAGGAATGCAACCTTGCTGTTTTTCTGATGTCAGGCTGAAATGAAATCATACAGAATCACAGGATCACTAAGGTTGGAAGAGACCCGTAAGATCATCAAGTCCAACCATTAACTAACACCACCATGCCCATTAAACCATGTCCCACAATGCCTCGTCCACACATTCTTTGAATACCTCCAGTGAAGGTGACTCCACCACTTCCCTGGGCAACTTATTCCAGTGCTTCACCACTCTCTCAGTAAAGAATTTTTTCCCAATATCCAGCCTAAACCTCCCCTGGCGCAACTGGAGGCCATTTCCTCTGGTCCTGTCACTTGGGAAAAGAGACCAACACCCACCTCTCTGCAACCTCCTTTCAGGTAATTGTAGAGAACGATGAGATCTCCCCTCAGCCTCCTCTTCTGCAGACTAAACTGAAACTATACAGCCAGTCCCTGGGTTATATCTGATCAGCAAAACCTGGGCCAGCTGCTGTAAGGGAGGGGGCAACCCAGGAGGCCACAGGTAAGAGAGAGACAGAAGCAAGAACAGCTGAGGTGGCAGAAGCTAGCACAGAGCAGCTGGGATGATGGACAATACCTGCAACAGCAGCAGGGGTAACAGAAGTCTACTTCTTGTAAGGCACAAGGATGACATGCTGCAGAGCAAAAAGGGACTGGATTTCATCCAGGAAGGTCCTATGCTCCCCACACAGTAGCCCACTGAGCCTAGGCAGCCTCTGCAAGCCAGCAGAGCTCCCGGAGCTGCGCACAAAGCTGCAGCCATGGGTCCTGCTGCTCCGGAGCTGCAGCCCAGGCTGAGCCCATGACTCAGACTAGTTCTGCCAATTAGCAGTCCCATTCCTTACTAATTAAAGAGCAAAGCCCTCAGTCTGCCAGCAGCTCTGCAGAATAGCGGTATCAGGAAAAGGTCTGTGCATTTTAGATGATCTAATCTAAGAGCAGTTTGGCACTTCTGGTCACTGATGTATGTACACTGCTTCCCACCCCTCTTTTGCCTCCCCCTCCCATCTGTTCTGTTCCTCTCTCCTCCCCCAGTTTGGCTGCTGCACAGCTTCCCTTCTCCCCACTCCCCTGCACATCTCCCAGCTTCACATATCCCCCAGGAAATGCCTGGTCCTTGAAGGTAATTCTTGCTCCTCTCAAAGAAGCAACTACCCACTACAGCAACCACACCAGCTCCTCATCATGAGACTGGAGGGAGTGAACCCCCAACTCTTCTCCCATGCTTCAATGCTGCCCTTTGCCGTGAGCACAGGGTGCACAGAGAGGAGGAGGAGGCGGCGGCAGCTGTGCATCCTTCCAGACTTCACTGCAAACTCTCTGCAGGCTCAGTCTGAGATGAGCTGCCCCCTGCAATTCCACCATGGGCAGTGGAGTCAATGCCCTCCTCAGGTGAAGCAATAGTCCTACAGAGTTTGCAACCAGGAGGGAACTTCTCACCAGCCTCGAAAAGGCATAGTGAAGTTCAGTCCATAAAAGTCAGCAGAGCTGCCCAGCACCACTTCCATGCATTCTCTACTAGCTCTTCCCCGCCTCAAACTTCAATTAAAACAAGTCATTCCATAGGGTACATTACTCACAGAGCCTGGATATTTACAGATGGTTTTCCCTGTTTCTGAATATCACCAACACATCTGAGGAATGTCAGCTTTCCCACATCTTCTCTGTAGAAGCCCTGAGGAGATATTGCATATGCAAAAGCCTGGCCTGGCCCCAGCAAAGCTTTCACTGACCAACTAGCTGCTGCAAACCGAGCAAGTGAAGAGCCATGCCTGGCCTTCCCTCAACTTGGACATTGCTTTGGGTCTCCTCTCCCTCTTGCCACAAAATATATAATGAGGCAGCTTCCTTGTAGCTCCCTCCCTCACTCGAATTCAGCCAATGGCTTCAAGGCTGAAGCTGGGCTGATGGACGGCTGAGTGGCATTCAAGGTCCACAGAGGAGAGCTCAGGGCCTCAGGAAGCCACGAGGATACAGCAGTCTATCAAAGAGAAGCCAGCTCCAGCACCCTGCCTCTGAGCAGCCACTATGCAATGCAATGTTTGTAAAAATCTCAAATGAGAGCCCTGAAACAGTACTTCTTCTGCAATGTTTGTTACGCATAATTTGGGATTATGTCCAATACCTTTTTGCACCTTGCCACATCATTGACTTCAATAATTCCCTGCCATGTGGAGTTCTACCATCTAGTCACACATTATATGGAAACGTACACTTTCTAATCAATCGATCTCATTCCTGTGAAGCAGAAAATCCCTTTTTCTCGCAGTCAGAGGTGGAGGAACAGAGGAATCCAATCCACCTCTCTGCCTCATCCATTATTTTCTGCTCTTTTGCCATGTCTCCCTCTATTTGTCATTTCACTAATAAAGTATTCTCAGATTTCTCAAACTCTTCACGTGAGACATTTTCCTGGTGTTTGATCATCTTCAAACACCACACAGAAAGCAAGTGGAGTGCCTCTGAGCCGGGATGCACTGTCAGCCAGCCTGAAATAAGAGTGAACGTGAATAACGGGGGAAACAGCCCACGTAAGTAAGAAGTTGGGGAATAGTAAAGACAGTAGAGTCCATGTCTCACTATTTTCTCTTCTAAAATTACTGGGGACAAAGACCTGCCCTAGCAGCAGCATCCAACTACGAGATGGGGATGACAGCATCATGAATAATGATGGAGACATGCAGAAGTTTTTAATAAACATCCCTGGAAAGTACCCCTCTTGCATCACACTGAGATGCTGAAGTGCTTTCCCATATATTAGTAAATGGAAAGGACGTAAAACATTTTAAAAATCAACAGGTCCAAGAGTTCCCAGAGATCTGTCCAATAAAGTTTCTCACCAGCTGATACTCATTTTTGATAAGCCTGGCTACGCTAAGGAAATTCCAAGAGACTGGAAGGGTCAGAACCTAAATGAGGGTGATAGCAGGATTATCCCAAGTAACCATGGGTTGTTAGTCTGACAGCCCCAGGGAAAATACGCAGTTTTTGCCCTCAGCTTTTCCAACTTAAAGATACTCTAGCTTTAATCATTGTCCAGTGCCAGCCAACATGCGGAAAGAAGTCTAGTCAAAAAGACTTCTTTGTTCTTTGATTAGCATCCAAGCATAGGAGATAAACAGGACAGTAATAGACTCATGGCATTGTTCATGTAGAACACAGTATTCTGATAAAAGTCAGCCCTTGAGGAGCAAACAGCAGCAAAGGGATCTCAAAACAGTTGTTATGAATGGGGAAAATCATGACTAATTGAGGGAGTTTCTAACCAAACTCTGCAGAGGCAGGGTCAGTACTATTTCGTATTCTCATCAAGGACGTAAAATCAAAAGTAGTGCTGACAGTACTGGCAGATGCAAACATCTGGTAGATCATTAAGTACCCACAATGATGAGACCATCAGAGCAGTGTGGATTCCACAGTCCGCTTGTTTGAACAAAACAGGATTAAAATACAGCCAAACTGAAAGGTCAGCTTCAGGGGAGAAGGAATGCAAGGAACACTTCAAAGGGAGGAATGTCTTCTGGAAAGTCACAGACCCAAAGAGGGTTGCGAACTGCTGAACAGAGACTCCCAGGACATTTGGTTGCAAGAAGAGCTGATGCATGTCTGGGATGTATAAACAGGAGTAAGGAAGTTTACTGCTTACTTATGCTTCGAGGTGTGAGAAAGAAGCCTTCCAGAGAGAATCTAAAAAACACAGTCATTTCTGCTATTCAGAAAGATCCCTTGTAATGCAAAAGTACTTGTGAAAATGTTAATGTCATTATGTAGATTTGCCAGAGCTTGGGCTGCCCTATCTAGCCCAGACACTGATAGCATGGGGATCACAGCCGCATGTGGCCCAGCATGGATTGCAAACCTTACCTCGGTCCCTGCATACTCAACTAACTACACCCTGCTGAGAGGACATGGCTGCCAGCAGTACTGAGACCACTGCTCTGCTATCTGCTGTCTCACCTTTGTCGGCAACCCGGTGCTGGAGAATAATTTCTTGCAGACAGAGAAGTTATTTGGGATGAAACAACTCTCATGAAGCAGAAGAAAAGTAGGACCCAAAAATGGATGGAGCTGCCAGACACTTCAGAAATGAAGCAGGATTTATTTTAAAACAAGGTTGTGTAACCACTTGAAGAAACTGCAAAAAGCAGGGGATCCTCCAGAAATAAGAAGCTTTCCAGAAAGTATGATTCAGCCAAATCTTAATCATTGGCTCAAGACGCAGGTAGCAGGAATAAACAGGACTAATACATAGCCCTGGTCCTAACCCGAATTTCCCCCCTTCTCATCAGATACACTGATCACTGTATCTACGAGAGGCCCTGCCACTGGTTCAGTTGTTACGGTAATCATTGCATTTATAATGACAGGACCCAAGAGTCCCTGCATGCTGTGCCAAGCGGTGCATGGCAGACAGGCCCTCTGTAGGTGTTTTTCCTGGGACTCGGCTCTACAGCACTGCTGAACTGTGTGCAATCTCAGATGGAAATGAGGATACAGAACCACAGAGCTTAGGGTAACTGGAGGATAACCAGGAAACCCAGACTTGCAGAAGTTTCACTCTTAATGATCACATTTAAATAGCTTGCACGTTCTCCTTAAAGCAAAATGGGAAATAAGAAATTGCGAAACATTTGTGATTATTATGTTAAAAAAAGTGAGGCAAGAAGTGAAACCAGAGTGGTATGAGGTGGTTTTGGGAGCAGCGACAGGGCAGCTGCAGGCTGGCCCAGGGAGACCCGGCTTTCCTTCACATGGGGGCTCCCATCCAGCGCCTGCACCAGCCCACCATCATGCCACTGATAGGATCTGACACGGTTGCAGCTCACGAAGCTTGGCTTCAGACAAATGCCCTAAGGAGGGAGCTAACAGGACTCCCTCTCTTCTGCCAGACACTTCTGGCACAAGAGCTTTCTTCTCCACACTTGCTGCTTCAGAACAGGGCAGCCAGGCCCTTTTGCCCTGTATCTGCCTCTTTATCGCTCTGAACGGTTTTGGGGAGGTGCAGCTGGGACGGAGGATTCTGCATGCAGGAACATCCATGTTACACCAGTCCCATGGATCCCTTCAAGGACAGTGGTGGTTGTCTTTAGCTGAACTACATCATAGACTACTTAACCAGAGAGGGGTTGCTCTGTTTGGTGTTGACTCAGAGAGCATTACATACATAGCATGGATGTAATAATCAGCATTTCTCTGTCTCTTCCCAGTCTCTCCAGATCCTCTTTTCTAAGAGGTCACAATATTCTTGGTAAAAAAATATTCTTGGTAATTCCTTGGTAAAGGAGGGCATCAGTGAAAGTTGGTGAAGCATGTGGTCCTCAGGGGAGGAGAGAGGCTTGGTGGGAATACTCCTCCATGGAGCAGCCTCACTGCTGAAGAAGACGATGCTCTAGTCACCATTTCTTTCCAAGACAGCATTTTCCTAAGCCAAGAGTTGTTAACACAGGGGCACTCAGCTCACTGTTATCTGGAAAGACAGTACATCACTCATGGTCAGCGTCGTCCAAGTCAGCTGAACCATTTCTCTCATCTCAGGCAACAGTCTCTAGAAGGATTCTCCAGGACATCCGGCCACGTTCCTCTCTCACAGGAACTCCACCTTCTCTCAACTGCAGGGAGTGTGAGGAGGGCAAACCAAGCTGTTGAGAAATCCAGTCCAGGATGCCAAGTACGAGCCCTCCCCACCCAGCACAAGCTGGGACACTGATCTCTGAATGATGCAGCCAGGCAGCTTCAACCAAGAGCTCAAAGCTGGTGAGAATCGCATGTGCAACCAAAAATCAGACCAGTCCTGTACCTGCTGCAGGAGGCAGGCTCCACACTGCAAAGATGCATTTGCAAGCAAGTCCCTTCAGCTCTTCTCCTTACCCATGTACTCTGTGAATGCTTACACACATGAGTTTACACCAGGACTAAGGAGCCATCAGACACATGGAGGACAGCATGTACAGCTGAGTATCACATGGCCGGCAAAAGGCCACACTCTGCAAACTAGCTGATGGCTTTGTGGAGTAGTCAGACGCTTCCCAGTTGCATTAAGCAGTCAGTGCACCCACGGAGCAGCCAGGGCAAAGCTGCCAGAGCAAAAGAGTCCCAGCAGAGCTGCTTGCTCCCCACCTCGGTTTGGGGCCAAGAAAGCAGCTCAGATGCATGCATGGTGGCAACTCGGGTAGCTCCTGTACTCCTCCATGGACTTGACCCTGAGACTCCCTGCCAGTCTGCCTGTGTCCCTGGGGGAAGTAGCTCCTCTCCCTACCTCCATGGCAGATGTCCCAGGCCACAAAGAAGAGATGGGCTGTAGCCAAGGGAGGAATGCGGACAGAGAGTGAAGACCAGGCTAAGCTGTAGGGAGGACAGCTCAGACCACCATAGCCGTGGAGGACATGAGCACAGGATCCCGCCTGCCTTTCTCTTCCTGTGTCAGAAAGTTTAAGGACTTTGGGGGATTTATTTTACAACACAGATGAAAAGCATTGCATTTCACCAAAAGAGCAATGAGAAAAAACTTTTTAGTGCTTAAAATGCCAGCATTTCTAGGCCAGTGGCACATGAGCAGAAGGAGAACGGCATCTGCAACTCCACTGGATGATGCTGCTTAGTGTAGGCTGATCGTGGAGCCGTGCCGACTGGTCACTCCAACTGGAGAGCAGAGAGGGATGGGATGGGAGAAGTGTCTCCTTTAACCCTGGCCACAACATTCCTGCTCCTCGGGGGGAATTGGAGAGCGAGTCACATCCTCTGTGTCACCCCACATCCTGCCCACACTCCAGACATGCAGGGAAACTTATCATCCGTCACCGCGCCACAGCCCTGGTCTCCAGGGCCCCTCCTCCCTGTCTGGGCACAGGACTTGCTGCAGCAGCCAAGAAAGGAGACAGCATAGTGCACACACCGTCTCGGCTCCTCTGCTCATACCCAGCTGGAACAAAGGCATCATCCGTCACATCCCTCAGCCATGCTGCACACCAGACCTCAGATGGTGGAGGCACACGTCTTTGTGCTGTACCACTTGCCGAGAAAGAAGGCTTTCTAGTCTGGCCCACTTGGGATGCTGCAGGGGAAGAGCAGTGGCAGCATGCAACCGCCAGTTCACCATCCCCAGGGTCAGCAGTCAGAGGAGGGCATGGCACATGGGAAGCCCTTCAGTAGTGTCAAGCGGACACAACCGGCCAAAACTGTTCCCCCCTTGGCAGAGCCAGGATGATAAGTAGGTTGAACCCATCACTAAACCACTTATCATAGATAAACTTCAAAGAATAGGAACTCCTTTAGTCTCCAGGATGCCAAGGGAGGAACCAGGGAAGCTGGGAAGACCCACAGCATCCCCACCTAACCCCAGACACTGACCACATCGCTGAGAGTGGTATCTAAATGCTGCAAGCACAGCATGGGAGCCTGCTAAGGCAAGACCAACAACACGCTGGGGTTTAAGCTATTCATTGTAAGGGATGACATGCATCCCCTGGGACAAGCTTGGCTTCTGCTGCAGCAGAAAGAGGTGGAGAACTCCCTTCTGCTCAGGCGTTGCCCTCCCACCAAGAACCCCCCACCGAGAAAGAGGAAGAGTGACCAGGGTGCAGCAAATGCCAAACATTCCCGCTCCAGGGAAGCCACGGCCCCCCCGCTCCCACCCCCACTGCCTTTCCTGCAAAGCAAAGCTTGATGCTTTCCCACGCACGCTCGCCCCAGCTCTCCAGCCTTGGCCGTCTTGCTTCACCAGGGTTTAAGCCCGTGATTTACAAAAGATGTAAGACTCCTTGAGAGCCCCTGGCTTCAGGCCTGCCCCTCAGCCCTTCCCTGGAAATCCTTGTTTCTCCAGACGACAGCAGAATCATGCCCAGACAAGTGGAACTGGACAAAGCATGCAGTTCTCTGCTGGGTGCTACTTGCCAAGACACGCACCTCCGGGCATCTCCTCTCCAGCCTCCCATTCCTATCAGGCGCTTCATGCTCTTTGGTGGCTACTGCTGTTGCAAGAGGCCAGGAGGTTCCTTGTGACAGAGGGGTGGGCATAAAGGCTCTGGTGAAATGGCCCTTTGGGAAACCCTGGCCTCCATCTGATTAGATACAGGCAGCCCAGGCTTCCAGGAGCAGCAGGTTAATCAGTTAATGGCTGAAAGGATCCTGGGCAATGTGCTGCGCAAGCCGTGGGGCAGCCCCAGCCGCACAGCCCCCGGGGCAGCCACTCTTCCTCACTGGGGCCAGATCTGGGAAAACATCTGTTCTGATAAAGAAAGTGCTTCGCCGGGGAGGCGGCAGGCCCAAGCCCATCCGCTGCTCCAGCCCGCTGACAAGGGGCTGCTCCGGGGGGGCTGCCAGTTCCTCCGCCGCACCCAGGACACATCAAGGGCCAGACATTGGGTTTAATGGCCTGGAAACCAACTGGGGATTGGAGGGGGGGTGTGTCTGATTCCCCTGGCCCCAAACAGGAGGCTTTCAGAGCTCAGCCACAGACCTCAGGATGGCCCCATCACCCCACAGCGCCTGCCATGCCCAGTGCCATGGGCACCCGCTGTCACCCATGGGGCCAGCAAGGGTTGCCCCAGCGTTGCACCCACCTGCCCCTCACTACGAAAGGCAGCATCAGGCTGGGCTGGAAACTTGTGTATGCTCAGGTAAGAAAAGAGGCAGACAGAATTTCAGGGGGTCTGGGGTCTGCACGGCACCGGGCCACGTGCATTAAGGCTGCACATCACTCCCCCCTGCCCCAGGCAGCGCAGTGCCCCACACGGCTGTTGTAGACCCCCCCAAGGAAAGGGCACTGCAGGCAGGCGCGGGACCAGAGCCGACGTCTAACAGGTATGAGCCCGGTTCTGGACGAGCCCGTTCTGCCCGCCGGCGTGAAGGTGGCTGGGCAGAGGCACCGAGGAGGCAGAGGACCGAGGCGGACGCTCCCTCCCGTTGCAGGCTTCCCGGCTCCTCGCCGGCTCGGCTCTGGCCCGGTGCCACGTGCGGCGAGCCGAGCTGTGACATGCACACGCAGGCAGGAGCAGGCTCCGGACCCTTAAGTCGCTCCAGGGGATTAAAGCAGCATGCGAGCCGTCTCTGGGCAGCCATGACTATCATGCGACAAATCCTCTCCTCCTGCAACCAGCCCTCCGCCTGAATCGCTGGAACCGCACATCAGTCGGGCTCTGGCTCCCGTAACCCGTGCAGCTCCTCACAGGGGCTGCCCGGTGCCGCGCTGGGCCTGGGGAACGCTCGGGGACAAAACCCGCCGCACCTCAGCGCTCAAAAAAAAGTGCAGCCGGGACCGCCCAGGCGAGGGGGCAGCGGGGCCGTGGCGAGCCCCGCGGGGAGCGCAGCATCCCGCGGCTGCCGGGGCGCGCCCGGCCCGGGTCAGCGCCCGGCGGCCCCGAGCCTGGGCACGGCACCCCGATGCGCGTCCCACCCCGGGACCCGGCCCTGCCGGCCGGCCTCCGCCCGGCTCCCCCCGCCTCCCCCAGCCTCCGAGCAGGGGCGAGCAGCGGGCGGGCGGGCAGCCCCGCCGCCGCCGCCGCCGCCGCCGTCCCCGCCGCTGCCCACCTGGCGGAGGGAGGCGTCCATCGGCGGTCTCGCCCCGCACCGAGCGCTGCCGGCCGGCTCTCAGCGCCGCATCGCCGCGGCCGGGCAGGCACGACTCGCCGGCCCCGCGCCGCGCTGGCTCCGCCTCGCCGGCCGCGGGCAGCGGGGAGCGGCGGGGCCGCCCCGCTCCGCCCCGCTCCGCCCCGCTCCGCCCCGGGGCGCGGGGAGCGCAGCCGCTGCGCCCATGCGGCTGCGGCTGCGGCGGGGCTGGCCGGCTCGGCGTGTGCTGGAGCGTTCAGGAGCGGGGGAGCCGGCCACGCTGGCTGGGGGGAGCCAGCATCTGGAGGCGGAGATGCTGAGAAGGGTTTGGGGTGCGGGAGGCGCCGGCTGAGCCCGAGCGGCCAGTGCCACGCACGGGCATGCGGCGGGGAAGAGGGACCACCTCTGTATGCAGCCATAGCAGCCAAGCGTGGGGTTTGGAAGGACAACTGACGTCTTCCGGAATAGCAAACGTTTTGGGTTCAGGGTCCCTTCAGCAGGTCAGCGTAGCGTGATACCGTGAGAGAGACTGTTAACAGGAATCCTGACAGTGCTTCAAAACCACGTATCAGATCTGAACAGCTAGCGTAAAGCAGCAGGCCAGGTGAAGTTTGTCAAAAAAGTGTGGCCAGATCGCAGCCCACGAGTACCTACACTGTGGGGGGTGTTCCTTGCAGGAGCAATAAATTATTTCTTTATTCTGAAAGAAAGGAGGAGATCAAACAAAAAGGGGGAGGGTTTTGCGGTTGGGATTTTTTTTGGTGAATAATGTGCTTTTTGAACTACTTAAAAGACATGGGGTTCTGAGGGAGGTGGCAGTATCTTGTCCAACCTCTGCCACATGACAGGGTCACACCTAGGCCACTGCAACAGATGCCTGTGACGACCACCCCCACCAGCCTCTTCCCTCTTCACTATCTGGACCTTTTGGTAAGGTTTCCTAATATGTGTCACTGCCATGTGTCCTTCCATTTTGATATCAAGTCACTGAGAGTTACCCTGGGCATGACTATTCAATCTCTTTTGTACTGGCGCTGGATTAGCTTAATTACACCACTTTCCCTGTCTTATGAAAACATCATGCAAGACGGCGCCAGAAGCCTAACTACAGTCCTTATCTCACATCTAATACTTCTATCCGCAAGGCCAATTACCCTGTTAGTGAAGGGGATTAGATCAACTCAACACTGATTTGTCCTTGACAGTTCCCGCTGCAGCCACGCGTTTGTCATCGGGCTGTTTCTGCCGCAGCCAGCCTTCTCCCTGTGGGAGGGCAGTTCCTCCTCCGCTATGGCTGCTTCTGCAGACCATTCTGGCTGTTCAGCTTCTCCCTTCTGGGTGGTCACCAGCAGGCCGTGGAGCTCCTCACAGCCATGGAAAAGTTGAGGAGCATACCTCTCCTTTACCTCTTCTGCCTGCCTGCCAAGGGTCTCCACCAGCAGGCATCTCCAGCACCAGATGTCCCCTCCCGGTCTTCTCCAGTGGAGAAACATGGTTCCTGTCATCCAGGAGTGGGTTGCCCATCAAGGCATGACCCTCACAGGTGCACGTCAAGGGAGATCTGACAATGAAGTGGCAAGCTAGCAGCAAACCTTTTCCCAAACACGTCAAGCAACCCAAATGCACTCCTCGTAAAATCAGGGCCTTACCCTTGTTTCCCAGGCCAGGGTCCTTGTGAGCTCCCTTTCCCTTTCCTGTTCATCAGCTCCCAGAGGGTGCTGCAAGGTTGTGTTTACACACACACTGTTGAAAGAATTTCTAAGCCCGTAACTGCTGCAGTTTTCAGCACAGTGACAGTGATGCAGCACATGTATAGCTGGGCTGTAAGGGAGCAGCTGCTGTTCCAGCCTGAGAGACCTCCCTGCAGCTCTGAGGCAGGGGGCTAATAGGGCTTGGAAAGCCCAGGGCTGGGTAAAGAACCAACCTTTCAAAAGACTATGTTTTTAGTATTAACACTACTGTCGAGTGACACCTTCTAAGAGGGAAGGAGAAGGTGGCTCAACCCCATTCTCAGAACAAAGTAGCTTTCCAAACTATCCAGGCAATAAATGTTGGATTCCCCAAATGCAGCAGCAGTGACTGATGCTGTCAGCCCTGTGCTCCATCAGCCTGGTAGGAAAGGTGGCAAGAATCTTGGTAAAAAATTTACACCTGATATTTGCTCCTTTCTGTTATGGGATTAAATTGCTAATCCTACATTCATCCAGTCCAGCTGGAAACAGGGATGTTTGAACTGTCTCCTAGATCTCTTTAGGTGCTGCTCACCGGGAAGGCATGGCTATGACCATCTGCTTCTTCACAGAGCTTTGGTAAGCAGGCGAGTGCTGACTCGCCATCGCTGGCCGCCCGGACGCTGCCACCACCTTGTGCCTGGCACCTCACCTCTGCCACCCCCGCAGCTCTGGGGCTGGCTGCCACATCAGCAAAGTGACAAACACAAAGCAGTCAGCGAGGGCTGCCATGGGCCCTACCACACAGGACAAGCCTGGGACCCCTCTCCAGCCCATCAGCCCCCTCCCCACCTCGGGGCCGCCTCCTGCCCCTGAGCCTGGCGCAGCAGTTCTGCGTGTGTGTTCAGCAGCGATGCCAGCAACCCAGCGAGCTGCCAGCCCTCCCGCCAATCCAGCTGCAGGTGGCACAGAAACCAGGGTGCCATGGCTGTCCTCCTCTGCTTGTCGACAGGGAGCTGGGCTCTGGCAGAGGAAAGCCAGGGCGGGCAGGTGCTGGGGGTCTTGGTGATGAGCTATTCCTGCATCCGTGAAAGGAGCAGCCCTCTGGTGCGGCAGGCAGCAGAGCCCCGCACCCAGCCCTGGGGGCAGCAGACAGTGAGTCAGCTTCCTGCTGGGCTTTCCACGCTGAGGGAAGGTCGGTGGAGGACTGGCAGGAACAAGCCGAGGCAGGAATTCCTCCTGGACACCAGACAATATCCTAATTTCCTCCTCTGCCACGGGCCTGGCACACGGCTAGGAGGCGGGCAGGCCAGCGTGCCCCAGCTGCGGGTGGTGAGCATCTGCCAGGCTTGCTCTCCCATCACCTGCGAGGGAACGAGCTGTGACACCTCGGCCACGGGTGCCACCTCCCCAGTGGCTTGTCAGAACCGTGCTTGTAGGGTGGGGAACTGATTCCCTCCGCCATCCGCCATCATCCCTGGGATGATCTCACTTGGGAGAGCTGGCAGCAGAGGCAGGATACCTTGGACCCAGCCAGGGGCACAGGGAGGCACGGATGCAGTTAGGAGGGCACCAGGGCTCTGTCGCGCATCGCCACCACCGCAGCCCTCGCTGGCAGGCCATGCTGCTTTGCCAGGGTCACCAAATCCCTCCTTGCCCAAAGCACAGGGCAGCCAGGAGAGGGGTCTCAAAAAGGGGGAGAACTACTGAGAAGCAGTGGCCAAAAATCATGCGTGTCCCTTTGCAGGAGTGGCCTGACCCTGGCAGAGCACCAGACACCAAGGCGCTCTCCTGCCACGGACCACACGTGTGCGAGGGGAAGGGGACACGCAGTAGGGCAAACGCTGTCCCCACAGCCCTGGCCCCCTCCCCACTCCAGTTTCACAATTGCTTGAAATCAGCTTGAAAAAAGAGCAGTTCCTCCCTTCTCCTGTTCGCAGCCTGCAGGGAGCCCGGCCACGACTCAGACCAGGGCAGGGTCCGGCCAGGTCAGCTCAGGCTTGGACTGCCCCAACTCAGCACGAAGCTGTGGACCTCCCCTCCTGCCCCGCTTCTCACAAGCCAGCCCTGTCCCTGCAAAGTGAGGATGGTGGCGATCAAAGCTGTGCCGAAGCTCTCCCTGCCCGGGGTTGCTCTACGGCAGGAATTAGCCCAGGCTCCTTGGGGACAGGATCATGTTTGTACCAGATGTGTCCCTGCTCCCGAGGAATGTGATTAAGGCTGCCTGGAGAGGCTTTCACAGGGTCACACCAAGCACTGCAGCACCTGCTCCCCCAGAGAGCGGGAGTGCGAGGGGGAGCCCTCCTTGCAAGGGGGGACAGTGCGGGGTGGGGTGTGTTTATTTGTCCTGGGCATCTCCCTGGTTCCTGTCTCACTTCAGCCACCATTAGCAGCGAGCCTGTCTCACCGCAGCGCAGAGTGCTGCCTTTGCATGCTACAGAGCCAAGGCCAAGGGCAGCTCCATCCCTGCTTAGTCTGACCACAGCAGGAAAAGCCTTTTATCCCATCCAGGCGCAGGAATGCCCTTCAGGGCTGCCCTTTCTCCTTAGGTCAGGAAAACAGGATGTCTTCTTCATTTTCAACCTGAGCACAAGAGCAGAGAGCTGGAGCAGATGGGCCCAGAGGGTGGATGGTGGGAACATCCACCCCACTGTCACTGCGTGCCACCCCTTGGCCTCTGAAGCATCCTCCTGAGCTGTGCTACTGGGACCAGCACTAGCTGTGACTTTCTACCAGCCCCATTTGCACTTGGCCGTGCTGGACAGACCAAACCCATAATCAGGTGTCTCCAGCTTTCTCTGCAGATAGAGGTCCCAGTCTTGTTCCCCAAACCCAACCCATTCCTCCCTTCCCTGCCACATCCCAGACCACACATCCATCTCCCAGCAGCGATAAGCCAAGGTTCCCTGCCACTGCTCCCTTCATGCTGCCACAGGTTTGTTTGGGGCCAAAACGTATCTGTGTGTGGCTTTTACACCTTGGTCGTGAGAAATGTAGTCGTGGCGGCGAGATCGCTGAATAAGAGAGCTGAGCTGCACAAGGCTATAATTACAGTAGGAATATGCGAGGATGAGGCCAGCCAAGCACATCCACCTAATTTCCTCTCCTATTAAGCCTGCCCTGCTTTTGTTTGACCCAGACCAAGCCTTGCTATTAATGGCATGATGCTGTGGAGGTCACAGATGGCTCTGTTATAAACAGCCTTATGGACTCTGCTTAACTGGGTATATAAGCAGGGCTTTGCTCACAGATACCATTACTGCAGGATTCATGCTGTAGAAAGTGTGTCAGCCAGCTGTGGTGCAGTCACTTCCTAGACTGGGCTGTTTTACCAGACACGGGTAGCTCTCTGTCTTTGTCTCCGGCTGCACCCAGGCAAGCAAGCAAGGAGGTTAAATGGTGTCATATCACTACCCCTGGCTGTGGCCAAGGTCTGCTGATGGGTGCTGGTAGCCAGAGCTCAATACATTTCCTCTTCCTGATCTTGCCTGTGCAGCTTCAGCCTGCAAAATCATTTCTGTGCTAAAGGAGAGAGCTTTTGTCCTTTGCTGTGCACCTGCAGCCAAAACAATGCCAATCTCTGCCCTGTTTTGGTGTATGGTCCCCTTGTAAGTCCCCAGGAGGCAACCTGCAACGCTGGGCTACTGGGTTAGCAAACCCAGGGAGCAGGCAAGGCTGTGCTAACACCTCCTGTCTGCCAGAGTGCCCAGTCTCGAGGTCCATTTCAGGGCTAAAAAGCAAGTGCAGCCCCAGTTCAGAGCACTGGGAACTGGCCCCAGTATCTAGCCGTCTGTCCTTGCTGGGGACAAGAGCCTGTCACAGCAGGAGCTGGCTGCTCCCCAGCCTCTCCCACCCCTGGTGACATTGCTGCACCCTGCATGCTGGAGGGGGATATCCTCCAGGGACACTGGGCTGATAGATGAAGGCAATCATCCAGCTGGGCTCCCACAGCAGGGACCACAAGGTCCCCCCCCTCTGCAGAAGACTACAGAGGGGAATTACCTGTCCATCCTGCTCAGTGGCAAGGTCACATCTGGCAGCCCGTAGCCCAGGAGGTCACAGAGGACCGTGGCAGGAGTGACGGGGGGTGCTGTGCAGTACTGCTGCTCAGTGCTTCACCTTGCTCCAGCTCCTGTGTGGCCCCCTCTGAGGGAGGCAGGACACGCATGGGTGCCAGCCCACTTCCCTGCTGCTCCGTGAAGGGGAAAGTTTTGGCAGCCACATTTCAGAGCTCAGGCTGAGCCTGTCCTGACCTTACAGCAGCATTGCCCTTCTCTGCAGGGGAGCTCATGTGAGCCACCTCTGCACAGCGAGACACAGCGGCTCGTGGGTAGGTGCACCCCAGCCAAAAGCGTGCACGCGGATGGGGGAACCTTGTACAGGCACATAAGCAGTGTCCCAGCGGTGTCCCCAGTGAAGAGCTCCCAGCCTGGGGCCACTGGCTGCCTCCCCACGGGGTCCCGGCACCAGGCAGGAGGGCTGGGCACAGCCCTGGCCAGCTGTCCGAGCAGGCAGGACTTACTCACTGAGCTGGCTGAAACATCGTGGTCAAGGCTCCCACTCCCATGGGCAGGCAGGTGGAGGTGGAAGGGGAACTGTTAGGGTCAGACCCCTGTTTCCAGGGATGCTGTCCCTGTCAGAGGTTTCTAACAGAAGGTTTGCTCCCATTCCCCATTCTCACTCCCTTAAGAGACCATTTACTTCTCCTAAGAGTCCCTTTGGGGAGCAGTCCCAGCACAGGTACCTAGGAGTGCCGGAGGGCTGAAGAGCTTTGGAAGGACAATACATTGGGAGGGACAGGGCAGCAGCACAAGGCAGCAGGCAGACAGTGAACTGCCAAAAGCTAAGGAGCCTCCCTCTTGCCAAGGCCAGACAAGCCTTTCGGACAAATTCAGGGCCGTGCATAGTTGTACTCACTTGTATCGAAGAAATGTGCTATCCAAGCCTGTGCCCCGTGCCCAGGATTCAGGCATCCCCGCGAGACAAGTGTCCTTTGCTAAGACTTGTGTGAGGGAGAGGGACTGGAGGAAGCTGCATCTCACCCCTACAGTCCCTGGCAATGCCTGCGGGGCAGGCGACCGGCTCCTGGAAAGGCTGTCTCCAGCGCGAGGGACACGTCCGAACCTGCCGTTCCCATGGAGAGGAAGGTTTGTGTCCATGCCCGAGGAGGACAGGTTCCTCCCGTGGCAGGCAGCAGGGCCCAGCTCAGCCCTTTCTTCTCTTCCTGGTGCCTCTCCTGGGGCTGGTGAGTCCCTTCTTTTAAGTGACACAGAGGGGAGGTGGATGGAGGGCAGAAGGGGGCAGAGAGTGTGGGGCTGACACCATGGCAGGGTCGTGTTGGGTCAATGGTGCTCAGCAGGACTCGCTGGTGGTCCTCAGCACCTACAACAGCGAGCCGGACCCCGGCGCCCATGAGCTGGGGCCAATCTTTAGCTGGTCTCTGGGGCTTCATACACAGGCAGCTTCCCCCTCGGCATCAGCTCTGCTCCCCTCAAACTGGTGCAACCCACACTTAAACAAACCCACTTGCAGACACATGGGGAAGGCAAACGCAACCAAAGCTGCTCTCGCCCCTTCCAGCTCACAGTGCGAGGAACATGCAGTGCTGCTGCCTCCTGACATTTTCACCTGTCCCCCCAGGTGCTGGGCTCGCAACCCCCTCCTCACTGGGAAGAGGGAAAAGGATTTTTTAATTTACTTTTATGGAGTTTGAGTTCCTGGATAGCAGACAGCATAGTCCAGGCAAGGACTTCCAGATATACAGGGGAAAGGGGAAACTTTGACAGTGGCACTAGTTCCTGGTTTTGTCATGGGGATGGTCTTAGCCAGCAATTTCTTTAACTTCCCGGCCACACAGCTGTATGAACGGGTGCCAGTGGTATCTCACAAGAGAGATGTGCCAGCCCCTCCTGGCTGCAGAGAATAAAAATAGCTGGAGAAGATAGCTTGAGTGTACTTGAACCCAGGTGGCAGAAACAGAAACCCAAATAGTTCGCCTAAACACACAATGGTTTAAAATAATACACTTGATAGTTTTGGGAACAGAATGCCTATTTTTAGTTTTCCAGACAGGCAAGGGTGGCTGCTTACTCTTGTAAAGATAAACCTCTTTTCAAACAGCAAAGAGGTGGGAAAAGCTGCCGGTCGGAGTGCAGATCTGGTCCAGCACGACCAAGTCCCCTTCTAGGGAGCAGAAGAACACTTGCCTCATCCCAGAGCATGTCCCAGGGCACCTGGGGGGCCGCAGGCATACAGGCTGTTCTCCCTCCACCCTGAATCCCCTGGGGCTGCAGGCAGCCTCTCCGCTCCTCTCCCTGCACGGCACCAACATTTTGCAGTCCAGTGTGCTCCCTGGTGTGGCAGCACCCAGCGGCCTCTCCCTTCTCTGGTGCTGAAAAAGTGAGGGTACCCCACTGAGCTCACCCCTTGCAGCTCCCTCACTCCTCCCACCCCAGCCCACCCCTGTTGCCCTCCTCCCCACCCACCCGCCATCTCCTCTCCAGCAGGGCAACCCAGATCATCTGAGCTGGCCAGACGTCCCATCCCTCAAAGCATCACGCCAGCCTTTGGTAGCACCGTCTGCTGGCTGAGCCCACATGTGAGACCTAAACCAGAGCATACACAGCAATCCTGTGTGCAGCAGCTCTTGCATCGCATCCTGGTGCACTGCGTTTTCCAGCGCATCCAGAGCCCAGGACTGTGTGGGTGACCTACGATCCCAGCTACCTCCTCTCCATCACCGTGGCCGTCCATGGAGGCCTTCTACTCTGCCCTGGAAGGGGAGATCAGCACCTTCGTGAGGCACATGCAGCAGTGCCGGCAGGACTTCGACCTGCGCAGCCTGTACCACGTGCTGTTGCTGGTGCTGCCGCGGAGCCCCTCAGGGAAGGTGGAGAGCTGGCAGCACCTGCAGAGGCTCGCCCAGTGCCAGCCCGGCTCAGCCAGCCCTGATGTGGCCAGCTACGTGGGCTGGCTAGCCTCTTACCTGCAGCATCTAAGCGGGCTGAAGGAGAGGTTTGACGCCAGGGTGGTGGTCCCACTCTGCAAGAACTTGTACATGCACGAGGAGCCAGCTGCCCGCCCCACTCGGCGGTGCCCCCCAGCATCCATCCCGCACCTGGCCGCAGAGCTCTTTGCCCACCGGCGTAATTGGGGGCTGCTGCTGCGGGGGGGGGCCCTCAGCGAGCGGGTCTTCAGCCCCCAGAGCCTGTGTGACCTGCGTGGCTTTGTCGGCATGGGGCCCTTTGTGAAGGTGTTGCGGCTGGTCCCTGATGTCTTTTACCAGAGCTTGGCCACGGCGGAGCTTGCCCAGCGGTGGGTCCGTCTCCACCGCAGCAGGTACAGCCTCTCCCTTCCACCATCACCATCACCACGGCTGCCACAGCAGCCACCAGTGCGGGGCAGAGCAGGGCTGGCTCCCAGCACTGTGCAGCCCCCACTGCGCAGCAGAGCCCCCCAGCAGCCCAGCTCTCCCCCGGGCTTGCCCAGCCTCTTGGTCCCGCTGCGGCCCGCGGGCGCATGTGGCAGCGCGGGGGTGTTGCGAGCCCAGCTGCGGGAGAGCCGGGAGGAGCTGCTGGCCCTGCTGCACCGCGGGGAGAGGGCAGCCGCCCTGCGTGCCCAGGTCCATGACATTGCCCGGCGCATCCACGCCCTGCGCCTGCAGCAGCAGGCTGAGGGGACAGATCTGCCCCAGCCCTGGCAGAGCCCAGGTACGGGTAAGGGAGGTTGCCAGCACCATTCTGCCTTGGCCGAGGAGCAGCAGAAGAGCCTGGAGCTGGAGGAGTACCACCACAGCATCCTGGAGGCCGACTGGCTGCTGGAGCTGGAGGTCAGGCCCATCCTTGTCCGGAGGATCGATGCGGTAAGGGGCGAGCGCTGCCTCTGCTTGCACTCCCTGCCCTGCATCCTAGGGTGACAGCGGGGGCACTGCCACGGGCAGGGGAGCTGCATGGAAAGGGCTGGGCATCCAGGTGGAGACATGGATCTTGTGAGACTGGGTGGAGCCATAACCTCTCCAGTCCAAACCGATGGCCCATTGGGCAGTCCTGGGCATTCAGGTGTGAGGAAGGAGAGCCGTGGAGTGGGGGGAATGGGAGAGGGAGCATTTCCTAAGGTGGTGGAGCAGCCTGCGGGAAACATTCGTGAATCTCCCATTCAGCCCACCTGGATGCTCAGGAGCCAGGCACCCACGCTGCCTCCTCTCCCGCAGGTTCAGCAGCGCTGCCGAGACCTGGAGAGGATGTTGCAAGGCCAGGCACCGCCCGCCCCACAGCAGGCCCAGGTCAGAAGCGGGACGGCCACCACCCCTGTGCCTCGGCGGCCTCAGCCCTCTGCCACGTGCCCCATGGCAGTGGCCAGCCCCAGGAGCAGCCAGCAACCCTGACCACGGGAGGTGGGACCACTGCCTACTCCCAGCAGCAGCACCCAGGACAGCACGACTGGAGGACATCCAACCCATCACCACGTGGGCTGTGGGCAGCCAGCAGCTCACAGGGACCTGGCTCAGCTCCTGCCTGGGGAGAAAGCGTGGAGGGAACGTGTGTTGAATGAGGTGTTTCCTCCATGCTCAGCCAATGGCCCTGCCATTTGGCGTGTGGCTATAAGCTGGGTAAGGAGATGGGCACTGAGCGCTGCTGAGCGCACTGGCACATGCATGTGCACATGTATGGATGCACACAGGCGTGAATACGTGTTTCTGGTTAAATATGGGGCTCAGCCTCTTGTTTCCAGCAGCCAGCATGGGGGTTCCAGCTGGGCCTGCAGTAACCAGCCTGCTTGGTGATGGAGAGCCCACCTCCATGCTGGTAGTGGGTGACAAGGTGACAGTCCCCACTCCAGCTGGGGCTTGCTCCCTTGCTGGCTGCTGTTGTGGGCAAGAAACAGTTTTGTGTTGGGGAATTTCAACCAATTTAATTTATTGCCAATTAACAAACAAAAGCGGAGAGCCAGACATGGTTCCTGTGAAGAGTTTATTGGTGTAGCTGTTTCCACTACAGTCAGAGGAGTCACAATGCACAGCGACAACAGGCCTCCTACACTACATGGGGAGGACAGGACACAAACGGCCACAGACACACAGAGACACTTGTCTCTCCGCCTCGGGCCCTGCTGGGGGACCAGGCTGTGGGGCAGGAACCTGCTGTGGGGGAAGGTTTCTCTCTCTGGTGGGATATTTCTACAGCCTCCCAGGGAAGGCGTCGGACCCTCCCGGTAATGAAGCACCCACCATCTCTCACAGGAGCCAGGCTGATAAGTGGGAACCGGGGCAGTGGCTTGTCCCAAATCCAATGGTGAAGCGAGCGTCCCAGCCTCCTCCACAAGGGCATTCCGGGTTCTGACCATCAGGGAGAGGCTGGGGTGCCCATCTCCTCTGGCACTACCTTCAGAGCCACCGTGGGCAGCAAGGGCACCGTCAGCAGTTTCTGAGGCAGCTCTGAATGGGGGCTGCTGGCCCAGGGAGACCCCAGGGGACAGCCCTGCCAGGGGGAAAGAAGTTCACAGCTGCCCAGAGGTGATGGGGACTGAGTGCTGGGCACACTGAATACTGCTCCTTCCCACTTGGAGGGCACCCCTGGACGTGAAAGGTCACCCTGGTATGGCAGCAGAATTGGGGCTGGGGGTTTCAGTGACTTCCTTGTGGGGCTGCAGGGAGCCAGACCCAGTGGATCACTCCACAGGGAAAGGGAGGGGACCCAAAGGACTGTTTTGTGCTCCAGCACTACATCTTTTGTATAGCTTCTTAAATATGGTTTGTTCTCAGGGACAGGAATGTGGGGATCAGCAACTTGGATGAAGTCCTGTGACGAGTTTTTACCCATGCAACCTTTGTGGAGGTGCAGAATGGCACGGGACTCCTCTTAGTCCCTGCAAGAGGGCAGGCACTTGACCCTTCAGGATACCTACTTGTTGCCAGCCTCTCCTCCCTGTGTGCTTTTCCTTTGGGAAGAGGGTTGGGAAAATTGGGAGGAAGCAAACAGCCTCTCCCATGCCAAGCAAGAGCTGAAAACAGTCCTGTGGAAGGGTAACTGGACAGATGATGGTCTGGAGGACAGGGCCAGGGTGCTGATCCCTCCTTGCCCATCTGCCAGGCTGCAGCAGCCCCGTGGGCCAGGGGCTGGGGCACAGGCCCAGCGTGAGCACTCCTGGGAGGGGACAGAGGGAGCAGGAGCAAGGCATCTGCCAGCCAAGCAAGGAGGCTGCTAGCCTGGGAGAAGCCCACTGGCTGCCTGCAAGCAGCATCCAGCCCATCCCTGTGACTGCTTGGTGGCACGTGGTGCTGAGACACCCAAGCTTCATGGTAGCGGAGGGGGACACAGTGGCACCAGCTGGCAAGGCTCCCCTTCACCACCTGGAGACCAGGCACAGGCTGCCTCCAGCAGGGAGGGGCAGACCCCTGACCCACGGGCACTTGGGACCTACGCAGCTTCGGGATGTGAGAGGCACCTCTCAGCCCACCAGGTCCAAGAGGAGAGAGACTCACAGCCTCTGCTGAGTGAGCAATGGGGCAGCAGGAGCCGGGGCTGCCTCCTGCAGGCTATGGAACAGCCATTTGTTAGTCCAGGCAAGAGATTGCGTGACTCACAGCAAGTCTCCAGTTAGTCCTTGGGAGGGATGAGCAGGCGTGAGCAGCCTGTCCCACGAGCAGGGAGGGCAGCTCCCAGCTCACACAGGCATGTGCAGCTCGTTGTACTCATCCCGGCCGTCCTCATCGAAGTTCGGCTCTGCATCCTCCGAGTCCAACTGGGGAGAGGCAGAGACCGGGCTCTGAAGGCCACAGCCACCCCCAGCGCAGGGTCAAGCCTGGCACGGAGGGATCAGTGCACAGCGAGCCAGGCAGCTGGGCTGCGCTGGGAAGAGCAAAGCTCTTGCTCCTTCCCCTCCCAACAGGCTCCTTTTTTTGCCCCTCATGCCCATCCATGCATCCCCAGCCTGATGCCCTTTCCTATAAGTGTTCTTGTTTGACAGTGCCCGAATCACTGGGGCTTTTGTCCAGCACAGCAGCTCCTCCCTCCTCCCCTGCTGGCAGCACCCACTTTTGGGTGCTGCTCCAGGCGGCTCTCCAACAGGAGCTCAGGATGTTGGCAGCAGCAGAGGAGCTGCCAGCACTCAAGGAGCTGCCAGCACCCCGGCACTGTGGTTACGTGCTCCTGTGCCAAGCAGCCACAGGCTCTGGTGTGCTGCTGGGCTGTCCTTGCTGCTGTCTCAGTGGGGAAATGGAGTGTCTCTTGATGAATGAGCCACAAATGGGGAGAAGGTTGGAAGAGGAAACCCTTATTCCAGGCCTCTGTGTGGTAGGATCCTCTGTCTCCGTGCCCTAGGGTGCCCATCCATCCCACACTGCACTCCCAGGGCTACAAGCTCTGAGGAAGCCATCCACCCACCTATTGCTGTTGAACAAAGAGAACAGCAGGGAAAGACAAGACTTTGCCTGGCCAGGACCTCCCAGCCTCAGTCTGCCAAATCTCCTCAAACTCACTCCAGTGTTGCAAGCTAGACTGTGAGGACAGTAATCTGCTTACCGCTTTGAGCTCCCTGTCGTGGAAGAAGCGGGGCAGCACAAAGCGTCGCAATGGCACTGTCATGATCAGGACAAAGGGGAAGGCCAGGGATGCCACCGTAGATTTCACCACCCAGAGCAGCACAATGCAGGCCAGTTGAATGCAGGTGAAGAGATTCATCCTCCAGGTCTTCACCTAGGGAGGTAAATCCAGTCTAAGAACACATTCCACACAGATTAATGAAGACCCAACTGGCAAAACATAACCCTTCTGCACAGCATAGTACAGTAACGCAACACTGCTGCACGCTCTACCTGCCTGTACTGTACAGCAAGGCAGAACTCCGTAACACAACAGCCTCTGCGCAACCTAGCAGCATACCCACCTGGCAGTGCAGTGTCCCTACACCCGCTCAAGCAATGCATCACTACTATAAACAGTCTGTCCATATAATACCCTGGCAATACAATCCTCTGAGCAGCCTATCAGCACAAACTTGCAGCCAAGTGGGGTCACCAAGCCAAGCATCACTCTTGCAAAGCACCATCCTCCCCTCACCTGCCTCTTCTTCCTCTGCTCCTCATTACCTGGTTCCCTGCAACCTGCCTTTGCTCACCTTGACAACATAGATGTGGTCAGGGTGGTGCTTGGATGGCATGAAGATCAGGAGCAGCCGCTCGTAGAGCTGGATGCCAGTGAGTGACGTAACCCCCATGTAGAGGAAGATGCCGAAGAGCACAGCCAGTGGGATCTGCCGCAGCACATTCCCCATCACAATGGACAGACCTGCACAGACAGAGCTCAGGGCATGGTGTGTCCCACACCAGCCCCTCCACACAGCACCTAAGCCTCCATCCCTCTCCCTCTCTGTCTGTCCTGGGGTGCAATGGAAAGGAAGCTCATGAGGGGTCTAGCTGGAAGGGTTGCAGAGACGGACTGACCATGGAGGTGTACCGAAGGCTGCCAGAGGAGAGCTGAGTGTAGGTGGGGCCAGTCCTGCAGCGAGCAGGCAGAGCACAGGCTGGCCTGTGGGGCATGGATGCTACCAGGAGATTCAAGTGGTCGGCCCTGAACTGCCCCTTCACTCCTTCACCCAAGCAAAGGCTCACCGACAAGGGCAGCAATAAGCACTCCGGTCACACGCTGCTCCTTCACCTCCTCAATCTTGGGCTTCTCTCCTGGTGCGATGGCCTTGCTCATGACCGTCAGGGCATTGACGTGGGTGACGGAGCGCACCGTTGCCGCGGTCAGCCAGGGCAGCCCGAAGAGTGCGCAAAGCCCCCCCATAGTGCCAATGAGCAGCAGGTCCAGGTGGAAGCCAGAGCCTTTCAGCAGCTTCCTCTCCTTCTTGCTCACAATCAGCCTGGGAAGAAAAAGAGCCTGGGTCAGTGCCATGCCCAGCCCAGTGCCCAGGAACAGCACTGTGGCTGGGGGCAACGTTCAGTCCCTGGAGAGGGCACACATGGGGACAACAAGGAGATGGCTGAGGAGAGGGACGATGGCTGTCAACCTCACGTTAGAGGTTTCCTCCTGTGCTTGGCTGAGGCAGGTCTCCATCACACTGTATGCCAGGAGGAGGGCCAAGAGGTGATGGGAGAACCCAAGAAGGTACAGTCTGAAATGGCCAGGATCCTGCCCTTGCTCTCCCGCCGGGATGCCAGGCGCATCTCTACATGAATAGCACCAGCACCCATCCCAGCCTCGCCTGCCCAGGGGTTAGTGATGGTTGGTGTTAGCGGGGGAGGTACTCACGTAGTGATCTGTGTCTCCATGAAGATAAGAATGAAGACCAGGAGGGCAGGGATGGCAGAGGCAAACATCATCCACATCGGAAAGGTCCCACTGCTGCCCATGGGGTGAACGAACCAGCCACGCTTGTGAGGAGATGTGACCGACAGGCCAGAGGGGACATTCAGCTTCTGGTGGTGTAGCCACAAAACCCAGCAGTTACTCATCAACACACATGTGCCCACAGCTTCACACAGGACTAGCCTTGATCCTCCTGGTCTCCCTGGTCTGAACACCTCAGATGATGAGATAGCCGCCCTGACCTGAGCAGGACTTTCTCATGGATAATCCCCTTCAGTGCAAAACACCCCCTAGCATGGGCCTGTCTCATTTTCATTCAGCTATTGGAATTCCCTTGGTTTTTGTCCAAGAGACCAAGGAAATATCTTCCCTCAGGAACCCCACCCCTCTGTCAGTGCTTGCAGACCGTGGTTAAAATGCTCCTTGACCTCTGCTTGGACAAATCAAGTGTCCTGAACTGCCTACCCTTCTCTGAGGTGGCTCTTCAGACTTTCCAAGCCTCTTCTGAGACATTTTTCCAATATTGTTTTTGCAGTGTGGACCCCAGAACTGGCCACATTCTCTGGAAATGACCTCATTCTGATCATGTTCAGAGGGAATATCATGTTTGTGCTCCCATCAGAGACCACACAGATGCCTTGCTGTACATCGTCCCGACCCTCCGTTCACCAGCATTTGAACTCTTGGCTCTGTGCTGCTCTACAGCAGTTCTTGCTATCTGCCTGCGTGAGCACTGCAGGGAGAGTTTATGATTTGCATTTATGTTAATCAGCATAAGTATGAATAATATTCCTGGAATGCTCGTACTTGAGCTAAGCTGTGTAACTAAGTACCGTTTTCTGGGAAAGCTTTGTACATACATTGAGTTAATACTGAAATGATAATGCTTTTGATAATAATTGTAGAAGTGTAGAAGGGTATGAAAAGGATGTAACAAAGTACATGATTTTACTAACGTCTGATAAAACCAGATTTTTCATTGAAATTTAAATGAATAAAAATGCATTTGGATTCCGTTAAGCCTTGGGCTGTCTTGATAAAAAGCTTGCATGCTGAGCAGAAACTACCTTTCACCCTTTTCCTGATGTTAGTTGAAAAAAATACCAAAACAAAAAGATATAACTACACATCTACTAAAAAAGAGGGGGAAAAAAGGAAACCTGTGAGATGGGTTTGTTTGGTAACATTTAAGTTTATGCATAAACTGGGAAAGAGATCATTGTGTTTGAGATAAAGTGATCAAAATATTTAGTAGCTTATAATCAAGGAGAGTGTAAATATGTTAAGTACTAAACCCATGACAAGGACCCCACTGAAACCACTCTATATGCCACCCCCTTCAGTATGCATAACCAGTTTATGTCTTGTTGATAGACTGCAAGTTTTTAGAGTTACAAAGGAGAAATTAACTGCACTGAATCTCTCCAGTCCCGTAAAGCCTCCCCTACTAACAGCTGGAATACCAGAGGGATACCGGGGCACTCCAGTCCCTGTAGCTCTGGTCCCCGTATCAGCGAGACCCTTGGAGCTTCCCTTCAGCGTGGGAGTGAAGATGAAGGGAGTGTCTCTGTTTGCTTTGCGTTGTTATGGCTAAAGAGGCAGGAAATACAAATCCCCCGTTGCACAAGAGCAGACCACGGTGCTGCAGGGATCACTGCTGGGCTGCAGGAGGGGCTCTGAGGTCAGCGCTGGTGCCTACCTGCGTGTATGTGTCAGTGATGGTGTAATCCACCAGCACCATGACCAAGATAGAGATGGGGATCCCGAAGTCTCCAATGATCCGCCGAGCCTGCAGAACAAACACCCTCGCTGGCAAAGGGAACGGCCCAGCTCTGTGCACCCACCCTGCTACAGGGAGCCTGTGGTAAAGCGAAGCCCCAGATGGGGCCAGGCAGCACTGCAAAGCTGAGCACTGCTGATGAGCAGGGCAAGGGAACCCAGCCTTGACCCACCGCACATCCCACTGCCCGCATAACAAACAGTTCTCCAGCCATGCTTAAGTGACTGGCTAATTGCTCCAGCTGGCCTATTCATGTGGCGCTCCAGGTATTACACAGATGACCAGCATGTACAGAGATGTCCAAAGGGAACAAGCTGTAAGCTCTCCCTCCTATATTCTAGTTTAACAGATTTGTATACAGCCAAAGCAGCTTTCCAAAGGCACAGGGGACTTTTCAGCAAAGCTCACTGGAGCAGGACAGTGCAGATACTATCGACAGCCACCTCTGGTCTGCAGCCTTGGTCAGGCTACCATCCCTTCTGCATGCTATTTAAGGGATTGCTGGTGTTTCTTTGGGGGACGGTCCAAATGCTCGGGAGAACAAAGGGCCGTAGCAAGAAGCATTATTTTTTTGGCACGTCCCTTAACATCTGGGTCCCACAAATTTCTCACCTTTCCTCCTAAGAAACGGCTGTTCTTGAACTTGCGCATAAAGAAGGCAATGAAGAAGGTGCCTAGCATGAGGATGAGGGAAAGGAGAGCGGTGTTGGGCTGCATCCTGATTCCCAGTGACATCGCATCCGCAGAGAGCATGCTGGCATTCAGGCCACTCTGCATGTTCGGTGGGTAAAACTTCAGCAGAGGATGTTCTGCAAATACCTGGGCAGATGAGAGAAGCAGCAGGCACTGTCACTGCAAGGAGGGGCAGGGGGGTACTGTCACTACTGGGGGCAGGGGGATGCGGAGGTGTCCTGCTCTGTGGAGAGGTGAGGGCAGTAGATGGTGGGCGCGGACAATCCCAGCATCCATCACCTCGCCTCGCAACCTACCCAGCTGGAGAGGGCTGGGGAGAGAAAAGTGTCCCCTCTTTAATGCCTCCTGCAGGAAGAGAAGGGGAGACAGGCATTAGGGCTCGTCCTGCCAGCCTTTGTGGTGGCACAGGGGCCAGCTGGGCTGGGGTGTGAGAGGCCAGCAAAGAACTGCTCTGCAGAACGCCTAGGAAAGCTGTGGCTGTGCTGGCCCTGTTCCCCTGCCTCCTGTACGCTAAAGCAGCAGGTTCCTGGGGGACTGAGAGATGCGGCAGCCCATCTCCCTGGGGAAGGTTCACCTTGTACAGTTTGTAGAAGGTCTCGTAGATAAAGATGAGAGAGATGAGGAAAGCAAAGATCTCCTGGGTGAAGGGCGAGATGTAGCGCACCAAGAAGCTTCCCTCAGCTGCCACGATAATGAAGATGAAGACGATGAGCCACAAACCAATCCACACTCTGCCTGTCAGATACTCAATGCCTTGTGTCTGGCAGAACTGAAATGGAAAGGGGAAGGAGTTACTCATGGCTCCTCAGGCTGCATCCCGCATCTCCTCCTCATTAAGATCAGACTCTCCTGGAAAAAAGTATCCATATGTGCTTGGGCATCCAGCACAGACAGTGAATTCAGGGCTGGAGTCACAGGTAAACTCGCAGACTTTGCATTAACACCAGGCAGCTCACACCAAGCAGGTCTTTACTGCTCCGGTCTTTTTAACAGTACCTCCTTCGGTCTCTGCTGAAGCCATCCCACGCATGGCGCTCCCCATCCAACCCATATGGAGGCACCATTACTCAAACACAGCTCTCCACTGGTCCATGCACTCAACAGCACAAGCCTGTTCCCCGCCAAGGAGAGCCTGAGCAGCCTGCTATGTCCCAATGCATGTCCACACACAGCAACACCAAATACTTCCAGCACAAATCACACCCCTCCCTTTGCAGCTTTCCACCACAGACGGTGCCCTCACACAGAGCAGAGGTACACCTTCGTACACCACGACTGGGCAAAGCCAAAGCAGTCAGTCAGAAGTGAGGTCACAGGAGAGCAGAGAAATTTCCACTGTGCAATGGCATCGCCAGCTCCAAACTCTTGACACACCAAGGTGGAAATCTAGCTGTAGGAAAAACCATGCTTTAAAAGCCCAGAAACGGTAGGAGTCAGAAAAAAGGAGAAGGATTAGACCCACTGCTTGGAGGTACGGTGGCACAGGGATGCTTTTAACAGTGAAGAGGTCATGCTACTTGAGAAAGAAACATGTCCATCCTGGCTGGCCAGGAGATCTCTGCACACACCCTTGGGCTCATCCTGAGAGGTGGGAGTAATGTACGTGGGACATCCCAAATGGGTGGTACACTGAATGTTGTTAGGTTCCCATACAAGGAAACCTGGACACAGGTAAAAGTTGTGAATTGATCTTCAAAGGAAGCCCCAAGAACAAGAAAGTATTATGGACCAGTTTTTTAGCTTGCAGCTACAAGTGCTCATTGTGCCAGGATGGGCTGCAGCACAGGGTTGGGGGATGATGCTCCCCTCACAGTCAGGAGGTAGAGGAGTGCTGTTACCACTGTCACACCTCAAGCGGGTCAGCCCACGAGATACAGCAACAGGAGGCAGAAGTCCCTACGGCATGACCTGCAAAGGGTCAGCAGAGCCAGGGCCAGCCTCGCCTGAGCTGAGGGCAGCCGGGCAGGACCCAGGGAGTCCGCATCACCACAGTTCCTTTGGGGAGCTGAGAAACGCCAGCTGCCTTCTCCAGCACGAGGGCAGAGCGAGCGGGTGCCAAGCACGGACACTGCCTCACATGTACCTTGTAAAAAGCTTCTTCAAACACCAGCAGAGGCCCTGAGAAGCCAATGACCAGGAGCGGCTGGGCTCCAAGCAGGGAGAAGAGGATCCCTAAAACCGAGGTGGAGATTATCAGCTCGGAGACCCCCATGAGACCCTCAGTTTTCTCTCCTGGGAAAGAGAACAACGTGTAAGTGTTATAGCCTGGACACAGGCACCGTCACCACAGGCAGACAGGCTGCAGACACAGCTCCAGACAGAGGAGGCAGGTCCCCGTCCCATCAGTCAGAGGTCCCCTGTGTTGGGCAGGGAACACCGAGGGAGCCCGGGGAGCCGAGGCTGGAGAGGCCAAGCGGCAGGGAGGGGACAAGTCAGCAGCCGATGCGCAGTGCCACCGCTCTCCCTGAGCGAGCAGCACCGAAGCCCACCCCGACACAGCATCACACAGACACAGCCAGTGTCCCAGCGTGCAGAGCAGACCAGAAAGCAGGCCCATTACCTAGGAGTCCCCCGAAGGTGATGGCAGGAGAGAGAGCAGCAAAGTAGATGAAGAGAACGGCCGCGAGACACTGGCTGTGCAAGGCGTCTCTGATGTCACTGAGGTATTTGGGGTACCTGCGCTTTATGTCCCGAACCAGACCTCCAAAAAATATTCCGGTCCGCTTCAAAGGGTCGTCCTCAGCTTCCTCCTCTTCTTCCTCAGCTTTCACTTCACACAGCTCTGGAGGTGCACAGAGGGCAGGGCTTGAGCAGGGGCATGCAGGTCTGCCCTTGGGCTGTCCCACTCCCCCATACCCCGTGGAGACCTTCCTCAGAGGCGTTAAGCTGGTGGGCTCTCTGCGACTGCACATCTCGCTGCCCCCAGCTGCCCCCAGCTGCCAGAGCTGCCCACAACCACTGTCCTGCCTCCCCTTGCCCCCCTCCCCGCTGCGGGACCCAGGCCCCGCTCACCCCTCTGCCAGGCTCTGTGAGAGGAGGGCCCACTGGGGCATGCAGGGCACTAGGCACAAATTCTTTTGCCCAAATGTGAGTGGAGAGACCTTTGGCTTCCTGGACAGCCCCCTCCTTCATGGACTTCTGCTCCCTCTCCTTTCTCTTCCTCAGCAGCAACTTCTGGAAGGTGGCAATGGATTTGAGCAAGTCTTTCCCCTCCACCTCCGATGGGGGGATGACAATGCTGCAGTCCAAGAACTCGTTGATTGCGTTGAGAAGGTCTTGACGGTCATCTGCCATGTATGCAGCCTCATGGAAGTGCTGGGAGGGGCAGGGAAAAAGAGAGAGGGAGAAGGCTCAGATTGAGACTGCACCCAGCTATCTACAGCCTGGAAACACAATGCTTGCTGTGACCATACAGTAACAACCCACTCCCTCAACCCACTATTTGTCTCACTACTGCCACTCTATGACCCACACTCCTGAATCCCTCCTGTCCAACTATCCAGTGTCCCACCTAATCCCATGTCTGTCCTCCCTACCCTGTCCATCCTTTCCAGTGACCTCCTTGCTCCTGCTTTTCTCCAAGCCCCATTGCTCTTGCCCAAGATCATGCTCCTGCAGCACCTCTGCCAGCTGCACACTCCACCAGACCACAGGCTGCCCCTCGTGGGATCCCTCCACCAAACAAAATCAGATCTGTGCTTCCCTGCTAGCCTGGTGCCTCTCTTTCCCTAGGCTAGATGCTACACCTGGCCAGCCTGTGCCTGTGTTCACGCCAGATCACTATGGCTGCATCAAGCCAAGATCCTTTTCTTTACAAGCTCTGCATACCATTGCTTGGTCCTGCAGGGCTCTCATCCAGCGCCCAGCTCAGAGATGTACCAGAAGCCAGGCACCACAGAGATGAAAGACTTTCCCTGTCCCTGCAGCTCAAAATTAGGACTCCGCAACAGACCAATATCCTCATAGTCCGGTCTTGGGTTTGTTTTGAGGGAGAAGCTGCTGGAGCCCTAAAGCACCGCAGATAAAGCACAAGACGCAGGACCTGAGCAGGGAGCATAAGAGACTCTTGGGAGTCTCCCCATGGGAGGGGGAGGGAAAATAGGAGTCTACAGCATGAGGGAAGCCATGCAAGGGAAACCAGGCAGAAAAGGGGAGATAGTCCTGACAGCAAAGGCAAGATGACAAGGACAGACTCCAAGGAGACCGTGAGGGGACAGCACTACTGCAGACAGGCAGGGAGGTGCTGGCAAACAGGCGGAAGTGCTGCATTGCCTCTGGAAGGTGCCTGCAGAGAAAGGGCTGGAGGAAGATGAACAAGTGAACAGCCTGTAAAGCAGGTAGGGGACAGCTAAGGTCCTTGTATAACACAGACTCCCTGGAGCCACAGCTTCAAGCTGTAAATGATATCATAGTCTCTTCATGGCGCCAGCCACTGTGTAACCTTGGTATGGCCAGCCCCAGCTGCGGCAGCTGGCTCCCTTCTTCCAGCAACAGAGGAGCAGAGGCTCAGATGAGTGAGATCAGCCCACAAATGCAGTGCTGAAGCTGGAATATGGCACCTCACCTCTTCTGGCTCAAAACATGGTCTCAGCTGAGCCCTCTGCAACTCCTGGGAAGGGATCTTTCAGTTGGGACCCCTCACTGCCCATGACCCACCTGCTCTGAGTGGACCTTTTAGTCCCCAGTTCAGGGAGAGATGTGCACTGGTGGCAGGACAGGCAGGTTTGTTACTCAGTTATAGTTACATTGCACCAGCCAGGAGGACCCTGTGAACCTCTGGTTCTCCTGTCCTGGATGTATGCAGCAGATGCTCAGATTGTTTTTTCTTTGCCTTTAATTCCTTACCAGGATAACAAATTTCACTTTCCTGCTATCTAGCCAGATGGGGGACTTCTAGCAGTGCACATGCTTGGCAGAAAAACCTTTCTGCCTCCTTATTTCTCCTCCTGCACGGATATGCTCCTCTGCATGGTCGCCCCAGCCATGGGACTCAGCTAGAAAGCTTCATCCAAACTCCTGACGAACAGTCCCCAGGCATGGCTGGGTCTTCTCATCAGTGTGGCCTGGGCCAGGCATCATGGTTACAGGCACTGCTCAGACTCCCCTCATCTCTGTGAAACGTGAACTGAACACAGCTCCTCTAACCTTGGGCAGTCCTTTGCTCCTGCTTTTACGTACAGCCCTCTTCTTCATCCAGCCTAGCACTCTCTGTCCCAGTCAAGCATCTGTCATACTCTTCCCTCTGTACTGGAGTATCCTAACATGGTCAATCCAGGCTGCTCTTAAAAATCCCAGGTGCTCATGCCTGCCTGCCCCACCTGCGCCTTAGCACAGCATCTCTCAGCACTCTCATCCCAGGACTGACTTCTGAGGAGCTACCAACGCTCCCTCGCCTGACCCTGCATTACCGCCTGTCAGCTCCTCACCTTGTCGGACATGAGGGTGGAGATTGAGCGGCCAATTTCATGGTAGTCCATGTTGGCCTGGCTCGGTCCCAGCAGCACAAAGATGAATCTGACAGGAATCGGGACCTCCAAGACAGATTCCAGGAAGACGGCCTCATTTAGTCGGACAAAGGCCATAGTTGGCTGCTCCAAGAACTGCACACAACCTACCAGGAGGCAATGTTTTGAGCAGTTAATCACTGGGGTGAGCTGCAGTGGGCTGCCTTTAACAGTGGAAACAGGGGTTTCGGGGATTCCCACAAGCCCTGCAGTCCTGTACTTGTCTCCAGACCACTGACGTAGCATTGAGCTTCATGCCGAGGACTGCTGAGCTTCATGCCAAGGACTGTTCACTGATTATTCTCAAGCAGTGCTACTTTCTTTAGCTCTCCCAGTTAGCCCATTCTTAATCTCTTGTGCATGGGCTCTACTTACACTATAAGGGGCCAATTTTAAATCAGAAGGTTGCTTTCCACTAAGCCACTGCCTTATGGAAGGAAGTCTCTTACATGTTACGTTTATCAAACAAACTTCTAATCTCATCAAAGAATGAAATCAGGTTTGCTTGACATGACCTATTTCCCATAAACCTCACTGCTTGGCAATAATTACATTCTTATCTTTTAGCTTTTTATTAATTGAATCCCATATTAGCTCTGGCATTATTTTGGCTGGGAAGGATGTCAGGTTAAACAACCTTTAGGTACTGGATCACTGTCCTTTCCTTCTTGAGCACTGATGCTATGAGCTTTCTTCTGTTTTTTTCATATGTTCTCTGAATTCCTAGACTTTTTTTTTTTCAGATGAAAATGAGCCAGTTCTCTAAAGACTCATAGGTGCAAACTGCACAGTTTGTTTTACAGTGTCCCCATCTCATCAATGCTTGGCAGCCTCCTCAATTCCTAACAGATTGGTAAGTACTCCTGCATCCTCTAGCACACCAGCCGCTTCCTTCCCATACCGAACACTAATGTTTATTGAATAGTTGTATTTCTCTGGCATCATTACTGATCTTTCTGCCATCTGTGTCAAGCAAAAAGCTGTGTTCTGTGTTAGACTGGCAAATCTGGGCCATCCGAGTGGCAAAGCAAATCCCAAGACACAGCCTTACCTCAGAAATGGCCAGTGTTTAGTTGTCTGACTATTCAAAGTGCATTTATGAAGCTGATTTGGCTTCATCATGGTTAAGTATCAGCTTGGTTGAGCTGTCAAGCCTCTTTGCCCAAGCTTTTCATCTACTGGATAGGGAATGACATTTACTTTGCTTGTAGTGTACATATACACAAAATGTAGCTACATTTGCTGAGATGTTAATGCCAGCAAAGTGCTGAGAAGGACTACTCTTGTGGTCAGAGGGCACCAAGCTCACTGATGCTCAAGCCTACCCACCCATAGCCCAGCCCTCTTGTACAGAGATATATCTCCTGGCAGCGCTATGGCCGATACCCGAGACCTTGCCACCAGCCAGGTGTCACCATAAACTCAAAGCTCCTTGGCACACACAGCCAGCAACCAATACTGGCCAGGGCAGGTCCCAGCTGCTGGTGAGGTGTGAAGAGGCCAGACGGAGAGCAGCGATGGTCAGAGGACAGCATGAGGCCCGTTAGCCGTCAGTGCCTGGCCATCAGTCCCTCAGGCACCACTTACCCCACTTCTGAGCTGCAAAATGGGATGTTCTGGTGAGCCTGGTGGGACTTTCTCCTCTAAGCTTGGCCCCAGCTCCCAGCAGCAGGGTCTGTCAAGCTCTTCACATTCAGTACTTCTTAATTTAAGAAAATAACTACCCCAGCACCCCTTATGCTTACTATAGACAGACAAAATGTGTGCCGTCACCAAAGGAGAAAGTGTACAAGGTTCCCTTCCCAGCTGAACTTTGGGAACATGTACAAGATGTCCAAATACCCCTCAGGAGGGAGGGCACAGGCAGCTGGATGAGACCAGGATCTGAACTGGTCTCTTTTGGCCTTGGGGGTCTTCACATGCCACCTCTTACCCACAAGGACCACTGTGGCCTCTGCATCTTCAGGGATCTTCTCCATCAGCTTCAGGTATTTACGGTGGCCCTCAGAGTTATGGAGATGCAGGTTTTTCTGCCAGGGAAGAATAGAAACAAGTAAGGACGGAGTCCCCATGCCTTGACTTCCCTGCACAGCCTTGCACCCCACTGGCATATCTGCAGTCGGGCTTGCCTCGGCTGCACGCCCAACACCCTGCTTCACAGACGAGGCACCCTCACAGCAAACAGCCACCCTGAAAGTGCCAGGGCCATTGCTGCCATTGCGTGCTCAAGCAGATACTTGCATACAGCGTGAGGCTAAAATTAGGTCCCGAAATCATAACGCAGTGACCTGAT
The DNA here is from genome assembly GCF_030936135.1 of Gavia stellata. Lineage (NCBI taxonomy): Eukaryota > Metazoa > Chordata > Aves > Gaviiformes > Gaviidae > Gavia > Gavia stellata. Next base: position 18,973,416 of record NC_082601.1, on the reverse strand, counting down.
TTCTAGTGCTCCAAGTGATCCGGGGGAGCTCAGCCCTTGCAAGTACAAGGCCCCCCATGAAGGGGCCCAGAGGTGGGCACCAAGGGCTGCCACTGGCTAACAGTTGTCCCCAGGGTGTGGAAAAAGAAGCGGTAACCCCCCATGTCACCCTCACCTCCTTGCACTCGGTCTCATTGGCCTTGGGGTCAGCCATCTCAATGCGCTCTTCCCCCATGAGGGGCACGCAAGTGTCGGTGGTGTGGTTGTGGTGGTGGTTCCCCACAATGGAGTTCATGCTGGAGCTGGAGTGGTTCCTCGGGAAGAAGCCCTCTTTCTCATCATTGGGGTGGCTGAGGGGGAGAGTGGTGGCCGTGAGGGGACCCACCTCCCTTGCCACCTGGGGCTCGCAGATAACCCCGAGCCCTGGCAGCCCTCAGCCACGTGCCACCCACCTGTGCTTCAGCAGCAGGGCGCGCAGCACGTTGGCTCGGTCTTCTGCTCTGATCTGGTCAGAGATGATCATGGTCTCCACCATGAGGTGAGCAATGCCGGGCAGAGTGGTCTGCTCCAGGTCAAGGAGGACGGCACCTGCCAGCAGGAGGGGAAGAGCCCTGCTCCTAGTGTGCAGCGCTCCCCGCTGCACACACACTCTGGGGACACAGCCGTCCCACCCGGAGCCAGGAGCAAGGCTTTGGCTGGGGTATGGATTCTCTCAGTTGAGAAATGCCCCAAGTCCAGGTGTCCCCTGTCCTCTGTGTAAACCCTTGTCCCAAGAGAATCCAAAAGCTCCAAGATGCACTAGTAGCTCTGGTACCTCCCTCTCGTTTTGGTCTCCCACCCTGACCGAACTTGACCTTTCACACCAAAGATGGGTCAAAGACCTGCAGGCCCAGGCACAGCTGAGTGTCACAGCTGCCACGTGCCTGAGAGCAGCAAAGCAAGGCAAGGAGCCAACACAGGCACTCTCGGGCTAATGCAAACCCTGGCAAATGGGCTGCAGGACTGTCTGTCTCTACAGACCCTACACAGAGCCTAGACACGGACACTGTTGGAGTCTCTCCAGCGAGGGGCCAAACAGCGACAGAAGCTGTCCAGCAAAACCTGTCCCAGAGCAAGACACAAACCCTGGCCCACGGTTCCTGACTCACCGTGGGCAATCGTCTTCCTGAGCTCCAACAGGCTGCGGAAGGACAGTGAAGCCACATGGGGTTTCCCCCACCTTGCTGTGTCCTCCTCTACATCCTCCTCAAACTTGATCCAGCGGGCCGTCTCCCTCCAGTGCATCTCCTGGTTCTTATCCACCACCAGCTCGTTCAGCTCCACGAACACCTAGTGCGAATTCAAGCGAGGACATGAGACCTCCCCAGATGCATACAGCTCTATCAACAATACATGGAAAGCCTCAGGTTTGTTCTCAAGGTACCACTTGGTCTAAAGCACTGTCTGAGCAAACATGGCTTAGTTAACCAGAGGTTTGGTGAAAACAAGCAGCCAGAACAAATATCACTGGCAGCATGGCAGAAGCACCAGAAAGCTCCAAGTCAGATGGCATGGGCAGAAGAGAGAAAATGATGCAGTGCTGCACCCCTCTACCAAACCGTGACAGTTTTGTCCTCTGCCTGCTTCTTGGTTTCTCCCCAAATTTCCCACACTTACCAGAGATGGTGGTGTTACTGTGCTGCCAGCTTCCACAACAGCACTACCATTTCTGTGACTCTTTAACGTCTTTCCTAAGGTTGAAGCTTTGTGATTTCAGAGAAACCTCTGCTTTTATTGAAAAAAGTGTCTTTTCAGCCCTCATGATAATGGATAAAAGCTTGAAATGTCACCCCCAAGGTCATGTAAAGAATTAATTATATTGAAAACACATTTATTACTTTACAAAGTGCCTGTTTCTAGTCCTGATTTATGCCTTCTGAACAAGTGTGGGAGGACAGCACATGGATACCTCATGGGGCTTTCTATCCAACTTCTTCTTCTTCTTCTTTTTCTTGACAGATGGAGTTGATGCTAATTTTTTGCTTGTCCTGGTGATCTGACTCCGAGATGGTTTTTTCATCAAATGCCTCCTCACACCAGGGTTATCTTCAAAACGGTGGCCTGAAGACATTGGAAAGGAAAAAAGACCACCAGTGTGCCTAGTGGAAACACACTGTCTGATAGGGAAACACATCCAAGCCCACCCTTCTCTCATTAGCTTATGCTAGCAAAGCCCTGGCAGCTGGACCACTCACCATCATCCTCCAGACCTTTGAAGATCCTTCCTGCCTCATCTACCTACTTGCAGCTCTTCCAGACATCTGACAGCTAATTCCTTCAAGAAGAAGGCTTCTTCCCAGGCTGTGCATACACTGGGGCATCACTGCAAAAGCTTTTATTCATGGTACCTGAATAAGTGGGGCATGAACCCTTCCCATACTTCCTCAACGAAAAGCAACCTGAAGCCTTGTCTGCACAACCCTGTGCCCAGACAGCACAGGCAGGCCCTGGCTGGGGCTCATTTCTCCCACTGGAGGAAGGCCTGGTGCTCAGCAAGCATAAAGGGCAGTGAAGGGGAAGGATATTTAGCTGCTGGTCTGGGAGACGCATAGAAATATCAATGGCTGTTTTATTTAATTGTGCGATGAGACTGTAGGATAACAGTGCAGACTGGGGCTGGCATGGAGGCTGGGCAGTTAACTCCAGCTATCGCTGTTTCTAGATGATCTGCAGTGCCACTGTAATGCCCTCTGAAAGGTCTGCGTTACAGAGTTTGGCTGGCTGAATCAAAGCCTCCTGAAGCCTCCAGACCCACCACCAAGCTACCAGTGCTGTTGGCTAGCCAGCACCCACCAAAACCTGGCTACAACTGTGCCAGCCCCATTTGCAATTCCAGAGAAACAGCACCTGGGCAACAGCCTGCCATGGAAAGTAGTTTCCCTGGACACTGTCCAGAGACAGTAAGTGTGTCTTCCTCAGCACAGACATCCCATAGGGATGGGGAAAGCCTCAGAGCCCTGCTCCAGGATGGGCAGGCTCTCCCAGGTAGATCATGGAGTCAGGGGTCTTGCTCAGCTTCGGTCCATCAAAGCTTGCTGGCCCTGCTTGTAAGGCAAAGCCAAGGTCTTCTCCCTGGGGGACCAAGGGCAGCTCTCCGTTGGCTGGGATGAATGTTCAGGCTCCACATACCTTTCTGCACTTGGCTTCAAGACCTGCAGCTCTCAGGGCATGAGAGGTAGTGAAAAGCACTGGTCTTGAAGGCCAAGTGGTCTCTTTGATGTTGCAGGAAAATATCCGTGCATCTCTGGCACAGAAAGACACAGACCAGCATCAGGCCAGGCATACCATGGCCTTGCTCCTTGGAAATCTGGGTCGCTAAATTAAATATAAAATGAATCAATACTGACCCTCAGGGCATTTTCCCCCATTGGCTGCCCTGCTGATGCACATCCCATGGACAGCTGGACTCCTCCCTGCTCCACTTACTGCACTGCAATGTCGATAGGAGCCAATAACTGCCCACCGCTACGAATCTTTCTGGAAGCTGTGCACGTGTGGGCCTTCCTCGGACTTCTGCATGGATTTCTCAATTCCTGCGTGCACGGCAGCCACTTCATTGCACTTGGTGTTGATCCATGCATAAACAAACAGGTCACCACGCAGATTATCTTGGTATCTGGCACCAATCCCTGCAGCTTCTGATTCTCCTGTGCATCCTGGGAGTCATTCTTACCGTGTCCCTAGAAGAACAGGGCCAGAGGATGCTCTGCCCAGCAAGACAGAGTGCTCACCCAGAGCACAGCAAGCCTCCCCCGTGGCAACGCCAACCTGCCATGCAGCACTCCTCAGCAACAGCCCTAGAAACCACACACAGGCGTTCAGCCTCAGCCACCGAATGGCTGGAGGACAGATAAAATGGAAGGAGACAAGTTTCCTGCCAGCATCTCCAGTGACTCCCACGCTCGCTGACAGGGACAGGAGCTGGAGTGCTGCAGACTCAGAGCGAGCCGGTGAAGGCACACCTCCAGAGCCCTACAGAAGAAAGGAGCAATCCACTTTGCTGCTCTCCCTTGGCAGTGTTTGTGGCCACTGGGATGCCAACTGGGGGAGACAACTCATAGGAGCAGGGCGGACACACGGGCTTAATTTTGGAGGAGGTCACCGGCTTTGGGAGCCCCAAGCAGAGCCCAGCTGAGGTGTTCCAGGCTGCTCTGCAGAGAGCCTTTCTGCATCCCCGTCAGATTAGTGCTTCCCCCAAATGAAAGTCAAGCTCAAGTGAGGGCCTGAAGTCTGGAGTCCTTACTCAGGACAGGATCTTGGACTGAGACGAAAGAGTGATGTGCTCTGCCCTCCTTGCTTGAAGCCAAACTCCCCAGGGTGAGATGAAGCAGCCAAGGACAGCTCTTGCTGTACCTCCTCTCCAGTGCTCCCCAAGAGCAGAGCATGAGCCAGTGACAATGTCTGAGGACAGAGCATGATTCCTACGGTGACTCCACTACGACAAACTGGTATGTCACCCTCCCACACAGCATCTCCTACAGTCTCTTCCAGAAGATCTTCTTGCCGCATTGGCTTCCATCAGTCAGATTTCTTGGGATGACCAAATTCCTCTTCTGCCAGCTTACATCTGAAGATGACAAATACGCCTTGGCACTGATTAAAGTCTTCCCCCAGAGCGCCTGTGCTAGTCAGTCCAATTCAGAGGGTGATGGCCTTCAATTTGTGTGTTAGCTCCTGCATCCCTCCTTTCGCTACCCTCTATCCACAAGCAGGAAGCCCAGAAAGAGGCATCAGAGTAGTTGTACCAGTACTAGAGAGCAACTTGCTAGCCCAGCATCATAGGGATGGTGCACACTTCCCATGCATCCCAGTGGTTAAGTTACAGCAAGGTAAAAGAGATTGAAACCCCATCTTTTGGAATATTCCAAATTAGACTAAACAAAATGCTAATCAACATACAGTAAGTCACAACCCCATGCTGGCTTCTGGAAAAAGCCCTGCCCTGCCCCACACAGAGCCCAAGTCTCTCCTAGCTGATGCTGAGTTCAGTGTGATAGGACCAGCTAGATCCTCCCAGATCATCCCTGCTGCCATCCTGGTGTCCTTGCACAGCACTCCCCATGCTCTGAACACCGAAAGGAGAGCAAGGAGACCAGCTCAGGTCCAACTAGCACTCTGCTCTGCTCAAAAGCTATTAAATTCCCCCTGGATCTAAGTTGGTCCTGGAAGAGGTACTGCCAGGTAGTAAGTAGCTGAACAAGTGGCACTGGCTGGGTGCGAGCTGGCTCTGCATGGAACCGACTCTGGTGTCTCTGCCACCTCTCTCTGCAGGATTAATCCACAGTGTGGATTCATTGTGCAGAAATAATTAGGAGTTGACTGTACAGCACATCCTATTTCAAGCACCTGCAGTATTAGCTGTAGCAATCAACGAATGTGTTAACTGTTAGCAAGCCAAATTTCCCCACTTTATAACTGATGCGTATCACATCTTGCAGAAGTGATCTGCCCCTTCTACCTTCCCAGGAATAGCCCTCCTTTTCCGGGTGAACTTGGGGCAATTTCTCACACTTTTAATGTACAGTTTGCTCAGCTCAGGACAGCTGATGGAGCCAGTTTCTATTTTCAACTTTGCTGCTATTATACTGCCTATCACTTTACAGCAACAAGTATCAGACCCAATCAGAAGCAAATCCCCACTTGCTGGTCCCTGCAGAAGCACATAGGCAGACATTTGTTCCCTGAAGGGTTGTAAAGATGGGCCAGCTGAGAAAGAGAACATGATGCTGTGACCGGGAGGCAAGGGACGTTAAGCTTTTTGCCTGAGATCACGTAGAGAGGCTGTGGCAGAGCCAGAAGATGAACCAAGGCATCCTGAGTCCCTGTTGCAAGCACTCTGCCTCCCCACTCCTGCGTGCAAAGCCGGTAAGTGGGCAAGTTCTGGGGCCACGTCACCCTCCTGTGTGCACTCCTAAAATCCCTTGAAAAATTAGACCATGATCTGGATGAGGATATTTGGGCAGCTGCCACAGAGCTAGGGCTATGAACAGTGTCACTCCCAAGGTGACGCACAAAGCCACCCTTTAACTGTGAGTTACTACCATCCGCTGAGGAAGGACCGCCTGTGCGAGGTGGGAGCGAGGCTCCGGTTTCTGTGGGGTCCCTGGGACAGCTCAGAGACCCGGACAGCTCCGGGTACGGAAACAGATGTGGAGAACAGAAAGACATTCTTCGCTCTCAGGATTCCTATGCTCTCCTTCCCTGCTTTTCCCACCCTCACTTCCTTCCTCTTTTCCCCCTTCCAGGCACCCTGGCTAGCCTCCCATTAGCCAGTTTCACAGCCACGCTCAAGCCTGCAGACATAGGGACTAGGTTATTTTTTCCTCTGGGCATTAGGCTACGGTGCAGAGCCGAGAACCTGATATCCACCGCTGCTGTCGGATCTGCAGCTCGTCTCAAATTCCAGCAAAGAGAGAGCAGTGGCACACTGTCACCTTGTGCCAGAGATGGAAGGGGAAACAACTCTGTCCTTATACACACCTCAGAGCAGCTGCTTTCTCTCTGGCCATGGCACAGGCCACATCCTGATAAGCACAAACAGCAAGATGCAGCTGCCTTCAGAGCTGCTCAAGTGAGACACACGCAGGGAAGCACCTCAGCACTACGACACAGATCTGTACAAGGACCTTGGACAGACACACAGACACCAGGCAGCTCCTCCAGCATCCCCAGGCAGACAGTTGGGCAGACCATACCTTGTCTAAACCAGAAGATCAACCTGACACGGAGAGGGTGCAGACAGCAAACACAGGGTGGGGGATACGCACTTTAGCTGGGGGCTCTGTTCTACGGCTGCAACCGTGGGGTCACTGCTCCGGTACTTACAGGTGGGCTCCCCGCCTGGGTAGCCCAGATGGTTTCTGATGGCCTCCCATAAATCATAGTCTTCAAAATTGAAGGCAAATTCATCAAAGTCTTCATAGCCGAGTGAGTTGCGAATGCAGGTGCTTATCGCTACCTCCGGGCTGCTGCCCCCATCCGATTCCTTCGCTGCCTCCTCTCTCTCTCGAAGGGTTGTCATTTTGTCCTTGCGAAGGTCAGGGGTCAGGTGCCATGAGCCACTCACCTTCAGAGGAGGGGCCGGGGTAGCCAGGCTGATGTGCAGAAAGCAAGCTGCCCCTGGGGGGGCTTCACCGCAGCCCTGGGGCCAGCCCCGGTGCCTCGCTCCCCTCCTCACAGGGCATGAAGGTGCCGGCTGCAGCAGCCCCTGGGGACTGACGAGGTCCTGGGAAGGCTGGCTCCACCCGGGGATGCTTCCGTGGGGGGCTGCCCCACCAGCTCCTCAGGAGCAGGGTCCTTGCTCTGCCACGGGGTCTTGTGCCAGCTGCCCAGGGACGCGGCGCCTGTGGCCCGGGGACAGCCAGGCTGTGTGTGCAGCACCGCTTCTCTCCCTCGCTCCCCTCTGGTGTCTCCCTCCCTCTCCAGCCTGCAGAGCAACCTATTGAATTCTCCATGTCCTCGGGCCCGGAGCGTGCATTTCCATGACGTCTCTTCTGCCTGCCCTCACGCCGTGCACAGGGGCAGTCCCCCTCTGAGGCGGTCCGGAGGGGGCAGCTGCCTCTCCGCCAGGAGAGCGGAGGCGAGGGGAGGCTCCTCACCTCAGGTTTTCTGCGATGCCAGAGCTGGCGTGTCGCACAGAGGGCTGATCGCTGGGAAAGTGTGTCAGGAGAGGAGAGAGCTGGGTCTCAGGGAAACGCAGGGAGCCCTGAACCAGAGAGGGCAGTGGGGCAGGTGAAGGAGCAAGTATCCGTGGGGTGGGTGTGAGTAGAGGTGCTGGAACCACGGGGACCGGTGCTGTGCACACTGCAAAGCTGACACAGAGGAACCAGGGCTGGAACAACAGGGGCTGGGGGACAGGGAGGTGAGAACCAGGTCCTGTGGCAGGCTGAAGACCATGCCTGGAGCTGCTAGGGAAGAGGGCAAAGCAGGGAGAAGCAAGGGACACGCGCACTAGTAGCATAGGTAGTGTCACAAAGCCTCACTTTTCATGCCGTCCAGGTCAGCAGACGCCAGCATCTGGGCCTCGGCCTCATCCGTGGGGACGCGCTGGTACGCCGCGCTCTCCAGCGTGGTCATGCTGCCGATGCACATCCTCTCCTTCAAGTCATAGGTAACCCGTTGTCCGCTCGCCACCTGGCCCCAGGGCTTGCGCTTCTCCCACCCGCGAGACAGACGTTCCCGAGGCCCGGGGAGGCTGTAGGAACCAAAATGACTGATGGTAGCAAACGAGTTGAGTGAGGATGGGCTCTAGCCCCTCTCAGGGGCTGAGGTCCCTTGGCCCAGCCCTGACCAACAAGTCCCTGAGGAGAGCCAGGAGTCACCTGTCCCAACACCTAAAGATTGCCCCTTCTGCTCCTCCTTTCCGCCACTGCAGAGTGGGATCAGCTTGTGGTCAGTGTTGGGGACCCACCTCTGAGTCAATGGCCTCATGGTCCCCCGACTCGGCCAAGCCCCCTGGGGCTTCCCAGCCTGCAGGTCAGCAGAACCGTGCAAGTTATCTGGGAGGGAGGATACTCCATCTCTGCAGCCCAGTGCCCCCAAACCTGCACCCTGGGGATCCCATGGAGGTCACAGGAGTCCCAGGGAGTGACTGTCCCCCCGGGGAGCAGCTGTGTTGCTCTCAGCCGCTCTCCCTGTAGGCCCCATGTCCCCTCTGGCTCAGCAGGCGAGTTCAGGCTGGGCACAGCCGCTACCCCCGGGGACAGGGTCTGTGCAGCGAGCCCGAGTCAGGGAGAGTGGCAGGCAGCTCAGCACCACTCTCCTACCTGCGGAGGGAGGCAGGGCCCTTGTCCTGCAGCAGGTCGTCAAAGCGTGGCACAGGGGACAGGATGCCACACTCCTCCTCCACGTGGAACTGCGCGGGGGCCAGAGTGCTGCCGGACTCCTCCTCATCGCTGCCGATGGTGAACTGCAGAGACGATGGTCCTGACAGCAAGAGCCAGGGCAGGCAGCCTTCGCCCCAGTCCCTGACATGCAGATCCTCCCCATGTCCCCACCTCATAGAATGGGCCACACCAACTTCCCCCACGTGCCCCGTAGCCTGGGACTGGCCATATTGAGCTCCCCCCATATCCTATACACCCTAAGAACAGCCACATTGATCTTCCCCCATGGGTCTTACACCCCCAAAATGGTCACGCACACCCTCCCCAGCATCCACCCCAAGCAATGGCTTATCTATCACTGTCTTCCAGCGCCCATCTCTGCTAGGCAGGGACAAAACCACTCTTCCCACAATATCGCACAGCTACAACCTCTTCCCCTTGAGCAGCAGACTCCCACGACCACACGCCCTGGCACCCTCCCAGCATCAACCCTCCCTCTGCCTCCCCGCCGGCCTCTGAGCCCTGTCCAGGTAGGGATGCCCTAGCCTTGCCTTTGGTTTGCTTGGGGGCTCCAGCTTAGGGGATGTGTCCTTCCCACGAGCTTCACCCTCAGACTCTGCAGAGATCTCTTTCTCCTGGGCCTCTTCTGCCTCAGACTCTCCTTCTTCCTCTTCTTCTTCCTCTTCTTCCTCCTCTTCTCCCCCCTCCTCGTCCTCTTCCTGGATGGTGGGTGTCACCTCTGAGGGGGGTACTGAGGTTTTCTTCTTTTTCCTCCTCCTTTTTTTCCTCCTGCTGGCACGGGGGGGCCTCTTTTGGAACTTGAAGGCAGAAGGGAGGTGAGTGGAAAGGGGATGATGGATGTGGTGCGAGGTTTGGCGGTGGACTGAGAGAGAAAAAGAGAGTCAGGGGCAGGAAGAGGCTGGGAGGAACCTGCCAGACGCCCCTCCAGGAAACAGCATGGTCTGGAGATCAAGGGCCAGGAAGGGAAAGGAGAGCCACCAGCCCGCAGGGACATAGCAAAGCTCTTTCAGTGATGCGGCAGGCTGTGTCCAGCCTGGGGTGGCTGGGGAGGCAGCCCCCATGCAGTGCCAGATCACCCCAATGCAGCTCCACTGCCCTGGGGAAGGCAGGACTCCTCTCCCAGCGCTGCCGAAAGCCATTCGCACGGCTACGCGGAGCTGCAGTGGCCTGCCAGAGGCACCATCCCCTTCCTAAACACGGGGAAACATTTCTCTCATTCTCAAACAAGCACGATCTGGGCCCTTTACAAACATTTCTTTCCTTCATGGCGTTCTTTGAGTTAAATAGATGCACCTTCTTTAGCCCCCAGGCTTTGACAGAAAGTCCCTCCTGCACACGCACAGGAACCACAGACAGATGCAACCTAAGTTGCATCCCAGGTACTGTGAGGGCTTCTGCCCACCAGTCTCTGAAATTCAGGTTCACTTAGGAAGCTGTCTTTTAAAAACCAGGGTAAAAAACAGGGCAGAAGGACTTTTCTTTAAACTAATCTACAAAGAGAAATTCATACAGGCTTGACCTGGGTCTCATGGGAATTACAGAGTGAGAAGAAATTAATGGCATTTCTGAGCCTTCGCTCTAAACCAACGATAACGCACCATGCAGAGAACAGCGTAAGCTCAGCATCTCCCTGCGAGAGAGAGGAAAGCCGTTTCTGCCAGGTCTATCTGTAGGCACAAAGCCCCCCATAGGCAGTCTGCAGGATGCACGGATCCTGGGGCTGCACCCGGAGCAGTTGAAATCACGGGGGCACCAGCCACTTCGCAAGGGGGCTTTGCTCAGCAGCTCTTCCTGAGGAATTGTTTCCAGCCTGTTTTGATTTGGTTCCTTCCCAGCTTTCCTGTGACATGGCAGCAAAATCTGTTTATAGTGAAAACTACCTTCAAAGGAGATTTTCAATGGAAGCTATAACCTTCTCCCTGGGAGAGCCAGGCAGGTTCATTGTTCTGCTGTCATGTTTCCTTTCCTTTGGTTTCTCAAGTCTTTTCTCCCTTGTTTCCCCCCTTGGGAACAGCATGGATATTTCACACACACCCCTGGTTCAGCAGGAGAGGCTTGTGGCAAGATTAGAGGAGACTGGGAATGGTCAGACATCTGCAAATTGAAGAGTTTGGGCTCTTTATAAACACTTTTTCCTCCAAAGTGTTCTCTAGTTCTTTGACCTAACTAGATGTACCCTATTTCACTTGCAGGTTTTGGCAGAAAGGCCCTCCTGCCCCGCTGCTGCACTCCCATAGCACTGCTCTGCATGCCACGGATAGGTCAGGCATGTATTTCTCATGTAAGAAGAAGCAAGGAAGGCCCCAACCGTACACTCATTGCTCCTTCTACAGCACAAAGCTGCTGGTGAGGGCATAGCCCATCTTTTCCTTCTGGCTTGTTCACATCAGCCCAAGACAGAAACATTTACATTTTAGATCAGAAGGAAACCGAAGCCTTGGGTTGCAGGGAAGGGCAGTGATGGTAAATGGCTGATCTGGCACAGAAGAGGGGACCACTGCTCTTCACCGCTGCACTCGGCTCTCCTTGTGTCAACTGATCTTGTCTCCACAGAGGTGGCCTGGAGGTGGTAAACACATACCTCTCCCAAACACAAAAGGCTTCATGCCTTCCTCTTCTTCCTCCCTGTCCTCCTGCAACTCCTGTGTGCCCAGCCCCTGCCCTCCTTCCCTGCTCCGTTCCTGTCTGTATGGAAAGTTATTGCCAAACCAGTGTCCTAGATGTTTGATTACACTTCTCAGTGAACTTAAAACAAGAGATACAAAAAAGTAATTTGGACAGGGAGCCCAGAAGGAAGAGCCTACATATTAGGAATTCCTGACTTTGAATAGGGCAGGAAACATTTCTAAACCCAGAGAGCATTCACCTCTATGGCCTGGTATCTTATCTTTCGAAGTCTAAAGACCTAGCCAGATCTTCCAGCTTTAAGAACACAAACTGTATAAAACTTCGATAACCAGGGTTGACGTAGTCCTAGATAACAGGGATACATCAGGAGCTCAGAGGAAAACAAGCTTGATTCTGACAAAGAAAGGAGGACTCTCCTATTAAGAAGAAAAAAACCTCGAAACAGTACAAATCTCTCGTCAAATTTTCAAAGAAGCTTCTGCCATGCATGCTCAAGCAGATTGTTCATGTCCTCCAAGCCAATCCACACACCTGTGCACACAGGCAGAGCTTCTGAGCAGGTAAGTCCTACCAGCACAGGGCAGGTACTCAACCCACAGCAAAGCTAGTAGCACCTTGCAGCCATGTGCGCGAGTGACTGTGTGCTCAGGTGGAAAGTGTTACTTGAATGGAGCCTCTGTAGAGAAATGACACAAGCAGAAAGGAGCAGCTGGGGTGCGCTACAGGAACAGACTTTTACCAGCAAACTTTTACAACAGCCATTGGAAATGAGTGGCCAAGCAGAAAACAGCCTGGTGAGGTACTTGGAACATAATGTTCCCAAGGTTGTATCCCATCAAAGCTAAGCTGGAAAATAAGCAGTATCTGACTGTGGAGAGCCAGAGAGTGGGACACTCTCCCAACCATTGCTACTTGTCTGCCACACAAGCAGGCTGCTGGCCGGGGGCCTCTTCTTCCTGCCTTTCACTGCTGTTACTACAAGTTAATGCAACCCACCTACATACACCAGGCAATAGTTTACAGCCACTCTTGTGGACACACTCTCGTTTTACAGCCAAAGTGAGTTTGGGCAGACTAGTTGCCTTCATCATGGAAGGACAGTTAGAGGAATAAATATGCTGATCAGAGGAGTTCAGGTGAGATAGGTACAGCATTTTAAATTCACACCCCATTTTTATTTCGCAGTCGTTTCTTTGAGCAGATAAGCCTGATGGTTTCATGGTTGCTATTTAGAAATACACAGGCATGTCTGACTGGAGCCATCTGCTTTCAGACTGGGGAGGACAGCCTGGCTTCTGGCCATATTTGGATGTTTCTTTGCAGCCATATGGAAGAAAAATAGTTTCAAACTGGAAATTTCAACGTGCGGGAAGTGGCTGCAGAGGTCCCCGACACTGGGTGAGGAGGTGAGTGAACACCCTGGGCTGAGCTATACTGCTGCGTGGGGACGGGGAAAACAGGGAACAGACTGGGAAGAGGCTGTGGGCACTGGTCCTAAACTGGGTGTACGCAGCACTCTGGGAGCACTTTGAAGGGAGGAAGTGAATAGCGGGCTAACACAATCTGCAGGATCCCGGCACAACGCTGCAGAGCACGTGGGGCTGAGTGAGGGTTAGTGGTGAGGGTGGAAGGGGGTACAATGGTTCAAACCTACGTACATTCAAAATCTCTCTCACTGTAGCTGCGTCTTTGCTTCTCCAGATTGCTTGATGCTGATTTGCTTATCAGGTCCCCAAATCTCTCGATTGACAAAGTCTTATCCAAGTCCTCATCATCCTCGGCACCAGGAGAGGCTTTCTCTGCACGATCTCTGCCCTGCACAGAAATCGCCAGACAAGAATCAAACACTGCAGACCCCTAGAGCCCTCTACAAACGGTGCCAGGCTTGCTGAGGAGCAGCAGGCTCCACACGACAGGGCTGGGGCATAGTTTCTCACTTAGAAGCACAGCTCCACTCAAAACCAAGAGCCAGAACAGATCGGCAAGCCTCCAAGCTGCACTCTGCAGAGATACCTTACGGTCCTCCACACCTCCCCTGAGTGGCAGGTATCAAGGGACTATGTCAGTGCCTGTCTTTCCTACCAGCGGAGATGCATAGCTTTAGTTTAGCTGGAGTTTCTCTCTCCTCACATCCAACTGCTGGCCTCTGGCCTTCCCTTTGCCCAGTCTGCCATCCCTCCCTTTCTTAGACCTCCTCTGTATTTCCCCCTGGGAAACAGCATCCCTGCTCTGGTGAGCTGCCCTCGGGTCAGTGACCACCCTGTGCCTTCCCACCTCCCCTCAGCACTCCTAGGGGACCCTGTTCCCCTTGGCATGCCTTCTTCAGGCTTTTCTGCCTCTTTTTCTCCTGTTTCAGGCAGTGGGCTCTTCTCTGCCTTTTGCTGGTGAAGACGCTCCGAGAAGAGCATCGTTAGGTGACTCCTGTCCTTTCTGCCTCCTGAGCAGCTGCAGCTGGTAAAATTTTCTGTCAATATAGCCGAAATGCCAGCGCGGAGCTGTTGTGGACTCCCGTGTTTCCATGGAAACAGGAGGAGGCCCAACTGTGACAAATCTGTCTGTGCTGGGCGGAAAGAGGGAGCAAGGCGGCTTTAGCCTAGTTGTACTTCTCCCCACATCCCCAGCTGTTCCCAGCTGTGCCCCGGGAGCGGCTTTGTATCTGTGGGCGAGACTGCTTCTCCTCTCACCTTAGCATGGGCGCCCCAAGCCCAGCCTAAATGGGGAGAGTCTAATTGCAAGCTGCCCAGCTCCTCCTGATGCTTGCCTGCCCCACTCAATGGCATGTGAAGGCACAGAGACCCCACAGAACAACCTCTGGCATTTTCTGGACCACACTTTGCTGTCTGCACAGAGAGTGGACGTGGGCTTGTGGGCAGCCTCGGGGCACCCTTTGCGCAGACCTGTCCCCAGGGAACAGAGGCTGTGTCTCCTACTGCAGCAGGCTGCCGGGACGCAGGTCCCACACTCAGCCTGGCAGGAGCACGGTCCCCGGGGAAGAAACGGCCCCGCTGCTGCTGGATTCCCACCTCACCTGCTGCAGGTCGATGAAGACATCTCCTACGGGAGGGGACTCTCCAGCTGCCATTTTGGTTCAGGACCTAAGGGCCTGGGCAAAATATCAACCCTTCTCTTTCACCGGCAGGCACCCAGCAAACCTGGAGAGTGGCATAACCTGTGGAGAGAGGGCAGGACAAGGGAATATCGTGGAAGACTGCTGGCCGCTACCCTCAACCCCCCTGGTTCCTAACCCAGAGAGTTTACCTCGCCAGCCCTCCGGGAACCTCCCCGGCATCACTAGGACAGGGCTGTACCCTGACACGCTGCAGCGAGGGGGTGAGAATGGCCCAGCCCGTGCTGCTTTGTGCACCGCCTCCAACACTTCAAAGGCAGGTGGGACCCTGTCCTCCTCCAAACAACCTGCTGCTCGGAGGGTGCAGGGGCGAACCGAGACAGCGGCTATGCGTAGCTCCTGCACAGGCAGTGCGAGAGAAGAAAAGGCTTCCTGCTCAGCCACCTCTCCACCAGGACTTCTGTGCAAAGCCAGGGCATGACCGACCGCCGGGGAAGGATAAAGTTGGAGAGGTTGGGTGCTGGGAGGGCATGCCAGGAGCAGGCAGCGGAGTGGTCCTGTGCCACCTAGCTTTAATTGGGCAGATCCCAAAATGGCCAGGAGGAACCTCAGAGAGATCTGTGGAGGCCAGAGAGATGGCACAAGGGGAAACAGTTCAGCATTCAAACACCAAACACAAAACAACACATGTTACAGGAAAAGAGGCCAACCTTCAGACCACAGATCTGTGCCCTGTCTGCACCGGCGTGGCTGAGGGACGCAGAAGACCCCGCGGACAGCCCGAGGGAGCGCTCTGCTCAATATGCTACAGCAAGTGAAGGCAATGAGATGCCACAGTTCACAAGGAGTGGGATGGAGACTAACACAGAAACAGCTGTAGTTGTATTATCTACAGCAACAGCGCAGGCTGAACTCAGCATGGGTTGCACCCCAGGAAGAGTTGGAGATGTTACAGGGACTGGTACTGGGAAGATACCGACCTCCAAGAACTCATCTGAACTCATACGGAGAAGGAGAGAAGATGTAAACACATGCACAGTGCTTTGGGCACAGGGATAAGCAAAGTGTTCTCATCTCACAGCACAAGAAAAGGGACATTTGTTAAAACTACAAGGGTAGAATACAAATGAATTCGAAACTGACAAACAAAAACATTTTTTTCAGTGACATCATTGAGGAGGAAAAATATGCAAAGTCAGAGGATAGCCTGGCCATCTCTCTGGGTAACAAGTTGTCATATTTATGACAAAGAAAATTAAGAGAAGTTAAATCTATCTTTCAGAACAAGCTATTCTCTAGCTATCAAAGCTTTGGAAGAAGTATTATAGGTTATATCCCGGTGATCTGCTGAGGCGTTTCTTACTATCTCATCTGAAGTACCTAGTATGGGCCACTGTTCGAGACAGGTCACTAAAACAGATGGTCTACAGGTGACACCAGTAAGGCCACTTCATCATCCCTCCTTCTATCTTTGAAGATCGCCAGAAGGTGCTACTACAGTCTCTGCTTACCCTGCCTACCTGAAGGCACACATTTAGCTTATTCAAACCAAAAATCCCGAGGCCATCTGTAAGGCAAGTTTTTGAGGCGCTAATCTAACCACTGATGAAGCATGGTCCCTTGGCCCACCCTCCTAATCATCAGGAACAAGGCAAAACTTAATGGAAGAAACCCCTCAAACACACCTCACTGAACTCTTCAGTAACGGAATCCCTTGATGAGACCTGAACAGCTCAAGAGGAATATGCTGCCAAGACAGACATCTAAAAAGCAAATGCAGAGTCCAGGCCATAAGGAACAGAACAGAAAAGAATGAAAATACCCAATCCACTCTGTAGATCTCAAGCTGTAATATTCAACTTCACACCCTGTTTTCCAAGAAAATTAGAGCAAAAGGGTTCCGAGAGAGAAAGCAGAAAAAAGGAGAAAGGTCTGGAAATCATCTGTAAGCAGAGACTGAGCTGCTTTTTAGTAGGAGACATGATAGAGAAAAGGGTAATACATGGCTTTTATTTCCTTTCGCATTTAACTGAAGAACAGGGTATCATTCCATGAAAGCAAACAGCAGCACATTTGAAACTGAAGGCAGGGAACGCTTTATTCCGGCGGGAAGAGCCAGCAGGGGAACCTGGCTCTGCAGTCCTGCAGGGCCACGGCATCAGGACTGTTAAAGAAAGGATTGGGTATTTGTAAGGAACATAACATCTACAGCTATAGACTGCCTGCAAAAACATGTTGCAAGCACTACTTCTTCAGGGAGTAAACTGATGATGGGGCTTTGGACGGCAGCTCCTGTAGTGGCAGAATCCCTAAAAACTAGCAAAACGGTGAAGGTAATGTAACAAAAAAAAATGCTAATGCTCAGCTCCACCTCTTTGCCACTTATGTGCCTTGTGGGGCCTCCAAAGGAAGCTGCAAACTATCAGCAATGTTGTGAAACAATGTGCTTTGTTTCAGGTCAAGCTCAGGTTTGTCTGGAGCTAGGCAGGGGCTCACAGGGGCATTTGTGCTCCAGGCGGGAGGAAACCCACGACCGACCAGGACAACTGCTGGATGCAACACACTCTGCTGGTTCCACCTTTGCAAGACGTTACACTGAGTTTAAAGCTACAGCCTGACTGCCTAAACGAAGTTAAAAGGGAGGGAAAATCCAGCACTTACTCTTTCTTTACCCACCCAAGCAACTTATTCTGAAATATGCTGAAAATATGTCAATCTGATGACACTGCTGAACAGCTAAAAGCAAGGCAGTGGTACTAGCAGTAAAGTAAGAGAGCCCTTGGGACTTGCTTCGAAATTTCAGAGGGACTGCGAGGTGCTCACGGGGTTTCCGTCAATCCCCCGCTCACCACCCTGTGAAAGCGGGACGCCATGCGTGGGCACCCCGAGCCAGCCGGCGGGGCTGGGGGGCAGAGCTGCCGGAGGGGTCTGCCGCTTTGGGGCCGAGAGAGGGGCGAGGATGGGAGGTGCTTTCTCCGATCCTAACCCTACCAGCCCTCCTGCCTTCTCGAGAAGGGAGAGCCCATGGCCTGGGAGCACTGGTGCTCCCTTTCGGTGCATTAATGGATGGCTGTCCACTAGAGGCCACTTGCCCCTTGCTCTGTGCAACCTGGTGCAACCTCTCAGAGAGAGGCTGGATGGACACCTACTCGGGTCTGGCCTGGCTCTTCTATTACCCACAACAGAAGAAGTTCAGAGAAGAGCAACAAAAAATTGCCAGTAGGCCAGAGCAATTGATTTATAAGGAAAGGTTAGGAGCTAAATTTGTCTAGCACAATATGGGATGACTAAGATGGGGAGGGGACAAGCCAGCAGTCTGGAAAGATCTCAAGGGTGTAAAACACAACCAAAGGTATTTTTTTTTCAGGCAGCCCTGCACAAAGACACTTAGAAATGGGTTAATATTTAAAAGAGAAATTTAAAATTAGTATCAGGGAGAATTCTGCTAATGAGAATCATGCTGAAGCGCCCAGCCTGCTGGCATCACTGCCTGGGCTGCCATAAGAACACAAGACAAAAGGGGAAAGAAAAAAAAAACCAGTAAAGAAAACTGAATGAACGATACCTTCATCCGACAGTATCTCCTGGTTGTCGGGAGTACGTGATTCAGCATTCCTACTAGAAGTAATTTTCAGTGATAAAAGCATCATGCCAGCAGGCCAGATTCGAAGGGAAGCCAGAAAAACCCACAGCCTGACGACCTGTGCGCACTCACACCTCCCTGCTCTCTCTGCAAGCACATCAGTAAACAGAACTGGCTCACCTAAATCACCGTACCTTGTACCAACCATCTAGGCTAAATGAACGCTGAAGGAAAGCAAGCAGGCATGCCCCTGCAATGCTGGCAGCTACAGCATCTCCCACATGTTGCTAACAGGGACTCCAGCGGAGCTTCCCCTGACCCCCAAAGGCTGCTTCACAGTGCCAGTACAGGAGCTTTCCTGTTTCGCTGAGAAAAACGCATCTGGCACGTCTTCGAGGGGCAGAGGCGAGCAGTTCACACTGCCCCTTTGCAGTAAAGATGAGCCAGGAGGGCTACAGCAAGCTGCCCCAGCTCTGTGGGCAAGGGGCTGCATGGAGATAGCCATTGGGCCCCACATCCATCTCCTCAGCTCTTCCCTAATCCCCTGGCTGTTGGGCTGAGAATAATTTAGCCGTGGAGTGTCTAGCCAAGGAGTGGATGTTAAGATAGGGATAAAACCACAGGGGCAAAGCTGGTTTGGGGATAGCGGAGGAGAAGACACTCTGGCTGATAGACACAGACGGTAAGAGCTCAAGAAGGAAAAGGATTAGAGGCCTGTGAAGATTTTCCTGGGAAGACATACTGATGAGCCTGTCCATGGAGGAGAGGAGCAGGAGGTGTGCTGCTGAGTACACCGAAGCATTCGGATGCTGCTGTGACAGTCACAGCCTCAAACCCCAACAAAACGGGAGTGGGCTGCGCAGCCCCTACTTCTCACCTGCCACGGTGGAGGAACAGGGACACACATGCCAGAATGAAAAGACAACACGTAAGACTGTAAACACACAAAGTTTTCAAGCATGAAGGGTTTAACCTGTGGATCTCTCTGCCACATGGCTATGCTGAAACTAAGAATACAGAAGTATTTTATAAGGCTTAAATATTTCAATGAATCCTATAACCTACTGAACTAGCCTGGATAAACCACCATAGCCATTCACTTCTGAAGCACCTGCTCTGTTCCCTGACTCGCCCTTCACAGAGGTACCGGATGGGACGGAGCTCACGCGGCCGACAGACACATATAGAAACGAACAGGAACAAAACCCACTCCCGAACAAAGTACCAGCACCAGGCAGTGACAAGGAGACACCCCTCCACTGGACGTACGGATGGCTCTGACAGACACGCGTAGAGCCGGGGGAGCGAAGGGACGTAGGCAGGCGCTGGGGATGCACTGCACCATGTACCGTGCCATGCCGTGCCATGCCGTGCCGTGTCGTGCAACCCGTATGGTGTGGTGCGTGGGACCAAACCACACTGCATGCCATGCCGTGCAGCATCCAGCACCGGGCACTGCGCCGTGCCCGGGACTGTGCTGCGTGCTGTGCCATGCACCATGCCCCACGCCATGCACCATGCCCCGTGCCATGCACCGCCCTACACCATGCCCCATGCCATGCCATGCCCTGCCCCATGCAGCGTCCTGCACCGTACCATGCACGGTGCAGCACCCTACACCGCGCCGTGCCATGCCACACACTGTGCAGTGACCTGCACCGTGCTGTGCCGTGCACCGTGCATCACCGGAGCGTCCTGCGCACGCCGCGCCCCGCACACGGGGCCGGGGGGAGGGCGGCCAGGCTGGCTGCCCGGGCTCTGCGGGGCAGCGGCGCCCGCCACGCGTGTCCGCGGGGCCCGTGGGGTGCTGCAGCCGGGGCAGCGGAGGGGCAGCACCAGGACCCGCCCCTCCTCAGCCCCCGCCCGGCCCGTACCTCACACCGCCGGAGAAGGAGAGCCGCCCGCCGCCGCGCCGCGCCCCGGCCCCGCCACCGCGCTCCGCCCGACACGTGCCGTGCCGTGCCGTGCCGTGCCACGCCGCGCCGCGCCGGCGGCGCTGCGGCCCCGGCCTCCCGCCGGCCCTGCGCAGGGCGCGGCGCTGGCCCGCCGCCCCGCTTCGTGCCGCCCGCCGCCCCTCCCGGGCTGCCCCCGCTTACCGGTGGGGCTGCGGGGCGGCGGCGCGGGGCGCTCCCCCGGCGGCGCGGGGCGGCGGCGGCGGGGCGGGGGCCGGGGGGCGCGGGCCCCGCCGGGCGGGAGGGGGACGCTGGGGCGGGCTCCATGGCAACCGGATGTAAGCGGCGGCGCTCTAGCCGCGGTGGCCGCCTCACTGGTGCGGCGGAAGGGCGCGTCTCTGTGGTAACGCGGAAGTGCGAGGGGCCGGCGGCAGCACGGGACGAGCCGCGCCGCGGTCACCTCAGCCTTCCCCCCCGCGATGGCGGCGGCGGAGACGCTGGTGCGCGGCCTGGCGCGGCTGCTGCAGGACGCGGGTGAGTGGCAGCCGACGCGGGCCCCGCCGGGCTGGGCCGGGCCGGGCCGGAGTGAAGGCCCCGTTGTGGAAGCAGCAGCGCTCACGGCCTGTCCCGTCCTTCCCCATCCCTGCAGGGGACCTTGTCCTGGACGGCTCCAGCACGCTGACGCTGCTCACCCCCACCCTGCAGCACCTTACGCAGGTCTTCGAGCAGCACCTGGGCTCCCGCAACCAGAACCGGGGCTTCGTGGCCCTGCCCTCGCACCCGGCCGAGACTGCTGCCATCCTCCAGGCACAGTTCCTCTTCGACGTCCTGCAGAAGACTCACTCCCTGAAGGTCCGTACCTACCGTGGCCGGGGATGTGAGGGGCCAGGGGTACTGCAAGGCCAGCCAGTGGGGGTGGGAGGCACAGCTGTCTGCTCCAGAGTGGCCTCCTTTGGTGCACATTGACCCCATCTTATGTGCATGCTATGTGGGTCTGATAGGTCTCACAGGGCTGTTGCATGGAGTCGTAGTTCAGCATGGTAGTGTGTAGCTACTTTGTCTAGGATCAGCCACGCAACTCAGCGGAAAGTTTTTCAGAGTTAAAAATAGGGGCAGCAGGGGTTAATTATGTTCAGACCTTGGTAAGGTGTTGACATTGTTGGGAAAATGATTATTTCCTGAAATGCTTGAGCAATTCAGGCAGTATCTGGCAGCAGAGCACAGCTGAGTGCTCCCTGAGTGATGATAGATCTGCATGAGGCAGCAAAGCCCCGGGTATTTGAGCAGAGCAGCCAGGTGACGTATGCGCCCACTACTCTGAGACCTTCTGCTTATTATTTCTGAGTGTTACATGCTTCTGCCTGGGCAGTGGTTCTGGTTGATCTGTTTCACAGCGTGGGACATTGCTAGTAACGTGACCTCGTTAATTTTAAGAAGGCTGTAATAAAAATAAAAGTATGGAGCTAGGGATTCTTCAGAGAGCTTTTTGAAATGGCATGTGTTACGAGGCTGCACATGATTATACTTGGCACTGGGGCACTGCTAGGAGGGTAGCAGAGGTGAAATGGGCCTGAAAGGGGAAGGGGAATTAGCAGCTCTTCTTAGTTTCCGCAGTGGTGCTCAGGAGGTGTTGTGGCTGAGCACTACAGCCTGTGATGTCTTTAAAAGTGTTTTCTGTATGAGACAGATTGGAGATTATCTGAATGTTGTTGGGAGGGTTTTGTAGCAGTGTGCTGAAGGTGGAGATTGGAGTGGAGCCCGGGGCTGTGAAGAAACACGGGTCCCCTGGCAGGAGGTGGTGGGGAGGGATGCTGCAGTCAGGAGGATGTTGTGGTGAGTGCTTGTCTTAACCAAAAAATGAGCTGTTTCTGTAAAAAGCCTGTAAAGAAGGGGAAGCTAACCATTGTGGTGCGGTAACTGATTTGCTTGGAGAAACTAATAATTTATATCAGCCTCATCAGATTCCTAAGACAGTGGATGGAGAGGAGACAGTCAGGACACAGAGCAAGGATGGCATCTGAAATAAACTTTGCTAAAACTGATCATCAGAGCTTCCCGGTGCAAGCTTCCCCTGCAAGTGGTCCTGTTCAACATGCCACATTAGTGCTGGCAGGCAGTGGGCAGTGATTCATCACCACCATGGCTGTAACTGTGGAAGCAGTAGTGGTGATGAGGCCTTGGGATGTCTGTTCTGCACCTGATGAGTCACTTCTGCGTGAACGTAGATGTAGCTGGCAGAGATGATCTCTCCAGTTGTACTCTGGTGTCTGCAGTGGAAGCGTTAACTACTTCATTACTCACTTTTACTGAAATAGTTTATGCACTGTCCATAGGAAGCATAAGAAGCTGGATTTAATAAGCTGTGTTGTGGTACATGAACACAGCCTAACTACCCTGTGGTGAAAAAGCCTGTGGCTGCACTACAGAATGCAAAGAGGAGGTTTGCAGGTGTCTCAGTCTAATGCTAACAGTGTCTTGGAGACCAACTGTTTTCCATTGTATCTGCTTGTGATTTGCCTTATTTGGCCTGTTCTAGTGAAATGCACATGCACACCTCCCACCAGTGTGCTCGTTCAGCTCAGTTGCTCGATAAACACAGCTCCAGCAGTTAGATTTGTCTTTATTTAGTAGATTTGTTAGTGGTGGCTGATGAGGAATCCAGTTGTCAGACCTCCCTGTGGTTCTGAAAGTGGTGAAGCCACATGGGCAGGGGAGAAGAAAAGGAGCTCTATGGTCTGGCAGACCGTGGTCTTGTGCTACCTAACATGCTTTTCTCTTTGACCTCTATTGAACTATGGGGCCAGGAGACAGTGCTGATACCAGCATCAGGGGAGAGCTTGTTAGTGAACACCCGAGCTGAAGGGGGGGGCCTGTTCAAGGTGCTGCAGTCAGTGCATCGGGAGGGCTGTATTGCAGCGCAAATCGAGCTTGACATGAGACTTCTTTTCTGATTTCTCTAGCTTGTTCATGTTCCAAACTGTGTTTTGCAATCTGCTGTGAAGATCTTCCCTTTCAAGTCCCTCCGGCATCTAGAAGTAAGTATAGGAGGCAGAACTGGCTTTTAGTCTTGCTGTTTGGCTTTCCTTGACTTAGTTTTGTGGTTGCAGAATGCCTCTGCTCCTAAAAACTGGGTAGGCTTTTGTGGCTTCCCTAGAAGGCTAAGTCTAAATCCTGCAACACTTGCTTGGCGTGAAGCTTGGATATGAGCAAAGGTTGGAGTGCTAGGGAGGGAGGCTCCAGCAGGAAAATGGGAGATCCCTTGTGGAGATGGGCCTGGGATGGCAGCTGCTCTTACACTATAATATTTTGATGTATGTTGTCCTTATTTTCTCCTCACTGCTGCAGTTGAGGTCTGTCCCTCCGCACTGCCTCCGGGGACTGCGATTTGTCTATTCTCAGCTGGAATCTTTAACCTGTTGCAAATGTATCAGTACACTGGAGGTGAGTGTTTCTACACAGCTCCTGGGGAAAACTACAGGACAAAAGCTGTCTTGATCCTACAGCCCTTCGCACAGGGAAGATGTAGGAGATGAGGTTAACCATCTTATCAATCTATGTTGTATATGGCTTTCTCTCCCTTCCCCGTTCTGGGGTCCTACTCCTGAATCAAACAGCGTTGAAGTAATCCCTGGTTGGATACACGTGTGCTCTGTAGTCTCCTTTTTAGCTGCTTGAGAATTTCTGGCTCCGGCCAATATTCGTATTGGCTAGGTCTGACTGTGTGTCTGGTCATTTCCATGTTCAAAGGCCTGCAGCTGATCGAGGTTTATTTCATTGTGCCTCAGCAGCCTTAAATTAGAGCTGATTGTCAGAGGGAAAGAGGGAATGCTATGCCCCAGTGCCTTATCTGCACTGGTGCCCAGCAGGTTTCTGAGACATGAAGGCAAGCTCCAGCTGTGGAGAACTGAGTAGTGTGGGCTGTGCTAGCCATGGGGCTCTGGGCTTCTGTCTGTGGCACGGAAGCAGCTGTCTGCTGGTGAACAGGGGCTGCTGGTAGGGAGTGCTTTGAGACCAGAGCACAAGTTATTTGGCCAGGGCATGTGTATCTGGCTTCTGCTTTGATGGAGGTCTGAAAAAGGTTTTTTTAGCATGAATCTTTGTGTTTAGTGTTCAGAGCCTACGAATTGTAACATGTTAGGTTAACCATTGCCACTTGAGTGTAGGAAGCAAAAGCATCTCCCCTTTTTGCTAAATCCCTAGCCGTGGAATTCCCACCACCTCCAAATACTTGAATTGGTGACATAAAAGTCATTGCTGCTCTAGGCAAGGCAGGGTCTGTAAAGCACAATATGCCAGCCTTGTTCTAGACTAGCTGTTCTCCTGTGTTCATCTGCTGTTACTGTAACAGCTAGTACTCACCAAGGAATGGCTCCTCACTTCTTCCTAGGAAATCATTTCAGCATGTGGTGGAGATCTGAGCTGTGCTCTCCCGTGGTTGGAATTGCAGACTGTGAACTTCAGCTATAACTCGATCACTGCCTTGGATGGCTCACTGGTGAGTGGGGCATCCTTCCTGCATGACTGAGAGGAAGAGAGGAGATGATCACAGCCAAGAACTGGGCACTCTGTTACTGATGCTGCTAGGTCTGGGTGGGAGGAAGTGGGCAGTGTTAATTTTGCTGGCCTCTCCCAGCAGGACATGGTTTCTATGCTGCAATGGAGATGTGTAGGATCTGATCTAGTATCTTTTTGCCCTTCAGCAATTACTGAATGCTCTGAGAGTCTTGGATTTGAGTCACAACAAGATCCAGGATTGTGAGCACTATTTAACGGTGAGTGTCTTGGGCTGAGCACCAGACTTTCCCCATATGGAGAGGACACTGCTAAAGTGCTGTAATCATTGACCATGTGCCTGCTAGGTGAAGTACAACAAAAGAAACTGGAGATGTGGCTCAGCAGTCATGTGATTCAGAGCTAGTGCCTGCAGCCTTGACACTGTTGTCCTGTATGTGCAGCCCCTGTGCCACTGAGGCAGAGAAGGCAGTGTTCCTCATCTGCTCTAAGACAGGAAAGTTAGCTGTATGTATCACTTGGCACTCCAGTGTGGCCGAGTGATACATGCAGTGTACGCTGTACATACAGTCGCACATGCAGTGTGCACTCCATTCTGGCCAACACTTCACTGTAATCTGTGCAGCAGGTGGGGATTATGTAGCCGGACATGGGGCTGTAGACTTGCTGTTAGGTTTCTTCAGACCGCCAGCAGTGTTTCCTTCTCGCTCTCAGAAATCTCCTGTCAGTTACTTTAGAAAGGTGGTAGTCCATCACAGTGGCATGTGCGTCTCCGGGGAATGGCAATGAAATCCATGCTTTGCTGGGCTAGATCTGCTTCTTTTGAGAGAAGCTATGAAACAGCTTTTCATGGAGATGGTGGGGCTCACAATGTATCATTCACCATCGTCTTAGCAAGGTAAGAAAGGGCTTCTTTTGGTAGTTCAGTCCTTTTGCTGAGGCAGGGGATCCAGTCCCTTCCTGTGATCCATTGAAGTTTATACGGAAGGAGAAAGCTGCTCCTAGCAAATTTTGTAAAGCAATTAGATCATCCTGAGTGCCCCTAGGCAAACCACTCCAATGTGAACATCAAAGTCTTGCTGCAAAAATAGTCTTAAGAAACTCACTTGTTGGTTGACCTTGGTGGGATAGAAAAAATGGTAGGGGCTAGTACCCTGTCTTGAGTTCAGGGTCAGGCTTTGAGCTAAGGTCTCAATTGATCTGGTGTTGCTCTTCTCTCTGAACAGACCCTTACAGAACTAGAGTACCTCAATCTGGCTTATAACTTCCTTTCCAAGATGCCAAACCTTGGCATCTTCAGCCGATCCAAGCTGGTGACTCTGATCCTGCGCAACAATGAGCTTGACAGCATTAATGGTGAGCCCACAAGGGAGGAGCATTTCTGAGTTTCAGGCCTTTCTCTCTTCCTCAAGGAGGAAAAGAACTTGAAATCTTGAAATCTTGGGCACAGCTATTTTTGCTAGGGTTCAATTTTCGGGGAGAGGGGTAGGTGGGAAGTTCCTAAGTTATATTTTCTAGAGTGCTGATGGCTTCCTGCTTTGTTTGCAGGGGTTGAACAGCTAGTGAATCTGCAGCACCTGGATGTGGCCTATAACCTGCTGCTGGAACATGCCCAATTGGCACCATTGTCCAGTCTGCACTATGTAAAAAAAGTAAGCACAAAGCCTGATGGGTTGGTAGAGATGTCATGGTCAGGGGGTGCAAGGTGGAGACTGTGCAGTGAGAAGAGAGTTTTGAAAGATCAGTTCAACTCTTGAGCATTTAATTTTAATGTGGGAAGCTGATGGGGGAGCCTTGGAGAGACACCTGTATTTCAGCCTTCATTTTCAGTGACCCCTGCTCAAGCTAACCTTTTTCCATGTATTCATCCCCACCTCCTTGCTCCCCCTTTACAATTTTAACACTGTCAAGTTCAGGAAAGATCCTGCCCTAATCTTGTGGATTTGTGTGTTCAGAGAAGTCTGAAGGAGCATAACTGCAGTCGCTATAGTGCTTGTGAAGGAAGATAGCCTGCAAAGGACTGTTCTCTCAACACTTCTGAGAGTCAGTACTGAAAAATCTCCTAATGATTTAGGGGCATGAGCAGGAAGTACTTTAATTTTCTTCTCTGTTGGCTGAACAAATCTCAGGAAGCATTGTAAAAGCTCAGTCCTCTCCTGGCTTGATCACTGTTCCACTGCAAGGATATTTCCTGAGGCAGAGAGAAAGCCTGGAGCCTGCAGGCAGATTAGGTCGGGGTATAGAATATTGATTCTAATAACAATTTCTTTATACCCCCCACCCAGCTGCATTTAGAGGGAAACCCATTATGGTTCCATCAAAACCACCGATCTGCAACCCTTGTACATCTGTCTCCCAGGGCAGCCTCCTCCAATGTGAGTATTAGCCATGTGCCTTCTGCCCCTGCTGTTGAAGGCATAGGGTGTTCTGACACTCAGGGGAAAGAATTGCATAAACCTGAAAATTTTATTCCAGTGGTGTAACAGTAGTGATTGTTTTGTGGGTAGTTGGTTTTTTTTTACGTAGAGTAGTTTATCCTTAAATTCTTACATGGTTTGCTGGCCAGGGCAGACAGAGTTGAATACTGATCTCAGGTTTACAAGACCTCAGATCTTAATAGTGTCTGCTTCATCAGTTCTGCTCACTGATGGTCCCTAAACTTTACTCTGTTCCTGCTAGATGGTGACTATGCAGCTGGATTTTGCAAAGAAGGAACTCACTGTCTTGGCCCACCTTGCCTAATTACATACTCCTTTGGCAGCTGTGGCCACCTCTTTCTTTCTCCCCATCACTCTGCTCAGCTAGGTGTCATCACTGTTTCCCTCGCACTCTGGTGCTTAGGTCAGTTCTTGGTAATCTGATTTTAAATAAAGAAGCCAGCAAAGAGAGCATTCTGGCAATTTAGCAAAGTAAACTTGCTTGCTAAGGGTCAGAGGTGTTCCAGAGCTGGTCTGCCATTCGTATTCATTGTCTGATGATCCCATTGACTGGATTCATTGTCTTCAAACTGCATCTTGGAATAAGCTTTCACTGAGCTCAAGTTACTGGAAGCTAGGTAGAGTCAGACTAGAAGTAGGGTACAAGCTTTGAGGTGAAAGTGAGTACCTCTCAAAACAATTTGTGAGTTGTTGCAGAATAATCTATAGTATCTTTTCCGCAAACTGCCTTGGATATGTTTCTGGGAGTTGTAAAGTCTGTAAACAGGAAAACCACAGTGGTCCCTTCTGGGCCTGATATGCTATTAGGTCAGGTAGCTACAACTAAAGGAGCGATGGATAGGCAGGAACAGGGTTGTTTCTGGTAGTCTTCGCAGTTTTGTGCCAGGGATCCCAACTCTCGGGTGGTCTGAAGGGGAATAGGAGTCAGCAGATGTTGTTGTCCTGAGTATGTGCCAACCAAATGGAATCTGACTGCAAATGGGTCTCTAATTACAGTTCCTCTTGGATGGGGAGCCACTCTCTTCTTCGGACCTAATGGTAAGTACAATTGCTGTAAACTGATCTTACTGGCTTTGGGAGTGGGAACTCTGACAGGTTTTTGCATTGTCATGTGTCCCTTTAAATCTGTATGGGCTGCCTTGACTCTTTGACACAGCTCATTTTGGCTCAGTCCGTGCTGGTTCCTGGTAATTGTTGGGACTGGCCAACTTATTCTGTGTAACTTATTCTGTCCTATATAGCCTTGCAGAACTTGGAGCTTTGCCTGTTTCCTCTTCAGGTACTATCTGGTACTTGACACTTGAATTACATGTCAGCAAAACAAACATTTATCGGTTTCCCATCTGCTGTTTTTAAGAAAGGCAGAGATTGAGTTAAATCGGAGTGGTCGTGATAAACAATCCAGTCAACCAGGCAGGATCTGTTGTCACCACTTCGACTGAGTTGCTGAAAGTTTGGGGTGAGGGGCAGGGAAGTTGTCAGCTTGAGTTGTGGCTTGGTTACCTTGTCTCCCCTTTGCACTCAGCAGGCAGCGTTCTCTTCTTTTGGCTTTAGCACCTTCCAAGGCTTGTGCAAAGTGTGTCACAGTCCATCCACACTTCTACCTCAGAGAAGACCGCACTGGACCGCAGTGCTCTGGACAGTTCCTGTGCTGCAGACTTCAGTGACAGTCAGTCCCCAGCAGAGAATGTGGCTGTCAGGCTCCCTCGGAAGAAAAGCAAGGTCTGGGACTGAGACAGCTTCTTAACCATGTAGCTGGCATGTTGGGTGAAGGGGCTGCCTCCACGTGAAAGCCTTGTGCAGTGAGATGTGGTCTTGTACTGACTGTGTGGTAGTGAGCCTCTATGCTGCTGTGTGTTATGAAGGGGCCGGGCTTACCTGCATGTCTTGATACACTGTGACAAATGTTTCATGGTGTGCTTCTGCACTGTAACAGCTATGAACCCTTCAGCTTGGCAGAGCCCCTCATCAGATGCTGTTTTGGTTGTTCTGGTGCCATCCCAACTATTCTTACCCTGTTTGTTCCAGGGAAAAGTCAAAGTGCGCAGAGCAAGCATTTCGGAGCCCAGTGACACAGAACATGAGCCCCAGGCTTTACCTCTCTCTGCTGGTGAGGCTTGTCTTCTTCCTCAGTAACACAGCAGCTGAACTGCCCACAGTCAGAGGAGTGCTCTGGCATGGTGACCATTTTCATACTTCCCAAGTTTTCTCTCTGCAGGCCTGGTCCTACAGCATCAGAAGGAGATGAAGCGCTTGGACAGCTTCAGAGATCGCTTTGGTGTTGACTGGCTGCAGTACAAGAGACACCTGGAGGAGCATGACCAAGTACCTGTCATCTGCCGTAGCCGTTCTGCAGATGAGATTGGAGGCAAACCTGCTGCAATGGACTTGCAGAGTGAGAGCTCTGACCCAGAGCAAGGAAAACCCCAAGTATCCCAGAAAGAATCCTCTCCTCCTCTGGATGATACTGAGAAGGAAGAAGAGCCTGAAGTACAGCTGGATGAGTCTGTGGAAGGAGAACAGAGAGGAGAAGAGGAGGCAGATGAGCTAATGCTGGGGGAGGAAGAGGAGGAGAAGCCAGAAGGTAAACAGGTCCTTTCACTGCTGTGTTTGAGGGCTTGGGTGACAATAGAATAGATGGACCAAATGTGATATCCCTGAAGCTTTATTGTGCTGCCCAGTATTGTGGGAATTCTAAGGACTTGGGCCAAGTACTGACCTGTACTGTGTCTTGCCTGGCAGTGGACCTTTGCCAGCCAGTGCTGGTGAGCCAAATAGAAGGTGAAGGGGACCCAGAGCCAGACTGGATCTTCCTGCGAGTCACAGCTAAGCATGTGATTGAGGTGGAACTGAAGGCTGCCAGAGTCCTCCACAAGCTAGAGCTGAAATGCCTGCAGAAGGTGGAGACCTCTGAGATGAACTGGAAGAGGATGGTGAGTTATGCCTCTGTGTGAGCCTTTAGCATCTTACTCCCTGTGTGCGCCAGCATTCTGGATCTGGGCTTCTGTCGGAGTACCCTGCAGGTCTTTTTCCTAGCTCCTGCAAAGCCTGATTGATTGAGCACATCTTCCACCCAATGCATGTGTATCTAACAGCATCTGTATTGCTTAGAGTACCTGTGATAATGCAGCAGAAGCCAGCACCAATTCTGCTCCAAAGCTGGAGTTAAAAAGACAATGGCTGGACTTGTTCCAGTGTGCAGGAATGAGAGACTTCTCAAGAGGAGCCTAAATGAAATGGAGACCTCCTTCCCATCCATTCCTCACTGGGATATCACTCTGACCTTGGAGGACTCTTTGTGAATTGCACTTTTTCTTAGGCAGTGCAGCAGTGATGTTTAGAAAGCTACTGGTAGCTCAGTGGGTGGTTTTTCATCTGCTCTAGGTGCATGCTTTAGCACTACCAGCCCTATTTTGCTTTTGTGGTTATTTAGAAAGGGAGTTTGGAAATCTCTTTTTCCTCGTGGTAGGATTTTAACATTTGACGTGTGCATGGACACGTTCACAGGCTTCTCTAATACTGTTTTCCCCAAAAGCTCCAACTCATTTTATCTTCCTGCCCTTGTACTACTTGAATGTTTGTGGCTTGATATTTTTCTGAAATACCTTTGTGAAAAGGTGTTTTGTTTGAAATGCTTCATTCTGGGCCTTGAAACTTACTGTTGTCCTCAGCACTCATGAGCTTTATTTTTACCTATTTATGCCCATTTTACCAGGCTCCCAAATGCTGTCAGTTATGGAGGGCTACTCAAGGCTTACTAAATTAAGTGCTTGTACAGCCACATTTCAGCCAGTTGCAAACAAGTGTAGTCTGTATACTGGATGCTGCACCCTTTTTCTAGAACTGGTGTTTTCTGTCTCCTGCAGGACCTGGAGCAAGTTTTCCCTGTCCTCACATTGCACTTCAGCTACATTCGCAAGGATCGGCAGAAGCGCAAATATGTGGTGCTTGACGACTGCCCGGAGCAGTGTCTACAGGTAGGGGAGGCTAGAGGGGGAAGCCTGGGGGGGGGGGGCAGGGGGAGGGCAGTGTTACTGGAAGATGCTGAATTCTTCCAGTCAGCACAGGGCCCCTGTTCTCAGAGCATATGCACATCTGCTGCCCTCTGTCAGCCCTTGTCTGGCTTGTAAGCTCAGGATTTCTCATGCTTCACAGATGACCTGTGGAGGGCCCTGTGAGCATGGCCATGGGCAGTGGAGCTCCTGGAGCATAAAGGGTGCTCTCAAGGAGAAAGCCTTGCAGTTTTCTCCCTCTTGGGAGAAAAGTTAGTAGTCAAGATAGTGATCTTTACTTGTTGTGCATGTACAACGTAATGTTTCCTGGGTGCCGAGTGATGCGCTAGCCTGTACTTAGCCCTCTGGACAGTGAGATGTGACCATGTAAGTGTCAGTGTTATGGCAGCTCTGGTCTGCACAGGTGCTGTAGGGATTCCGGTCTCAAATCCAAGTATTTTTCTCGAGGTACTGTTGTTTAAGTACCTTTTAACAAGTTGTTACAGAGAAGGCACAAATAGGTGGGACCTTTGAGACCAGAGTTCCAGGGAGAGCCTGTCAGTATGTAGATACAAGGCACAGACCTACAAAACCAGGTTCTCCTGGTCTTCTGCAGTGAAGCTCCGTGCCCTTGGCAAGTCTTGCACAGACTGGCTGTTGTACTCTGTTAGCTGGGAAATGCCCCTGCACCCCTTGCACTCTGAAATGCTGTAATGAGGCATGTGAGGAGACTTGCTGATGTCAGAAGCATGCTTTTATTAGGATGGTTATAGTTGCCTGCTAGCACTCTTTTCCCTGTGCTGCTACTTTTAGTCTGTCCTGGAAGTGTTGTCCCCAGCTGTTGAGGAGAATCTGCGAAATCAGGACCAAGAGAAGGGATCCATGAAGCTCCAGTGCCTGAAATGCAAGCAGGAGTTTTTGCAGTCCCTGGCTCCCTGGCATCAAGGTCCTTATCCTTCAGAGGTTAGAGATGCCAAAATCCTGGAGACCCTAGTTGCCTCAAATCAAGGTAGGATGTAGTGCCCAGAAAAAGGATGCTTGCTAATGCCCATGCAGACTGCCAGAATGGCAGCTGTGGTGCAGAGCATGGAATGTATAGGAGAAGGTGATGCCTTGGCTGTACTGGAATTAAAACCTGTTGTGGGATGTAATCTCACTTGGCTCACTTGGACTGGGAAGAGCCTGCCTTGTTCACTAGCAGGAATAAGCCACTGTTGTAAGGTAAAGCAAACAGCACCCCTGTTGTGGGTAGCCTGGGGTCTGGGAGAACATAGGGGTGCTGGAAACTGCAGATGGTCCATAGAAATCTGAAGTCTGGGAGAGGCCTTAAAGGTCGTGTAGTCTCTCGTCCTGTTGAAACTGTGGTCAGTTCTGCCACAGAGACTAATTTGTTCTAAAGTGCTTTTGCTAACAGAGGCTTCTGGGGAATCTGCTCCAGTATTTCAGGTAAAATTTTGGCTGTTAGACATCAGAAAAACAACCAGAACCCTAACCTAAGTCTCCCTGGCTGTGATCTTAAGCCTACTCTTACTTCGCTTACGGGGAATGATTTATTCCTTTATATTTGAGGGCCATTGTTCTCCCCCCACGATTAGTCCTGTCTTCTGTCCTCTAGACTAAATAAGCTCAACTCCCTAGATAATTTGCTTGTCAGTCATATCTCATACAATGCAGTTATTCTTGCTGGTCTCCTTTGTACTCTTTCCCATTGGTCCACATTTTTCTTTGGGTGTCTGAAACTAGATGTGGTATTTTGGCTGAGACATGGCTAGTGCTGAATAGGCATCTTCTGACAGCTGAGTTTTTCAAAGCTCAGTTTATATTTGAAGTGGGGAGTGCCCAGCCTTAGCTTGAAAGATGCTGCTTGTTTGACAAAGTATCCTGGGATCAAAGTACTGCAGTGAGGGCAGAAGTGCTGTCCCAGCTGCAGCACTTTCCTCCACCCTGCGACGCTTTATCCACCCCACCAGGGTAGTGGAAGTCCTGAGATCCATCTGGGAGTCTGCTGTGGTGTGGGTGAAGGGAGCATCAGGAACTGGGATCAGGAGGGATAAGGACAGCTGGAGAAGGGACACGGCATGCTTGTGGTGTGGCTGGCTGGAGGATAAACCAAGCTGGGGATGGGGGTGGCTAAGGAAGGTTGGATTGGCTGGTCACGAGTTTGGGCTTCAAAGGCTGTGTGAGCACTTGTGGACCTGAGGTGGAAGTGGAGGAAAGTCATGAGCCAAAGCCCTGATGTAGTTTTGGTTGCAACTACAGCACACACTGGTCACCCTAAATCTGAGCAGAGCTATTTCAGGAGGGTGTTGGTACTGATACAAATCTCTCATTGATTTGTGAGGGGAGGTCTGTAGCATATGATTCTGAACAGAATTGCTCAACAAGTTGCTCAAGTTGGACTATAACTATTGTCTGCTTTGAAAGGGATGGTTTGTGGTTTGCAGAGGAAAAAAAAAAAAGTAAAATTTTGTTGGGGGAGAGCTGTTCTGTTTTTTCTTTATCCCTGATGAAATCTTCCACAGATGCTGCAGCAGCTGGTGAGCCCATAGCCTGTCCTGGTTGTTCCAGTGACCATGTGGTCATCTTGCCTTCAGAGGTGTGCTCCAGCACACCTTTGCCACCTGGCCCTGATAGCATGAGTGAGGACCTGTCAGACTCTGTCCTGGAGGGAGGCAGCCAGCAGGAGGGCCCAGAGGAAGCACCTGCCCTGGCCAGCAAGAGTGGGAGGTTCTACATCGGCGGGGAAGACAGCTCGGAGATGGATACCAGCAACAGCACTAGGACCCCGGAGCTGAGCGGCGAGCATGACGGCACTCTCCATTCCAGCTCCCGCAGTTCAGATGGGGGCTGCGGGAAGAAGGAGCTGGGCATGAAGAGCCAGTACTTGGCCCTCAGCCACACAGACACCAATGGGGGCAGCTTGATGGGGAGCTACCATTACAGTGTTTCTCGTGGGCCCACTCCTTCCCAGCTCTCTCTCAACTCCGAGTCTGAGGAAATGTGGAATCTCAGTCCTTGTGAGTATGTAGGAGCTGTGCAGGGTTTAGGGCTGTTGCACAGCTTGGTGTTGGGCTTTGTCACTGCTGCTTGCATAGTGCCCTGCCTCCTGTTTAATGAGGAAGGGGGGTCATCAAGCACAAGCAGCAGTGACCATGGTTCTTATGGGCAGAGTTTTTCATTCCCCTCTCTGTTCAATCCTCATGCTTGAAGGTAGGGAAAACTGAGTCAGCTCCTAATCCATAGTATTGCTCAGACTCTGAGTAATAGGGTCTTGTTCTGGGAGCTGCACTGCTCAGTTACAGATACATTGGGTTCCTGTGGCACCAGTGAGCTGCCAGCTGGAGCATTACCTTCAGAGAATAGTATGCACAATTTCTCTGTCTTTATTCTCTGATTTAAGTGCAGTGTGAGGCTGGTATGTTTCTTGGGGGCTCTGGTTAGTGGATCTACAGTTACTTGTGCTTTCCTCAGTGGTCTTTGTGAGCTTCAGATGACAAAGCCTGTCCAAAAGAAGAGACTGTGTGCTGGCTGTGTGAGTGCTATGGTGGAAGATAGCAGTTACTAGGAGGTTGACAAATGCTTTTTGTGAAGGGCCTTGGATTTCTGATGTAGCAGACTGCCTTTTCTTGGGCATCAGCTTGTGATTTACACAATAACTGAAGGTGGAAAGGTGCTATGGAGGTTATCTGGTCCAGTCCACGAAGGGACTCTACTGCAACTGCAGTCTAGTCCTGATTTTCAAACCCATCAGCTTCTTGATCTATAGAGATCTCCCCCAGCCTTTCAAGACTGCTGTGCCTCTGAAGAGGAGTTGGTATAGGACCAGTGTTTAGGATTGCCATGTTCAGTCTTGTGCACTTGAAGTGTGAGAAATAAAGCAGTCTCTTGTTCAGGTCAAATCGCAAGCTCCCAATTTAAAACTGAGCCCATGAAGAAGTTCCTGCTGAGGAGAAGTTCATTAGTGTTTCTGGTGGAGAACAGGCTCTGCTGGGGAAGTGTGTACTCTCGGGCAGTATTGTGGCTATTGTATAAATTGGCATACAATCGCATGACAAACCTAATCATGTTCTTAAGCAGTTTTATTGGTGTCTTCCTCAGTCCCCTTTAGCCCTACTACAGCTGAAGTCAGAGTTTAAAAAGTTGAACCTGAGCTGACAGCAGCTGAAATCGGAAATATCTTTCTGGCTTTGTGATAAAGAATTGCCCTCCTGACAAATCTGGCAGCAAAGCCATGTCCTCCTGTGACTAAGCTGAGCATAAGTTGAAGATGGGTTAGACCGAAGCTTTGTATATCTGAAAAAGCAAGTGATGGAGTCCCCTCATGTCTCCACATTTGAGACCGGTGGCCTGGAAAGCCCTAGCATTGACCCTTTGTCTTGAGGAGAGACTTAATGGAAGCAAATGTGCAGAGGGGGTGACACTGCTGCCCTGGTGCCAGTCTGCATGCTTGGGCAGCATCTGGTCAGTGGACAGAGTGTCAGCCTTACACTTTTCTCTCCTCAGCTGTAAACGGCATCCTGAACACAAGGGACTTCCGTTCTGTGGATCATCGCCTGAAGCTGTACCTGGATATGGAGGTTTTTGAGGAGAACGCTGAGGAGTTCCAGTGCTTCCTCAAGGTGAGCTCCTGCAGCACCACTCCTACAGCTCCTTGGCTATCCTTCTAGCCATCCTGCAAGTTCTGCTCTGGGGTGGCATCCCAGAGACTGTGAGGTGTGAAGGGAGCTGAAGTGTGTTTGAGTCGGTCCTTTCCGTGGGTGGGCTGGCAAGGGGCAGGCCAGTGCTGTGACCCACCCTCTGTGCTCTAGGTGGTCATGGTGAAGTTTGGCCGACAAGGAGAGTTCCTCTCAATTCTGGTTGCCTCTGATCTCAAGATTTATGTGCTGGAAGTCACTGGGGTTATCAGGTGAGGAGAATGGTGGCAAGTGAGAACCTGCAGCAAGGCTGTGCGTGCTGGGTAGTGCCAGCCTGTGCTAGCCTTACCCTGGAGGTGTGGTGACATGCAAAGGCTCTTCTGGCAAACCCCACTGCTGCAATCTGATGTGGGAGGGGAGATGGGGCAACCTGCTGCAGCTGAGGGCTGTGCTCTGTGATTAGGGGACAACCTGCAAACTGGCTGAAGAAGAATGACTCTCACTACCTGTCTGACATTTCGCATCTGGAAGTGGGACTCTGCCACCAGAGCTTGCGAATGGAGTTTGAGAACCCAAAAGCCTCCTACAATCTGCTGGTCCGGAACCAAAGCTGCTGTGACCAGTTCCTGCAGATCCTGACATGTAAGAATAGAGCTGTAGCAGGGGCAGGGTGGGTAAAGGATTTGGAAGATTTGCTCTTGGAGAGCTACCAGGAGAGCTGTAGTTGGATGTATGTTGGAAATTCACTTCTTGCCAGCTCAGAAAAAAGTTGGGGGAAAATCCCACTGGCATCGTAACTTCCAGTGCCTCTCTGTAGACTAGAGAACCATCCTGAGCTGTTATGTACTGCCCTTGGGCTTGCAATAAAAGACATCTACCTTCTCCCCCTCTTTAGATCTCATGCAAGACCTGCCTGCTAAGCACAGGAGTAAGGTGAAGGAAATCCCCATTGTGGAAATGAATCCACAACATTGGCTATGGTAAGAACAGTCTCTGAGAGGTTAGAGTTTTGGATAAAGGGTGTCTACTTGTCCAGCAGTGCCTGGGAAGCTTAGTGCTCAAAACAGGGCAGCACAGGAGGAGGCACCACTGGAGTAGCAGCCAGGCCTATGTTATAGGTTTAAGGCAACTGGCTCAGGTAACTGCTGCACAGGGGGTGAGCAGGCAAAGGGATGTCATGGACTGAGCCAGGCTGGGCAACTCCAGCTCTCCTGGAGGAGCCTGAGCAGAATATAATGGAGGAAGGAAAACAGGGAGGCATAGAGTTGCCTCCTCCCTTGTAAGAAGCATTTGGTCCCTAGCTGGCAAGGTGGTGGGCAGAGTAATGGGAGAGAGAGGAATTCTGCAACACCTGGAAAAAATGGGTCCCTCCTATCCCCAAGAGGACAGTGAACAGTAGCTAGCTCACAGCAAGCCTACACTGGAAACAGAGTGATTTCTCGGTCAGCCTGCTGTTATATCTCCTCTAGGCCTCTGCTGGACTCCAAGACCAGAGATTCTGCAGCTGCAAATGATACTTGTTTCTTCTACCTGCTGGCCTATCTGATCCAAGGTACAGGAGATCTCAGGGGCCAGGTGTCCCAGACCTTGTGCTGTCTGCTTACATTCTTGTGTTTTTAATGTACAGTCTGTGGGAACAGAGCTGGGCCATTGCAGCACAGATGGGGTGGGGGCATGGGTTGAGGAGTTTTTTTTAGTGTTGAGACATGCAGGATAGCAGCATGCTTCTTCCAATATATCCAGTGAGTCTCCCAGCCCTTTTCTGCATGGAAGTCCAGGCTCTAGGGAGCACTTCGTCTTGCACACCAGGTTTGGTGACAACTCAGAATGGCTTCTGAGAAGCTGGAAATTATCTAAGGGCTGGATTGTTGCCCTAAGCTGAGGGGTTATATACACACAGCTGGTTTATGTGAGGAGCTGAAAGGCTTCTCGTTTTGGGAAAACATAAGCAGGTGTCCAGAACTTGAGACGGTAGGACAGATGCAGCCTGCTGCAGCCTACCAAATTCTGTCCCAGGGCTTGCTGAGGGCCAAATGTGCTAAACCTGGGATGTGAGTCTTCAGTGAACAATTCCAGTGTCTTCTTAGCTTGGCACACTGGAAAAAATCAACCTAGCCGTTAATCACATTCTGACCAATTTGTTACTGCTCTTGCATCCTCCTTCACCATTGGCCATTGGGGAGGTATGAGAGAAAAAGAATGAGAAGGAATCTGTGGGAAGTATGTTTATTGGTCTCCTCAAGCTGAACAAATAGCCTGTGGGAGGGAGAACTTATAATGCGTTTTTCTTACTCTACAGTTTTTCTCCTTTTTTAGAGCATGGTGTCCAACACTGGACACAGTTCCAGCTGAGGCCTCACTGCCAAGTAGACAGGACTAATTAAACATCCCATTTCTGATATTCCTACTAATTCCCAAGAGTGAGATGTGACAAGAAAAGCAACACGTTGCTGTAGCCGCTTGTGATCCCCTGTGACCTCAGCCAGTTCTGCTAGTGGTTCCCTATTTCTGTGCATCTGACTTATTCCCAAGTTCTAGTGCTTTTCTTTTGCATCCACTGAAATCAGCTGGGTTATATTTATGCTCCCTTCAGTTTATCAAAACTACTTTGCTTCCTGCCATACTTATGACACATCCCAACTTGGTATTAAACTTTATGTGTGTGCTCTCTGTTCCAACCATCAGATATCTGCAGCCAGATGAATTCAGGCCAAAAAAGGCAGCCTTTTAGCTGGAGCTGCTGACTTTTAACTAAGGAGTAGTAAAGTGTTGTTTATGAGGTCACAGGACTCAAGTGTCTTTTCGTGCCTCACATGAGGACATAGGATGGACAAAGCTTGCTGGGCAGTGGTCTTTCGTATACATGCTCGTGCAGTGAGCTTGGTTAAGATGGTCAAGCCCAGCCACGTTTAGCTACTCTGCTTCCCCTCTTCAGTCAGGAAGCTGGATAAAGCTGTTCACCCAGTCACTGTTGCTGTAAAGGATTTCCCTAGGGGAGGAAAGGAAAGCAAAGCTGGTTCTGTGATGACTCAGGCTCTCAGCAAGGCCTCTCCTATTCCCTCGTGTCCTTGTAGGGGCATCTGCTTTCCCTGTGACCCTGCTGAGCACCCGAAGCATGCTGTTTCTGCTGGAGGAGAATCACCAGTGGCAGGTGCAGCCCTCCTTGGATGAAGACCATGAGGCAGAAACGCCTCCTAGGAGCAACATCCAGTTGAAGGAGAAGCAGCCAATCAGCAGTATTAGCAATGTTATAACCTATCGCCTCTGTCCTTGCGACATCAAGCTGATGCTTTATGATGAGGTAACCAGGAGGTGGTTGTGGGGCACACAAGATGCTGGGGGCTGGATTCTGCTCAGATCCTGTTCCTGCCAAGAGTGTCTTGGGGCTGTCGTCTCCCATCCTAACCTAGGGCCTTGCACCGCAGAGGCAGGGGAGCGCAGCGAATTGCTGCTTTACAAAAGTCATGCAGGGACACTTGCACGGCTGGTAGTGGAGAGGGAGGAGGATGTCAGTTAGGAATTGGGAGGAGCTGGCAGCTTCGCTGGGATATAGCGGCTCAGGGCTGATCAGTGCCTTTGGGGCTAGGCATTCCTCATCTGCCTCCCTCTCTTTCCTTCCTCCCTTTCCTCCCTCACAGGTGCTGAAGGTGGAGAGCACTTGGCACATCCGCACAGAGTGCCCTGAGCTCCTGGTAGAGCTGGTGGAGTGGATCCGCGGACCCTGGGAGGAGATGTTCTTGATCGATCTACGGAAGGCTGTGTACGAGGGACTGGAGTGAGCTTGCCAACTGTAGACAGGCGGGACTTGGAGTCAAGGGTGCTGCTGTGCTGGCAATGGTGCACAAGTGTCTCCCACTCCCATCTGACCTTGCTGTCCTGTGGCCTCTACTTTCTACTCTACTCTTGCCCCTGGCCCTTTTTGGTGGGGAGGGAGGGGAGCACATGATGGTCCAGACTGCATAGTCGCTCACTTGCACTGGGTTGGCCATGGAAGAAGGAGGTGGAGGGTGTTCCCTGTAATACTGCATAAGCTACACAGTTTTAACTTGGCAGTGTCTGCTAGTCTCCTTCAGGGTCACTGAAGGAATAGGGGAGTCAGGCCAGAGCACGTGCAGTGGGACATGCAGTGGTACTAGGCAAACAGCAGGCCAGGGTGCTGGGGTCTTTCGAGCAGGTGTATTTGCTGCCTTCCTAGCTGTCTCAGAACAGCTGCCATTATCTGCTGCTGATATTATTTTTTTCTTTTCCTCCCCCTCCCTCTTGTCCACGGCTTCCCTAAAGCTGCCTGCTTCGAACAGGAGCCTGATTGCACAAGGGGATGAGGCATGTTGTAGTAATAAACCCACAGAGAGCCCTTACCTGCCTGCCTGGCAGGGCATGGCTCTGTCTGCTGCTGTAGTCTTTCACTGTCACTGGGGAGGGAGGAGCTGTGAGGCTCTTAGCACAGAAACGTATTGCTCATCGCTTGGGGGTCAGGACCCTGGTGGGCACTGGCAGGTAAAAGTGAGGCTTAGGCTTTTCTGAGCAGTCCAAAAGCAAGAGTCTATTTTAACATGAGTTTTACTATTTTCTATTGTAATAAAAACTTCTATTTATTGAATTGTCACATTTTCCTTGTTTCATCCTCTTGCACTGCTGTAATGTCTTTGTAAGGTCTTGCATACTAGCTTTGCAGCAGCCTCACGGGTTCCCCAACATCTCACAGGGTTTGAGCCATTCTCCCCGTCCTGTTCAGGGTGGATGCTGATGGGCTGCTAAACTAATCTCCACCTGCCTGGCTCCCAAGCAGCAACCAAGGAACAAGGCCCAAACAGGATTAAACGGACAGCAGGTACTGGGTGTGCTGTTCTCCTGTGACAATTGCCCTCAGGCGAGCATCCTGTGGGCTTCCAGCTCCAGCAAGTTGCTTACTGGCTGTACAGGCCCTCAGAGGCATGCCTCTCACAGGAGCTGTTGCTGCTGTGGCTGTGGAGGTGGGAGTGCCTGCCCCCAGGTTCTTCCCTGTACCAGGCTTTACCTTGTCTCAACCTCTTCTGCACAGAGTTAAATGCAGCTGAAAAAATGCTGCTGCCTGGCCTGGGCTTGCTGTGTCACAGGGTCTCTTCACCCTGCCCAGTGAAGAGCAAGTGGACATGCTGTGTGTGGTGTTTCGATGCAGTTGAAGCTCCCTTTTGGGCTGAGCAGAAACGGGCCTGTTACATTAAGGTGCTGCCAGGTGGGATCTGATAGCCCAAACCGGGACCTTTACTGCTGATTGCTTTTCCCAGAGCAGCGTCTCTGTCTTGCTAGGAGTGTTCAACCCACAGTTTCAGGCGAGTTTTCTGACTGCTGAATCCTTAGTGACAAACCTCTATTTTATAGCAAGGTGATCTTGATTTCTTTAAAGACGTGTGTTTGTCATTCAGTGACCTGATGCCTATTTTCTTTGGATACTGAGCATGGCAGCTCTTTGCAACAGCCTCTACGACATCCAAACCTTCCACGTACCCTAAATTGGTGTCTGTGGCTTCAGCTTCTTTCAACTAGAAAACAGCAGTGACTAGGTCCTACAGCATCCCACTGCTCCAGTCTCACCTGGACAGATGAGATAGTTTCCCTCCCTGCTCAAACCCAGCTATGCCCTCCTCATAGCCTTAGGAGAGTGGGAAGTTCAGTTTCTATACTTTGTAGTGGTCTGAAGGCCACCTCGCAACATGCAGTTGGATGCTTTCTTGGAATCCACTTTCTTGCTGTACTATTAGACTTTCTCCTGTCACTTTCAGAAGCAGTTGAGTTGCTGAAGGCCCACAGTGGCCGATATTTTTATCTAGCCTTCTATAGACTTGATTGACAAGATCTATACTGTCTTGAGGCAGATGTCACAATGCATTTCACTTTCTCCCCTCTTCCTAAATGGGCATATGGCTGCTGCTGTCCGTTCCTTTGGAGCGCTTTCAGATCACAAGTGGGAGCGAGCTCAGTGGAAGTGCTGCCATCACCTAGCACTTTGTCTGGGGGAAGGAGTCTGAGAGAGCTGAGCCAGTAAAAACCAGTAAGGGTTTTCTGTCTTCATCTTGCCATTTAAGGAGCTTGTGTAAGTACTGTCTTCACCTTCTATAGCTGTGTTTTTCACAAAGAGTAAGAGTCAAAATTGGAGTTATTGGACTGGTTTGCTGATGTCTCCTCTGCTTAAGCTGATCCCCTGAGAAAGGCCATCCCTGGAGCCTGCTTTTTCCATCTTAGCCGAGCTGTACCTTTGCTCTGCCATGCCAGTGTCTGTGTATGCATGGAGGGGCCTGACAAAGGGTGGACTGCCAGAACCAAAGGTTTCAGCTGTGTGCCTGTCCATAGCTCTTCTCAAGCTCTTCCTGGTTTTTACTGAAGAAGTGGCTACTTGTTTGCTTCTGCTCCTTGCCATGTCTCTGCCCCCAGCTCAGCACTAGCCTCTTGGTCTGTTAACAGCTCCCTGCTTTTCTGCATTCCTCCAGCTGCTGACAGGGAAGCTCACACATGCTGCCACAACCTGTCTCCTGCCTCTTAATGAAACACTTGCTTTGTTTTCTCTTAGGGTTTTGTCCTGGTTGTTACCAGATTAACCCCTTTGTGGTTAATTCCTGATCATGAACACTTTGCTGTGGGGCTCCTCACACTAGGCACAGTGATAGGATTAACTCCAGCACTGCAGGCAGCCCTGACTGATGGCCATGCAGGAACAGGGACTGCATAGGAGAGCCAGGGTTTGTGGAAAGGTGTGACATTTATTGAACTAGCTGCAGATGTCTTCTGCCTGTCACAGCTCTGAGCATGCAGTCTCCCAGCTGTGCTCTTAGACACTCTTGATTTTCCCCGTCCTTCCCCTCTCCTTTTCTGGGTGCACTTGGCTCCAGCGCTCAGCTGCTAGCATGGCTCAAGGCTGGTCTGAATCCCAGCACTTCCCTGCCTGTATCTGTCTGGAGCAGGCTCTTCTCCAGGTGTGTGTAGCTGGAGGGATGCCCAGGCCTGGGGTGGCCATAGGACTCAGGAGACAGGCTGCAGGCAGCCCTAGGCAGTTGTGGGTTCAGGCTTCAGGCTGGCCATTGCCATGAGCCTGAAGCTACCACCACTTCTCCATGGGTACATACCAGTCCTGCCTTACTTTTGCTGTTCAGCTCATCAATGAAAATGATGCCTCCGTCATGGGTTTGGCTATTTCAGTGCTTCCTACCCTGTGTCGCTGCCCTCTAAACCAGCACTGCCTTGAGTATACATAGCCTGTGGGTTAGCTGTCAGCCCCCCCTTGCACTATGTCTAACTAACGAAGCCTTGTTTCTAATCAAACTGGGTGACTGGAGGGACTAGTCATTTACTTCTAGCAGAATATCCCTGCTGGCCTCCTCTCCAGGGGACTGGAGATGTAGCAGCAAAGGGCACACATTCCCTACGGCTCGTGGACCTGCCTGGCCAACTTAATCCATCCTGCGGGTGCCAACGCTCCTTGCCCAGCTTACAGAGCCATGGCCCAGGGCTGTCTAACCCCCTTCTTTTTGGGTTGCCCTCCAGCTTGACTAGCAGGGGAAGAGCAGCAAGCACAGGCTGGGCTTGAGTGCCATGTGCGGTACTGGGGTGCTGGCAGAAGTCAGCACTGAGGAACTGGGCAGGAGACCCTAGCAGGAGGGAGGTGAGCAAGGGCTGTGCCATGTATCCCTCACTGATCAAGTGGGGGGGGGGAAGGGAAAGGGGACTTGACTTTGAAGCCATCCCAGCCTTCTCTTGGCTTGTGTTAAAGGGGAAGGTCATTGCCCTTTGCCCTCCTGTGATGGAGCCTGCCTCTGTCTTGTTATCAGAAGGTTATTAAGCTAGTTGTGGAGCTGTCCTGTATCAGGACAAACAGTCCCTAATAGAGACGTCTGCTCCCTGGCTCCCTGTCCCAGTGCCAGCCAAGTTGTTTAATCTGGGAAGAGCTTGTTTGCTGCCGAGGACTCGCGCTACCCACCTGCAGCCCTGCCTGCCTGTGGCCCCACTCGGGGAGGGTGGAGCTAGCTTGCCCCTTCTTCACCCTGCTGTAGAGGACCAGCCAGGCAGGGTCCATGCCGCCCCGCAGCAAACATGCCTGGGGCTCCCGGCCCTGCCATCTGCCGCATTGCCATCATCCCCGGAAGCAGAGGCAGTCATAGCAGGGCCTAGCCCATCCTGCCCTATTGATTAAAGCAGGAACTGAGGCTGTTATCGAGAGCCAGACTGTGCCCTCCCTGGCACCCCGTGTCTGGCAGCCGACACAGGGTCCGGCGGTGGAGTCCCTTGAGGGTGCCTCCATCGTGGTGCTGTGGCTGAGCAGCAAGCAGGGGCTGCTTGTGGGAGCTCTTGCTGCGTCCCACCTTGAACTGTAGCGATTGTCCTAAAAGTGGATGTTCTCCTTATCTCTGCGCTTACACTCCCCCCCAGACATATCTCCTCGATTACCAGCTTCCCTTGCTCTCACCAGGCCCTGCACCCACCCTGCCATGCTCCACACACTTGCTCCAGCTCTGGGCTTTGCCCCACAGACTTAGTGGTTTGGGGCTGATCCTGTTTTTTGTGGTTGGTGACAGGGCTCCTGTTTCCTCTGCAAAGCTCATCT
Source organism: Gavia stellata (assembly GCF_030936135.1). Lineage (NCBI taxonomy): Eukaryota > Metazoa > Chordata > Aves > Gaviiformes > Gaviidae > Gavia > Gavia stellata. The sequence continues at coordinate 18,929,231 of NC_082601.1, read as the reverse complement.
CTGAGCTGGACCCTGCAAGGCTGCTGCTCTTGCACATCCTTCCTGCCCGTGATGGGCCCAGGCTCTGTCAGCCTCAGCTGATGTGGGAAGGGATGAGGGTGGGCCAACACCCTTTGCCCATTGCCTTCCTTTCCCAGCTGTTGTGGGTTTGCCCTCTGCCCCAGGCTGAAAGGGTGATGCCTCTGCAGACGCTTGGGTGTTGCAAGCTCAAGATGAGGGTAGAGCCCGGGGACACGCAGGGCACTGTTGCGGGGGAAACGGGAGGGCTCTGACGCCAATGGCCGGATGCTGGCAAGCACAGTAACGCCTGTCCATGGGGGTTTCCAACACCAGCCTCTGGGCCTGGCCTCCCGTGGCTTGCTTTGCCGGGCAGCCCAGGCGTGGGCTGAGCTGTGCTGTGCAAAAATGCTGCCGCTGCGGCAGCTGTACCTGGCCCCAGCCCGACAAGCAGCTTCGTTCTGGGTGCAACGGCCTCAGTTTGCAGTGCCTCAGTGGGTCACACTCTCCTGCTTAATGTGAGGCTGCTACCGGGGCTTGTTCTTAATGCGCTGAGCACCAGAGACAAAGGTCTTGGTCCCTTACCCCTGGCAAACTGCTCGGCTGCCTGGGGGTGAAGCCAGGCTGGAGGTGAGACCTGGGAGTGCTTGAAAACTAGTGACTGTGAGGAAAGAAAACCCCAAGCTGCTTTAACCGCCTGGCAAGAGCAGGAGGTTCAACACAGGCTATGTGCTGCTTGCCCTCCCCAGCAGGTCCTTCCCAGCCCACTGGGACGTGGCCCTCACGCCGGCCCCCCTGCTCTACTCCCACCTCTCCATGCCACACTGCGGGTGCCACCTGGCTGCAGCCCCAGGCTCCCTCCCTGGCCCTGAACACTTCCCTGCATCCTTCCAAAAGCTTGGGTTTCTGTGCTTGGCTTGCTGTCTCCCTCATCCTCCTCTGCCTGTGGCTCTGGGCCTGATCTGGAGACTGTGCCCAAGGGTTGCTCCTAGAGCATCTGTTGCTGGATCTACAACATGCAGTTCCCCTTCCAGAAATGTTAATGCCACAGTTGCGTGCGTGGGGGCAGGATTCAACGGAAAGTGTTTCTTCATGGCCAGATCAAATCCCCTTCCTTCTGCTGCAGCTCTCCCACCATATGGCTGAAGCTGTTACCTGGGAAGGACCCATCCATGAGCAGGGCGGAAGGAAGGATGGAGCAAGCGAGCCCAAAGAGGGGCCCTTTCCCCCTTCTTCTTGTGCACACACCTGCACCCATGTCGGGGTGCAGCACGCTACTCTGGGGGCTCCAGCTGCCCACCCGCACAGGAGCACCGAGCCTATGCTGGGGCTGTGTGGGTGCTGGGGCAGCACCGTGGCAGCTCTTGCTGACTTAGGGAAGCGGCAGGGCTGCCGTTACTCACCGGGCCCAGAATAACCAAAAACTCACACCGGATGCGGTGGCCATGCTTCCTGCCCTGCTCCTTGCCCCAGCTGCCTGGCCTCTGCCCTCCTGCAGCTGGCTACTGGCGCTGCCCACAGAAGGTGGGTGGAGGTGCTGCACCCACCAGTGCCTGCTTGTGGAAACCCTATTGCAGGAGGGAGCACGTGTTTCAGTGGGGCAAAGCAGCGTTTCATGAGCTTACGCAGACATCAGCTTCCCCCTGGCTATTTGGGTTGCACAAGGCAGCCCGGCATCCTTCCCCGTCCCTACACAAGGGCACAAGGACAGGGTGCTCTGCCCAGGATGTCATGAGTGTGGTTGACCCAACGCAGGGACTCAGCCCTGAACCGCCCCGCGCCAATTTTAGCAGTACAGAAAGTGAGTGGCTAGGGTGCTCTGGCGGAGGCACAGCCCATGGCTCCAGGGTGGTGACTCAAAGCCACCGCTGCTATTGCTCTAGCCTTGGGAGAGCGGTGCTATTGCCCAGGATGAGCAGTGGTGACTCTCCAAGGGCACATTTGGAGGTGCTGCATGCTCAGCCTGGTCCTGCTGCAGGGACCTGGCCTGGGGTACGAGGAGCAGCACAGGCTTCAAAAGATTTGAAGTGCACTCCCACCTCACAGGCACATTTTGCTCCACGTTCCCACTACGTCTGGGGCCACCTCTCCCCTGGTGCCACCAGGTCTCTCCTTTCTTCCACCCTCGCTTTTCACGGGGAGAGGAAGAATTTGGTGTTACGAGGGGCAGGAGACTCTCATGGCCGGGGCGCTGGCTCCCTCCTCTCCCCCTGCGGCCAGGATCACCAGCGCTCCTTCGGAAGGTGTTTCTCAGCCCTGAACACCCCGCGGGCTGAGCCAGGGCCCCCGAGGCTGCTGCTGCACCAACGGTTTGGAGCGTTTCCCTGCAGCGAGCAGGAAGCCTCAGCCTCGCACCTCGGCGGGGCGGCGTCCCAGGAGCCAACGAGCTCCCGCGGGCAAAGGGCGGAGGGGGCGAGGCGGCCCACCGCGGGCTGGACGGGGCTGCCGGCGCGGGGAGCAGCCGCCGGGCGACGGGTGGTTGTCGGCGGCTGCCTGGACAGCGGGGTTTGCCGCGGCTGATGTCGCCGGCAGACGCGATGCTCGGGCGAGTTTCGGCCAGGGCCGGCCCCTGCCCGCAGCCCTGCGCGGCCTCCCGAGCCGCGGGAGGGGAGGGAGGGGGCCGGGGCCGGGGCCGGGGCCGGGGCCGGGGCCGGGGCCGGCAGCGCCCCGCCCGGCGGCTGAGTCACCCGGCGGTCGCGGGACCGGCGGGGCCGGGACGGAGCGGGGCAGCAGCTCCGCGCCAAGTGGCGCGGCCGCTGATCGGTGCGGGGCGGTCGGTGCGCACCGGCGGGCGGGCGCGGGGCGGGGCGGGGCGGCCCTGGGCCCCTTTGTTCGGCGGGAGGCGGCGGCGCGCCGCCCCGCCGCTTTGTCCGCCGGCGGGAGCCGCTCGTCCCGGCGCGCCGTGAGTGGGGCCGGGGAGCGGGGGGCTGCGGGAGGGCGGGTGTCGGTGGGGCTGGGGGAGGCAGGAGGGGCAGGCGTCGGTACCCCGCGGGCGGGGGGGCGGGAGCCCCAGGCGTGGGCTGCGGCCAGGGAGGCTGGGGGCCGCGAGGCGGGGGGGATCGCGGGGCTGGGGATCTCGGGCAGGCTGGGGTCAGCAGGGCTGGAGGCCCCCCCTGGGCTGGAGTCAGTGGGGCTGGGGACCCCGGGAAGGCTGGGGTGGGGGGCTGGGTCCCCAGGCTGGCAGGGGTCACTGGGTCCCAGTGTGGGCTGGCTGGGGTCAGCAGGATGGGGGTCCCCAGGCTGGGAGGGGTCAGCACAGGCTGGACAGGGTCAGTGGAACAGGAGCCCCCCGGGCGGGCAGGGGCTGGTGAGCCCCTGGGTGGGCTGCCTGGTGCTGTGGCGCAGGGGCCCCTGATGGGGGTTGGGGAGATTGGGGTCCCTGGGCAGGGCAGGCTGGGGCAGAGAGGTCTGGGGGCCCCAGGCAGGGGAACCTGGGGTCGGTAGGGCTGGGGGCGTAGGTGTAGGTGTAGGGCCCAGCCAACGCACGTGGTGCTGGTCCTGACTCATGCGTGGCTGGGATGCAGCATGTGGCTTGGCCCTCTGGCCACAGAGCTGGGGTCAGGCTACCTGCCCGGGGGGGTCCTGCCCTGGGCGGGGGAAGGGGTGCGGAGAGCTCTGTGCTGTCCCGGCCGGCCGCGCCCACTGCAGCTCCTGACCCACACAGAGGTCTGTCCCTTGGGTCACTCTTCCTTGGCCACCGTGGCAGCGCCCACGTGTGTGCTTTCGTTTTCCCTGGGCTTGCCATCTCCTGGGCTTGCCCTCTGCCTGGTCCCCTGCCCCAGCCCCTCACCCTGGGGCCAGGGCGGTGTGCTGCTGCCAGGCAAGGGCTAAACGCAGACACAAAGCATCCTCCTTCCCGTGGGGTCCTGGGGGCTAGGGCCTCCCACCGGGGAGACGGGGCAGCGGTCAGACCTTGCAGGGTGCTCAACCACAGGAGGATGGTGGCCCTGATGGGCTGGGTTTGGGTCCCTCGTGCCAGTTCGTGCCACCTCCCACAGCTGAGCAGGCTGTGCCGGGCATCAGGCTGTCAGCGGGAGTGTCCCCTGGGTGCGGGTGCTTGTGCTGGAGGGGCTTTTCTGTTTAGGCGAGGTTGCTCGGGAGGCAGGCTGAGCCAAGCCAGAAAGATCCTCTTATTCTGGACAATAGTGGCTGAGTGCAGCAGGAGCCATCATCCGCAGGGACGTGCCCAGGCCAGAGGCAATGGGATGGGGCTGGCCGGAGAGCAGGCAAGGCATCAGGGAGGCTGGGGGCTCCATGGGGACACATCCCCTCCGCTTGTCCCGGGCAGCCCTGCCACCTGCTGCCCTTGCATCAGCTCGTGCACAAACTGCTGAAACTGGGGGTGGTGGTGGGGTGTCTCCTCTTGCCTCTTCTTTGGCCGGGAGCTGTGTCGCGGTCCTCGTAATTTCCTCCCTGACCTCCGGTGTCAGCTGCTTTGCCAGGACTTTGTGCAATTCCTTGGCTGCCCCAGGCTGCTCTTGCCGTTGCTCTCCTGCCCCGCCGCCTCCACCGGCCCTTGATGTTGGGCTGCAGGATGCTCTGAGCACTGGCCACCGCAGGCTTCGGAGGCTCATAAGGATTGGGGGCTGGGGGTCCCGCAGGATGGAGGGCACGGTGCAGAGATTTGGTGCGGCAGAGTGATGCTGCATCTCTGCCAGCCCTCGAGGGAGAGCTGTGTGGGGTGCAGAGGACCTGGCTCGCGGGCATGTTGAGGGCGATGTTGTTTGGGGGAACCCCCCCTTGGCTGGGGCTCGGGTCTGGCAGCTGCAGCAGGCCAGAGGGGCTGCCAGCACCCTGCCATGCTTCCTGCGTGTTGCCTTCCTCCAGGGGCCCGTGGACCCCTGTGGGAGGGTGTGGGTGCTGGCACAGGGTGCGGTGCTGGTTGGGGACCTGCCCAGGACCAGGTGGCAGACCTGCGGCACTGGGGGTGAAGGAGGCTGTGTCTGTCCCCTGCCTGTCCCCTCGCCCTCCCCAACTGGCGCTGCCCTGTGCTGCTGTGTTTACCCTGGCTGTGGCTGTGCTGACTTTTCCCCCAGATGTGTCCTGCAGCGGACGGGGATGTCCCAGCCTTTCCCCGGCTCCCCGGGTCCCCGCCACCCACCTGGCAGGCAGTGGGGCGGGAGCAGGATGCGGAGGGGAGTGCGGGGAGGCGGTGCTGGACACAGTTTTGGGGATATGGTTGCCTGCACAGGGCTGTGTTTGTGGACCTGGTGGGTGAGGGAAGGGACGTTGGTGCTGGGAGAGAGAGAGGGCAGGGCTGGTGGTTTGGGGGGGGCCCGATGAGGCACATGTGGGTTTGCTCAGTGCCTGTTTGCCTGCCCCTTCCCCACAGGGTTTGAGCCAACTGCCTGGCCAGGATGAGCTGGAGTTTTCTGACGCGGCTCCTGGAGGAGATCAACAACCACTCGACCTTTGTGGGCAAGATCTGGCTGACCGTCCTCATCGTCTTCCGCATTGTGCTGACGGCCGTGGGGGGCGAGTCCATCTACTACGACGAGCAGAGCAAGTTCGTCTGCAACACGCAGCAGCCCGGCTGTGAGAACGTCTGCTACGACGCCTTTGCCCCTCTCTCCCACGTCCGCTTCTGGATCTTTCAGATCATCATGGTGGCCACACCGTCGGTCCTCTACCTGGGCTTCGCCATGCACCGCATCGCCCGCATGCCTGAGTCCTCGCAGCGCCGGGCACCGGCAGCCCGGCGGGCACGCATGCCGGTGGTGCGCCGGGGAGCCGGGCGGGACTACGAGGAGGCGGAGGATGATAACGAAGAAGACCCCATGATCTTTGAGGAGATCGAGGTGGAGAAGGAGAAGAGCCCGGAGGGCGGAGAGAAGCACGATGGCCGGCGCCGCATCAAGCAGGACGGGCTGATGCGCGCCTATGTCCTGCACTTGCTGTGCCGCTCGCTGCTGGAGACAGCTTTCCTCTTCGGGCAGTACCTGCTGTACCGCTTCGAGGTGAGCCCCTCCTACGTCTGCAGCCGTAGCCCCTGCCCTCACACCGTCGACTGCTTTGTCTCCCGCCCTACCGAGAAGACCATCTTCCTCCTCATCATGTATGCCGTCAGCGGGCTCTGCCTCTTCCTCAACCTCTGCGAGCTCGTGCATCTCGGCGTGGGGCGCATCCGTGATGCCCTGAGCCAGTCTGACAGCCCCCCGCTCCCGGCTGGCAGCAGCCCTGCGCCGCAGTACCCCAAGAAAGCCCCTGGCGCACCCCCCACCTACCACTCACTGAAGAAGGAGCCGCCGCAAGCCCCACTGTCCAACTGCAAGCTGGACTACCGGGAGAGCCTGGCCCAGGCGGCGGCGGCAGGGCGCTTCGCCCTGGCCGGGGCTCCCCCGGCGCACGAGCTGGACCGGCTGCGTGAGCACCTGCGCCTGGCCCAGGAGCACCTGGAGGTGGCCTTCCACCTCCAGCCTTCCCCACGGCCCCCCAGCCCTGCCCGCAGCAGCAGCCCTGAGGCCAATGGCATCGCCGCCGAGCAGAACCGCCTCAACCTCGCCCATGAGAAGGGGACCGCCACCTGCGACAGGACCACGGGTGAGCCAGGGAGGGGGACGGATCCAGCCGGCTGGGGTGGGGATATGGGGGGCTGCCCCCAGGCTCCCCTGGGGAGGGGATACGGTACCCCAGGGTGGGTGCTAACCTGCCTCTTGCTCCCCGCAGGACTGTGAGTGCCACCAGGGACGATGGCGGTGTCTGCCGGAGCGGCTGCCGCCACCGCCACAGGACGGGCAGCTCGCCAGGAGCGCAGGGCAGAGGGTGACGCACACCTGTCCAGCGGGGCTGGCTGGGCAGCCTCGTCCCGGCGGGCGGCAGCAGGGATGGGGCCTTGGGGGACGTTCCTACTTCATTTTCACAAAGGGAATATCTTATTTTTGTACGTTTTTATAAACTTGTCAGCGTGTGCACCCTGGCATTTTTATACTCCGCTCCCGATCCCTGCTCTGGGCCCACGCCCCCCCCCGTCTCCCGTTTCAACCCCTGGTCCTCCTCCCGCACCCACTTCCTGCAGCATCTTCTGCTTGTGCCTCCCCGTGCCCTCCGGTGCCCACTGCCAGCCGCCACTGCACCAGCCAGTGCTGTGCATGCACAGGCTGCGCCAGTGATGCCGGTATTGCCCCCATGGTGGGGGGGTTTAGGGGAGCCGAGCCTGGGGGTCTGGCTGGACTGGCTGGACCATGGGGCAGGGTGCCAGGCTGGCATTGCACTTGAGGCGGAGGGGACAGTGGGGACTGGAGGGGAGGGAGGGGTCCTGCCGGCGCCGCTGCTGGAAGGTGCCAGCGTGGGCAGGGGGGCCGCGCTGCACAGCGTCCTGGCACGGGGGTGCGAGCTGCGGGGCTGGCCTGCTTGGGAAATGTCTGTGCAGAGGGCAGGGGCTGTCCTTCCTGCTGCCTCCGCCCTGCTCCCGGCCGGCCGCCCTTGGACCAAAGCCCATGCCCTCCCGCTCTGGCCATGGGGCCGGGACCCCATGTGTGAGGCTGGACCCTGTTTCCATGGTGGGGCGACGCGGTGCCCCGAGCCGGGCTCAGCCAGGAGCCAGCGGGGCATTTCTCATCATCTCAGCCTGGGTCACACGGGGATTTTTGTAGCATTGTTTTTTACTCAGAAATGATTGTCACTCTGTTTTTTCTTTTTTTTTTTTAATATCTATATTAGTAAAGGCTGGAGACGTTTTGTACTGAACTGCTGCATCCGGTCCTTTGGGAGGAAGGGGTGGGAAGGGAATCCTGCGCAGCTGGGCTGGGGCGGGCAGCGCCGCCCTCCTGCCCTGGGACCTCCCCGCTCGCTCACCCGGGGTGACTCAGTCGTTCCTGCCGTGCGGAGGCGGCTGAAGCCGGGGCAGCCTCCATTGGCCTGGCGGAGTGGGATTGCTCCGGCCGCGTTCCTGTGTGGTCCAGTCCCTGGCGAGGGGCCCGGTGAGGGGCTTCCCCGTGCCTCCCCATCCCGCTGCAGCTGGGAGCAGAAGGGATGCTGGCCTGCCCTGAGCTCCCCTGCCCTGGGGCTGTATCAAACCCAGCCACACCATGCCAATTTTGGCCAGCACACCCCAGTTCCCTCTCTGGGACCCCAGGTCGGAGCTGGATGCCTCTTGCGGCACTTGCCCGTCACCTCCCTCCTCCAGCCTAAAGCCCCCAGAGAGCTCGCATCCCAGTGCACAATCGTGTGCCACCTCTGTGGCTGCCTCTGATGGAAGCTGGTGTTTCCAGGCTGCTTTGGTAAAGGGAACAGGTTTATTTCACTAATCCCATTAAGATTTCCAGCAGGCTGTACCACTGGGAGGGGGCTTGCTTGCAGTGCCATGCGTGCCACCAGCCCTGCCAGTGGTGTGAGGTCCCAGCATGGGCTCACCCTGGCACATCCCAATCCCTGCCGTGGCAGCCTGGCCCTGCCTGGGAGCACAGGGAGGCTGTTGCACTCTGCAGCTGGAGTGGGACCCCAGTCATCTTGGTAGGGGGAAATTGGAGGAGAGGAGCAGTTGGGGAGAAACAGGGGCTGAGCTGATTGCACACAGCAGGCTGGCTTCGGCAGGGGCTTGGTGCCTCTGCCGGAGGCTGTGCCTGTCCCTGCCCCGCCATGCCATGGCTTGCTCCGGGCTGGGACTGACCCCAGGGCAGGTCTGGCAACGTGACCATACCTGGGGCAGCCCAAAACTCTGGCTTGTGCAGGGGAGGGTGGCACAGCCTAAACCTACCCGCTGGGTCTCTCTGGTCCCTGCGGCATGGGGCCAGGGGTCCCCTGGGCAGACAGCTCCTCCTGGGTGGGGTCACGGTCTGGGGACAGGCTGCGGGATGCCCTAGACACAGGTGCAGTCCTGGGCCAGGATGTTGGGCACAGTCTCATATTTGAAGGAATACCCGCCATCGGAAGTGGTGCGGACGCGCAGGGAGCGCATGGTGCCAGGCAGGGCGGCGCAGCATAGCTGCACGCCCAGGCGGTGGTTCAGCCCGTGGCCCTCGGCGCAGCTCCCGTGGCAGTAATGGAAAACGAAGCTGCTGGGATGCACGATCCACTTGTCCCAGCCCAGCTCCTCGAAGGAGATGTTGAGGGAAGCCCGGCGGCAGTTGGTGTGGGCAGCCAGGTCCTCGGACGGCCGCTGCAGCAGGCTCAGGGCAGCTGGGGACCAGGGCACAGCAGAGCGACGAGCCCTCTCGCCCTTGGCCCGGGTGGTGGCCACCAAGAAGGGCATCTTGTCCCCCTCGGCCAGGCAGGGGCAGCCGGGGCAGCGCACCAGGAGCACGAAGAGCGGCTGGGAGAGCTGGGACAGCAGCTCTGGGGCGAAGTGAAACACCGTCCAGTGCTCGGGCGTCCGCACCGCTGTGGCCACCACCGGCACGCGGCCCTGCTGCGACAGGGTCAGCACGTCGGGGGCCGAGTGGTTGGGGGCAGCTGAGGGACCGGTGTAAAACCAGAGCTGGGCGGAGGTCACGGCACGGCTCAGGGTGTGCGCCGAGGGCTGGAAGAGGTAGGTGAAAATCCCTTCTTCCTCCAGCAGCTTGTCCGGCTGCATGGGCTCGCAGGGCACGTCTGTGGGGGGAGAAAGATGCTCAGGGTGCGTGCCCAAACCCGGGGAGGGCCCCTGACACCAAATTGGAGGTGGGGTCTTGCAGAGGGTCCCCAGGGTGCTGGCAGGGCGCCCTGCTGCCCACGCAGGCTGCGGCAGGGTGCAGGAGGGCTGATATCTAGTGCCATGCAGCAGCCACTGCACTGCATGCCACAGCTGAGCCCTGCTGTGCCCTAAGGCTGGTCCGTTACTGCTGCCCCCGTCCCCCAGCGTCCTGCCCCATCTCCCAGTGTGCTGCCCCATAGCTGGTCATCCTGCCCTGTCCCACAGCATCCTGCCCTGTCCCTTTGTATCCCATCCTATTTCCCAGCATCCTGCCCCATTCCCTAGCATCCCACCTTATCTCACCCTGCCTGCTCCTCAGCCCCCCCATCTCCCTGCATCCCACCCGGTCCAGCCATTCCCCAGCCTCTCAGCACCGTCTTGCGCCACCCACCCATCTCCCTGCCTGTGTCCTGGGCTGCTGTGCCTGTCTCCGCCGGCCATCCCTTTCCACCTCCCGGCTCTCTGCCACACCTTGCCCATGCCTGCACCCCAGCTTGGCGTACCCTCTGTCTTCTCCTGCAGACCCCCACAGCAGCCCCTCCATCCTGCTGCATCCGTGTTGCCCTGAGCCCCCACCCTGCTTCACCCCTCTGCCCTCTCCATCCCACCAGGGCATTCTCACCTGTGGAAGGGAAGAGAATCACCTGGGAGGTGTCCTCCAGCCTCTCGGGCTCGACTTCGGCGTTTTCAAGGATGTCTCTCCGGTGCACCCTCCTTGCTTCCTTCTGGGGCTCCTTGTGGAGAAGCGGGGGGCTCAGATGCTCCAGCACCTGTGCCCGTACCTTGGCCAGGATGAGCTGCCGGTCGGCACCAGCCCCGGTGCAGCTGGCCAGGGCGGCAGTGGGCAGCATGGCAGGCAGCAGGTGCAGGAGGAGCAGCATGACCGTGGGGCACGCAGCGGGCTGGTGTCTTGGGGGGCTCTGCTGCGGGCTCCTGCCTGCCTGCCCAGCCCGTCTGCCCACTGTGCTCCCCCCGGGGCAGGGTGGCATTGAGACCTATCTGACACTGACGCAAATGTCTGCTCGCCGTGAATATTATCTCTGGGCAGCGAAAGCGCTGAGACGTCTGGAATGCGAGGACTGCAAGGACAGTGTGGTGTGTGGGGGGATGGCGCTCGGGAAGGAGGGGTGTAGGGGGGGGATGCTGCTGGGGATGGTGGGTGCATGGGGCTGGGGAGACCGGGCTGTGGGCAGGGTGCTGCTGGGAAGGTTTTCCTGTGCTGGTGGGGACAGAGGGGGCACCCTGGGTAAGCTTTGCAGCTGCTGGTGCTGCGTGCCTCCCATGGTGGAGGAGCTGCAGATTTTGGGCTTGTGGGGGGACAGTGGGAGGTGGCAGTGGCTGTGCACAGCAGGGACATCTGGGCAGGGCCCTGATGGGGTCCAGAGTCCTGCGAGGCCCCAAGGTGGGGGGCCACATTGGGGGGGACAGGCTGGGCACCCTCATGCTGAGGATGGCTGGGATGCTCCAAGTTCATGGGGGAGCCTGGCCACGAGGAGGGGGCCCTGGGGAGGGCAGGCTGGGGGGGGGGGGGGCTGTGGCATCTCCAGGGTAGCCTGGAGGCTGGCGAGGTCCTGGGGACGTGAAGCAGGAGGGGTGGCAAGAGGTCCCCGTGCTGCCTGGGGCTGGGGAAGCGTGGACCAGCTTCAGGAGAGGAGGAGGAAGAGGTGAGGTAGACCCAGGCCACCTGGAGACCCCACAGCAGCGCTGGGAGAAGGATGCCATGGTGCTGTTGAGTCTGGCTGGCTGAAGGCTGGCTCCTGGGGCAGGACGGGCACAGGCTGTGAGGGGACCCAGTGTATCCTGCCCTTCCTCCCTCTACTGTCTGTGGGGACAGTGCCAGGTGTCCCCCATCCAGCAGCTCTGCCTGCAGGGTTGTGGGCAGACTCTGCACCCAGAGCTCCTCCTGCAGCCTGGCATCCCACACAGCATGGCCCATGCAGCACATCCCATCCCCTGCAGCCTGGCACCTCATGCAGCATCTGGTGTGGCACGTCCCACCCTGTACGGCACGTCCTGCATGACATGTCCCGTCCTACTGCAGCCTGGCGTCCCATGCCATGCACCCCATGCCATGCACCCTGTGCGGTGTGTTGCCTCCTGCTCCAGGCTGACCCAGCACCAAGGCACGGCTGGGTTTGTGGCATGCCAGATCTCCGGAGGTGGAGTGCTGCCTGCCGGCTCCGCGCCGGGTGGCTCCTACCGGGCTGCTATACGTAGGCCAGCCCTGCCCCGACAAGGCGCTGAATGGAGCAGGCTCAGCCTTATCAACCCAGCGTGTCATCAGAGGGTATTTTTGGGGACAGCAGCTGCAGGCATTTGTAACGTTTGGTCCCTGCATGCTGACACCCAGGAGCGGAGCTGGGGGAAGCAGCAGGAACTGGTGCCGGCACTGGGAGGCACGGGGGAGAGGCAGCGGAGCGAGGTATGTGCATGGGGCAGGCCACTGGGCTGTGGGGCTGCATGGGGCAGGGCGATCAGGGAAGGGGGTGGTTGAAGGGGCAGTAGGGTGGCTGAGCCATTGAGGCTGGGCCTATCTGCAGGAGCTGCGAGGGGTGGCCCATGGGTCTGGCGAGCCTGGGCCCAGGGAGGTGGCTCTGAACCGATGTACCATCCCAGGGGTAGGGGTCTGGGAAGAGAAGCTGGCCCTGGTCCCTGCCTCTCCTTGGGGACCAGCCCTCTCCCACCACACCTTCTGGCTCATTCAGGGAGTATTTTGGTTTCTCTTCCACCTACCCAAGGGAGGCAGAGGTGCCTCTGCCCCAGCCCCAGCCACGGTGCAGGCAGAGACTGGGTTGTGCTGACCCAGGGGAGGCATGGAGCACCCTGCCCCGCTCCTGCCCGTGACAATAGGCACGGTTACCTGCAGCACTGGGGATGGAGGCAGTGCCCTCCGAAAGCAGGACCCCGGCTTTCCCCCTGCCCCCTGGGGCTGGAGATACTGATTATTTCCAGCCGTGGCTTTCAGTACCCAAGGGCTGGATCCTGCCTGTGGGACCACTCTCTGGAGGGGGTCCTGCTCCCGGGGGGAGCCCCCCTTTGCCCCAGGGCAGGGCCCTGCGAGGGGACCGCCGGGTGCAGGGGGGTCCCTTGCCCCTCCGAGCCTGGGAGGAAGGCCTGGATCCGGCCGGGTGCCTCCTGCCTGCAGCAGCCCCGTATCAGCACCTGCCTGCTGAGCCAGCCCAGATGCTGCAGGAATGCGGCTCTGCCACCACCCGATACTGCAGGAATGCCCCGCGGGTGGGGAGGGGGTGGGCTGGGGCCGTCCTGCCTCGGCCACCCAAGTCCCCAGCACCCAGCGAGCAGCTGCCTGCTGTCTAGGCGGGGGTCCCCCACCCCCGGAGCTGGGGTTCCCTCTGCGACCCTGGGGCAGGCAGCCTGGGCTGTGGGCACCCCAGCCTCTCGGGGTGCAGAGAGTCCCTTTTGTCACGTCTTCTATTGCTGCTGGGCTGGGAAATGGGTGACTCAGGCTGAGACAGGAGCGTATCCAGCGGGGTGGGGGTGCTCACAGGGAGGGTGATGCTCCTGTGGCACGGGCTCAGTACTGGGGGCTTCGCTCTGGGCGGGGGTCTCTCCTCGTGGTGCTCCATGCGGGTCCCTTCTCCAAAGCCTGAGCCCCTGCCCCTGTTGGTCTGTGCATCACCCCAGGCTGATGATCCCCACTGCTGCCCTGGCCAGCCGCCTGCCGTGACCCTGGGAAGATGGCCATGGAGGGGTTCGGGGGAGCCCCCAGGTTCCTGGCCTATCCACGTGCCTCCACGGTGCAAAGTGGTGCCAATGCGGTCCTGAGCTGCCAGATCATGGGTGACCCCCAGCCAAGCATCCTCTGGGAGAAAGACAAGACCCCGATCGAGCCCTCAGGCCGCTTCTACATGGAGGCCAAGGGGGACCTGTACAGCCTGCTGGTCTCCCATGCCACCCCCCAGGACAGCGGGCTCTACGTCTGCAAGGCCAAGAACAGTGTTGGCGAGACCTACGCCGCTGCCACGCTCAAGGTGGAGGCAGGGGAGCCCCAGGAAGAGGGATGCTTGGGTGGCGAGGCACCCACCTTCCTCGTCGCCCCCTTGTCCACGCGGGTGTGCCGGGGAGAGGATGTGTTGTTCACCTGCAGGGTGTCCGGGCAGCCCTGCCCGGTGCTGGAGTGGGAGAAGGATGGACACAAGCTCTCCGACCTCTTCGAGAGCAGCCACTTTGTGGTGGGGCAGGAGTCGGAGGACTGGCACTTCCTGAAGCTGTTTGGTGCCCGGCCCCCGGATGGGGGGGTGTACGTGTGCCGGGCACGCAGCGGCTCCCGAGAGACCCTGGCTGCTGCCGTGCTCCTGGTTGAACCTCGGGCATTGCCAGATGGGCTCCCCAATGGCTCTCCTGCTGACGGCTGCGAGCCGCTGGCGGAGCGGCAGCAGCGGCGGCACACAGCGGGACAGCACACGGGACCAGAGATTCAGGTGCCCAATGGCACGGTGCTGGCTGGGGCGCCAGGGGCCAAGGTGTTCGCTGTGAGCGCGGGGAAGCATGCCAAGTTTCGCTGCTACGTCACCGGCAAGCCCAAGCCAGAGATCATCTGGCAGAAGGATGGCAAGCCCCTCACCCCCAGTCGCAGGCACCTCGTCTACGAGGACCGGGAGGGCTACTTCATCCTCAAGGTGCTGTACTGCAAACCCCAGGACCAGGGGCTGTATGTCTGTACTGCGTCCAACACCGCCGGCCAGACCCTCAGTGCGGTGCAGCTCCAGGTGAAAGGTAGGAGCATGCCCAAGTGCTGCTGGGGGCGGCCGGGTGCCGTGGAGGTCCAGGGCTTTTCGTCTGGCAGGGATGTGTCTGTGTGTGAGCCCAGCATCCCTTGACTCCCTCCTGCCTCATGCAGCTGGGGTCACCCCAGGCGTGTCTGGACAGAGCTGCAGGCTGGAAGCAGGGGACGCTGGGCTCCCCCGGGGAGCTGTACCCCCCCTCCGTGCCCCTTTCTCCTTGCAAGCAGAGAGGTGGCGTCTCTGGAGGGCTGCGGGTGTCCATCCACGAGCAGGGAGCGGGGAAAGTGCCTTGGTGACAAATTCCCTTGGAAGTGCCAAGTGGTTTTGGCGGGCAGCCCTGCAGGGCACGGCTCCAAGCCTCTGCGCTGGTGGCAGCCCCGTCCCCCAGCACCACCCTGCCAGCTGGGGACAGCCCACCGCTGGGGTGACCTGGCACCTGCTGCACCCCCCGCCTGCACCCCGCTGCTCCCCTCTGCTGAGACACCTGCCCCGGCGTGCTGGTGTGCACACTCCTGCATCACACAAAACTCCCTGCTGAGATGCTGAGGGTATTACTGGGTGTCCCCAGCCTGTGCTTTGCTTCCCTCCTCTCTGGGGCATATGCTTCCCGGGACAGTGCCCATCCCACGCAGGCCAAAGAGGAGGGGGGCAGAGAAGGGCCAAGGGCTCGGTGCTGTTTGCGAGCTGGGAGAGCCCTGAGCAAAGGCCTGCCAGCGGGTGCTGTGCACCACGCACCCTCAGCACCCGTCTCTCCCGGCGGCAGAGCACCGGCTGCGGTTCCAGGTGCAGCTGGCAGACGTGGAGGTGGTGGAGCGTGAGGACGCCGTGCTGGAGTGCCAGGTGCCGCTGGAGACCATCCCTACCGCCTGGTACCTGGAAGACAGGGAGCTGCAGCCCAGCCATAAGTACGTGATGGAGGAGCGAGGCGTGCTGCGGCGCCTGACCATCCGCGACGCCTGCACCGACGATGATGGCATCTACCTCTGCCAGATGAAGGACAAGGGGCGCAGCATCGCTGAGGTCTCCGTCCGAGGTGGGGGGCAGGTCTCCCGCAACATGGCTTTGCCTTCCTATCCCCCTCCTTGCCAGGCTCCCCACTGCCCCCTGCATCTGCCTTCCCACCATTTGACCATGGTGCCTGCTGCTGCCCCTCCTCAACCTCCTCCTCCTCCTCTTTCCCACCCCAGGGAGCCAACCCTGCTCCCCAGCATCTCCCCCCAGCTCTCATGCATCTCTTCCTGTAGGGGTGATCGCAAAGCGTCTGCCGCGGAAGCTGGATGTGATGGAGGGGGAGAATGCGGTTTTCTGCGTGGAGACGCGGGAGGTGGTGGAGGGGATCTGCTGGAGCCGGGATGGGCTGCAGCTGCGGGAGTCGCCCCGCACTGTGCTGAAGAGCTTCGGCAGGACACACCTCCTGGTGCTGGTGCACGTCACCCGCCAGGATGCAGGCATCATCTCCTTCACCGTCCGGGAGTCGCAGACGTCCTCCCAGCTCCGGGTCAAGTGTAAGCCCCAGATTCAGAGGGGCCCCATGTCCTCCTTCCTGCCCATTCATGGGGGGTGACACAGGGGAGAGACGGGATGGGCACCCACAACACTGGGGACATGATACTGCAATGGCTGTTTGGGGAAGGGGGCTTTTAGCAGGGCTCCAGGGCCCCAGCCTCGCAGGCACTCAAAAGCGCCTGTAACCAGCACCATGCTACGTGGGAGCAAGACCATCCATCCTCTCCATCAGAGAGAGGATCCCCAGAGAAACAGGCTGTGTAGCCCCACTTAGCTCTTCTGCCACCCTGGCGGGAGCCTCGCTGCCATCCCCAAGCAGGCAACACGGGCTGTGACTTGCAGGTGTGAAGCGTGATCCCCCGAGCGCGCCGGTGGCAGCCGAGATGAGTGTGGCAGAGAGCAACGCAGCCCTGCTGACGTGGTGCCCCGCGCCCGATGCCCACCTGCGCCCCCCCAGCTGCTACCTGCTGGAGCGGCGGGAGGCGGCGGGGGGCGAGTGGGTGCAGTGCCTCGCCACCGACCTGCCCGGCCACGTGCAGGTCCTGGGTGACAGCGTGCCCCGCGAGGCCGACTACTGCTTCCGCGTCTGTGCCACCAATGAGCACGGCAGGAGTGGCCCTGTGGAGTTCCCTGGCTCTGTGCATCTCGGTGAGGGCACCAAGCTGGGGACCCGTGCCTGGGACCCCGCTATCCCCAGGGACCAGCCGGGATGTCATGCCATGGCACGCTGCTGGCCAGTGCCGCTGGGGCTGAGTCTGGCTGTGCTCCAGCCCCTGCAGCTCGCCTGGAGAGGGGTCTGCAGGATGCACGGGTGCGGGACGGCGAGGACGCGCAGTTCTCCCTAGAGCTGTCGGCTGCAGTGCACGGCGCTTGGTTCCTCGACGGTGCCAGGCTGGGTGAGGAGGAGGAGGAGGGGGGCAGCCGGTGCAGTGTGCAGCGCCGTGGGACGGAGCACTTGCTCCTGATCCGGGGAGTGCGGCTGGCCGACAGTGGGGCCCAGGTCACCTTTGTGTCTGGCGGGGTGCGGGACTCTGCCACGCTGCATGTGCAAGGTGAGCGGGGCACTCACCCTGGGGTCCTGCCAGGAGAAGAGCAGCAGGGGCTCTCATGCTGGAGGATGCTTCTCACCACTCTGCAATGTCTCTCAGCCCCACAGGTCCGCATCGCCCCAGTGTCCGAGGCTGAGCGGCTCCGGGAGGTGCCGACGGGGCTGCCCGTGCTGCTGGAGTGCAAGGTGTCCCCCCCGGGTGCCCCCGTCCGCTGGCTGAAAGACGGCGAGGCCGTGCCCCTGGACGACGTTATTGCAGTGCAGGTGGAGGGCTGCGTGCGGAGGCTGCTCCTCCGCTCGGCGGGTCCCTTGGACACCGGCACATACACCTGTGACGCCGGGGATGATGCTGTGAGCTTTGTGGTGACCGTGACCGGTGAGCTGGGGACCACATGTGGGACCCTGGACCCACCTCCTGACAGTGCTCCTGCCCCTCTTCTTGCCCCCATGATGGGGCTGAAAGCTGCCGTCAGTCAGGTGCCTGTGCTGAGCCCCGTGTCTCTCCCTGGCAGAGGCGCCGGTGAGGATCATTGGCTCCAACGAGGAGGCGCCCCACTCCTACGTGGCCGGGCAGCGCGTGGAGCTGTGGTGCCAGCTGTCCCGCCCGGCGGCCCTGGTGCGCTGGTACAAGGACGGGGAGGAGGTGGAGGTGGGCGAGAACCTGGTGCTGGAGCAGGAGGGGCTGCGATGCCGTCTGGTACTGCCCTGCGCCCGGCCACAGGACACGGGGGAGTTCGTCTGCGATGCCGGCGGGGATTCTGTCTTCTACACCGTCACTGTGGCAGGTGGGTGTGATGCAGACAGGCTGGCAGGGTGACATCTTGGGGGGCTTTCTTTGGTGGTGCAGGGTGCCACAGCACGTGTTGCTGTCGGTCTTGCTGATGCTTGCTGCTCTGGGGTTGGGGATGCTCATCAGAGATGCTCTTGCTGGATCCTCACCAGGAGGTCGGGTGGTCGGGCGGGGTCTTTGCGGCAGCTCTAGTGCATAAAACCACCCAGACTGACGGGCAAAGGGGACAGCTAGCTCTGCTGGTCCAACACACTTGGGCGCCCGAGGGCTGGCACCCAGCACCCCCGTGCTGGGGTGTTTGCCGGACCTCTCCCACGGCCAGTAAACAAGCCCTCCCCTGAGTTCCTAAAAATAGTGGGTATGAGGGTGCAGCACCTGGTGTGGGGTGACTCACAGTCAGACATCACTCTGACGGACGGTGTTAATTGCTGACCTGAGAATTAGCAGTTGCCTGGATACCAATGATTGGGTGGTATTTGCTGGGTGCGAGCTGGGGACAGTGTCCCGTGGCGGCTGCCCCGGCTGTGGAGCGGCTGCTGGCATTGCGGGCTGGCAGAGCATAATGAAAGCTGAAAGCGAGTGAAAGACTTCCCCTTGCTGGCCCCGAAACCCACAATCCTGCAACCACAGGAAGGCAACCGGGGGCAGAGCTAAAGCCCAGTTAAAAGGCTCCGTGACCACAGCGGTAAAACCTCTCCATGGTGTTAATATGTGGCAAAGTGCCGAAGTTGATGGCAGAGGATGTAGGAGTGAAGATCGGATGAGTGATGAGAGATGCTGGAAGAGTCAGTGAAGTGGGGACCGCTGCGAGTGTGAAGAAAGGAGGGTTTTAGCATGGTAAAGGCAGAATCGCCAGCGGGAAGGACAGGCAGCATGTGCTCTGGGCAGAGGCAGGAGGCATCATCCGCCCCATGGGGGTGTTGGGCATGGAGAGCTCGGCTTCCCTAGGGTGGGAGGGGGAAACACCATCTGCTGAAGCTCAGCCTTTCAGCTGAGCAGCTTTGCATAACTTAGATGGAAGGGACTTAGAGAGGCTGGCTCGGTTTGATCAGGATTTGGCCATCAGTGTCACCGGCGGGGCTCACTGTGGATGCCAGGAGGCTCCGGCTGGCACCCCTCTGGCACGAGTGCCAGGCTGGCTGCTGCAAGCAGCGCTGCTGTGGCACGCTTGGGTTTTCCCGAGGCATCCCAGCTATCCCCCAGGGGCTGCTGCAGCACAGAGCCCGCCTGCCTCAAGCCCAGCCACCCCTGCATGCCTCTAGGTTTTCCGGCAGCTGCCGAGTGCTGGGGCTCCCTCCGAGCCGGCAGCAGGGCTGGGACCAGAGCAGTGCCGCCCACCGAGGGCTGGCACATCGCCCCCTCCTTGCTTCAGTGCTGTTCAACATCTCCAGCCGCACTTCAGCGATGTGATTGCTTTTAGCAGGTCCAGGGAGACAGGCAGCTGCCAAGCGTTTGATCAGGGAGCCGAGCGGATGCAGGCTCAGCATGGTGCACGTTGAATGCTGCAAACTGGCGCCGCACCACTCTCACGCACTGCGGGGCTGCGGTGTGCTGCTGAGCCTGGGCATCGTGGCTGGAAACTGTCTAGGAAGCTTGCAGCCCGGACGCCCAGCACGGGGCAGCTGCGGGCCGTGAGAAGGGCAGGTCGCTGCTCGGCCACCAGCATGCTCTGGTGCCGGCTGTGCCCTGTGCCTGCCCGGAGCTTCAGGCTGGCTGAGCACCATGGCACAATGTGGGCCAGCTACAGCCCGCTGCAACGCACAGGGCCAGGCAGGCGGTGTTGGTTGCTGCAGGCAGGGGCCACATCCTGACCTCCTCCCAGGAGAGAGGAGGGCTGGTTACTTCATGCTTGTACTGGGAGCCCCTCTGGCTTTAGAGGTCTGACTGGAGTCAGTGGGGAGATGTGAACAGTGGCACACATTTCATGTGTAACCCATTAACGGTGGTGTTCAGCGAGCACTGCGATCTGGCATGGTGTCCCAGCTCCTGGTGAGCTGGAGGGATGGGGATGCTGGCCGCAAGCGACCCACATGCCTGCGCCGCAGTGTGAGCAAATGCCAAGGGCTGGGCTGAGACAAAAGCACCAGGCGGGACCCGGCGACCTCCAAAACAGGGAGACAGGTGAAGGGTTTGGCACCCACTGGCAGGGCAGCCACAGGGGCCAGTGCTGGCACCACAGATGGCAATTAGCAGTGCTGGGGCTCGCTAACAAGGCACTTGCCTACCCACATCCCCCCTCTACATCCCTCAGCTCTGTCCCGGGACAGAGCAGGGCAGGTACCGTGGGAGCCGGGGCACGGCAGCAATTTACAGCCAGGCTGGAAGCCAGGTGTCCCTCCTGGGTACGAGGGGTGAGGAGCAGGGTGAGCCCTGGGCAGGGCAGCCCAGCTGCTTGTGCAATACAGTATGTGGATGAGGTGGTGCCTTCCAGCCTTAAACCCAACAAGCCGGTGAAGCCATTGCTCCACACAGGGCTGTGACTGCCACCATCACCCGCTCTGGTCTTTACATCCCAGCTGAGCCCCGTGTCTCTCCCCGGCAGAGGCGCCGGTGAGGATCATTGGCTCCAACGAGGAGGCGCCCCACTCCTACATGGCCGGGCAGCGCGTGGAGCTGTGGTGCCAGCTGTCCCGCCCGGCGGCCCCAGTGCACTGGTACAAGGACGGGGAGGAGGTGGAGGTGGGCGAGAACCTGGTGCTGGAGCAGGAGGGGCTGCGATGCCGTCTGGTACTGCCCTGTGCCCGGCCACAGGACACGGGGGAGTTCGTCTGCGATGCCGGCGGGGATTCTGTCTTCTACACTGTCACTGTGGCAGGTGGGTGCAATGCACAGCTACAACCCTCTCCCCCTTCTCCCTCTGCCCCAGCTCCCCGCTCATGCTGCAGTGCCACTGGCAGCTGCAGCATCTTGGCTGCCCCTCAGCTCCTTGTGGGCAGCTCCTTTGCCATGACCCTGGGCTGGATGGGGATGTGGGCAGGGGCAGGTTGGCTGCTCCGTCTCCTCCCAGAGCCCTGTGCCATGCTGCCCCTCCGCACCCCAGGGCACAGCCACGCTGCGTGCCCATGGGTTATGCCACCTCGCACCCCAGTCCTGGTGCTCCCTTGGCTTTCAGCTACCAGTGGCACAGGGCTGGGACAACCCTGGCTGTTGGCCCCAGGGCAGGTAGGATGGAGGCTAAGTGACACAGGGTCTTGGTCCTCTCAGTCCCACAGGTCCGCATCGCACCGGTGCCTGAGGCACAGCAGCTCCAGGACATACAGGCAGGACTGCCCGTGCTGCTGGAGTGCCACGTGTCCCCTCCAGATGCCCCCGTCCAATGGCTGAAGGACGGCAAGGCCGTGGTCCCGACCGAGGTCCTGGCCATCTGCTCGGAGGGATGCTCACGGAGGCTGCACATCCCCACAGCTGCGCCATCTGACTCGGGGACATACACCTGCGATGCCCAGGACGATGCCGCCAGCTTCAGTGTGATCGTGAGCGGTGAGTTGCCTGGGGGATGCCCCTCCTCCTGCAGGGCTCACCTGCCACCACAGCTGAGTCCCCCCATATGTCCCCCGGTAGAGGCACCGGTGAGGATAGTCAGCTCCAACGAGGAGGCCCCCCACTCCTATGTGGCCGGGCAGCGCGTGGAGCTGTGGTGCCAGCTGTCCCGCCCAGCAGCCCCGGTGCGCTGGTACAAGGACGGGGAGGAGGTGGAGGTGGGCGAGAACCTGGTGCTGGAGCAGGAGGGGCCGCGGTGCTGTCTGGTGCTGCCCTGCGCCCGGCCACAGGACGCAGGGGAGTTCATCTGTGATGCCGGTGACGCGCCTGTCTCCTACCATGTCTCGGTGGCAGGTTGGTGGCACAGCAGGGATGTCCTGGGAAATGCAGCGCTGCCCTGGCTCTGTGCCATGGGGTCCCCAGTGCTGCTGCCTGCCCTGAACATTGCAGAGGAGGGCATGTGGCTGCATCACCCAGGGGCTGGTGGGTGCCCCCCTCCATCCGTGCTGGGCTGGCACCGTGTGCCTGCCACCCCTGCCCTCGAGCAGCTTCCTGCTCCTTTGGACTGGGGCAAGAGGCTGTAGCATCTGTGCAGCCCCATGGGGACAGGGACAGAGGTGACAGTAAGTAGGGACAGCAGAGCCAGGAGTGGTGCAGAGAGCAAGTCTCACACCCTTCCTCCGCGTCCCCGGCAGAGCCGCCAGTGAGGATCCTGCACCCTCTGCAGCGCTCGCTGGAGCTGCTGGTGCAGGCGCCAGGGCACGTGGAGCTGCGGTGCGAGCTCTCGACGCCAGAAGCTCTTGTGCGCTGGTTCAAGGACGGGCTGGAGGTGGACGAGACCGACAACCTGCTGCTACTGGCGGAAGGGGCCTGGCGCTGCCTCCTCATCCCCAGGAGCAGTGCAGAGGACACGGGCGAGTACATCTGCGAGAGCAAGGATGAGGCTGTCTCCTTCGATGTCAAGGTGTCAGGTCAGCGGGGACCCAGGAGCACGGAGGCCCTGGTGGGGCTCTGGCTGCAGGGTCTTTCCCAGCCTGGGTGAGGGAGACTGGCTCCTCTGTAGTGATGGAGCCGGTGGGTCCCCACCCCCCGGGTGCTGGGCCACCCAGCATGGGTTCTCACCCGGGGCTGGTAATAGAATTGTTCCCAGGGCTGCATTGTCCTCGTGTTGCTTTGCATCATGGCCACACTGTCCTTGCAGAGCCACCGGTGAGGATCTTGGAGCCCCTCAGACCTCCTCCCATTGTGACAGTGTCCCCAGGGGAGACAGTGGTGCTGGGCTGTGAGCTGTCCCGCGCGGATGCGCCCGTGCACTGGGCCAAGGAGGGCGTCAGGCTGGAGGCTGGGGGCAGCCTGGTCCTGGAGGAGGAAGGTACCTACCGCCGCCTGCTCATCCCCACGGCCCGAGCCGAGCACTCTGGAAAATACGTCTGCGACGCCGCTGATGACACAGTGACATTCACCGTCCAAGTGTTGGGTGAGCAAAAGGCTGGGGGAGTGCCTGGTGGGGGGTGCTGGGTGCACAGACCCTAGAGACCCCAGCTCTGTCGGTGTTGGGTGCTGCAGACCCGCTGGTCAGGATCCTGGAGAGGGATGTCCTGCCGACCCGCCGGCACTGCCAGGCCATGGAGGACCTGGTGCTGGAGGTGCACCTCTCGCACGCCCATGGGGAGGTGAAGTGGTACAAGGACGGGGAGAAGCTGCAGGACACAGGGCGTGTGCGGCTGGAGGAGGATGGAGCACGCCGCTCACTCATCATCCTGGGCGCCACGGGCAGGGATGCAGGAGAGTATCTCTGCGACACCAGTGATGACAGCATTGTGTTCTGTGTCACTGTGGAAGGTGAGTGGGAGGTCGTGGGAGGGACAGCCAGTGGGGCAAGCACCAAGGCGGGTCCCTGGCTGCTGCGAGGCTGGTGTGGGGCTGGGCTGGGTGGCAGTGAGTGTGTGGGTGCTGGGGGGGGACGGGGACAGAGAGCTGGCTGCACCCACACGGGGGCTCTGTGGAAACCCCTGTGCTGCCCAGCTGCAGCCAGAGGAGGTCTGGACAGGATCTGGCTGTTGCAGCACCCAGTATGGGTTGCTGCTCCTGCAGTGACAGCCTGTCTCTCCAGTCCCAGAGCCACCAGTGACCATCGTGGGCAACACAGGCGCTGTGGAGCATTGCTGCCTGGTGGCCGGGGAAGACCTGGTGCTGGCTTGTGAGCTCTCCCGTCCCGATGCCACCGTGCGCTGGCTCCGGGACAGCCAGGAGGTGCAGCCGGGTGAGCGGGTGCAGGTTGAGGCCCGTGGGGTGCTGCGGCAGCTCACCATCCATGGGGTGCAGCCCAGTGACTCGGGGTGCTACATCTGCGATGCTGCCAGCGACCGTGCGGTGACGAGCGTGGAGGTGTCGGGTGAGCCGGCAGGACCTCAGCACCCTGGGGACTCCCAGCACAGTGGAATTGTGCCACAGCCCTGGGTGAGGGGAGGGAACGCCTCTGTGACCCTGCTGATGGCAGAGGCCAGGGTGGCAGCATGGCAGGGGAGGACGGGAGCCTTGTCCCCAACCCTGCAGGAGCTGTTGGTCAGAATGGGACATGCCAGGGTCATGGCAAGACATGTCCCTCCCGCCTCCTCCAGCCAGGGGCTGGTTAAATTTAGCCTTGGCCGGCTCCCAGGCGCCGCTCCTCCTGCTTTGGCTGCCAAGGGCTGAGCTCAGCCCTGACCCTTATCAGCTGGGGATGGAGGGCTGGGCAGGGTGGGAGAAGGCCTGGCACAGGCAGGTGTCCCAGCTCCCCAGCAAGGTGCTTGGGATGGGGAACACACCGAAATTAATGGCCCCAACCCAGCAGCTGAGCTCCCTGTGCAGGGAGGGATGCAGGAGCAATGGGCTCTGCTGCCGTCCCTGCCTGGGGCCCCTTCCCCGAGGGGACCCTGACCTGCCAGATGCCACCAGCCTTCACGCCTGCCCCACTGGGACCCCTGGCTGGTCCCACCATGACCCTCAGCCAGCGCCACAGCAACCCCCAGCCACTCACAACATCCTGCAGCTGGATGCACTACGACCCCCATCAGCCCCACAGCCCTCCTGCCCCATGGTGACTCACTGTGGGCATCGCCACCTCTCTGCTCGCAGTGGTCCCGTCCTTACGCTGCCCCGCGCTGTGGGGACACCCCTGAGCCTGTCTTGTCCCCCGCACCCCCTAGCCCGGCCTGTGCGTATTGTCAACAAGGAGGAGGCACAGAGCCCGCTGGAGGTGCTAGAGGGGGACAGTGTGACACTGGTGGCCCGGCTGTCCCCCAAGACGGCAGCAGCGCAGTGGCAGAAGGATGGAAAGACGCTGCACTCAGGCGGGCGGCTGCTGGTGTGCAGCGAGGGCCCCGCACGCAGCCTCACCATCAAGCAAGTGGAGCTGGGTGACAGTGGCATCTTTCTCTGCGATGCCGGTGATGACGAGGTGCATTTCACACTGCACGTGAAAGGTGAGCCTAGAGGTGTCCCTCACCCATGCAGGGGGCAGGACCAGTCCCCCTGCCACACACCGGGATGCTTCATGCCCCCATCCCGCACCGGCGCTGCCGGCGGGGGTGCGGCTAAGCCCAGCTCTCCCCTGGCACAGAGGCGCCCGTGCTGTTTGTGAACAAGCGTGAGGAGCGGGAGAAGCTGCTGGTACTTGAGGGTGGCAGTGCCGTGCTCTCCGCTGTTGCCTCCACGGAGCGAGCCAACGTCACCTGGCTGGGCACGCAGCAGGCAGTGGTGGCCGGCGAGCGCTGCGAACTGCGGCAGGATGGCCGTGTGCACAGCCTCGTCCTCCACAATGTGGCCAAGGAGGACGCCGGCATCTACACCTGCCTCTCCCCCCATGACCAGATGCAGTTCGACGTGAGCGTCCGAGGTGGGCGGTGGGGGGGTGGTGGGGCTGCCTGGGGACCCCCCCCCGTGGCAACGGCTGGTGCTGACGCAGGGGATTTGGCCATGCAGAGCTGCGGGTGAAGTTCCTGCGTGGGCTGTCGGATGTGCGAGCACGGCAGGGCGAGCGGGCGGTGCTGTGGTGCGAGCTCTGCAAGGCGCGGGGTGATGTGGTGTGGCGGAAGAACGGGCAGGTGCTGGCACCTGGCCCCCGGTGGCAGATGATGGCGGAGGGGCGAGAGCGCTCGCTGGTGCTGAGCCATGTGGAACCTGGGGACGCCGGCGAGTACTGCTGCGAGTCCAACGACGACCAGACGCTGGCAACGCTGACGGTGCAGGGTGAGCTCTGCCCGAGGCTTGGCCACCACCCCGGGGACCCCTGTGCCATGGGGGCGGTGGGGAAGCTGGGCACAGTGATGGCAAGGGGGTGCAGGGATGCTCAGCAGCTCTGCAGAATGGGGGGGTCCCTGGTGCCATGCCCCAACACCCCAGCTGTAGTCCACAGGGTGGTGGAGATCATCATGGAGCTGCAGAGCCTGACGGTGCTGGAGGGGGAGGATGCCACCTTCAAGTGCTTGGTGTCCCCCGAGGATGTGGCCATGACCTGGCAGTTGAATGGCCAGCCCGTGGTCCCCAGCGAGCGGCTGCTGGTGACGAGGAGTGGGCTGTGCCACAGCCTCACCCTCCGGCAGTGCCAGCCAGGTGACTCGGCCACCGTGATGGCCAACGCCGAGGGGCTGGTGAGCACGGCCCGGCTGAGCGTGCAAGGTGAGGGGGAAGGAGCTGGCTGGGGCACAGCCCAGGGCACAGCCCCGGGGCCAGACGCTGACGCGGCACATCGGCTGTGCAGAGGCGCAGGTGCTGTTCATGCGGAAGCTGCAGGACGTGGTGGCAGAGGAGCAGGGGGATGCGTGCCTGGAGGTGGAGGTGAGCCATGAGGCCGCCGAAGTGCAGTGGCTGAAGCAGGGCGTCCTCCTCCAGCCAGGCAGCAAGTACCAGCTGCAGGAGTCAGGGCGCCGGCGCACCCTCACCATTCGCTGCCTCAGCCGCGCCGACCGTGGCACCTACCGCTGCGAGAGCCTGCACGACCGCACACAGGCCAAGCTCTGTGTGGAGCGTGAGTACCATGCTGGGGATGGGGATGGGAATGGGGATGGGGATGGGGATGGGATGCAGAAGGCACCCGCCTGCTGCAACTCTGCTGCAAGCTGGAGGAGGGAGTGTGGGCAAGCTGGTACTTGGCTGGAAGGGGTGGTCAAGCAGAGAGGTGAGTATGGGGATCAGGGATGGGCAGGGGTGGGAGCCTGGTAAAAAGGGCTGAATTTAGGGGATCACTCCAGCAACCACAGACTGGGGAGCTGGGGGCTCTGAGGTGGAGCAGGCACCTGCTCGTGGACACGGGTCCCTTGCAGCCCGGAAGGTGTCGATCCAGACACCGCTGGCAGACGTGGAGACCTTCGAGAAGGAGACGGCCACCTTCCACCTGAAGCTGTCTCACCCTGGCGTGCCCGGGGTCTGGACACGGGATGGGATCCGGGTGAAGCCCAGCAGCAGATGCCGCATCAGCACCATGGGCTGCGGGCACAGCCTGACGCTGGAGGGGCTGGCGATGGAGGACTCGGGCACCATCACCTTCACCGCTGACACGCTGCGTTGCAGCGCCCGCCTGCTTGTGCGGGGTACGGTCACTGGGGCAGGCGCCAGGGGGGAGCACGGCACCGGCGCTGCCCATCCTGCAGCCATTCAGTCCCAGGGGAGATGCCAGGGCTGAGCTGGGCCACTCCAGGCACACACTGGCAGGTGCCCCCTGTCCCCAGGGGGTAGATGTGAGCTCAGCAGTAGGAAGCCCAGCCACAGTCTGAGTCCAGACCCAGCTGGGACAGCAGTGATGAGTGCTTGCCTGTGGCTGCGCCCTGCGAAGTGCCGCCCTTGCTCCATGCTGAGATGCCCTGGGCACAGCTCCCCATCCCTGCAGCCCCAAGCCCATGTCTTTCCCCTACCAAACCTTCCTCCACTGTGTCGTCCCACCTCAGAGCCTCCGGTCACGATGGTGAGGGTCCCGCAGGACCTGGGGGTCCCAGAGACAGGGGTTGCCAGTTTCGAATGCGAGCTGTCTCGCCCCAGCGTGGAGGTGAAGTGGTTCAAGGTGAGGGCTCACCGCGACCCCCTCCAGCACTGCCTGGCCATGTCCTCCTCCCTGCTTCACCCCCGGGCTGCTGCCTTCCCTGCCGGAGCTGCAGGTGGGGGGCGGGCAGGGGAGGCAGGGGAGGCAGGGGCAAGGCAGCGAGGTGCTGCCTGCTTGCACCCCTGACCGCGTGCTCCCTGGGCAGGATGGGCAGGAGCTGCGGCCAGGGCCCAACTGCCGCGTCTACTCAGCGGGTCGGCGCCGCATCCTGCAGCTGAGCTGCTGCAAGCTGTCTGATGCTGGAATATACACCTGCGACGCGGGCGACTGCCAGGCCTCTGCCACGCTGCACGTCCAGGGTACAGCCACCCACCTGCCAAGGGCATGCACACCCCCAAACCCTGCACCACCCGTACCCCCTTGCCCTTGGCCACCCTGGCACCCTGCTGCTTGCCCACAGAGCGCCAGGTCCGCATCGTGCAGGACCTGCAGGATGCCCAGGTGCGGGAGGGTGACAACGCCGTCTTCACCTGCGAGACGTCGTACGGGGACGTGAAGGGCGAGTGGTTCCGGGACAGGGAGAAAATCAAGGTCTCCAGCACAGTGAAGATACGGCAAGAAGGTGGGGGGTACAGGGGTGCCACTGGGCACTGCATCCCCTCCCACCTCCCACCTGGTTTGGGGCTGGGAGGGGGGTGAATTTGAGCAAGGAGAGTTTGTGTGGACAAAGTGCCTGCCCCTGCCTGCTGTGGGTGCCCATCACCGTCCCCTTGAGCCAGCCTCTCCCTCCCCAGGGACTCGGCATTTCCTGCTGCTCTGCGGCGTGTGCCCGGAGGACACGGGACTCATCCGCTTCACAGCCGGGACAGCCGTCTCGGAGGCCAGCCTGCGGGTGGAAGGTACCGGTGTGGGGTGCAAGGCCTGGCCAGCCTCCAGCACCAGGGCTGGGGTCCCCACAAGAGCCCGCTTGCCCCACAATGCCAATGGCTCTCCCCCACCCACCAGCGCTGCCCATCCGGATTGTGAAGCCACTGCGAGACAAGACGGTGCTGGCGCGGCACAAGGCGACGCTGGAGTGCACCGTGTCCCATGCCCGGGGCCGAGTGCGCTGGCTCCGCGGGGACACAGAGATCTTTGCTGGTGACAAGTATGAGATCTGCAACCTGGACTGCTACCGCACACTCATCATCCACCGTGTGGGCCCTGAGGATGAGGACTCGTACACCTGCGACGCCTTCGATGACCGCTCCACCGCCCGGATCCTCGTGGAGGGTGAGGAAGCACAGGGAGGGGCATCACTGGGTGCTGGCAGTGCTGCCGTGCCTCGCAGCAGAGGGACACCGGGGGCCCTGTCCCCACCCCCCACTGCTAGCAGAGGTCTGAGCACTGGGGTGAGGGGAGCAGGCTGGATATGGGACCAGGGGTCTGTGCCCCCCTTGGCTGGGACACCCTGTTTGGGTGCACCACCAGCTGTGGGGATTCTGCAGCTCTCCCTGAATCCCATTGTCCCTGCAGGGAGCTAGGAGCCAGGATGCAGTGCTCAGGGGCTCCACACAGACAGATGGACGCCGCTGCTGGGAGATAGGGTCATGCTTCCCCTGGGACGCACGGACACACAGACACCATCCCCAGCCTGCTCTGGCCTCAGGGCTCTGCATTAAACAGCATTTTTTTCTGACATGGCTTCTTCCACCCCAGTGAGCTGGGGTGCCATTAGGAGAAGGAGCGGTGGCATCGCTCTGCATCTCACCCACCATCCCTGGGGAGCCTGGCCCTCGGGGTCCCCCCTCGCCCCACCCCACGGCCCCACACGCCAGGCTCCGAAAGGCTCTTTACTGTGCGGCCGTGGCCTCAGCAGCGTTTGGCACATTTACAAAAGAGACTGAAAAGGGGGACGGTGGTGCGGCGCTGCGGGGACGGGGTCGCCTGGCAGAAACATGCAGTTCCCGGGCGGCGGGGCTGGCCAGGCTGGGCTCGGGGTGGGGGGGGTCCCAAACAAGGCAGGCACCCCAAGTCTAGTCTTGCCGCCATCCTGCGTGCCTGGCCGTGGGGAAGTCCTGGCTCACTCCATAATAAATTAATACAAATCACAGCAAGAGAAATATATACAAGGCGGGAGCCTCTGCCCGCAGCAGTGCTCTGGGAAGGGGCACCTCCCTGCCCTGCCCTGCTCCAGCTGGAGGCTCAGCCCAACCCCAGGGTCCCCTCCCCCCGGGCCTCTATAAAATCCAGTCGCCAGCAAAACAGCGACGGTCTCTGATGCCACGGGGGTGCCAGTGTCCCTGAGGCAGCCCAGCCTCTGCCCAAAGGCTGGATCCAGTGTCCTGTCTCCCACCAAAACATTTTGGGAGAGTGCATGTGGCATCACCCCAGGGCAGCATCCTCACAGGAACCACCTGGCCCTGGCAGCCTCTGCCCCAGGACCACCCCAGTCCAGCTCAGGAAAAGGTGGGGAGATGAGCTGCTCTGGGGGACAGAGAGTGTGTCTAGGGCAAGGGGACCTTCTGAGGAAGCAGGTTTTGGGAAGTGCTGCCTGGGAGCTTGTCTCGGGGCCAGGGTGGGACAGGGCACACATGCTCGGGGGAGTCCCTGGCAGGGCAAGGGCTGGGGGACCTGCTCTTTGAGGAAGGGATGTGGGGCACAGGCACTTGGGGAGTTGCTGGGTGGGGTATGATGGGGTGGGGGCAGGCGCAGGGAGTTGCTCTCAGGGAAAGGGGCTTCAAATATGGGGAGGAAGATGTTGGGATGCAGAATGAGCATGCCCCGGCCATGGGGAAACACACAGCAGCGGGTGGTCCAGGGACCCCCCACCCCAGCAGAGCCGCTTGCACCACGCGTCCATGGGTGCTGGTGTCGCCGGTCCTTGGGCTGAGTCCCTGCCGGAGGGCTCCCCCAGCACCTCCGGGCCCCGCGGGCAGCCGGGGCTTGCCCAGCCAAGTCCCACCCGTCCCTGGGAAGGGTCTCCATCCATAGCCCTGCGGCGTGCATGGCTGCCCAGGGCTGAGGGCACAGCCCCGCCTGTCCCAGGGGGTCTGTCGGAGCAGGCTGGGGTGCTGGTGTTGCTTGAGGTCACTGGGTTGGCTTATACCCGCACGGCGGGGCCGGAGCCCGTGGTGAGGGGCACGGTGGAGCTGCAGTCATAGTCCAGGTCCACCACAGCGTGGGAGCTGGCGATGAGGCTGTTCAGGGACGGCCCCGTCTGCCGCTCTCGGAAACTCTGGATGTAGCTCTGCTCAAGAGAGAGGGACAGAAAGTGAGGGGGGTCTGCTCCTGGCCCACTCCATCCCACCCTACCGTAAGCTCTGCAGCAGCCCCCCAGAACCTGCCCTGTGCAATCCCACCCACCCCAGCACTCGGGCCCTCTGCAGTCTGGCCACAACAGGGTGCACAGCCCCATCCCTTCCCTGAGCGCACGCTTTGCGCCTTGCCCACCGCCTGTTTCTACTATGGCTGCAGCACTTTTGGCCACCAGTTTACATCTGCTTGCAAAGGCTGAAGTGCTCCGTGGTGGGCATGTCCCAGTTCAGCCCCTCCTGAGCTGCCTAGTCCCCAGGATGCCCCGGCCTTGGCCCTCGCGGAGCTCTGATGCCAAACGGTGCCCAGGCACCTCTCCCCTCTCCGTGCCCCAGCCCACCCACATGGAGAAGGAAGGGCCATGGAGGCCGGGGGAGATCTCTACCCTGGGCGTGGGACTCACGGGGGAGAGCACGTCCCCATCGAAGCGGCGCACGGGATTGGGCTTGCGGCGGTAGGCAGGCTCGGGCGGGTGGGCTTTGTGCTGGTGGGGTGGCGGGTGGTGGGGTCTCCGCTTCTTCTTCTTCTCCTTTCTGTCCTCCCGCTGCTTGATGCGCATCAGCTGCACACGGCGCTGCTGCCGGCTGATGATCACTGCGGGGCAGAGGGGCCTGTGAGCGCCAGGGAACACCCCAAAATCCTCCCTGCACCCAAACCAGTCCTGGCTTTGCACACCCAGGCCTCCCCTTGTCGTGCCATGTCCCCACAGAGTCCCGAACCCCTTATCTGTGCATGCAAACCAGGTGCTGGGAACCCCCACCCCAGCCCCCCAGGTCCTGCACCCACCCCATGGCACGTCTGTCTCCTCCAGCCCCCACACACCTTCAGTGTGGGAGTAGCCCTCAGCCGTGACCTTCCACTGGACCAGGACACCCAGCGTGGTGAGGAGCGGCCAGACACCCAAGATGACCCAGCTGTACCAGCACACAGGGCGAGCAGGGGCCACCTTGATGCGCTCGTAAATGTACTGCACCAGGAGGAAGAGCTCAATGAAGTAGTCGACAGTGACGGTCATGATGGCACTGCCGAAGACAGCGGTGGAGAGGGTGGTGAAGAAGCGCTGCCACTGCAGGGTGAGGACAGCGAAGAGCATCCCCACACCCAGGAGCAGCGCGATGGGGATCCACACTGTTGGCGGGTGGTAGAACTGCTCCATCACCACCAGCGTGGCCACCGCTAGCAGCAGCCCCAGGAGCAGCCCCACCATGAAGAGGCCGACACTGCGCACCAGCATGGTGACCAGCCCGCACAGGACCCCAATGCCCAGCCCAATGCCCACTGAGGCCTCCACGCTCAGCTGTGTGTCCAGCACCCGCTCCTTGTAGCACAGCATGAAGATGATGATGGAGCCGAACATCAGCCCGGTCAGGAACATGACAGCCTTGAAGCAACGGTAGCCTGTGGAGAGACAACCACAGTCAGAGGGTGGATGGCCAGCAACCCCCCAGCTCCCCCCTGCCCTTCTCCTCGCTTGCCCCACCAGCTGCCGGGCTGGCCTGGCTCACCGAAGAAGCAGTAGATGATGCCGAAGAGGCAGCACATGGCGCACACCACTGAGGGCACCACCTGGTAGCGACGCTCTATTTCCTGCTGGCAGCTGTGCCCCCACTCCTGGTCCGGCTCGTGTGGCAGCAGCTTGAACCGCAGTGTCTGCACAGTTGCAGTCATGGCTCTGGGGACTCCCGGGAGAGGCATCAAAATCTCCGCTTCTGCCCCATGGGTCGCCGGCAAAGCTGTGCCCCGGCACCTGCCCCAGCTGGTGAGAGAGAGAGAGAGAAGGGGGATGGAAGCACCGCTGACACGTGCCTACTGGTGATGCCCACCACTCGGCACCCAGACACTGAAAAACCCGCTCCGGCCCCTTGCTACCCAGGTGGGAAGGAAGGGAATAGGGAAACAGCCTTATCCACACGGGTTGCGAGGGCACAGACCATCACCCAGAGGGTGGCTGCAGGGATGCACTGTCCTCATGGAGCCTGTCCGCACCCCCAGGGAGCTTCGCTGCCCGGACGCGGCACTTCATAATTTGTCTGCAGCTTCAATTTCCTGTCCCTGGCTCTCCGGCACCCTTTCCCTGCTCGATTAAAGGGAGACTTCCACTACCTGGCATTTTCTGCTTGTGGAGTAATTATGCTTGGTAATTAAGTCACCCCTCAGTCTTCTATTTTTATAGGCTCAACAGATTGAGCTCTTAAAGCTTGTACTCCAAGGCATTTTCTCCAATCCTCTAATCATATTTCTGGCTATTTTTCATCCCCGCTCCAGCTCCTGGTGTCCTTGTAAAAACAAAGCAGGCCCCCACACTGGATCCAGCCCTCCCACGCCAACCCATGGGACCAGAGGGGAACCGGCCCTGGCTGCTGCGGCCCCTTACCCGAGGCCTCACCCGTAACGCCGTGGCCCCGCCGGGACGCCGAGCAGGCGGTCACCGGGTCCCCCGCAGCGCCTATGCAGATGGAGGGGTCATAATCCCCCACAAAGACTGATCCAGCTCCAGCTTAAACCTAATTACAGCGGCTGTCTGCCCGCTCCCACCTGGAGCCGGTTCCGGCATCCCTTTGCTCCCCTGGTGCCTTTCTGGGTTCGGTTGGTTTAGGATGGGTTTATTGTCACCGGTTGTCCCCGCGCCAGCACCAGTCCTTCCAAGTGCCATGTCAAAGCAGCCGGCTCAGGGTGGCTCACAAAACCAGAGCACCGGGAAGGGGCAGGGAAGAGGGCAGAGGCTGCAGTCACTCCTCTCTGTTGCCCAGCACCTCGCTGCTGCCCGGGCCGGGCTGCACCGGCCCCTCTTCCCCCGCCGCCGGCCCCCTCCCTCCCTCCCTCCCTCCGGCCGGGGACGGAAACACCAACCAGGGCAAATCCCCCCGGGGAAGCCGAGCGCAGCGCCTAATCCCGGGGAAGCAGGCGGGCAGGGAGCGGGCAGCTGAGCGCCGGGCCCCTGCCCGCCCTGCCTGAGCCCCCGGGGGGGTGCTAAGCAGGATTGGACTTTAACCGCGGAGCCCGCGGGCGACGCGCCGGCCCTGGCTGCCCCGGCGGGGACGGGCGATGCCGCGTGGGGTGAAAGCAGGGCTCTGCCGGCCGGCCGTGCCCAGGGCGCCGGGGACGGGGCACGGCAGAGCCGGTCGGCCTGGGCATGGCGCGGCACGGCACAGCTGGCGGAGCAGAGGGAGGGCGGCGAGGTGCTGCCCTCTGCCCCTCAGCCCTCGCCGGGCCGCGGCCAGGGCGGCGGGGAAGGCTCGCCCGGGAAGGCCCGTCCCGGCAGGGCTGCGGGCAGCGTTGCGGGCAGCGTTGCAGGCAGCTCCCGGCGCCCATTGGCGCGGGCACTGTTGCTAGGGGAGCCCAGCGCCTGCTCATTGGCGCCGGGACTTACCCACCTGCTGCCGCCCTCCCCGCAGCCCCGGGAGCCCCGCCGCCGCCGCCGCCGCCGCCGCCGGCCCGGGCCCCCCGCCCTCCCCTGCCTGTCCCCCTGGGCACGGCGTGGCGGGGTCCCGGGGGCAGCGCTCGGGGCACGGCCCCGCCGCGGCGCCCCCCCGCCGGCCGGCCCCGCTGCCCCCCGCCGGGCTGCCGGGCCCCGGGCCGGCGGGGCGGGCGCGGCGTTGCTAAGCGACGGCCGCAAGGGCCGCCGGGGCGCGGGGCCGCTCCGCCCCTCTCTTTGTTCGGGGCGGGGGTCCCGGCGGCGCTCCGCCGGGCCCCGCACGCCCATCCCGGGCACCGCACTCTCTCCCGCGGGCGGGGGGGCCGGGAGCCCGGCGCCCGAGCCCTTCCCCCGAGGGGCCCAGCGCGCCCCCCGCCTGCCGGGCCTACACGTGCTGCCCCCACCCCCTGCAGCCCCGCCCCGCCCCGCCCGCTCCCACCTGCGCTCCCGGCCCCGCAGCGGCAGCGGCCCCGCGGCGCCCGGCGCTCCCGGCCCCGGCCCCCGCGCATGCTGGCGGCGCGGCCCGCCGCGCGGTGCTGAGCGGACAGCTCCGCCTGACGTCACCGCGCTGCGTCACCGCGCCGGCCGGGGGGCGGGGCCTCCCGGGAGGGGCGGGGCTTGGGAGGGGGCGGGGCCTGCCCCCGGGCGGGCGGTGGGGTGTGGTGTGCCGCGGCACGTGCACTATGGAGTGCCCCGGCGCGTACCGCAGGCCGTGCGCTGGCTTGCGCGTTGGGGTGTGCACCGCGCTGCGCGCTGGCGCGTGCCCTGAGGCGTACACCGGGGCGTGCAGCGGAGAGTCAGGGCAAGGCCGCGTGCGCAGCGTGCGCCGGGCCGGGCCGCGCGTGGGCTGCGCTCAGCCTGCAGCAGCTGGGAGGGCTGCAGGCCCCCGCGCGCGGTGTGGAGGGGACGGAGCGGTACGGGGTGCCGGGGGGGGCGTGCAGGGGTGCGGGCGTGAAAACCGCAGGGGAGCCTTGCATCAGGTGTGCGCGGCGCTGTCCTGCCTGCGCGCAGCTGGCAGAGCATGCAGAGGGCCGTGGACTTTGCGAGGGGCTTGTGCCAGGGCCGCGGGGACTGCGGCCCCTGCGTTCGGAGGGGGCAGACGTGCATGTAGGGCGCACCTGTAGAGGCTGCCCACCCGTCTCCCTGCGAGCGGCCGGGAGATGCAGGCGCGGCGGGGAGGTGGGAGGACATGGCGCTCTGCAGAGCTCCCTGGAGCTGGCACCTCCCGGCCGCGGCGCCCAGAGACCCCCGGGAAATCCTGGCAGGGAGAAGTCTCTTGGCAGCAGCAGCAGTTCCCCTGGCAGCCCCTTCCCAGCCCCACGCCAACACCGGGGAGACAAAGGCGGGAGCTGCAGCTGGCGGGGGGCTGCGAAGGGTCTGCCGGAGGAACGGCACTGTGCCCGCCGGCTGCTTCCCTCGCGGGATCTCCTGGGGCCGGGCGCGGGGGCCCTGGGCTCGGCCACCGGCCAGGCAAGCCCTGGGGAGGCGTTCGCTCTGCCCGCAGCTTCATCTCCAAGCAGTTTTTCTGAGCTCAGAGTCTTGTTTCTGAAAACTTCAGTACTTTCTCCGATCTGCACCTCTATCTAAATACAAGCTCAGATCAACAGGGTCATTTCACAGTGAAACCGCTCTTAACACTCGTGTAAAATCATCTGGGTTTGTATAACGTGACCAATATGAAATATTCCAACCTGTAAAGGAAATCAAATACATCTATTTCTAACACATTTCTCTGCGTAGAGAAAACAGGCGACTGTGATTGTTTATGATCATGCTTGCTTTTTGGCCCTTGTCCGTGGAAAATCTCTGCTCATTTCTTACTTCTGCATCTTTTCCCTTCTGGCATCTCCTCATCCCATCGCATTCCCTCCGTTTCTAGTTTTTATATGTTCTTCATTAAACTGCCGTCCACGTGACTGCCTTTGCCGATTGCTTGTCTTGGCCTATTCAGGAGAAAAAGGCCTATAAAAACAGGCCGAGCTTGGATGATGGTCCTGTATCTCGGGGAGGGGGGGATGCTGCCAACCGCTTCCTGATGAAAACAGGCTGCTTTGTTCCAGAAAATGAAAGAGATCCTGGAGCAGAGCAGGCTCCCGCCTGCCCTCAGTGCCCTGCTGTGCTCTGTGGCTGCCGGTGCTCCCCGGGGCAGGCGGGCTCTGTTTCTTGGAGAGGGTGGGATGGGCTCCCCACCAGCCAGAGTAAATCCAGGGGCACTTGGGAGCCCTGATGGCTGCGAGGCTGCTGGAAGCGGAGCCATGGGCTGGGAATGGGCGGAAAGGCTGAGTCCTCCTCCTTGTCCTTATTCAGTAATGCCTGGCACCAAGCGGCCATGTAGGGCTGCTGGCCTTGCAGCTTCTGCGTTGGATCGTTCCTGTGCCGGAGGCTCTGTGTGTGCCGCAAACTCTGCCCTGAGCCGGTTCCTCCAGCTCTGTCTGCCTGGGGGCTCTTTCTGGCGGCCGGCGGGACAGTGGCTCTGCAGACAGCTCGTAGTGGGACGGTGGCCCGGAACCCACCTCTTTGGTCCCGTTTTGACTCGCAGCTACTGAGGGGTCCCCGGTGCTGCCGCTGGCATCTCCTGCTGCTCTGCCTGCCCTCCCTCTGCCCCGGGACGGATTGCTGCTCTGCGTCCAAAGGTCTTCCGCCTGCCGCTTGCCCTCCTGCACGCCTGCTCCCCATGCACCTGGCGTGCACCTGCTTTCTGCAGCCCCTGGCCCCTGCGTTGCTGCTCGGGGGCTCAGACCCACACTCCGCGTCCGCCCACCGCCACCGGTTCCCTCCTGGGGACGCCCGGGTAGAGTCCAGCGCCGCTGCCCGCGCTTTGCGGAAGACCCCCCGGCAGCGATTTGAGAAGGGGAACACGGCGCTTCAAGACCACCAGAAATTCACCGTCGTGGGTTGGGCTGTCGCAGGGAGCAGCCGGGCCGGGCCGGCCCCGCGGCGTCCCCCCAGCCCCGGGAACAAAGGGCCGCCTGTGCCCCGGCCCCGCGGCACCCGCCCGGGGAAATCCGCCCTTAAGCCGGCTCAGGCGCCATGTCCCGGCGCCAGCCACGCCGCGGCCCGGGCAGACGTGCTTTCTGAGCGGGCAGCCGGGGCCGGGGGCGCTGCCCTCCCGCCCCGCAGCGCCGGGGCGAACGCCGCGGCCCGGCCGGCGCCAGGCACCGGGCAGCTGCGCAGCGACGTCTCCTGGGCCTTGGAGGGGGGCGCCGCGGGGGTCTCGCCGCCCTGCCCCGCTCCCCTGCCTGGCCCCACGGCCCGGCCCTGGCCCCTGCCCCACAGGGGAGGGTCGGCCGGGGGGGGGGTGTGTGTGTGCAGGGGGGGCGCCGGGCCGCGCGGTCTCCTAGCAACATCGCCCCGCCCCCACGCCGCCCCCTGCTCCCCCCCGCTGCTCCCCGCACCGCCCCATGACGCGGCGGAGGGAGCGCGGCCCATTGGCCGGGCCGGGACACTCGCGGTGACGCGCGGCGGGGCGGGGCCAGGGGGTGACACGTCGGACGGCGGCGCCGCCAGCGGCAGCGGCAGCCGGAGCCGCCCCCGGTCCCGTCCGCGTCCCCGCCATGCGGCTGTCGCTGGTGCTGTCGGTGCTGCGGCCCGCCGGGCCGGTGGCCATCGGCGTCTCGCTGGGCTTCACCCTCAGCCTGCTCAGCGTCACCTGGGTGGAGGAGCCCTGCGGGCCGCGCCCCGCCGCCCGCACGCGCCCCGACAGCGGCCCCGCGCCGCCCCCCGGCCCCGGCAACACCAACGGCAACGCGGCGCGCAGGCCCAACGCCGTGCCCGCCGGGCTGGGCACCGACAGCTGGGAGCCCCGCGTCGTGCCCTACCGCCCGCCCAGCCCCGGCAGGGCCGCCAAGAAGGCCGTCAGGTGCGGGGGGCCGGGGCGGGCCCGGGGGGGAGCGGGGCCCCCGCGGCACCGTCGGCGGAAGGGCCGCCAGCGCTAACTGGGCTTTGGATGGGAGTAGCTGCGGCCGAGCGCTGGGGTGCCCGGCTGTGGGCGTGTGTCTGCCGGGCCGGTGCTGGGGGGCTTTACAGGTGACCCGACAACGTGCTTCCCCCCACCTGCAGCCACCCAGGGCCGCAGCTGGACTTTCCTCACTGCAAGCACCTTTCCCTGCTGCTTCCCTTTCTCCCCTTCGCCTCCCCTCCTTCTCCTTACCCCCCTGCCCCTGCCTGCCTCGGGAGCACCCGGAAGGGCCTCGTGCCCACGCTGCTGCTTGCTGTGCAAAGGTTGCCTGCTGCAGCATGTGCAGCCGGGCACCCTGCCCCGGCCCCTCTCCTGCCCTGCCCGAGCAGGGACCCCTCCCGCGGTGGCATGTCCCCTCCCAACACTGCAAACTGCAGCTCTGCTCCAGGGCCGGCTGCGGCCCATCCTGGCGGCCCGGATGACAGGGAGCAGGCAGTGAAAGGGCCTCCTTGTCCCGGCGAGGCGGTGGGCGGACGGAGGGGGCTGAATGGGGCTAGTGTGTGCCAGGCGGCGGCTGGGGGGGGGTGTTGCTTCCTGCCGCTGCACCGGGCTGGGAGAGTTGAACCTGAAAGTCATTGTGAGTGGGGCAGCTGGGGGCCGCAGCCAGGAGGGGGACGCAGCCGGCCCCATGCTGGCTTCAGCCACCCCAGCGAGGCCTGCCTTCCCTGGGGAGGGCAGCACAGGCTCTCCTGCCTGCCTGCCTGCTCGAGAGAGCAGCGTGTCTGGCAGGGGCAGCGGGAAGGTGCTTCCCAGCTCAGCTGTCCCGGCAGCATAGTGGGGTGCCTGGTGGGTCATGTCCCCACTAGAGCTGGGGTGTGCAGCCCTGTTTCCCTCCTTTAGCTGTGCTCAGCCTTTTGCAAGCCTCTGGTTTGAGTCGGGCTGGCTGGCTTATGGAAAAGGAGGGTCCCCCGTTGCGTCAGGATGGGGGAGGCCTCAGCAGAGTGCTCTGTTGTGCCCCTGGCCCGGGTGTAGTGGCAGCTGGTGCTGCTGAGGTGGTCTTGCATGTGTGATTGAAGCCTGAGAGCAGTTCCTGCAGAGGACCTGAGGTCGATGCCATTGTGGGGGACAGGGAGGGTGCAGGCCAAGGTGGGGTGCGGTGCCCCAGGGACAGATGTTCTCTTCCTCCTGCAGGACCCGGTACATCAGCACGGAGCTGGGTATGCGGCAGCGGCTCTTCGTGGGTGTGCTGACCTCCAAGAGCACGCTGAACACGCTGGGGGTGGCTGTCAACCGCACGCTGGCCCACCGCCTGGAGCGCCTGGTGTACTTCACAGGCACGCGGGGCCGCAAGGTGCCCCATGGCATGACGGTGGTGACGCACAGCGACGAGCGACCCATCTGGAACATGTACCAGACTGTCAGGTACCTTCTGGACCACTACGTGAATGACTTCGACTGGTTCTTCCTGGTGCAGGACGATACCTACACGGAGGCACACCGCATCAGCCGCCTGGTCGCCCACCTCAGCATTGACACCCACCTCTACCTGGGTCGCCCGGAGGAGTTCATCGGCGGGGACACTGAGGGACGCTACTGCTACGGGGGTTTTGGCTACCTGCTATCCCGCAGCCTCCTCCTGCTCCTGCAGCAGCACCTGGAGAGCTGCCGCAATGACATCCTCAGTGCCCGGCCCGATGAGTGGCTGGGCCGCTGCATCATCGACTACACGTCTGTCAACTGTGCTGAGGAGCACGAGGTAGGTCCCGTGGCAGAGATGTCCTCCAGGAGCCTGATCCTGGTCCAGTGTGTTTCCCTGCCCCCTCAGGGGCTCCTAGGGCCTGGGGGACCAGCCCTTGTGTCCTGTCGTCCTTTGAGCTTGCTGTGCTGGCAGCCGGTGGGGTGGGAGCACGGGTTGGGGCCGACCATGACTTGTCTTTCCTGGCTGGTGCAGGGCCTACGTTACCACTACTTTGAGTTGGGGAAGAAAGCGGACCCTGAGCGGGAGACCGACCTCCGTTTCCAGAGTGCCTTCACCGTCCATCCTGTGCTGGATCCCCTCCAGATGTATCAGCTGCACAAGTACTTTGCGCAGGTGGAGCTAGAGAGGACGTACCAGGAGATCCAGCAGCTCCAGGTGAGACCTGGCTTGGCTGGGAGGGTAAAGGCTCCTCCTGTCATCCCTGGGGGCTTTCTGGTCTCTCTGTGTCACCTTTCCACTCTAACATGAGGGTTTTCCACCTGGACCTGCTGTGGGACAGGATCAGCTGAGCCTGTGCGGCTGCAGGGGCAGCGGTGCTGGCTGGAGAGCAGCTTTGGACCCGAATGGGTCCTGGAGCTGCAGTGGTGGTTCAGGGTGATGGAGCCAGCGGGGTGCTGAGGTCCTCCAGCAAAGGCCGGGGAGGGTGGGAGAGGGCGCGGATCCTGCCGATGGAGGTGGCGTGCCATATTCAGGGTGCTGTTCAGAGGAAATCTGAGGTGTTGGACAGGAGTCAGGCTGAAGGCAGAGTTGTTCTGGCACTGCTCTTTGGGCCAGGAGGGGCCAGTCTCTGAGGATCGGGAATCAGCTTGCCTGCAGCCAGAGCTGGAAGGCCTACCTGCGCCTGCCTTGGCTCTCACTCCTCCATCTCTCCTCTTGCAGCTGGAGATCCAGAATGCAAGCAGCCTGTCTGCTGATGGGGACCACGGTGCCACATGGCCCATTGGCATCCCACCCCCCTTCCAGCCCAAAACCCGCTTCGAGGTGCTGCGTTGGGACTACTTCACGGAGGAGCAGGTCTATGCCTGCGTGGACGGCTCGCCCAAGTGCGAGCTGCGTGGCGTGGACCTGGCAGATGTAGCCGACGTGGTGGCCGCAGCAATGGAGGAGCTGAACCGCAAGTACCAGCCAGTGCTCCACATCCACAAGCAGCAGTTGGTGAACGGGTACCGGCGATTTGACCCCACACGTGGCATGGAGTACACGCTGGACCTCCAGGTGGAGGTGGTCACCCAGAAGGGGCACAGCCGCTCCGTCACCAAGCGCGTGCACCTGGTGCGGCCCCTCAGCGAGGTGGAGATCATCCCTATGCCCTACGTGACAGAGGCCAGCCGCATCAATGTCATCCTGCCGCTGACGGCCCATGACCGGGACCACGCTGCCCGTTTTTTGGAGGCTTATGCAGCAGCCGCCTTTGAGAGCAGCGAGAATGCGGTGCTCACCTTCCTCTTCATCTATGACCCCTTTGAGGCCCAGCAGGTGACCCAGAATGACATCTTTGCCCCTGTGAAGGCCCAGATCACCGAGTACGAGCGCAAGTATGCAGAGGTGAAAATCCCGTGGATCAGCGTCAAGACGGACGCACCCTCCCAAATCAAGGTCATGGACATCATCTCCAAGAAGCATCCCGTGGACACACTTTTCTTTGTAGCTGGCGTGGGGACGGAGGTCACCATCGACTTCCTGAACCGTTGCCGGATGAACACCATCAACAACTGGCAGGTCTTCTTCCCCATCCACTTCCAGGGCTACAACCCTGCCATCGCTTACCACAACCAGGTGCCACCTGCCACGCTGGACCTGCTGCGGGATGCGGGACGCTTTGACCGCGATGTCTTCCATGAAGCCTGCTTCTACAACGCTGACTACATGGCAGCACGCACCCACATGGCAGATGACGTGCAGGAGAACGAGGACATCCTGGAGACCCTGGACATCTACGACATGTTCATCAAGTACTCCAACCTCCATGTCTTCCGGGCTGTGGAGCCCGCCCTGCTGCAGCACTACCGGCACCAGGCCTGCAACCCCCGGCTCAGTGAGGAGATCTATCACCGCTGCATGCAGAGCAGCCTGGAGGGTGTAGGCTCTCGCTCCCAGCTGGCCATGGTGCTTTTTGAGCAGGAGCAGGGGAACAGCACCTGAACTCTGGGGCGCGGAGGGACTGGCCCTGCCCTGCCGTGCCTGCCTGCCCACCTCACCTCTTCTGCTGCCCAAATCTGTCTTCCTCCTCCCGGCAGCTGCAGTGTTCGCCGGTGCCCGAACTCTTGACTTGCCCCGCTGGGGCTGCCCAGGCCGGGGTCTGCTGGCCTGGGGTGCCCAGGTCCTTCTGGAGCAGCTGCGGCTGTGCAGACCCCGGGGTGAGGTGGGGTCGGAGTTGCCGAGCTGTGAGCCGGAACACCCGGCTTCTCATCTGAGAGCTGCTGGCCGCCGGCCCCATCCCTCCGTCCTGGCCCCGCTACCCAGCGGGGAGGTGATGGGTTGCCCTGTCCTTTGCTGTCCTGCCTCAACCGGGGGCACACGGAGCCCAAGGCCCTCCTGCTGCAGGCCATGACTGCCACGGGGC
Source organism: Gavia stellata (assembly GCF_030936135.1). Classification (NCBI taxonomy): domain Eukaryota; kingdom Metazoa; phylum Chordata; class Aves; order Gaviiformes; family Gaviidae; genus Gavia; species Gavia stellata. The sequence continues at coordinate 18,887,110 of NC_082601.1, read as the reverse complement.
TGGGGGTGATCCTGCGTGGCTCACCCAGCGCCCCGGGACAGGGCTGCGCCCCTTGCTCCTTTGGTGCATCAGCCCGGTCGTGCAGGGACAGTGGGATGGGGCACGTCCCACCCCGAAAGAGCAAAAAGGAGGTTGGTTTTGGGGTTTTGCCACTTGGCAATGAACCGTAGCACTCCTGGCAAGTTGGGGTGGGGGATCCTGGCCCCAGGAGCCAGTGGGCACAGGGGGTGCTGGAGGGGATCCTGCTGTATTCACATACCGTGAGCTGCTCCCCATGGGAACCGTGACCCAGGCCACTTCGGCCTTCGCAGTATCGATAGGACGTCGGAGGTCGCAGCCCTCGGACGAGAGCCTCCCAACAGAGGTGGGAGCCCTCCCCCCTGCGGGGCCACCCTCAGGGGTGGGGGACGTGGTGCCCGGCTTGGTGGGCACAGCAGAGGGTTTGGCTGCGCATCTCCTAAGGAGAAAGCGACTGAGGAGCCGCTCTCTGCTCCTGGTTTGTATTTAATAGTGGGGAGAGGAAGGGGGGGGTGCGTTTACACTAATAAAACAGAGAGATGAACTGGTGGGTCTGGCTGATTCTTCCCCTGGGCATCTCTGGCCATCCCCCCGGGGGTCTGCATGGCAGTAGGTGTTGGCTGCTTGTACAAAGCCTGGCTGCAGCTGGCTGGACTGCTTCCTTGCAGAGATGCTGCTTTCCCCAAGCCACCTGCAGCATCCTCTGCCTGAGCTGGGAGATGACTGCCTGTCCTTAGTGAGGCCGGGGGAGCCCATCGGCTTAGGGACAGGCCAAGCAGACACTTGGAAATATCAGCTTGAACCCCTGGGGGCTCACAGCAGGAGTCGTGGGCCTCCTCTGATGCCCACTGTCCCTGGGGCCATCCTGCTGTCACCTCCTGCTACCAGTCACTTGGTGGTGTAGCAGGATGTTGAGCCCCTTGCTGCAGGAAGCTCCGGTGCCTTTGTGCAGCACGCAGAGCTCTGGGCAATGCCCTGTCTTTCTTGGTGCTGTAAATTCATGATCCTGCTGACCAGGTTTACAGCCCTCCTCAGCCCTGGCTGCGGGTGGAAAAGCACTGTGGTGAGGGGCTGGTGCAGCCGCGTGTCCTCCCACACATGCTGTCCCCCTAACAGCCTTTGTGGGCTGTACATGGGTACCGGGGGACCCCTGGCCCACGTCAGAGCAGAGGTTGGGTGGCCAAGTGGGATGAGCTCTGCCCTCCAGCATCTGGGATTAGCTCCAAAGGAAGCTCCTGGGCCAGAAACCGCATCTGAGCACTGTGTTGAATCGTTACTCTCTGGGTTGGTTTCACCCTTTTTTCAGGCTGTTTTGCATCTCAGGGCTTCTCAACTGCTTGTGGTTTCCAGTTCCCCGCTGCCATGGTGCTGGGTCGAGCAGAGCACCATGGTCTTGCCCCAGACTGTCTCACCACCTGCAGCTCCTATTTGCAGTATGAGAAGCAGGGACTGTGTCCCCTGCCCATGCTGCCCGCTCCAGGCATGATTTTCATGGATCTGCGTGCTCTTCCCACCAGTCCTTTGGTCATCATGTTTTGCTTGTTCATGAAACACCCGTATCAAAGAGATATCCCCAAGAAAAGTAACTGAACCTACTCGCTGTTTGTTAACCAGGTTGCTCGTGCTCAGCGAAACTCATGGAAAGCCCCTGGGCTGTGTGGCATGCCTTCCCCAAAGATACCTCATTCATATATCCTGCTCCAGTCTTCGTATCCACAGTGTGGGAGCGTATGTGTTTAAATATAATTTTATTATATTTCAGACGATAACAGTTAGCTTGCTCTGAGTATTTCTATTTTTGATCTTCCCTGAGCGCATCCTTAATTCCCTTTAAATGTGAATCTGGGACAGAGGGAGCGACGCAGATGCAGGCGCGTTACGGATACATTTCTCCTCCAAAAAGCAGACCGAGGAGCCGGATGTGATTAGGTGTTAGAAGAGTATCCAAATGGTAACAAAGCAAACTGGCTTAAAATCAAGTTGGCTGCGAAAAGAAATGCTGAATTGTTATTCAGTTGTCACAAGATGGTCTAGATAGAGTTGCTCTTGTTTTCTCTTTGCTGTTTGCTCAGTTAGACCTATTTGCATACCTAACGCTCCACACTATCAACACCTACAAAGCCCCCCCTGCGCCAGCATATCTACAAGCAAGTGACAGTCTCGGGGGCACTCCCAGCACAGTTATTGCTCCCTTTTAAAAGGCAGCTGGCAGTGTTTGAAGCTTCTTTGGTGTTTGCCAAGTTATTTGCAGCATTGCAACATGCTGAACCCCCCCTCTTGCCTGTGCAGGGCTGGCAGGTGCAGGCAGGGTGCTGGACTAGGACGGTGACAGCCTTGAAAGAGGCAGGGAGGAGCAGCCCCAGGTGCTGACGTGGGCAGCTGAGCAGACAGGGACTTTCTGCAATCCCTGTTCAGGTTTGACCGGTACTTCCGTACAATGTGCCGATTTTTGCACAGACATGGTTGCAGAGGCAGAGTGGTGAAAGAGCAATTTTCCCAACGGGGCAGGACAAAACACATGTCTGCTGCCCATAGACTTCTGCTTCCCTTGAGAAAATTTTCTAAAAGCGTTACTGGCTCACCACAGCCTTCAAGAAGAGCAACGCAAGTTCCTCTTGCGGAGTTTTTTGAAAGAGGCCGGTTCAGAGCAAAGCACTCTGAAGCACGAGAGGGCCGGCTGGGCACACCGGGGCTGCGCAGGCACCTCCCTCCCCTCTCCTTCCTGCACCATGACAAAGAAAGGGACTTAAACGGGGGAAAACCCAAGCTGCTGCTCTGCTGTTCTGCCCCCCCCCAGATTTGTTCCCCCAGTGTGGTCATGGAGGTGCCTCTCTGCAAATGCAGCAGCAAGCCTCCAAGTGGGGAATGCAAAACCTGCTTCTCTAGCCCTGCTTTGGTCGCTTCTGGCTGTGCTAAACCCTGTGGCAGAGTTACTTCAGCCCTGTCAATGTTAATCAGCTCGATAGCTGACCTTTAGGAGGATGCAGGAAGCATGGCAGTGCCAGGAGGGGGCTGGAGGGCAAGGGGGAGCACAGTGCCCTTTTGTCCCTGGGCTTTTCTTGGGAAGGGGCCAGCAGTGCCTTGCTGCCTGTCCCACAGGAGCAGCTCTGCCAGGCGCAGAGGGGGACCCAACCCCGGCAAACATTTCCACCTGGCCGCAAGCAAAGGCAGGAGAAGCTGCACTGCTTAAGGAGGAGGAGGCAGGGAGATGCTGGGCTTTGCCTGTGCCCAATGCCCCGGGTTGCAGGCCAATGCCCTGCCGAGCCTCTCCGGAGCGTGCGGGGGCCTTGGCCAGGGGCTTTTCTGGCCAAGCTCGGGGAAATCAGAGCCTTTCGATGAAGGGAGAAACAGCCGTTAGCTGTAAGTGCAGGCAGGGCTGCTGCTGGCGTGTCCCTGCCCACAGGGGATTCCCTGCGCGGGGGTGTCAGCACACCCAGCTATGCCCAGGGACATCCCTTCTGGGGACACACAGCCCCAGCACAGCCAGACTGCAGGAACCCGAAGCTCTGGGGCTGGGGGGAGAGGCAGGCAGCTTGACTGGGTTTTAATTTTGATTGCCTCCTTGGATTTTCCAGCCTGCTTGCCTGCCGGCAGGGGCCAAGCACTGGAAAGCAAGGGCTGTGTGTCCCCTGCCTGGCCCCACCGATGGGCACCGCTGGTCCATTTTCCCAGCAAGGGGGTCGTGGGAAACAGCCAGGAGCAAAGCAGCGAGCTTGGCACACTCGGGTCATCAGGAGATGCTGCGGGTCACTCCTTTCTCCAGGTGTTGCCTGTCACCACCAGCATCTTTGGGCAGGAGGCAATGGGGAGGAGGTGACAGCAGTGAGGCCATGTGTCCTGTTGCACTCTGGGGCTCACTTCCAGCCCCTCCGCTCCCAAGCCAGATGGTTTTTCTTTGAAACGTGGCTTTTCCCTGGGAACAGCAGTAATTGCAGTGTGTGGTGGTGGAGGCATGGTGGGAAGTACCTGAAGAGATGCCTGTCCCATGGGCAGAAGGGATCTTCACTGGCTGCTCCACCCCGGTCACCCCTCCCCGGGGCCGGCACTGGATCCCTCAGGAGCCAAGTCTGCCGGGGTTGTCACCTCCACGGTGACAGGAGCCGTCGCCAGCACAGCTGGTCCTGCCGCTGTTGGGTGTCTGGCGTTTGTCCAGAGGGCTGTGCTCATTAAAATTAAGGGCCTGTTTCACTATAGTGGATCCCCTTTTAATTATGCCCCAGCTATTTCATGTGGCTCATTACAGGCAATTCAAGCAGCGCTGGGCTGGGCGGACGTCACTTTGCAGCCTGGCGAGCCCCGGGTGGCAGTGGCCCCGTCCCTGGGAAGGACCAGACCCCTGGTGGCCCTTGCATGGGCGCAGCATGGGAGGGGGCACCTGGGGGTCACAGCGCTGAGGTTTGGGGCTGGCCCTGCGTGCTAAATCCGGGTCACCCTGCTGGTCCTCCTCAGCCCAGCACCATCTGCACCGGGACATCAGGCACAGTGCAGGCAGGGGGGATGAGGGTGTCACCTCACCCACCCATCCTGTTTGGAGGCGGTGGGAGACCCAACAGGAGGTGTCACCTCCAGGTGCCACCGGGAAGTTGCCAAATTAAAGAACAGAGACGCTGACAGCAGCAGATAAAAATAACTTTGCGTCAAATCTTTGCTAGGTCGCCACTACAGGCATGGGAGCAGAAGGTCTGCACGTACTGCGGGGGCCGCCCCACGGGCAGACGTGTCCCGCGTGGGGGCCTGGCTGTGGGCAGGGGTGTGGGGTGCCACTCCGGCACACAGCGTCCGTGGAGTACCCCCCAAAGCATCCCTAGCCCATGTTTCTGTCCTCCCGTCGGCCCCCCTGCCCTGTGGCAGCTCCCAGGCAGATGAGAGCCTTCCTCCCTGCTGCACCACCTGCTCGAGGCTGATAGAGCCTGGCAGGGCACTGATGGGGTGCCCACCCTGCCCCACGGAGCGATTTGAGGGCTGGTGTACTGCTCTGGTGGCTCCCACTTCTGGTGCCCAGCTGGCACCTGCCTCACCTCTGCCGGCACGAATTGCTGGGAAGCAGACAAGGCTTTCTGCAGGCAGCAACGCAGAGATGCTCGCCTTCAGGTGACTGGGTATGCTGGCTTTTGCGATGCCAAGCATGAGTGCAGAGCTGCAAAGTGCTCCTTGGGTCCCGCCGCCACCTCCCCCAGGTTGGGACCAGCTCCCCCACTTCTCTGCCCCCCCCAGCCCTGCCTGCTGCCCTCAGCCCTGCGGATGCACCCACCCCAGCTCTCGCAGGTGGCTCCGGACCTACTTGTGCCTCTTTATTAGGGAGCGTTTGTACATTTATAAAACAGTGACACACATCTCTCACGTTCACCAGCACAAGGGCGTTCGCGCCGGCCCTCCCGCCGTGGTGCCCATGTTCACCCCGCTCGGGGCTGGCTGCTCCCGCTGGCAGGGAGGGAGCCACATCCTGCACACCCCCCGCCTGCTGCAGGAGACCTTGGTGTAGGGCTGGCTGTCATGGCCGTGGCACGTCCCCAGGCTAAGGCATGACACCCCTCCGGTGACGCTCCTGCTTGCAGGTGGGTGTGGGGGGACCCCATGGAGAGCTGGCACAGGGGGCTCTGAGGGGCTCCCCGGGAAGTACCGCTGTGCCTGCCCTGCTGGGAGGCTTGCTGTGTGTCCCCACTAAGCAGGGGGACATCACGCAACAGGGAGATTGCACCGATGGGGAACGTGTTTCCACGTGGGTCCATATTATGGGGAGGCCGTTGGGCTGCGCGCACCCAGAGCCAGGGCTGTCAGGCACATCACCAGGCTGGTGCTCCGGTCCCTGCCCTGTGTCTCCCACGTGTGGGACCTTGGGGGCTGCAAGGATGATGGCTCCTCCTGCATCTATGGCTTCTGCCACGGCATGGCACGGCAGTGTTCCGTCTGCGGGCACCAGGGATGGGGACCAAACCCGCAGGGCCAGGGGCCACCTGGCTCAACCCCAGCCCCCCCAGAGGTCCCAAACTCCTGCTCTGGGGTCCCCCTCTCTGCTGCGTGTGTGTGTCGAGGGGGGCTTTGCCAGCCTGCCCCCCCTCCTGAGATATTTTGGGGCAGTTTGCCCTGCGCTGGTGTCTGCTACAGTGGAGGGGGAGGAGGCAATGTCCAGTAGGACAGGGGGAGCGCTGTGGGTCCTGCGGTGGGTCCTGCCATCTCGGGGCAGGCAGGAGGGCTGTGGGTGCTGGTCCTGGCCAAGGCTCCAGCCAGCGGGTCAGGCTGTGGCTGTCCGGGCGGTGCTGGGCACGGGGCACCCTCCTAACCGTGTACAGTCTGGGGGAGGCACAGCGGGTGCTCAGCACCCGGGGGGTGGGAGCGTGGCAAGGGGTACGTGCATGGTGCAAAAGAGCAGCGACAGGCAGCGGAGCGAGGGCGAGACCTCCCCTGCACCACCTGGGCTGTGCCGGGCAGCTGCACCGAGGGGTGAGCCGCTTTGGGCAATACCTGGGCAAGGAGAGGATGGGAAGGGCTGGAGGGACACGGTGGACTGCGGGCAGGAGTGGGGGGAGGCAGTAGGTTTGCAGTGCCACAATGACTGGGGTCTGTCAGGGGCCAACACTGGAGTTGGGGGGGGTCACAGTGCAGGGGTCTGGCTGGGAGCAGCGATGAGGGGGCTGCAGCCCTGGCAGGCTGCATGAGGCTGGGGAAGGACGGGCAGATGTTTGGGGGGGCGTCACAGTGGTGGTGGTGCCAGGGGTCAGGGTGGTGCCATGCAGGTGTGGCTGCAGGTGGGGTGTCCCTGGGCTGGCCAGGGGGCCATGCTGCTCAGAGGGGTGCCCTGCAATGCTGCCCTGCCCTGCAGCAGTAAAGTGGGGTGGGTGGTGGTCCCTGGGGCGGAGGGAAGCTGTTCCAGGCACATTTCTCTCCAGGGGGGGACCATGCAGGGCAGAGACCCCCACCCAGGAGAAGTCAGCAGGGGAGGGCTTGGAGGGGTTCAGAGGAACCCCAGCTTACCCCCTGCATGCCCTGCATCACCAGGGCCTCTCTGCCCTCTGCCCTGCACCCCGCTGCTCCCCCAAACCCCCTCAGTGTGCCCGTCCCCCTCCACACCGTGTGCTTGAGATGGGGCCGAGCCCGTGTGCTGGGGGCAAGTGGAGGTGATGGGCAAAAAGGCTGGGGGTCCGCTCCAGTGCCACGGTAGCTCCGGCAGCATTGCTAGGGGCGAACGGCACGTCCGGTCCCGCCGGTGGGGTGGGGGAGGTGGGGGCCTGCGCCCACTGCGCCAGGTGCCGCGGTCCCTCTCCATGCGGACGTTTGGGGAGGGGGGTGGCGGGGGGCTGCCCCACCCCCCAGTCCCGAGCTGTCCTAGCAGGCGAAGTCCTCGAAGACGCCCTGGTGAGGGTAGTGGTGGCGGTGATGGTGGTTGGGCAGGATGCCCGCGTTGTAGGCGCCCTCCATGTGCCGGCCCAGCGTCTCGCAGGGGCTCTGCAGAGATGGCAGTCAGTGGGGTGGGTGCAGACCCCATGCACCCTGCCCCCCAGCCCCCAACACAGCCTGTCCCCAGGAGCCTCCCCGGGGGCACCCAGGTCCCTGCCACCCTGGGGCTGCCCCAGCTCTGCAGCCAGAGGTCACCAAACACAGAGCTGCGCTGTCCCTTGCTCTTGGGACAATGTCCCTTCCTCCTGGGGAGGGGGCAGACACTGCCCAGGCCCTCTCCTTGCAGCTCCCTGGGCAGACCTCCACCGTGGGGGTACCTGGTCCTTGAGCTCCTCCAGTCCCAGCGTGGCAATGCTGCCCGAGGGCTTCTTCAGGGGTGGTTTGGAGCGGCGCAGGACCCGGCTCACCCTGTCCCGGATCACCTGGGTGCAGATGGGGGGTCAGCCCTGGACCCGCATGCAGGCAGCACCCCGTGTGTGGGCACCCACACGGAACTGCCTCCTGCTCCCCTGCCTGCCTGGGGGACACAGGGCTGACACTGGGGACAGCATCTCTGCCCACTGCCCACCCCAGTTCTCAGGCCACCGAGGCATGCTGGGGGACCCGTCCTCCTCCCACTGCCTCCTGCTGGGAGCTCCCCAATTTGGGTGTTGTAGGTAGCTCTCTGGGGTAGCCACACACAGCACCCCCTCCCTCAGGAGCCCAGCCCCTGCTCTGCACCTCACCTGCGTGTAGTGGCCCCACTCCCACCACCACGCCACAGCCCCAAGGGCTCAGCGCACCTCGTAGACATAGTCCAGGATCTCCAGGATAGTGAGGATGCTGGCGCCAATGAACAGGCCCATCTGTCCCCCGATGTCCCCTGGGGAGGAGGAGGAGGAGATGGTCACTGGGAGCTGCCGTGCAGACCACTGGGAGCCCAGGGTGGGCCAGCGGGGCTGCAGGCTGTGCCAGGGCTGCTGGACAGAGGGGGACAGTGCGGTCATGGGGACGGGGTCGGCAGGACGGAGGGAGCAGGGGATGTGTGGGACAGGGGACAGCCGGCAGCATGCCACCCTTCAGCCAGGCTGCGGCTGGCTCCCGCGTCATGTGGTCCCTCCCCAACCAGCCCTATACCCTCCTGGGCTGGGACCCAGATCTCTGCGCCTCGGGGTCCCAGGGGAAGGTGGGGGGAGTCACCGAGAAGCCCAGCAAGGTCGTAGGCTTTCTTCTGCTCAATGGCCTCGTAGTTGAGTGCCTCAAAAAAGATGTCCAGCACCAGGAAGTTCTCCCTGTGGGGACACCATAGAGCTCAGCAAGGAGGGCTGGTCACCAACCCTCCCACCCACACTGCCCCCCAAACCTCGGGACCCTGTCCCCCAGCCCCCCAGCTCCCAGGTGTTCCCAGGTGCTCCCAGGTGCTCCCGGGGCCCTGGCGAGTTGTTCAGGATGGTGCGGTGGGAACATGGAAGGGGCATGTCCCATGTCAGGAGGGACCGTGAGGTGGGGAGCTGCCAGCAGGAGGGCTGGCAGGACACGGATGGGTCGGGGAGATGCTCTAGTCGCAGCCACCCCTGGGCAGAGGATGCTGCAGGGACCGCACGTGGCAGGGCCCGCTCCCCGCACACTGCCAGGAGTTGAATGGGGGTCCCTCAGGTTCCCAGTGTCCCCAGACCGCTGCCCCCCACCCCAGCACACCCCAGTGCCGGCTGCTCACCGGATGTAGGTCTCGTTCTTGTTGTACTTGCGGGCGAGGTAGCGCGCCGAGCCCTTGTTGGGGATGCGCACCATGGAGATCTCCTTGCCGTAGCGCGTCAGGTTGCATGGCGTGGGGCAGCTGCAGCGGTCCTGGCTGTCCTCCACTGCCGCGTCTGGGGGCACGCACCCATTGGCATGGCTGCACCCCCCCCGGCCCCCTCCCCTGGGGCACCCGGCTGGCCCTCAGCTGCCCGCCCACCGCCGCACCTACCCAGCGTGTGGTCAGCACACTCGATGTACACGTTGGGGGTGCAGATGGACTCGTTGCCTGCGGAGAAGCAGCTGGTTGGGGGGGGTGAGTCTGGCCCACTTCTGCCCCCCGCCCTTGACTCGCTCCCCTAAAGACAGTGGGGCAGGGGTGGCCCCTGGGTGCGGAGGGGATGGGTCCTTGGGTGCAGGTTGGCTAGGGCAGGAGTGGCCCCTGGGTGCGGAGGGGATGGGTCCTTGGGTGCAGGTTGGCTAGGGCAGGAGTGGCCCCTGGCTACAAGGCAGACAGGGAAGGGGCTGACCTGGGGTGTAAAGAGGGTAGGACAGGGGCTGACCCAGCGTGCAGAGAGGATGGGGTGGTCCCTGGGTGCAGAGGGATGGGGCAGGTGGGCTCTCGAGTGCAGAAGTACGGGGTGGGAGGGACACTTGAGTGCAGAGGGATGGGGCAGGGGTGATCTTCGCATGCAGGCTGTAGGGGGCTGGGGCAGCCCCAGGTGGGACTGTCAGGGCAGCGGGGTGCCCCCAAGCCGTCATGTGAGCCCCTCACCTGGCATGTGGACCATGCGGCAGTGGCAGCTCCGCACCACAGCCTCCTTCTCACACTGCAGGCGGCAGGCAGCAATGCTGTAGGTGTCGTAGCCGGGGAGCATCTGCTCCCCCTGCACGCTGGCCCGGCAGTTCCCCCACGGCTGCGGCAGGTAGGTGAGCTGCCAGGGTGAGAGGGGCAATCGCTGCAGGGCCGTGCCAGGCTGGGTGCCTGCAGGCACCTCCCCAGGGGCTGTGGGGCATCCTGCCTTACCCGCTGCTCCTGGCAGGACACGAAGGTCTGGAAGCCGGGCGAGACACCGAAGCCCAGCTGATGGATGTAGGGCGGCTCATCCTGGCTGTGGATCTGGACTCGGATGCCAGCTTCGAATGACGTCTCATCTGTGGGAGAAGGCCAGAGGGGTTGCATGCCTGCACCCACCCAGCACCTGCACCCTGGGGTCCAGCACCCCTCCAGTGCCCCACTTGCCCCATAATCCCCCCCAGGGTGCCCTGCTTGCCCAGCAGCCCTCACTCCCAGCACCCCTCACCCGTGCCCTGCCTGCACCGTGGCCCCACTCACTGGTCTCTCTCCAGATGGGCAGGTACTCTTCCTGCTGGATGTCCAGCATGATCTCCAGCCCGTTGCCCATGCCGCCTTGGCGGGTCACTCGTGGGTTCCTCCGGTCCCCATTGAAGGTGTAGCACTTACCGTAGCGTGTGTAGACCTGGGGACGGAGAAAGAGGGGAGTGAGGGAGCAGGCAGGGATCTGGCAGGGCATTCTGCAAGCAGGATGAGGTCCAGGGACCCCTTTCCAATCCCATGGAGGTGCTGGAAGGGTGGGGGAACAGTCTTGCATTGCTTTTGGAAGGGCTCATTTAAGCCTGCCCCCCACGCTGCCACCCCTCTGCCCTTGTTGGGGGAGGGGAGTGAAGCATCGTTCCCAGCACTCAAGGGGCAGCCCAGCTGTCCTGCCCCTGCCAGGAGGGGACTCACAGGGGCGAAGTGCTGGGGGCCGCAGCGCTCTCCCCGAAAGCGGCACTCCACCAGCATGTCCTCAATCTGGTGGCCCAGGCGATGAAAGAAGCTCTGCATGGTGCGCTCAGAGCGGCGGGGTGGCAAGAATCGCGAGTAGTTGGCGAGACGCATCAGCCATGCACGCTGGTCCTCCCCCAGCACGGCCAGCATCTCGGGCACCAGTGAGCGGTTCTCCCAGGCCAGCCCCAGCCACTGCCCCACCGAGTAGAGGTCAGGCTTGGTGAGGCGCAGGAAGCGTGCCCGGTTGGGGTTGCAGAAGGTGACGGCTGGGAAGCGGAGCTGGGGAGCCCAGGTGAGGTGCGCCCGGGTGTGCACGGGGTGCGAGAGCAGGTGGTGCAGGCAGTCAGCAGCGCCGGTGGCCAGCAGCCCGGCGGAGGCCAGGAAGGCCAGGCTCCAGAGCAGGCGGCGCAGGCGGGACTGCGGCCGGGTGCACATGTAGTGCAGCCCGGGTATCCTGGTGGCTCGCAGGACGCCGATGGTGAGCTGGGCAGCACCTCCGTCCTGAGCTGCTGCCAGGGCTTCCCCATCCCGGCAGCAGGCAAGGGGCAGTGGCATGGCTGCAGGCAGGGTGGCTTCTCTGGAAGGTGGAGTGCAAGCTGCTCCCGAGGCTGCCCGGGGTCCCTGGTGCCCTCCGGGGAGCTCTCACTCCCGGGAGGCTTTTGCTCCGTGCCTTCCTGGAGACAAACGTGGTAGGCGCTTTCCCGAGCTGCTCCGGTGACGGGCGAGGGGAGGGAGAGGAGGGGGCTGCTGCAAACACACGCCTTCCCCCAACCTCCATTCGGGAATGGAAAATTCCTCCCCGAGCCAGGCTGGGATGGGGGGGTGTTGCGTTACCCCAGGCAGGGTGAACTGGCAGCACCCAGTGCCCCAGCATGGTGGGCACCTGTGTCTGGACGGTGATGCCCTGTCCCGGCCACGCTGTGTGAGCCCTGTGCCTAGGGATGCTGCGCCCTGACTCGTCCCCGTTGTCCCCTGCCCTCGCACTGCAGCCCACCCCCCCAATCCCTGCCTGGACCCCCAGGGTCCCCAACCGCTGCTGCTCAGGGGCTGGGGGTCCTGCCCCACAGAGGCAAGACAGTGCCAGGCCTGGGGGGCCATCACCTCCTGCCAGCGCTGCTCAGGACCACATGCGTACCTTGGTCCCCAGTGCTGTACCCTGGTATTCCCCACCCTGGAGCTGGGGACCTCAGTGGATCTGGGCCCTGTGGGGTGGGAGAAGCAGGGCCGTGGGGCAGGAGGAGTAGAGCTGCGGGGCGGGAGGCTGCGTGGGAGCCCACCTGAGCCCGGCGGGCGCTTTGAAGTGACAGCGAGCCTGTGATCAGAGCGCGGCGGCGGCGGGGGGGTGTCTCTGCATCAGGCTGGCAGCAGGGCTGGCAGGGCCCCGACAGCCTGTCAGGGTGCCTTCAAAGCTCAGCACTGCGCTCCCCAGCAGCCTCTCATCTCCTGCTGCTGCCGCTCCCAGGCACCCGCCTCTGGCACCAGCCCTGCCGAGGCACGGGCTGGCCCCGGGGGCGTCCTGCAGCCTCAGCAGCCCCGGGATGAGCCAGGGCTGCTGTGCTCCCGTGAAGGGCAGCATCCCTGCAGCTCCATGGCAGCTGGGCAGCAGGAGAGCAGCAGTGAAAGGGGGGACTGGAAAGAGGGGAGCTCCTGCTCGCCTCAGCAGTGACTCCCAGCACCATCCCTGCTGCTGGCCTTGCTGCCTGAGCAAGGCGTGACTGTAGCCATCCCGAGGACCCGGCCAGGATCCAAGCTGGCAGCTTGGTCACAGGCACAGGAGGACGCCAGGCAGGTCCGGAACAGGGTTTGGCCTCAGGGAATGGGACGGGCGCTGAGGGAGGTGAGCAGAGGCAGCGGGCAGCACCTCCGGTGCCCAGGAGTGGCAGGGCGCTTCCCTCCCACCCCGCCTCCATGGCACGCCCTGCCTCGCAGCAGGGAGAAGCCCAGCCCAGAGGCACCCAGGGTGCTGGCTCTGGCCAGGGCCAGGCCCCGGCACACCGGCACCCGGCGGCGGGTGCGCGGCCCGGCGGGACCGGGCTCCGGCAGGGGGCAGCAGGGCCCCACGTCTGGGCGGCACAGGGCGCGCAGCGCCGGCCCCGCCGGGCACCCGCTCGCCCAGCACCCGCTCGCCCAGCCCGGCCCAGGGAGGATCGGGCCCCCCGGCTGCGCTCCCTGGCTCCTGTCGTAATCCCACCTTCGGGTCCTGCCGCGGCACAGCGCAGGGCGGGTGAGCGCAGCATCCCAGCCCCACCGACGGCAGCGCTGGCCGGGCAGCAGCAGGGAGTGTGCCCTGGAGAAGGATGGTCTCCATCCCGCCCGCCATGGGATGCCTGCGCTGCTGCTTGCTTTGCTGGAGGAGCAAATGCTCTTGCGTGGCCGCAGGGCTTCCCTGGGACAGAGCTCGGCTCCCTGGGGACATGAAGCCAAGGCTGGGGAGCAGCCCTGGCCACCCACATGCGTCCCAGAGCTGTCACTTGCCCTGGCAACCCACATGCGTCCCAGAGCTGTCACTTGCCCTGGCAACCCACATGCGTCCCAGAGCTGTCACTTGCCCTGGCACCATCCTCTCCACGGCACAATGCCGGTGTGGACAGGAGCACTGCCATGAGCTCCCTGCTCTCTGCACGCTCGGGACCCGCCCAGTGGGCCACCCCACACTGGGCTGTCCCCTCCAGCCTGTGTGTCCCTGCACTGTCCCGGGGACACAGCTCAGCCCCTGCCTGCCCCCCGCCCCCCGCGCCGATGCCGGCACGTCTGCGTGGGGCTGCTCAAGCTGGCTTGGCTCTTTGTGGAGATTTATCGTGGCTCCGAGAGCCGGAGGCTGCCGACCTGATACTATCAGCCCCTTGCACACCAGGGCAGCTTTTATATTAGTTTTCTTTAAACGGCGGATGAGCTTCCCAGGCTGGAGGAAATGTCATTTCTCTGAATGCTTCCATCTTGTGTTGGTTCAGACATCTCCGGGCAGCATCGCAATCACCCTGGAGTGGGGCGAGGGGTGGGGATGGGAAGCAGGGGCCGGAGCATGCAGGGACAGACAGCGTGGGGACAGGGACCAAGGTTGGGCAGGGCTCGAGGAGGGGGTCCAGTGGTGGCAGTGGCCTCATCCCCTGTGCCCTGCAGCCTCAGGCAAGCGGGCACAGCCTCAGGGGTGCACAGGGAGTGCAGGAGTGCCCGTGGCAGCCAGCTGAGTTACTCACTTGTCAGCTGCCAGGGTGCCGAGGCCAGCTGTGAAATCGCACTGGCGAGAGCACAGCACAGTCCTGAAGGGCTCTGCCTTTCCAGCATGACAAACCCAATTAGATAACAGGGTGTGCGGGAGGAGGAGGAGGCGGAAGGGCAGAGGAGAGCCTGCCTGCACCAGGAACATGATTTCCTCTCCACAGCTGATCCAGAAAAGCGCCTTGCAGGGCTGGAGCACATGTGCCCAGTCAGGAACGGTGCCTGGGGCTTGGGCCCCCAGGCACCCTGCTCTGCTCACCAAGCACCCATGGGTGCTGTAGCCTCGGGGCCAGGGCGACAGGATTCCCACACCTCATGCCAGCCTCCCTGCTCAGCCACTGCATGCCGGCATCCCCGCGCCACACTCACGTGCAGGGGAGACCCCATTAGGGAGGTAATTTCTCAACACGATTCCTCATTTCCCTGCTCTCTGCCGTGGAGACACGCTGACCTTGACAGAAATAGCTGCTTGTGCCTCGGCAGGCGGATCCCAGCCAGAGATCGCTGGGGGCCCTAGCATCCTCCTCTCCCCCCCACACAGCTCCAGGGCCCCCGAAGTCCCCTCCACCCCCCTGGGGCTCACTGTCCTGTCCCCCTGCTGCGGGGAGCCCCATGGGAGCAAGGTGCTGGCCCCCAGCATCCTCACCGTGGCTCACGCCAGCCCACCCATGAGCACTGGGCGTGCGAGGACCATCCCCACGCACTCCCAGTCTCCCATCCCCACTGCTGCCAGCCCATTGTGCCAGCCTCCAGCTGATCCCAGCTAACGCAGGTATTTCCGAGGCTTACACGGCTCCCCACGGTATTTAGCCTCTGGAAGACGACGTTAAACATAGCAAGCACCGACAAATCCTGATTGCTCCGAGGAGACAAGAGGCCGTGCTAAGCTTCCAGCCAAACGTTTTCAGGCGAGGGAAACGAGCTGCTGCACGTGTGGCGCCGGCAGGTCCTGCTCCTGCATGCCTGGGGCACACAGCCCTGCTCCCATATCCCCGCTGTGACATGCAGCTGGCCGGCAGGGCCTGGGCATGGGCACACCATACAGGAGCGAGCACCCCAGCATAGAGACACCCCTAAGAACAGACATTATTGGGGCATGATGTGGATGGGGACAGGGATGGGAAGACAGTGGAGTGCAGCCCACCCTGGGCTTGGTGGGGATGCCAGACCGGGGTAACCTTGAGAGTGATCTCCAGGTACCCCAGCCCAGAGAGCAAAATAGCATGGGCAGGGCTGTGGTATAAAGGAAAGCAGCCTCCAAAACTGGAAATGCAGCTGGAGGCACAGTGAAGCCCCTGGCCAGGAGACACGCACAGGAGCAGGGGCCAAATTGGGATGACACTGGTAGAGCTGGGGCAATAGCACACTCATGCACTCTGCCCCCTGCTCTGCTCCTGCCCCTCGCTGTGGCCATCCCGGCTGCGGACCCCAGCTCTGCCAGAGCCCCCCACCACGCCCCCAGCCCCTCCGTGGCAGCCCCCAACTGCATCCCCAGCAGCCTGCTCCCCCCGCGCAGCACGGCCAGTCCCCGCCTGGGTGCCCCGGGAGGGAAGCCGCAGCGCTGACGCCAGCATTGCAACTGCCCAGGATATGAGATCCGCTTGGATTCAGCAATTTCAACTCATTTCAAGCCCGATTCTGCAGCAATTTTCTGAGCCAGTGGGATGTTTTCGTCTCTGCAAACGTCCCCTCTCATGCACGGTTGCACCATTTCTCTTCCACGCTCCCAGGAGGGGTTGGGGAACAGCGCCAGTTTGGCTCGACCCCAGCTCTGGCAGCGGCACAACCATCCCCCACACTGGGAGCCCCTCGGCGCAGCCCCCTGCTCCATGCAGAGCTGCCGGGATGGCTTCTGCGGGATGCAGCCCTGCTCATGGGGGCTGGGGCTCTCGCCTCCATGGGATGCAGGGCTCTGCAGCCTCAGTCCCGTCAGAGCAAGGCACCTTCAGCCCCAAGCAGGGCTGCAAAGGGCCAAGCTCTGGAGCATCGTCCGCAGCGCCTCGACCCACTTCCCCAGGAGGAGGGACAGCAGTGGGGCGGCAGCAGGGCTGGGGGATGCTGCGGGCACATCCCAGAGGGACCAGGACCCCTCGTGCCACCGCAGATGATGTGCCTCTCTCTGTACCACAGACCAGCCCGTGCCAGCTGAGCACCCTTGGTCAGGCCTGAGCCAGCATCGGAGACGTGGGTGCATGGGGCTGGCAGAACCCCTCTCGTGTCAAGCAGGCTCACTGCTGGAATACCAAGTGCTCAGCTGTGCCATGGGCTGTGCTGCCAGCTGGGCAGAGTGGCGGGAGGCACCCTAGCCCCAGCACCAGGCACTGCGAGCTGGTCACTGCCAGGCTGCCGCATTGGGGCCAGCGTGCAGCACAGTGCTCACCAGGAGCGGGCTGGGTATGGACCAGGGCTCCCTGCTCCTGGCAGGTCAGGAGCACGGGGATGCAATGCATGGCAGGGGGATGCAATGCATGGCAGAGGGATGCACCGCACGCACAGGCCAGGACACCTTCCCAGTGCATCTGCCCCAGTGCTGCCAGTGACATCAGTAAGGCAGGGGGACATTGGCACCATCCTGCTTTCAGGACCAGCATCTGTGACAGCACACCCAAACTTGTGTGCCAGGGAAGGAGCTCTCCCTGCAAGCCATCACCCCAGGAGTCCTGCACCAGCCAAGCCAGGAGCCGCAGGGGGCTCTACTGCTGGTGCCACACGCGCCCGGGGTGGCTGTGACATGGAGGCAAGGGGCTGGGGACCCCAGGTCCTCACCTCTCAGCCCCGCTGTGCAGGCAGGGCAGCACACAGCTGCCTCTGGTAGCAAAGCCATCGCAAAGTTGTGCTTTCCCCTCCCACTACTCCCGGGGGGAATTCGTCCCAGAATCTCACTCATCTCCTCATTTCCAACCTAAATTTATTCATGGCCAGTTTGTACCATTTGTTCTCGTGCCAGCATTGTCCCTTAGCTTAAATAGCTCTCTTCCCTCCCTTGTGTTTACTCCCTTGATGTATTTATAAACAGCAATCCCATCCCCTCGCAGCCTCCAGCCTGCCAGCCCGCACATGCCAATCGCTCCTGGTTTCCTCTCTGGATTCAGGCTCTGCTCGCCTGCGCAGCCCGGCTCCCCGGCATGGCATCTGCTCCAGCTTCCCAGCAGCTTCCTCAGCCTTGGCTTCCCAGGGCTCTCACACTGCTCCGGTGAGGTCCCTGGCCCACGCAGACGCGTGACTCTGCCCTCTCCAACCCACAGTGGCCATGGGGCAGTATCCCACCCAGGTCGGGACCACTGGCCTGGCTGGGGCTAACCTGCTCCCTGCAGATCTCCCAGCAGCTTGTGCTTTCATATGGTTTGCTTGCGCTGAGCACTTTAAAGTCTCTGCCAAAAGGGTCACCTGGGCAGGTGAAGGAGCCAACACCAAGGGAACTGCAGCAGATGAAGTGCTGGGACTGCTGGCAGAGCAGGGAGGTGTGCTACAGCACAGGGCAGGGGTACAGAGAGGCAGGGGAGCAGGAGCCAGGGAAGCCCACTTCAGCCTGTTGGCAGCCAGCAAGCCTCTCTGAGAACTAAGGGTGCTGCCTACCTACTCTGGTAGCATGAGGGTCAGGTGCTGGGGTTGCAGGAGGTTTCTGCCCCATGTTTCTGCCTCCTTCCTCCCCCAGGAGGGAGACGGGGAAAGCCGTGGGGCAGAGCCAGGAGGCGATCAGGGTCCCTATGGGAAAGACACACCAAAGCTGCACTCCCAAATATGCCAGAGCAAGCTCACCAAGCTGCTAACATGCTCCCTGGCCTGGGTTTGGACTGTGCCGAGCAGCAATCCTGCCATTGCCCTGTGCACCCCTTCAGCACTCTCCAGCCAGTTCCCATCCTCAGGCACCCTCTGTGCTGGGCATGCTGCCCCAGGCACACAGCACAGTACGCTACGGATAAGCGTTGGGGTGGGCTGCAGCCCAGCCTCATTGTTGCAAACCCAACAAAACACACACACAGCAATAATTATGGTTTTGGGTAGCGGGCTCCTCTGGGCAGCCGCAGGAGACCCAGTGCCATGTGTGGTGCTGTGCAGATACAGCCGCTCTGTGCCACTTGGCCTCAGGACCAGGGAAGGATCCCCTGCCCTGTGGTTTCACGCAGAGATGTAGTGCTGAGCCCATCCACCCTGCAGGCGGGAGAAAGCAGGGAACATGAAGGATACCCGAAAGTGGGGTACACAGTGTCCCCGGGGCTCCTTTGTGGAGCTCGGGCAGCCTCTGAGGACCTGCCCTGCAGGTACATCAGTGCCTCTGCACAGTGCCGGTTGGATGCTGGTGGCTTTTGGCTGGGAGAGGGCAGCAGATCCTGGGTGCCACCGGCCCTGCCTCGCTCCCCTTCGCATGCCGGGGCACTGCGGGGAGGCAGCGCGCAGCACCGCAGTCCCCGCCGCTGCCTGCCCGGCGCAGGCAGAGCTCTCCAGGCAGCGCCGTCCCTGGGGACCACTTCTCTTTGAAAGCAACCGTGCAGGGAGTGCTGCGCCGCCCGTCCCCAAAGGGTTAACAAGCAATTTCCTTTGCTGACAGCTCGGAGACCGTTCACTATCGACTGCGGGAGAATAAGAAGGGAGAAGCAGCGAGATAAAAAGGCAGCAGAGCTGGCACCGCCTGCTTAATCCCAGCGTTTAATCTGCTGGGGCAGCGCAGGCAGCCTTATCTCGCCGTCCTTCTGCTGCTCCATCTCATTACTGCTCCCACGGCTGCGCGGGCCGCGCCGCCAGGAGATGCGAGAGCTGAGCCGGGGAGCGCTGGCCCGGGGCGGCGGCTGCTGCCGGCCGCCTCGCTCGGCAGCCTCCGCCGGGCGCGCTGCGCGGCGGGCACGGGCCGGCACCCCACGGCGGGCACACGCCGGCACCCCACGGCGGGCACGGGCCGGCACCCCACGGCGGGCACACGCCGGCACCCCACGGCGGGCACGGGCCGGCACCCCACGGCGGGCACACGCCGGCACCCCACGGCGGGCACGGGCCGGCACCCCACGGCGGGCACACGCCGGCACCCCACGGCGGGCACGGGCCGGCACCCCACGGCGGGCACACGCCGGCACCCCACGGCGGGCACGGGCCGGCACCCCACGGCGGGCACACGCCGGCACCCCACGGCGGGCACGGGCCGGCACCCCACGGCGGGCACACGCCGGCACCCCACGGCGGGCACACGCCGGCACCCCACGGCGGGCACGGGCCGGCACCCCACGGCGGGCACACGCCGGCACCCCACGGCGGGCACGGGCCGGCACCCCACGGCGGGCACACGCCGGCACCCCACGGCGGGCACGGGCCGGCACCCCACGGCGGGCACACGCCGGCACCCCACGGCGGGCACGGGCCGGCACCCCACGGCGGGCACACGCCGGCACCCCACGGCGGGCACACGCCGGCACCCCACAGCGGGCATGGGCCGGCACCCCACGGCAGGCACACGCCGGCACCCCACGGCGGGCACGGGCCGGCACCCCACGGCGGGCATGGGCCGGCACCCCACGGCGGGCACACGCTGGCACCCCACGGCGGGCACGGGCCGGCACCCCACGGCGGGCACACACGCATGGCCCCTGCTGCCCAGCCGGAGCGGGGCGGCTGCATGGACACACACACACACACACACACACGACTGCACCCACGGAGCGTGCTGTTTCACACGTGGCGCTTTTCACACCCGGCGCTGTCACACAGCCTCGGGGACACACTGCCGGTGTCATGCACACACACACATTTTCTGGTCTTTGCCCCCGCACACACGGTCCAGCCTGTGCGATGCCCTTGCCCCCCCCATGGGTGGATGGAGGATGCAGGGCTCCATGAGATGGTCCATGTAGGACACAGCAGGGCCAGGACAGCAGGCAGGGCAATGCCTCCTCGCCTTGCATGTCCCCCTCTCTCCATCCTCACCTATCCAGTGCTCCCCCGCCGGGTGCCAGACCAGCTCTGCTCTGTCTGCTCATCCCACTGGTCACGCCATGGCCAATGTCGCTGGGTGACCCCTGGCCTGTCCCTGGCAGCTCCTGCTGCAGGGCAGGGGTGGGCAGGAGGGGGGACCACCTCCCGGGAGCCAGCAGGTGCCAGCACAGACACGGTCCCTCTAGCCATGGCATTCATCTGTAAATCTGCAGCACTGACATGGTGCAGATGAAGCCTCTGCACTAGCCAGGTTGTCAGGGGGGTTATCCTGCTGCCTATGGATGGGTTTACACTGATAAGATTGTCACCCTGGCTGAGGTGCTGCTGGCGCCTCACTGCCTGCTCCTCTTCCAAGACTGTGCTGCCTGCCTGGGGGTGCCACAAGAGCCACAAGCAGCACCTCACTGGGCAGCAGCTGGCAGAGCGGGTCCCTGGACAGCAGGAGAGCCAGACACAACCCTCTGCTCCCCACTGCTGGGGCTGATGGATCTCCTGTACACTTGTCCCAGGGTGCCTCACCCAGCCTCTCACCATCACAGCGGGATGTAGGGGGATGCTGGTCCCCGAGCCGGACCAGGCTGAGCAGAACGCACATCTGTGCTGCCAGAGATTTGCTGACGGTGCTGGCAGCACAGCTCCTGTCACAGCTCGGCGGCTTCACTGCTCTCCTGCGTGGTGCAGGACTCACAGGGCTGCCGGGGTGGCCATGCATAGAGCCACCGCAGGCAGGATGGCCCAGGCAGGGGGTGGGGAGAAGCCCCCCAACCCGCAGTCTGACCCCAGCACTGCACGGGAGCCGGCAGCTATGCATGCCCTGCCTCAGGGTGATATGGGGTGGGCAGGAGTACCTGAAAAAGCGAAATTTGGCCCCAAGGCACCCTGCTCTGTCCTGCTCCCTCACCCACGCCCTGCCGCCTGCCCCCCCGCCATGATCCCCAGCACTGATTTCCCTGGGGTCTGTAGGGATTGCCCTGAGCCACCTGGTGCAGCCAGGCAGGGGCTGAACCAGGCTAAATCCCTGAGCAGTGGGAGAAGGAGCCGCCTGCCAGCATCCCCCACTGTCCCCAAAGTCACAGCATAAACCCTGCACAGCTCCCCCACCACCCTGCTCCATCCCGGCTCATGGCTCTTCCCCTTCTCCTCCCCTGCAGCTACTGACCCCCTGATGGTGCTGGGGGCTCTGCTCTCTCCGCCAACATGAATTTGACTCCAGCATGTCAGAACAGAAGGAAACAACATGCAAACAAATAGCCTGAGCCCCGGCTGCACCCTCCTCCTCAGGGCCAGCTTGGGGGGCCGCGGGGGCTGGGGGGCCAGTCAGGGTCATGGTGTAACCTGCCAGCACATTGGGAGCCCGAGTGAAGTGGGATGATCACAGCCCAGCGGGAAAGGGCTCGTTAATAGCTGAGCCCTTTTATTAGAGATTAGGGAGCTGCACGGCTTTGATCTTTGATTGCCAATTTGCATCTTGAAGGCGCTGGGACCTCATCCAGCCTCAGTGCAACCCTTTGTGGTTATCTCGTGGCTAATGGATTTGTTCTTAATGCTGGAGCGTGCAGTCTAAAGGCTGATTAAACCCTCTCCGCGGCGCTAAATCAATGGAACAAACATGATAGGGGTTGGCTTTCCCCAGCCTACGCGCTCCTGGGCGGAGGGGCTGATAGACAGAGCCCCTGCACCCTGGTGCTGGCAGGGGCTCCCTCCTTGGGGCTGCTGGGCAGGGGAGGAGGTGCGGGCAGTGGCAGGCAGGGACAACCCGGTGGCCTGTATTCCTGCATGCCTGTATCTCTGTATCCCCATCCTCTGCTCGCCATGCAGGCAGCAATGGGCTGGAGGGTCTCAGGACTCCTGGGGTGTCTGCCCCTCCTGGATGCTTGGGCCACATTGCCCTTGTGCTGGTCCTCAGCATCTACAGGAGCTCCCCAGTTCCCCCCCTGCAACTTCCACCTCTCAGGGCTTGCTATGGGAGCAGGGACATGCCCTGGCAGGGATGGGATGGGACAACCTGCTCCTGTAGCTGGGGGACTCCTTCCACCTCCTCATGCCCCCTTTGCTTCCCACACACTGGGGAGCAGCACTGGCAGCTCCCATCTCCTCTGTCCTTCAGACTGTCTCCCCTTCCCCTGCTCGGAGCCAGCGCCGTGTTCCCAGGACCATGTGCTGCCTGCAGCAGCCCATACATCACGTGCTGTGAGCAGCAGTATCTGTACACGCTTTCTATAATGCCCATGGTCTCCACTGCATGACCAGCTTCAGGAAAATGCAATTCCCACTGTATCTGCAGGCAGCACTAGCAGAGGGGACAAACTGCACCCTGCCCACAGATGCCCCAGGAACAACTGGCTCCCCATCCTATCCACTGCCTGGGCTGGGGGCCTGGGGATGGGAGCTGAGTGCCTGAGATGGGTAGGACTAAGGTTTTGGGGACTAGGAGCTGTGGGGAGGAGGGTTGTGTGGCTGCAAGCTGGGAGGAGACCGGTTGAGAGCATTTTGCACCGTTTGCTTTTCTCAGGGCTCATAGCATCACCCCAGATGCTGCCAGGGCAGAGCTGCCTATAGGTCTGGTGCCATTTGAGTGACAGGAACCCCGAGCAGGCACCCTACTCCAGGGCCCGAGCTGCCTGTGCTGGAGGATGAGACACGAGCTGCAACACAGTGAAGCTTAGACCAGTGCCTTGCTGGGAACCAGTCCATGGGAAGAAGGTGCTGGGACCAGCCCCGCTGGCCCCAGGCTGTGCTGGTGCCAGGCTCAGTCCCAATGAGCAGCGGCTGCTGCAGAGGCAGCCGGGCTGCCACACAGCACGGAGCCAGCGGGATCACACACCGAGATTCCCATCTGCAAACCTCGCTATTGAATCATCTCCCCTCCACCAATATTTGTCGAGTGCAGGAGATAAAGTGGCTACAAAAGTCATCGGTGCCGGCATTTCAATCCGCCCGGGATGGCGGCAAAAGGGTGACCAGGCAGGCTGGCAGCCCCCCAGGGTGGCAAGGCCCTGACAGATCAGCGCCCCGAGCCCCCTGCCCTGGCTCCTGACCGAGCAGCCCCTGTGCCCTGACTGCAGCAGTGCGAGGAGAGCCAGGACCCCTCCATGCTGCTGCACAGCACCTCTGCCTGCCTGGGATGGATGCTGCTGCCATGGGCACTGCTGCCCACGCCACCCTGCACTGGGCATCAGCACAGACCCCCTCCTGCCCTCACCCCCACCTCTGCACCAGGACAGCCATCTCCACCCGGTCAGCATCTCCCCTGCAACCCTCAATGCAGCACCAACCCACCCCATCCAGTACTGGCCCGTCCCCTCCATGTCACCCCAGTGTCCCCAGCTATCACTGCCCTGCCCTGCCTGCACCAGGCAACCCTCTCTCTCCCTCGCTCCAGGCTGCCTGTGCAGTCTCTGCAGCAGTCCCTGAGCAGGTGAGGCAGGACAGGATGCCGAGATACAGCTCCTGGAGGAGAAGCCCAGAGCGTTATCAGTGCAGGGAGTTAATTAAGGTCGTGTCAGGCGATAAGGAAACAGGATGTCAGAGCAGCAGCTGCACAGGGGGGTCAGAGCCTGAAAAACTCCCTCTGAAAAGCAACTCCACCGAGATGTGATCAGCCAGCCGCGCGGCGACAGAGCGGCTGTCATAGCTGCACGCGCAGGGGCTCCAAGGATGGGACCACACATGCTGGACCCATGTCCAGTATGGGATGGAATGGGGATAGGATGGGAATGGCATGGGATGGCATGGGATGGCATGGGATGGGATGGGATGGGATGGCAATGGGGATGGGAATGGGGATGGGATGGCAATGGGGATGGGATGGGGCTGGGCAGGGGGCCCAGCTGTGATACACCATGCCTGGGCAGGGAGAGCTGGCTGAGCAGCCCTGGTTATCCACTTCTGTCCTCGTGCAGGAGCAACGCACCCCGGTGCAACCAGTGCCGTGCCAGCAGGGCAGAAATCGCTATGAACCTCTGCCCGTAATTAGCACATGTAATTGCAGACACTCTCTGATTAGCAGGACCTCAGAGCCGGGCATGCCAGGCTGCTTGACAGCGCTCGCGCTGCTCCTGCCTCAGAGTGTTCGCCTCCCCGGTTGGTGATGGCTTCACCCCCTGGGCCAGGCAGTGCCGCGGGGCTGGGAGAGCAGGGCTGGCCTGGCACGGGACAGTACGGTGCACAGTGGGGCGGTGGGAGCAGGCTGGGGACAGGGGTCAGGCATAGGGGACACACTGCCAGTGCAAACCCATCTCTCCTGCACGAGCAGCTGCGGCACCTGGCTGGGCAGGAGCTGAGCCATTGGGACATAATTAATACTTGCATCCATCTCAGCTGGATTTGTATAGTGCCCTTGGTCCCACACTGCCCGGGAAGGCAGACTGCTCCATGACCTTCCTGGGGGCAGCAGCAGCAGATGCTGTACTGGCACTGCCTCCTCCGTGGGGTCACAGCCCCAGCGTGGCCCCCGGCTTGCCCCCATGTGCCCTCCTCGCCCCACCACCGCCTGCAGCGGGAACACCCGCAGACCCCTGCCCTGCCCCACTCCAGCCACTGGAGCATTGAAGACAGATGGAAACGCTTCCTTCTGCTGCGCGGTCCCTCCCTCCCTCCCTCCCTCCCTCCTCGGGCTGCGAAGAAATTGCGGGGATGGCAGCTCGGGAGTGAAGGGCACAGCAGGGTTTGGAGGGCAAAGAGGGGTGGCCAAGCTGCAAACACCCCTCTGCAGCTGGAAGGCACAGCAGTGCCCACCTCTGCATGCCCAGGATGGGGCATGAGGTCCGTGGGCAGCATCCACGGCCGGTGCCTGCTCTCCTGGGGCACCCAGTTCCCTCCTGCCCCTGCCCTGCTCCCCTGGCCCAGGTGAGCACCCCAGCCCATACCCAGAGGGGTCCCCCATGCTGAGCCCCGGCCTGGGAGGAGGAAGACCCAGGGCAGGAAAGAGCCTGGTGGCAGGGACACCGGGGTGCAGGCAAGGACATGGATGCCACCCGCAGCACTTGCTTTGCCACCCTGTGGGTGCAGGTACAGGTGGCAGAGGGACAGGACAGCATGGGGATGTGCGGGGTGCCCCTGCCCTCTGGGGGTGACCGACTGGGGAGATCCCTGTGCAGCCGAGCACAGCACCTCGCTACAGCTGCTGGCAGCTGCTCCCAGACCCGTGACACCGCAGGGACCGCGATGCTCCAAGCACAGCCAGGGTACAGCCGGATACAGGAGGAGACATGGGCACATCTCCTGCCCCCAGGGCTGCCCACCAGCCCTCCGCAGCCACTGTCATCCACGTGCCTCACCCAATGCCTGACCGCAGCACCCACAGCGCCTGCATCACCCACAGTACCTGCAGCACCCACTGCCCAGCCCACCCTGGGGGCACGGCAGACATGGCTACTAATCCTGCCTGTGACCAGGGCAGGGAGGCCGCAGCCTGATTGCAGCTGCCCAGACGAGTGTGGCTGGCTCAATTGGAGCCGCGCGGGCCTCCAGCGCGCCCGGCACCGTGAATTAAACTGCTAATGAGCTGCTGGCTGGAGGGCCAGAAGTTAGTGATTAATCAGGGGCTCTGCTCTGACCAGGCGTGTGCCTCCTCTCCCCTCCTGCCCTGCACGGCCCAGGGGCTGGTGGCCAGCAGCCTGCCAGCGGGTCCCCCCAGCCCCTGCTCCCTGCCTGCCCAGCCACCGTGGGCAGGGGCCAGCCCGGCTCTCCAGCCCAGCTGAGCTCCCCGACACAGAGAGGGGTCCCCAACCCCTGTGCCACTGGGACACAGCACCCACAGGTCCTCCCAGCCTCTGGCTTTTCTGCCTCCCCCCCTCCTCCTGTGCTCGCCTTCCCAGTGCTGGCATCAGGAGGGAACCTTTTGTTCTGCTGGAAGAAAACCTGTTGAGTCCAGCTGAGCTTAGTCAACGCCTAACAGCCGTTCAGGTGCAAAACATGCTCCGGCGTGCATCTGCGCCCGGAGAGGGGCACGGTGAGCCGGGGGTGCGTCCGCCGAGGGGCCCTCCCCACCTGTGCGAGGATGGCTGGGGAGGACCAGCCATGCAGGCAGCGATGTCTCCTGGGGACAGGGCAGGCACATGCAGGAGCCCCCCACTCCCAGCGGGTTGGGGAGCAGGTCCAGCCCCCCCACCCAAGACCGACAGCACGGTGCCATGTGCCCTGGCTCAGCTGCAGGGCCATCCTCACCTCCTGCTTGCTGCCGGCACGGCGATGCAGCTGCGGGCGGACAGGGCCGGCAGCGCCCTGCCTGTAACCGCTGCTTGCGCAGCACACCGGGGCACGGCTCAGAGCACAGAGGGAAGGTTTTGCAGCGTAAGCAGGGGACAGCCACCCACAGAACCGCGTGGGGAGCTGCAGGGAAGCTGCACAAGCACGAGCCTGACTCTGCTCCCCCGCTGTGAAGCCCTGGCTGGCTTTCCTCCCCTTCACAGCCCTTGCAGTAGTTAGGATGCGGCAGAGGTGTTGGCACCCTTCTGCCCTCACACCCTCGCTGTGCAGCCCATGCAGGGAGCGTGCCCCGCGGACAAGCTCGCCGCCTCCTCCCCAGCGGCATGTCGGGGCAGCGCCTGGGAGAAAAGGCCAGAGACCGGCAAGGAGCAGGTTAGAGAGACGCATGTTCTCCCCTATTGCACAATTAATCATGAGAAGTTTTTCCTCCTTTCGTGCATGAAACAAAATTTGGCAGGGCGCTCTGACCACAGGGACTCGCTGCTTGCTCTCCAGTAAAAAACCATCCACATCTGGCAAAGAAATAACCTCAGAGCATCCCTATGTGCGCAGGCGGGGAGAAGCAACGCTGGGCCAGGCAGGAAATCCCAGCGGGGCTTGGTCCGCAGCCCCCCATGCAGCGGGCACCTTCAGCCATATGCTCCTGCTGTTTGCGCCCCCCCCCCCCCAGCCCTCAGCACGCACACGGCCATGCTGCTCTGCCAGCGCCATCGTCCCTGCCTGCAGGCCCTGTTATTCCAGTCCTGGACATATAAATGCCCAGGCAGGGGCGTCCACCCCCTGCCAGCTGCCTGGGTGCTGGCAGCAGCCCCTGCATCCCTGCACGGGCTCTCCTCCCGCCCCTGGCTGGCTCCCCCTGCCCGCTCCAACCCCCAGCCTGGCCAGAGCCTCAGCCTGTCCTTTCCCAGGGCAAGCTCAAGCCTCCCCAGCAGCATTCCAGCTATTCGTTATTGGAAAAAGGGGGAAATACGGTTTTCGACAATTATTGTTTTTTCCACCTGACTGGCTGCAAACTTGTTAATTTTTTTCTTTAATGTGTGAACAGTGTCGACGGCAGCTGCATGTGAAATGACTCGATGCCCTATCTGCGGGTCCCTGGCTGGCTTTCAGTGCTCGCACCGCAAACATTGCCTTCTATAAATAAAGGCCTATATCTCATCAATGGCAGAACAGCAGAGCTTTATATAGTTGTCTTACATAAAACCGTCTCTCTTTATGGGCTTCAAACCATTTGCGTCACTTAGTGCAGCTCCGTAAACCTCCTGCTCCAGCCGCTCCCCCGTGGAGGGAGACCCGGCACGGCTGCCCCGTGCCCCACGCTGCCGGCGGGGAGCCCGGGGTCCCCACTCCGCCCGGGGCTGCCCCCCCTTCCCCCGCAGGGCCAGGTGGCAGCTGTGTCCTCATCCCCCCGCCCCGCCGCCTTGGCACGCGCCCGGCCTTGGCACTGAGTGCCAGCATGGCAGCCGGCACTGCCAGGCACGCCGGCGCCTGGGGATGGCCGGCTGCGGGCCAGCGCCACGCACCCTGCCCTTGTCACCCTCCCTGTCCCTGCCACGGGTCCTGGGGCAGCGCAGGCAGGGATGCTGGGAGGTGCCGCTCCGTCCCCCATCACTTGGGAATCAGGGACCCGAGGGCATGGGGTGACCCGGGACGTGGTGCCAGGCTGGGGGACCAGCCAGCTCCCAGCAGCTCCGTCTCTGACATGCAGGGGACACGAGCCCAGCCGGTGGCTTTCCACCCCACTGCCCAGCGAGCACCTGGTGCGGGGGGTGCTGGGTGCTGCCCCCATGGCCATGGGGCACAGGTCCCAGCCCCAGCCCGCACACCGGCTCCCGCGGTCCCCGGGGCCCCTGGCTTCGTACAGCAGAGCCTGCCCCTCCGGCTTGCCGCAGGCGCCTGCGTGCACGCACCGATGGGTCGCGGGGGGGCCGGGGAGTCCTGCCGGGGCTGCAGCAATGCCTGCCTGCAGGGAGGCAGCCGGCAGCCGGCCAGCAGCGCAGGAGCCGGGGGGACAGAGCAGCATAGTCCGTGGTGACAAGCCTCTGTTTACCCCGTGCCACCCCAGCCGGCTACCCCAGGTGGGCAGGCGGCCGGAGCCAGAGGGACACAGGGAGCAAACAGCATCGTGGCACTGGGACCCAAGGTGCACTCTGCCCCGTGGCTGCCCCCAGTGCCGCCTGGCCATGGGATCCCTGCCACAGGTGACGCTGGCCCCAAGGATGGGGTTGCAGCAATGCCCTGCCAGTCACGGTGCCACGTGGCATCCAAACACGCCGCTGGCACAGGGCACCTGCACCCCAGCTAACCCTGCCCCATGCCCAGAGTCCCCATGCCCAGAGTCCCCATGCCCAGCTAGCCACACTACACCCCATGAACCCCCACCCCAGCCAGCTACCCTGTACCCTGTCAGCCCACAGAACTGTGTCCCCACTGCCCCATGGCCCCACAGCCCTGTGGACCCATGCACCAGCAAGCACCCACTCCCAGGACCAAGCCCCCATGGGTGCCCCGGCCCCATCCCTCCCACAGCCGCCCGAGGTGCCCACCTCACTCTGCAGCCAGCAGCACTGGGGGAGCACCGCCCCACAGACCCCCACGGGTGCCCTGACCCCGGGGGACGGCAGTGCCCCCAGTCCGCCCAGCCCAGCACGTGGGACCGGCCTCGTGGCACGTCCTGCGTCCCCGGGGGAGCCACACCAGGCGCGGGCGTCCTGGCCGCTGGCTCCCCCCTGTATTGGAGACAGGCTTATTAAGTGTGTGATATTAAATTACCCAGATAAGAGCGTAAGAGCTTTTAAAGTCAATTCATTAAATATAATTATGAAGAGAGCTTTTTTATGCTCACAGTGATCCGATCTCAATCAGGGAGACGGTGGGAAAGCCGCCGGCTCCTCCAGCATCTCCGCTCCCCCGCCGCGTCGCCTCCGCACCCCCCTGCTTCCTCGCCTCGGCCCCCACCCATGGGGAGCCAGCACCCACGCCACGGCCCTCGCTGCCCGCCCCGCTGCTCCGGCACCCCATTCCCGGTGTCACTGCTGGTGCCAGTGCCGCACCACCCAAATGGCATAGGCGTCTGCCCAGCAAATGGGTAGGAGACTGGAGGCGATGGGGGAGAGCTGTAAGGGCTGGTGGAGTTGAGGAGCAGGGCAGCGGGGTATGGAGATGTCCTGGGGCAAGAGGCAAGGGTCTGGGGAGCTGAGCATGGGCTCTTCCCAGCCATGGGCCCACTTCCCTGCAGGATCCGACTCCCTCCCCGTCCCCTGCGGAGCAGCCTCCTTGGGGACCTAATGATGCATCCCTGCTCCCCAGGCAGGCGGGGTGTGCCCTTCCCTCTGCTCCCACATTCATTAATGGTGCTTTGCAACCAATTAATACCTGTCAGCCAGGTGGAGGCTGCCCCAACCCATGTCCAGATCCCTCACGCGCAGCCCAGATGGCCCCACACCAGCCCTTCGCACCGGGACCCTCCTCTCGCCCTGTGCACCCCCAGCTGCAGCCTGGGGTACAGCTGCACACAGGGCTGAGCCCGTCTTTCCTGGGGGAAGCCACGAGGGAGCGGGGGTCCCAGAGACACCTCAGGAACCCCACGCCCCTCACACCACCCAGCCATCCAAAAGACAGCTGGATCACCAAGACACCCAGTGTCCCCTTGCCATGCTGCCCCAAGACCCAGTGTGCTGAGGGGCTTTGCAGTGACACCCCTACGTTCCGCCAGCCCCTTGCTGTCCCGCCTTGGTACACCAAATCCTCATCACCCCCACAGCCACCCACGTGCTGCCACAGCCCCAGCACCACAGGGTGAGGAGCAGCAGCCCGGCTGGCCGGGAGCAGGGTGGACCCCGGGCTGGGGTCCCCACACAAGGCTCTGGCGGGGGCTGCTGGGAGCTGCTGGACTGACATTTATTTTTAGACGCAAATTGTATAAATTAGCATTTCTCAGTGGATTAAGCAGCAGGAATTGTGTAAAATTAAATGGCAACGAATTGCATTAAAGTCCCCCGTTTTCTGGCACAAGCAGCGCCTCGAGCTGTGCCCGGGCAGCTCATGTGTAACAGCGCCGGAGCTGCTGCTGCCACTGCTCCGGACAGGAGCACAACCAACCCACGGCGTGTCTGCACCACCCGGGACACAGACCTGGGGACGCACAAGCACTGTGGCGGGGCTGTGAGGGTGGGGGGCTCCAGACGAGCTGCAAGTCCCTGGGGAGGTGTCTCAGGCGCTGGGCTGGGGCTGCAGGACATGGATCCGCTGAGCAAAGCACGGTGACCGAGACGGGCACGGCTGGGCTCGGCCAAGCAGCTCACAGGCATGCGATTGGCGAGGGATGCTCTGGGCTGTCCTGGGCACCAACGCTGCCAGCCTCAGCCCAGCCAGCCCCTGCCATGGGCAGCAGGACACCCACCAAAGCCACAGCCATGCCACCCTCCAGGGGGGATGGTGCTGCTTTGGGACCCTTACAGCACTGCCTGGCCCCTCCGTGCCCCAGCCAGGGCAGGTCCTGCAGTGCCTGGAGCCCAGTGAGCGGCTCAGGGGTACCCAGCAAGCCCCCTGTGCCCCGGTGCACACTCAGCCCTGCACAGGTGGAGGGGGAAAACGGGGTGGGCGAACGTGGGGGGCTGAGCAGGCATCAGGCGGGGCAGGGCAGGTGAGGAGCAATAAGTCCAGTTCTTTTACCCAGAGTAAAAATAGGCTGAAAATGTGACATTTATTAAGTACAGTTCTGGCAGAAAGGTCAGAGAGAGTCCCCGCATCGGGAGCGGTGCAGGTTGCAGGGGGGATGGCCGCAGAGCCTTGCTGGGGAAGGCAGGGGCAACAGCCTGCCACCCCCTGCCCGCCACCCCCCCCGCCAGGATCTCTCGGGGTGCACATGGGGTACAGCCAAGGATGCTCCCCCTGTCTCGGCACAGGGGCTTCCTCCCCCAGGGCCTGCATGGGGTGCAGGGGAGACCCCCTGCTCTGCCCATATCCCGGGCAGGCGGGAGGCCCTGCCTGGAGAGCCGGGGCTGGTGCCAGCTCCAAGCGGCACTGCCAGCTCTCAGCAACCTCCCCGTTCCCCCCCAACCTCCAGCCCTGGCAGGACTGGCTTCGGCAGCCACAGATCAGGAACAAAAGGCTTTTGACAGGGAACGCGGTTTTGAGAAAGGCACCGGGCTCCCACCCGGCCATGAGCGGAGCCTCCTGCCACAGCCGCTGCCGGCGAGCAGGCGGGATGTTGCTGCCGGCCTGGGGGGGACCTCCACGCACCTCCTCCCACGGCCCCCAGACCCCTGCCCACCCAGCTGCCCATCCCCCCTGTCCCCAAAGCACTGCTGGGAGGGAGTAGGAGGCTTCAGCTGCAAACAGTGTGATGCCTCGGCAGGTCCCTGTCGAGGGAAGGCAAGGCTTTGGGACATTGTATGTGGCAGAGAGAGGTCACATCTTCCCCCTCCCTTCCCACAGTGCCCCCCGACGTGGCCAGCACCAGCCTCGGGCTGTGGCCGTACCGGGGTGCCAGGCATGGGGGTGAGGGCGGGCACAAGCCACCTGCCGCAGCTGAGCCCCAACCCCTTGGGGAGGCTTCCCAACCTCCCGCTTAATGGCATGTAAAGAGTGCTATCGGTTTCCCGCACTGGGGCCACACACTTTGCTCCCTTTGCACTGCAGCTGCGCTCGCCCGGCTGGCAGGGCTCTGCACCCGCCGCCCTCGCCAAGGCACCGGGCAGCATGCTGGCGGGCACGGGGCAGCGGGCAGGGGCAGCCCAGCCCCGCACCCCTGGGCTGAGCAAGGATCGGGGGCCTGCAGAGCATGACACAGCTCGGGGGGGGGTCAGAAGGGGCTTCGGCGGGGCTCCGGCATGGCCCTCCAGCAACCAACGCAGGGGGCACATTTGTCAGCGGGGCTGCAGGGGAGCCTTGCTGCAGCTCAGTCCCTGCCGCCTAGGGAGATTTACAGCCCAGCCGGGCTTTATTACATGGAAGATGCTTACGCTGGGGATTTTTTTCCCCCCATAGTTTCTTAATTTGCTATCCCATAAAGAATGTGGATTTGTGACGTTAAATAGGGGAAGATCATTTACCACTCGCGGCTCTTACTTAAAGGATCCGCACGAGTTATTTATCGTGTGAGCACAGGCTGCAAGCAGCAGTGCGAGGGGACACGCTCCAGCCTCGGCGCTGCTCCTGAGCAGGCAGCTGGCCGGCAGCGGCCCCACGGCTTGGCCACCCATGCGCTGTAAAACTTCCAGCCTCTGGATGAAGTCCACCTTGTGCTCAGAGGGAAGGAAGGACCTCAGCACTCCTGCAAGCACGGCTGCAGGAAAAGCTCCTTCCCTTCTCCCGCATCCCTGGAGACGCAACCTCTGCTCCAGGGGCTGCTTGCCATAGGCTGGGTGCCCTGGGACCCCAGGCCATTTTCCCCTTTTGGATGTTCTGGGAGCCCTCCATCACTGCTGGGACACGCGGTGACTCACGTATCTGCCCACTGCAGCGGGGGTAGAAGAGCTTTCCGAACATAAAGGCACACATGGGTACCCAGGTCTGGGACCAATGAAGCCTGGAGCTCCCCGCCGCATGACGGCTGAATGCAGGGCAGCCTGGGTGCCCCTGCGTCGGGGCCACAGCTGGGAGGCACGGGAGCGCCCAAGCCCACACATCACAGCTGGGGCTCACCCTGCCTGCCAAGCAGCTCGCACTGTGTTTCAGTCATTCCCAGGAGGCACGAGGGACCGATTTGGCTCAGGGAACGGGAGGAGTAGGAGGCTCCAGCTGCAAACAGTGTGATGCCTCGACAGGTCCCACTGCTGCCTGGCAAGGCTTTGGGACATTGTATGTGGCAGAGAGAGGTCACATCTTCCCCCATCCCTCCCCACGCCCATGCCCTGCAGCCTCTCCTGTCCCAGGTTCCCCCCTTTTCTCCTGGCAAGTGAGAGGTGAGAGGGTTACCCCTTTCTGCTGACAGCCCCTGATGCCTCAAAGGCCGGGCTGGAGGGCTGAGCTGGGGACAGGGGGGTGGAGGCTGCGGGAGCCCTGGGCTCACCTTCTTTGGGCCATGGGCTGGGGATTGGCTAGCACTAACCATCCTTATGCCTGAAGCCTGCTCCAGTGCAGGGTGCCGGCACACCAGAGCCCGGCTGCCCGGGCATTCCCAGGGCAGACTTGTAACCAGTCGAGGCAGGCAGGCCAGCTGGTCCTGCATGGCCACCCGCTGAGAAACCGGGTCCTGATGACTGTCCTGGCAGTCACCCTCTGCTGCCACGCAGCGCGGCACACGCCACACACCGTGTCCACACTGCAGGAAGCTTGTACCCAGCCCCATCCGCCTGAGCTCTGCCCTGCCAGCCTCGCAGCACGCACCAAATCCCATTGCCATGCTGTGCCGCTGCCTAGCACAAGGCTGGGCTCGCTGCCTCCCCCACAAGCCAAAGCTGTGCAGGATCCCCCAGGAGGACCCTGGGGCTGGAGCCTGCTTGGCCGAGCCACGTGCAGGACTGTCCAGCACCAGAGCCCCCTGCTCCCAGCCCCGCTGAACCACACTTCTCCCCGGCAAACTCAGGCAGCTGGTGTAGAGCAGGCACAGAGCCCATCAAAACCCCGAGAGAAGTGGGGCTGCCGCCCCCCGCTGCCCCCTACTCCTTCCCACTCCACTGCAGTGCCCCATGCCAACCCCCTGCACAGGGCAGCCCCCCCCCAAACGGCGCTTTCCCAGGGACAGCATCACCCTGCGCAGTAAGCAGGCGTTGTACCGATGGGCACGAAGTGAAACAGGACATGCTGCATCAGCCATTTCCAGCCCCACGGAGCCTCCTCTTCCCCCCCAGCATCCCGCACAGCCCGTGGCATCGCATCCCCCTCCCTGGCATGGAGCGGGCTCCGGCTGGCAGCACTGCTCCTGGGAGCGTAGCAAGCCAGCCGAGCAGGAGCCCCTGGCAGATGTAGGAGAGAGGCGGCTCATTTCCAGAGTCATTATGGTCTGAAAAGGGTCCCATCAGGTATTCCGCCCGTTCAGCACATTTATTTTCCCAAACCACAGCAGGGATTTGTGATTCCAGGCTCAATATTAGCGAGAGCGGCACACTGGCGGCACCCCACCGGGAGCTCGCTGCCTGGGCAGGCAGGGCGCTGCTGGGAGGAGGCCCCACCGGCAAGCCCTGGGCAGCCCCCCGCTCACCCAGCTGTAGCCATGCCTCCGGAGCGGCACCGCTCCGCATGTGTGTGCGCACACATGTGCGTGTGCAATGTTGGCAGCCTCCAGATTCACACACATCCCAGCGCCAACCCCCCAAACGCAGGAAGGCTCCCCTGTGTGCACAGGGGTCTCTGCCTGCCCCCCCAGCCACTCTCGCTGAACAAAGCACCCTGCGACAGAGCACTTCAACCCCGGGGGAAGTGCAGGCTGGAACAGGGTTCTACAGCACAGCTTTCCCCCTGCCCACTGCACACCCACCTTGGGAGCTGCTGAGCCCTGCTCCCCCCTCCGCCCCGGCTCCTGCCTGTGAGCCCCTCCAGCACGGACCTGCTGGCAGCCCGGTCCTGCGGCACAGAGCCCTACCCAGAGCTCCCACAGAGGATCCTCTCTCTCTCTGTCCGTGTGAAACTTGGAGGGAAACTCAAACAGAGGGAAATGCAAACTTCAGCAGCTGGAGCGAGCCAGGGAGCTCTGCTCCGGCAAGGCGCAGCCGGGTGGGTGCCCCCCACACCAGCGGGGGCCCCCAGGGAAGCTGAGCCAGGTGTGCACTCACCACAGTGAAATCACGGGATGAGCAATTCTCGCCGCTGAAGTTGCAGCTCTTGAGCATGTCATCGAGCTGGTGGCCAGTGCGGTTGACGATGTCAGCCATGTCAGGGTCGGGGTAGAGCAGGTCCGTGGCCTTGTGGCCATCCCGGTCCTTGGGGGGCAGCCCGGTCATGTTGGCCAAGTGGAAGATGTCGGCATCGGTGAGCGCCGAGTGGCGGTAGCGGTTGATGTTGCAGATGGTGATGGCGGGGAAGACCATCTCACGGATGGCCTCCTCGTCCAGGGCCATGACGTGGGGGTGCTCCAGGTAAAGCAGTGCCGACTTGGCTGCCTGGTAGAGGAAGAAGGCGAGCGAGGCCAGGAAGGCGAACGCCCAGAGGGTCTGGCGCACGCCCAGCCGCCCCGACCGGCAGATGTGTCCCAGGCCGTGCAGCGTGCTGGCACTGGCGAAGGCAGCCAGGTCCCGGGAGCGGGGCCGGGCGGGCTCCTCGATCAGGCTCTCCTTATCCCCTTCTTCTTTCTCCTTCTGCTTCTCATCCTCCTCGGCAAATTTGATTTTACACACGATTTCAATCGGCATCTGCCCCGCACAGCCGGTGTGCCCAGCCAGCGAGCTGCCCCCTGGCACGGGCACCGGCTGAGAGCCCGGCCAGGCGCTGAGAAGGGGCTCGGGTCCCCCCCAAGGCCCAGCACGGCGCCGGGAGGGCCGAGCCGTCTCGGGAGGGATGCGCAGCCCCTCTCAGCAGCTCCGAGCCGCCGCTTCCCTCTTGTCTCACTAGTCGATCGTCTCCTTGTGCCTTCGCTTATCAGCACAAATACAGCTGTCAAAAACCCCTCTCTCTCCTCTCCCTCGCTCTGTCTCTCTGCCTCTCTCCTTCGCTCCTCTCTGGTTAAGACCCCAGCAGATACAGGCAGCATTTAGGCATCATGTGCTAATAAAATCCAGGGAATACTTAATAATTCAAGACATGTCAACATTATTTCATCGTCAAATAAAGAGCGAGTGCCAGAGAAAAGAGGCAGTGTGAAGGGCCCGGCGCCTCCGGGGCAGGGAGCCGCGCTGCGCCCTCTCCCCAGCCCCGGCTCCGAAGTGCTGTCGGAGCCACTTGTTTGAATGGCTCGGGAGCTGCCGGAGCCGTGCCGAGCGGAGCCGAGCCGAGCCGTGCTGTGCCGTGCGATGCCGCGCCGTTCCGTGCGATGCCGAGCCGCGCCGCTCCGCGCCGCGCCGTGCCGGGCGATGCCGCGCCGTGCCGGGCGATGCCGAGCCGAGCCGAGCCGTGCCGTGCCGAGCCGTGCCGTGCCGTGCCGTGCCGAGGCGGGCGGGGCACGGAGCCTGCCCCCCGCCGCCGCCTCCGCCGCCGCCGCCTCCGCCGCCGCGCTCGCCGCCTCGCCCCGCCGTGCCCCGCCGGCCCGTGCGCCCCGGGGCAGAGCGCGGCTCGGCGCGGCTCGGCTCGGCGCGGCTCGGCGGGGGCGGGCAGCCTGCGGGCAGCTCGCCCAGCGGCCCCCTCCTGCTCGCCCGCCTGCGGACTCCTCCTGCCTCGGCGGCTCCCTGGCCGTTAACCGCCTCCCTGCCACGGCCCGCCGCGCCCCAAGCCGGCGAGCGCTGAGCCCCGCCGGTCCCGGTCCCGGTCCTGGCCACGGCCCCGCCGAGCCCCAGCCGGCAAGCCGCCGGCGGAGCGGGGCTGAAGATGGGGCGCCGGTAGTGCACCTCCCCGCGCCCCCCACCCCCCCCGTGCTCCTCGGTGCCCCGGAGCCGGGAGGGCGGCAGCACCGTCACCCACCCACCGTGTCCGACGTCTCCTTCCCTGCTGCGCCCGCTGTGCCCCCGGGCTGGGTTCCCCCAGCTTCACCTCTGCCCCCCGCTGTGCTGCACGCTGGGCTCCGCCTTGCCCCACGGCCGGTGTGCAAGCAGCGGGGGTCACTGCAGGCAGTGACCGGCTCTGTTACAAAGGCTGAGCCGGGGTCACCCTCACCCTCTCCCACCCTGCTGAGCCCCTACCCCTCCTCAGGTCTGGCTCTGCTCCCTCCACGGCACACTTGCGTTGCCCCTGTGCACAGCCCCGCACAGGACCCAGGGCCCGTGGCAGCACTGCCCCGCACGCAGCGGGGGAAGCAGGGTGCCCTCCTGCCCCATCCTGCCCACAGCAGTGGCGCTCTGCCTGCATCGCTCAGCAGGTTCAGAGCTGAGAGGAGGTTATAGGCTCACCCTGCAGCACCTACCACAGAGCCACACTGCACCTGGATCTGGCTGCTCCCCATGCACAGCACCTTTTGCCAGCAAATCATGATCTCTCACAGCTTCCTGCCTCAGTTTCCCCAGCTGGTGATGGAGGGTTAGCTTTGCTAGAAAGGCTGAGCCGGACCCCTCACCCACAAGTCAAGCAACCCCCTGTGACCCTGCCTAGCGGCACAGCGGTGGGGGAAACACCAGCTCCCTGCCTCCAGAACAAGCCCAACACCGGGTACCCTCCACAGGAGACCCGGCTCTGCTGGGGAGGTGCGTGCCTGGCCGGGAAGCCAGGGTCCCCGGAGGGCAAGTGATGAGACAGCCTCCCATGCGCTCGACAAGAGGCCTCGCCTCTCCCCAAGGACTGCGCCGCAGGTCAGCGTGACCTTCACTGTGCTGCCGATGCCAACGGCAAAGCTTTCCCCAGTCGTCCGGCAAGCGCACACACATCTTCAATCTTCCCATCGATCTGTGCATGGCACACATGTTCCTGCCTCTGTGTGGGTCAATACAGCATGATAGGCTGCCTCCGGCAGGGAGCACGCACAGCCCCAGCCACCCGCTTCACCCTGCCCAGGGGATGCGGTGTGCACGTGCCAGCCCTGCATCCCCAGCTCGGAGAGGCACGTTGGGGAGCGGGCTAGGCAGGCAGCCCGAGCGCTGCTGCCACCACGGGTAGCCCCAGCCACACAGCCACAAGCGCCGAGCTGCTTTCGCAGGGCTGGCAGGATGCTTGGTCCTTCGAAGACTGTGGGCAGCAAGGGCCTGATCCTGTGGCGAGGAGGTTCTGCGGTGCGAGGCAATGGCCAGCATTGGGTCTTCAGTCTGCAGAGCATGGTGTGGAGTCCCTGCCTGTGTCTCTCAGTGCTGTGGTAGCGAGGGGAGTGAGGGCACGGAAGTACAGGGGAAACCGAGCTGTCTGAGCCTGAGACCAGCAGGAGCCCGATGTCCTCCGTTGATGGACAGTCATGGCACAGGAGCAGGACTGCCTCATGGCTCCCTGCACAGCCCTGGCCCCTACGCCATGGGGACCACAGACTCCTGTCCTCTCTGGGCATCTTTTGCTCCATTAGCGGCCGCCACCTGGGCTGGGGACACCTCTCAGCACCCTCCCCACAGCATGGCCCCCTCCTCTGCAGCCAAAGAGATGCGTCCTGTCCTGCCTCTCCTCCCCTGCTGTGCCCTGGTCCTGCCTGACCACCTGGCAAGCGCAGACGGGTACTGGGGACTCATCCCCTTGCAGGATGACCCAGGGCTCGGGGCTGAAGTGCAGCCAGGCTGGGATGGAATCAAGCTGTGCCCAAATGAGTGGCACTCAGGGCACAAGCCCCATCCCCAGCTGTAGCAGCAGGCCTCCTGCAAGCCACAGAGCAGGGAGGGCTGTGGCTTTGCGGCCACCAGCAACTGGGGAGAGGGCACACTGGGAGAGACGCTGGGCTGGAGTGGCAGGGCGCAGAGAAGCAGCACGGCTGGGAGGGGAGGCAGCAGGGCTCAGGGACTGCTTTCTTCTGGGACCAGACAGAGCAGCGAGCACAGCGCCAGCTGGGAATGGCACGTCTGCAGCTCACGGTTCTGCACCAGAGCCTCCCACCTGTGACTGAGCATGGCACGCCTGTGCACAGGGGTCACGAGGCCACGAGGACAGACTCTGCGGTGTGCACTGGGAATCGTCCGCCCCTCCACCTGGCCACGAGCCGCTGCAGAGCCTGCGTGCCCACTGGTGCTCCCACATCCAGCCCTTGGGTTTGATGCTAACAGCCGGGAGAAGCCCAATGCCCCAAGCTCGGGAGTGCTGACTTGACTAGCCACCGTGCAAGCGAGCTGACAGGAATAGAGATCCAGCTGAGGGCTTACCAGCAGATCAGGAAAGTGGGGTCCCCCCTGCTCGCCCCCACATCCCCCAGCCTGCGGGGATGCTGAGTGGCGGGGGCTTGGCACAGGGCCCACGTGCTACGCTCAGATGACAGGGGGAGGCTGTGAGAGCCGGGGAAGACAGGACTGGAATTCAAAATGATGTTGACAAATCGGAGAAATGGCCTGAAAACAATCAGATACAATTCAAAAGGACAAACGCTGAGAGCTGGGCTGGGGAGGGAAGTAAATCTGTCCAGCAAGCGGAGGGTGAGTGGCTGGAGGGCAGGGCTGCCGAGCAGGCAGAAGGGCAGGGCAGAGCCCCGGCTTGGCAGCAGGCAGCAGCATTGGTTTGCCTGAGTTTAACACCAAAGCCCAGGACAGTCCCAGTCGGATAAACAAGGCGTGCAGAGGGTCAGACCCCCCCAGGCAGGACGTGCTGTGCAGGTGCAGTTATCTGTGTGTGCAGAAGCTGCGCTTCCAGATGCCCAGCAGCCAGGCAGCTGCTTGGAAAAGCAGACGGGAGCTAGGCAAAAACAGGAGAAGCCTCATTCATTTGGGATATGGGATCTGCCAGTTTAATATGGGATGTCTGGCTGCCCTGCAACTGCACTGAGCTCGGTGGAAAGGAGCACGTTGCTCAGGGCTGCATGAGAAGGAGCATCATTTGCAAGGCATCTGAAGCACTTGCTGGCGGCGAGGCCTCGATGGGAGCCCTGTGCCTGGTCTGGGACCACACGTCAAGAAAAATCCAAACTAATTGGAAAGAGTAGAGAGGATGGCAATAACAGAGAGCAGCACTGGAGACTGGCTGGAGGCACTAGGGGTTTGGGCAAGAGCGGAGGAGGCTGAGAGGCTGCATCCGTAGACAAAATAACTGCTGTGAGCACAGAAGGAGAGGGCTTTCTAGAGCATCAGGGCCCTGACACACCGTAGAAGACAGCAGGGCTTAGGTGGAGTCTCCATGTGGGAGAAGCTGGCCCACAGCCTGGAGGGGTGCTTGGTGGGACTGATCCTGCCGCAGTGCCCTCCAACATCCTCGTGATGATTCATGGCCCGCAAGACACAGACACTGTCCGTTTCTATTCTTAGGCCAATCTGGGTGAGGGTTTGGTTGTGATTTCCCTATCTTCCCACCAAGCCAATGGATCGATTCTTCTCTGTACCAGCACCTGACCTCCCGCTACGCTCCGGCACTGGTGCTGTGCCGCTGCGGTGAGCCCACCCTCCCAGCCACCCAGTGGGGCTGCGGCTCCTCAGAGCGGGCACAGGGGATCAGCCTGGGGGACCAAAGGGTGCCGTGGTCAGGGCAGCCCAGGTGGGTGGGGGACACAGGTGACGGGACAGTTACAGCCCCAGGCAGGCAGCAGGCACCTGCGCGAGGGGAGACTCCCAGCAGGCAGCCCCCACCTGATCCCCTGCCATTCCGAGCTGGCTGGGACACAGATCCTGCTTGCTGGGCACTTCTGTTGCCAGCCCAAGCCCGTAAGCTGGATGCCGTGTCTTCCTCACCAGCTCCACATGCTCTGGAGCTGGCGCTGGCTGTGGCCCTGTGCCCGGAGGGAAGTGGATGTGGGGCAATCATTAATTTTGATCTAATTGAAGGAAACGTGACTGTGGAGCCCAGCTGGCCGCAACGCTCAGCTCTGCCTCGCACCGGTTGGATGTTCCGAGACCCTTGCAAACACACCGACTTAACAAGCACAGCCTCCTCCCCCTGCCTGGCAGGTCGGGCTCCGAGGCGAGGGCAGCAAGCGCCTCGGCTATGGGGAGATGTGGGATGACAAGATGTCCACTCCAATTACAGGAGAGCAGGGCTGGCGACAGTGTGATGAGCATGCCGGGCACCACCGCCCATCATGGAGCTCTCCGTGGGGCAGCCACAGGAGTGGTAATGCTGCTTGCACCCCACTCACCAAAACCTCCGCACTGTCCTCCTGCGCCCCCGGGGAGCAGTGGGACTGGGAACAGCGGAAGGCAGCCGTACGCACCAGGGCGGAGAGCAGAGCCATCGCTACGAACACCGTTACCAGACACGCGGTGCTGGGATGAGGAGGATGGCAGCTCCGGAGCCGCAGACCAGCCTCGCTGGTGGCCCTGGTCACACGAGCAGGCGGTGGCTGGGTTGGGCTGGGCTCCCCCATGTGCGAGGAGCTGCTCCCCGGTTTAGCCCACGGTGGCAGATGACACGTCTGCCAGGGCCGGCAGATGCATTGGCGATGCAACACCCCATTAACGCGCTGACCCCATTTACGTAAACTACCCCCATTAAACACAATACCTTATTAAATGTTTTACCCCAATTAAGTGCAATACCTTAATTAATGCAACACCCCAATTAAGGACAACACTCCCATTCAATTTATTCCTTCATTAAGCGCAAAACCTCAATTATAAAGTCTCTTTTGTAAGCTGTGTGCATGAGCTCGCACAAGGTGCCCTGGACACCTTTTGCTGTTGCCAGAAAAACAACGCTGGGTTTATGCAGCTTTTGAGGTCCTGCCTCCAGGAATTTGAGGAGTGGGTGTCAGTAGGATGTGGGTGTAGGAGCATCTGCCATGGCTGAGAGGACAATGTCTGCCCGCATCAGACCCAGGTTAGATCCCATGGATTCTCAACGGGATAGTGCCATAAATAAATCCCATCCTGGCTCATAGGAGAAAAAGGTCTGTGCTGGGACCAGGAAGATTCCATTGTATTTAACCCCAAGAAGCAGGTGAGACCTTGCTGGTTGCCCTTCTGACTTCCTCCATGCAGAGATGCTCAGCCATGTCCCCATCCCAGCCAGCCCCTGTCCCCATGCCTGGGGAGAGGCAGCAGGCAGCGGTTGCTGTGGGCTGCCCACCCATGCACAGCAGCCCCTGCTCCTGGTCTCCATCTGAGACACCCGGTGTGCCATGGACCTGCACTGCCCCAGCTCTGCTGGGCTGAAAGCAAGAGGAGCAGCAGAAACCGGTATCCCCTATCCGTGTTCTGCTCTAACCCCGTCAGTACAAACCACCCCCAAACTGAGCCAGCCACTTGATTGCACCACACACACAGCCTCACTGAGAGAAAACACATCTAAAAGCCTCCCAAATCCATGGAGAAGAGCAAAGCAGAGCCTCCTTCCCAGCAGGATGGGCACACGTTTCAGCACAGAGGCTGTTCAGCATGCCCAGGAGGATGCTCAGCCCAGCACCTATCTCCAGGCTCCGGGTCCAGCGGTGCTCACTGGCCCGTGAACGGGCAGGAGGTCAGGCTCGGCTAATGCTGCCCTCCAGTCCTGAGCGGGAGGAGTGGAGGAAATGGCCTCACCGCCCTCAGAGCATCGCCCGCGGCTGGAAAGGCCGTTGCAGACGTGACCGGAGAGTGGCTGCGTGGCAGCAGGAGCCCCAGCTCTGAGCATGGGGCGCTGGGGTGAGCACGGTCCCTCCTGCCCTCAGCGCTCTTCGGAAGGGGAGAGCATCCTGGGAGCCATCGCTGCAGCGTGCACAGACACTCATTTGGTTTTATAGCCTTTTATTGCTGCAGCGGGTTGATCCTTCCTGCTCTCTGCCATCTTGAGGAGGGCAGCCGGGCAGGCTGGCACGTGGCCGTGCTGTGCTGAGCAGCTCAGCATCAGGGCACGTGCCTGGGGTGCCGCTGGGTTTGCACCGCTAGAGAAGGCACCAGCAACGGTGGGGAAACTGGGCTCAGCACCCTGCTGGGACGGTCCCCAGCGCTATCCCTGCGCAG
The DNA here is from genome assembly GCF_030936135.1 of Gavia stellata. NCBI lineage: Eukaryota > Metazoa > Chordata > Aves > Gaviiformes > Gaviidae > Gavia > Gavia stellata. The sequence continues at coordinate 18,844,330 of NC_082601.1, read as the reverse complement.
CACCTCTGCCTGCAGTGTGAGCCCCCCCCTTGTGACTTGTCACCTGCCTGGTGGTTTATAAAACTTTAAAGCTAATGGTGTAATAAACTCCAATAATGATATTGCAGCTGCACCGGGGCACCCTGGGATGAATACATTACGGGAGCTGCAGCAGTTAGGCAGGGAGGGCAGCATCGGGGCTGGGAGATGCTCCAGACAGTGCTGTGAGACACGGCCAAGCCTCTCCTGGCCCCGCTGTGAACAGGGCACTCCCCTGCTTCGTTCCCTCCAGAGCAACAACCGAGCAAAGGCGACTGGAGGGCGGACAGCCCACCTTGCCCACAGTCCTCCCTGATCATAAGCCAGGCCAGAAGACCTCCAGGGGAAAAGGAGTCGGGAGGAACATGAACCCCTAAAGCAGCCTACCGACAGTTCCTGACTCATGGGCAGGAGATGCTCGGATGGATGAACTGGGCTGACCCTGGGGAAACACCCTGCTCCCAGTGGCGGGAGGCCCCCATGGTATTGGGCTTCCTGCTGGGGTAAGCCCTGGCCACTGTGTGCAACCCCGAGCACCGGTCGGGCATCCCTGTCCTGCCTCGACAGTGCCAATCCCAGCGCACACCCATCAGGGATGGCACGCCAGCGTGCACAGCTGCATGCATGGGTAGGGGTGCTGCTGAGCATAGCTGTACAGGCACAGCTGGCACAGCTGGGAGGGCATCTCATAGCCAAGGGGACATGCCCAGAGCTGTGCCACACTGGAGGGGCAGGGTGAAGATGGGTGCAGCCTTGCTGTGGCATGCAGGGAGGATGAGAGCCCCATCCCACCTCAAACAGCCCTGATGCTGCACCAGGGAGCAAGTCTCTCCTGTGCTGGCATGGGAGCAGAAGGGTGATGGATGCCGCAGCACTGGAGCCCGGCACAGCAGTGGCAGGGAGCCCATCACCAGGCTCTCTAGGCATCTCTCGAGAGGTGCAGCCTGCGAGCAGCCCCAGTGCTGGGCACAGGTAATGCTGGCACTCCAGCAGCACCCACATCGGGCAGGAGGGCTGGTACCCACCCACCACGGCTCCTCCGTCTTGGCCCTGGCCCCAAGGGATGTGAGGAGCTGGATGGGAGCATGCCCAGCCAGCGGAGCGTGCGGATCCACTCTTCATGCTACAAGAGACATCACTCAGCGGCTCCCTCGCGCTCGTCTGTGCCCACAGGCCCTGTCCTGCCCCGTCTCCTGCAGCCACTGGCAGCCGGTGCCCGGGCAGCACCCTCCTGCTCCTCCTGGCCCTGGACCGCTCCTCCTGCCCCATCTACAGCGCTTTGCCCAGGTGGCTCTGGCCTCCTGCTTGCCTTTCCTAAAAACAACAGAGCCATAAACCGCCAGCAGAGCTGCCTCAGCACAGCAATAGGGCTGAGGTTTTAAATGCACCCAAGCCAGGAAATTGGAAGTTATGGGTCCCCGAGCAGCAGTAGCTCAGCCGCATGATGCCCATGACGGGCCCATGTGTGCACAGCCGCCGTGCTGCGGGCAAGGGGCAGAGTTAGCGTTACCATGGGAACCATCGCTCCCCATTTCCTGACATCTGTGTGATTAAAACCTCAACCTTAATGCCACGGCCCCACCAACGGCATGTGCAGCAGGGGCACCCTGCCTGCCCTTCCTGGGCTGCCAGGCGAAGGGGCTGGGAGCCAAGCCCGGGACTGGCCCTGCCCCTCGGCAGCTGGTGGAGAGGTGGTGGCCGGACCGGGTGTGCAGGGAGGAGTGGGAATTCGGAGGAGGCTGCCAGGAAATCCCAATGCGAGCTCCACAGCTGAGCTCCTGGGGCTGGGATCCAGCCCAGCGGCAGGCCCCAGGGCTGAGGGCACCATGGGCACAGCGCACAGCTGGCCACCGAGCATACCGCATCAATCAGCCCCAGCATGGGCCACGAGTACTGATGGCACGGCGGGTACTGCCTGCTGCAAAGCATAAGGCTAACAGTAAACACGCTGTGTGTGCCATGCTAGACACTGTGGAGTCGGGCGCCTTCAGCACCCCGTGTGCTGCAAACCCTGGGCATGCCGCTGGCAGCAAATGTGGAGCATGCTGCAAACACCAAACACCTTGCTGGGCTTCATCCTGAGCATGCTGCAAATAGGGAAAGCATCTGACTGCTGGGCATCCTAGAAGTGTCAATCCTAAAGGTGAGCTGGGCCATTGCAAACTCCACACCTTCAGGCACTGAGTGCCACCTCCCTGCGAACAGGCAGCTGACGCCGAGCACTGAGAGCACCGACAGTGCCACGTGTGCCACGGGCACTGAAAACTGCGCTGTGAATATGGGATGCATGTCAGGCTGTGAGTGCTGAGCGCACTGCCGAGCGAGCCTTGGCAGGGAAACCACAGACTGATGCCACTGCTAATGCGAGAGCTGGTGCTAGCAGTGCACACAGAGCACACTGCAACTCCAAAGCGGGCTGGCATCTGGCACCGAGCGCAGGCTAAATAGCAGAAGCACCACTAACACTGTGCAGCAAGCTCTGTAAATAGCAAAAGCATCAGGAAGCTTGTACCAACCACGCTGTGGGCTGCGATCGCAAAGCACACAGCAAGCAAGCAGTGCATCAGGCACTGGGGGCAGGATGCAGGGCAAGCAGCAAGCAGGCACACCTGAGGGAGCAAGTGGAGAGTGTGCGGGCAGCAGCAGTGTGCAGCAGGCACCACGGGCTGAGCCCACTGCAAGCACTGCACGCGGCACCGGCCGCAGTGCCAGAGGTCTGCTGAGAACACTGATCACACCACAGGGACCAAAACACTGAGCACACCACAGAGAGTAGGCAGGTGTGAGCACTGACTATGCTGCAAATGCCAAATCTAACAGCACTGGGCACACCTTGAATACGAAACGCTGCCTGTGGAGATTGCGGGGTGCTTGGCAAACATGAAACCACAGCTGACACCAAATGCTGAAGGTGCTGCAAACATCAGCAGCGGCAGGTCCTACACTGAGCACACCGCGTGTGCCGAGCGCTGCCGACACTGAGTGCGAGCGCTGTGCAAATAACAACGATGCCACAGGTATTAAGTGCCGAGCACTCTGCAATTACCAAGCAAACTGTGGGCATCAAGCACTGCACACATCACGACCGCAAACACGCTGCGGGCACCAATTTGACAAATACACTCCTGATAACAAATGTGTGGCTGGTGCTGAGCGAGCCAAAATATGCCGTGTGAGTGTGGGTACAGAGTGCCACGGGCTACTGCATACACCAAACTTGGCGCGGGCACTGGGGATGCTGCATACATCAGCTCAGCATTGTGTGTGTTGCAAATACCCAAAATGGCACGGGCGCTGAATGCCAACCAAACGCTTCTCTGCCTCCTTGTTATGTGCTGCGCTATAAATAGGAAACGTGCCAAGGCACCACCCTCTAAATGCATTGCAAACACCAAATGGACGCAGACACCAGGCACCCCCATGCTGACCACCGAGAGCTGGGCACGCTGCAACCAGCCTTCTTCCAACGCCCGCCTCAAAGCCCGCTGCAAAGACCAGCTCCCCCCAGGCACCGTATGCTCTATAAACACCAGGCTCGGCGGCGGCACGAAGCGCTGGCACACCGCGTGTCACAAACCTGCCCCGGGTGTGCAACGGCAACCCAGCAAGCTGCTTGCAGCAGCGCTGAGCGCGCTGCCAGGGGGATGAAGGGAGCCCTGCCCGCGGGCTGCCGACTCGACAGCTCCCCCACCCCAGGGTGTGTGGGGTCCCGCCTGTCTCTAGGGGAGCGACAGCTGTGCAGGAGGGCCGGTGTTGCGGCGCGTGCCGGTGTGCTCAGGGCCTGTTATTTCATTTTCACTTGTCCCATCCCATTAGCACAGCTGTCTGCCACCAGAGAAGGGAAAATTGATGCTAAACGGGATATCAATTTATCATGGAGTGTGTCACCCGCCGCACGGCTCTGCCAGCCGAGCAGCAGAGACGCGCTGCACCAGCCAAGCAGCACCTGTAATTAACAGCTCGTCAGCCTCCCCCACGCACTGCAGCCTGGGCACCAGCCGGCGGGTGCGGCAAGGGGAATCCCAGCTGTGGTGCCACCCTCCGCCCCCCCCAGGACCCCAGCATCCCTCCTTGGGGGCCGCGTGTGCCCACCTTCCACCCCGCTGGCAGGGATGGAGGCAGCTGGTGGGTGCGCCGAGGTTGCCAGCCCATGGAATGCTTGGAGAGAGAGGTTTGTCCCCTGCCCCAGACCCACCTCAGCTGTGTGTCCCCCTGCCCTGATCCCTTGCTGCTGAGGTGTCCCGGTGCAAGGCAGAGCCATAACTCACGGGGTGACGGTGCCCAGTGAGTAACGAGCCGGGAGCCCGGCTCCCGGGCGTGAGTTACGGCCACTGCCTGCGCTCAGTGAAACATCAATCCTGCTGGACGGCAGGGATAGAAACGTAGCGTTCAGCGTGCCGGGAATGGGCCGCAGGATGAGCCATCAATCCTGGGCAGCCGGGTGGGATGCCAGCAAGGGCAGGGAGCGGGCAGGGCTGGAGGGCACCCACTGGTGACAGCCCTGCTCATGTCCCCATGCCCAGCCCCCATCCCCCTGGGTGCCCCCAGCCCCAGGGCGAATGCAGGCTGTTGTGCCCAGCCCAGGCTGCCCGGCTGTGGGGCCACAGCAGGAGGGATGTGTTAGGTGTGGCTTCTCTCAACCCTGTGGATGCCGGTGGCCTTTCTCTGGGAAAGGCGGGAACAGGAAGAAGAGAAGGGGCCACCAGGACAGCCTGGCACAGAACCAGGAACAGGGTCCCAACCCCGGCAATGGCAAAATCTCCGAGCAAGCTCTCCATCCCTGCTACTCTGGGCTGCTCAGCTGTGCCCCCACCTTCCCGCAACGCCGCTGCCGTGTGGGAGCGCCGCAGCCGCACAGCCCCTTCCCCACCGTGCCCTGGCAGGACCAGGACCAAACCCCCACCCAGCCGCGGTCAGGCACTCCCACCCCTCGCCCTGCACCCGGTGTGCCCAGGCGGTGCGGCCACGGTGCGGCGGGAAGCCGGCGGGAGGGAGTGGGCGAGCAGGGCAGCCAGCGGAGCCGAGGCTGTTTGTTGCTTTGATGTTAAACACCCAGAGATGAAATGCGTGCCCCGGGGCTGGGTCCCTTGCAGCCAGCCGGCCAGCCAGCCTCTGGCTGCGGAGCCGTGCCAGCGCTGGGGCCGATAATTGGATGCATGTTTCTTCCAATGAGTTTGTATCATTTTTATGTAAATTTGACATTTTCCTGATGTTCTGTAATGTGCACAAAGCAAGTGCCGCTCCTGCCGTCGGCAAAGCCTATTTCCTTCCTGTCTGAAGTGCTGTGTTGATTTAAGGGCCTGCTAATACGCGCAGCCAGGCCCCCCCGTGCACATGCACGTGCCTGCACATGGCTCACTGGCTCCGATCTCTCTCCATCAGCCTGATGTGAAGATCCTGGGTGCCCAGCCCCATGTCTGACCCAGGGCCGGGGCCGTCCTACGCTGGCACAGCATGGAGCTGGGCTCCCCGCGATAGCAGAGCACCTTCTTTTTCCATCTCATGTCCCACCAAATCCCTGCTGGCACCATTGGACGCCACTCGGCTGTTTGGCTCATCCAGGCGGAGATGGAGAGACGCCTTCATGCCCGGCACAGGGGGGGACTGCCAGCGGCCCCTGCAAGGCTCCTTCATCTCCTGGAGGAAGGCAGGAGGAGAGCAGAGCCCTGGAGCCAGAGGGAGAGGAAAGCAGACAGCAACCACGGGGCACTTTTCTGGCAGTGTGGGGAGGTCCTGCTAATTAACCGCACGCCCAGGGCTGCAGGGGACCGTGGAGGGGGAGCTTTGAACTCTGCCACTCTGGGAGCTGCCAGAGGGGCCAGGATGGATCTGCCCGGGCATCCCGGACCGCTCCTGGGCAGGGGTCTGTGTGTCCCAGCCACAGCACCACCTGCCCACAGGCAGCAGCCGTGGCACTGGGAGGCCCTTCCTGGAGGCGAGGGCACCCCCCCACTCCCGCGTCCCCCGGCTTGTCGTGCCACAAAATTTTCCCGGGCTCCGTCTGCGGCGCAGGCAAGCGGGTTTCAAAGGCAGCGCTGCTATTTAAAGCCCTTATTGTTTGCGTCCTTGACACCGGCAGCTACATCCTGCTGTCATTCGATGCGAACGCATCCTGGCCCGGCCAGCCAGAGGAAGGCAGCTAATAAAGAGCAAGCGCAAAGATGCCTCTTCTTTGTCCTGATCACAAAGCGGCTTCCCAAACAGTCCCCGTCTGCCCTGTGCTGGACAGCTATTTATAGCTCCCTTCCCCAGGGCACGCTGGGAGTTTCCTCCAGACAGCGATGCCCTGGGATCCCTTCAATGGGTCACAGGGATGAAGGCTCTCCAGCCCCGTCGCCCTGGGAGCTGCTCACAGAGACGCACCATCCCTGGCTGCTCCTCTTGCCGGGGCAGCTACCAGGGCAGCCAGGTCAGCCAGGGCTGGGGAGGGGGGGGGCTTCCCCCAGGCTCAGCTCCCTGCTCAGCCTGTGCAGCCAGCTGCCCCGGGGGAGCTTCTCCATCTGGGCAGCATCGCGGCCTCTCTCCTCTTCCTCCCTACAGGCGGGCGCGCATGTGCCGCCACCGCTGCCCTGCTCGCCTTGGGTGCAGGGCTGCACAGCTACAGGATGCAGCGGAGAGCTGGGTGCCCCAGCCAGGGCTCCGCGCACCCCAGGACAGCCTGCCTGCCAGCCCCCCGATCGCAGCGGGCATCTGCTGTGCCCCCGTGCCAGGTGCTTCTCTCTCCAGCAAGAGGCTTTGACAGGAAATTAATGTTCCCCACGGCACCTGTGCCAGCAGCACCCACAGTGCCAAGGACGTGCCCGGAATGGCAACCCGGGCCGGAGGTGCTCGGGCAGGGGTGCCCAGGGCATGCGGGCAGGGAGCAGGGGGACTGTGTGTGAGGGAAGGGAGGGGATGAGGAGGGAAAGGTTGCACCCCTTGTCACTGAGCCACCGTCACTGCATTGGGCATCCAGAGCCAGGCAGGGAAATCCCACCCCGCAGGCAGGGCAGTGCTGGGGCCGAAGGGGCTGGAGAGGTAGCTGCGGAGCATTGCAGGTCTCGAAGCTCTGCACAGAGCCCTCAGCCCCTTCCCTTCCTCCTTCAGCTCGGGGGCTGTCCTGGCTGGGAAGCCACCAGCCCCTAGGGAGGACATCCCGCGGCAGGCCAGGGGACACCAGCGCCCAGCTAACTGGCCGCCTGGCACAGCGAGCAGAGCCGTGCAGCTGAACAGGCAGTGTGATGCCAGGAGCTTTTCCTTCCTCCCGCTGGGAGGGAATTAAGCTCAGCCCGGCTCTGGCTGGCAGCTGCCGCCTCGGCTCCTGGCGCAGCTGGGTGCTCCGTGCCTGCTGCACCCAACGCCTGCTCCTGTGGCACCCCCACCCTGCTCCTAGGGCACAGGGCTGTGCCAGACCCCCTTGTGCCCTGCACTGACTCCCGTGGGCACACACTGAGCCCCACGAGGGCAGTGGGACCCGTTCCCCACTGCCTGGCTCTGGGCAGCACCCGTCATGACCACAGGTCTCTCCTCCGGTTCCCCAGGAGCACCAGGTGCCTTGGTGTGTGGGGCTGTGGTTTTCTGAAATATGGCCCCTATAAATCCCGCTGGGTGCGAGCTGTAATTCTCAATATATTTTCAAATATAGTTCAATTATTTTTCCCATATATCATGGGGAAATGGCATTGGCGAGTGGCGGCGCTAAGCAGGGAGCGCGTGGCAGGGCGGCGTTAATAGGATTGTGTATGGTATTATACATGAGGTCGTTCAGGACACAGTGGGGAACCTCGCGTGCTCCGGAGAGACAGGAAGGAATAAATCAGGCTATTAGCCCAGCACCTTGCGCAGGTCTGCAGGGGATTAATCTCTGCAGCCTGCAGGTATCCCAGCCAGGCTGCCTCCCTGGGATCCTCCCAGGAGCTCTGTCCTGTTCCCTGCCCACATCTGCCCAAAGGACCAGGGAGCAGAGGCAGCGCTGAATGTGCCAGGGTCACCAAAGTGGGTGTGACATGTCACCAGGGAGCAGGCATCCCGGGACTGTGCTCAGGGCAGTCCCTGAGCCTGGTGGCGAGGCTCATGGGGCATCCCAGAAAATCCCTGTGTGTCTTGGGACCTTCTCTGGAAAAGCCTCATCCTTGGCTTGAGCTTGTGGACGGGCTGAGGATGAGCATGTCCCCAGCCCGCAGCCCTTGTTCCAGCCCTGTGCACAGTCCCAGCAGCCTCATGCCCCATGCCATGGTGCAGGTGGGCAGCGCGGGGGTGCCCTCGCCGCCTCTCGCCATGCGGCAGGTGCTCAGCCAGCAGTACCTGGGGAGCAGCCGCAGCCTTCAGGACGGGCACGTGTAATCAGCCGGGACAGTCGCATTTCCTTCAGTTCGCTATGAATATTTATGCAATTTGCGCAGAGCTGCTGGAGCCGAACTGCTGAGCCAGAGGGGAGACGGCAGCCTGGACCCCAGCTCCACCCAGGTCCCATGGGACATGCCTGGGGCTGTTACCGCTCGGCCGTGCCATGGCACACACCTCCACACCACAGCCAGCAGGCAGCAAGATGGGAAGCGAGGGTCCTGGGAGCAAAGACCTTGGGGACTCATGCACGGGATGGTAGGATATCCAAGTCAGGGCTGGGCACTGCTATGCTGGGTTTGCAGTGGGAACATCCGCACCAGCCACAAACCATGCAAATAGCACCAAAAGCAGGTCCCGGACTCTGGCTGGCGGTGCTGCAGCTGGAGGCTGCCTGCCCACTGCTTGTCCGCCTGGGAAAGCCCGGCAGCCTCGGCACCGCCTGGGCTGGTGCCAACAGAGATGGAGCCCAGCGCGCAGGACTTGGTTGCATCTCTCCAGGGTGTTTCTATTTGGGGGCAACTGGAATTACCCCAGGACCCACCACTTGTGCCTGCACCCAGCCCAGGGCACAGGGAGGGGGTAAGGGACAGCACTGCTGTAGACTGCAGACCCCTCCCTGGGGTGGCCCATGCAGGATCCCCAGGGCTCCTTTGCAGAGGCTGGGTATCCAGGGCTGCCTCTGCAGGCTGGAGCAGGCAGGATGCTTGCTTCCCTTGCCCAGGGCTTGGCCCACTCAGAGCAAAGAAAAGGTTTCCTTGTGCTGGGCAGATGCCACTCAGCCCCTGGCTGGGTCCCTGGGGGGCTGCCGGGCCCTGTGGTGGGTGCCCCACAGCAGGGAGGGAAGTGAAGGACCCATTGGGAGATGGCATGGGTACTCCCCGGCAGCAATGGGGCTGGTGGTGCTGGAGCAAGTAGCGAGTGCAGGTGAGGTTTACAGTAAAGGGAAAAACAAATTATTAATCATGAGAGCAGCCCCAGCCGGGCTGTCAGGGCCGCATGGGCTCATGAATATTCAGCATCGGGCTGAGCACTAAATCTCATTTAAATGTCAGGGACCATTAGGCAGACAGGGAGGGGGCTGGGATGGCAGCTCCCCACTCTATGCCAAGCCCTGTGCCAGCTGGACGGGCCGGGACCAGGGTGCTGGCATCCCCCTGGCACGGCTGGGCAGGGACTGTGCTGGTACTATGGGTGCCCCTAGCCCAGTGCCTTTGTGCTCCTTGGGGGTGTCTGAACCCCCCTGGCACCTCTGCCAACCCTGAACGTCTTCTGATTGCTAATGGGTGCTGAAAACCCACACTGAGCACCCCACAGATCTAGACACCACCAGCCATGTGCCCCACTCCTTCTGGGCAGAGGAATGAATCCTTCCAGATCATCTGCCCAGGCAGGCTCAGCTCGGCAGGACACACACACTCTCTTGGTCCCCAGCATCCTGGCTGAGCTCTCCCTATTCCTCAAGGCACATACAGGAGCAGCCCTGCATCCTTCCCTGGGCACAAGGCTGCTGGGTACCAGAGGGGTGCCCAGAGGGGTGCCTGGAGAGGTGCCCAAGAGCACCTTGCGCAGTGTTGCAGGACCAAGGCCGTGCCGGGGAGGTGTGGGCAGCACACCCAAGGCTCTACACGCTTGGCATCCTCCTTTGGAGCACACCACGGGGCCCATTCCCTGGTGGTGCCCGGGCACCAGTCCCTTCCACACCAAGCACCCTCTCCTTTTCAGCCACCTGCCTGCACCCAGTCGTCCATCATGCTCAGGGTGGTGGCTCCCGGTGGTGCCCACAGTGGTGGCAGCAGCAGCAGGCAGCAGGAGGGAGCGAGGCATGCCTGGGCACTGCCTCCCCGTGCTGGCACTCACACTCTCTGCAGCTCAGCAGGGGCCTGGCAATTACACGGATACATTTAAGCTCTTAATCCTACTGAAGATTATTCCAAGGTCGGGGCGTGAGGCAGGTCCCCACGCGCTGCCCGGCTGCAACGCGTCCCTGCTGCCATCTGCCGGGACAGGCCAGCGGAGGGGACACCAGCACCCCAGCGCGCAGCGGCTCTCCCTGTGCCACCAGCATCCCTCCACCCGTGGCATGGCCACAGCCATGAGCCTGCTGGCATCTCCTGAAGGTTTGAGCCTGGCACAGCGGACCTTGCCTGCAGCCTCTCCCAGGTGCCGGTGCCAGCCCCTGGTACCTCCCCTGGCTCTCCCATCTCCCAGCCCCATCGCCTCCCTGTGGTTGCCCCACGCTGCTCCACGGGAAGCACAACGGGTGGCCTGAGCCATCCAGAGGGATGAGGAGACCTTTGAAGAGGAGATCTCTCCAGCGAGGCACAGGGGACATCTTGGACTTGCCATGGATGTGGCCAGGGGTCCAGGGCTGCGGCGTGCCCATCCAGAGGAACACCGAAAGTCAGAGCCACAGAGGAGTGTCTTAGCCTGGGTCTGAGGGACCCTGGTGACCAAAGAGATGGCTCACAAGCTCTCACAAGCTTTTATCATGACTGGCACTGGGGGGTGATGGTCTAAGAGCAGCAAGTGGCTTGAAGGTGGTGCAAACCAACCTGGGGGCAGGTCTGAAGCCCACTGGAGAGCAGGACCAATAACTGTGGTGGCTCATCCCCTGGGCCATGCTGGGGTCTCCTCCAGGCACCTCCAGATGAGCGTGGGTGCTTTACAGGGCCATTGCCCCTGCCCGAGGCGAGTTGCGTGGTGGTAACCAAAAGGAGGGAAGGTGCCCAAAAGAGGGAAGAAGCGCTCGGGCTGGGCAGTGGCACCTGGGATTCCCCCTGCCCCCCTCAGCATCGCTCATCAGAAATGGGCACCCGCTTCCCGTCAGAGCCGTGGTCCTGCCCTGCCCGCTGCCGACAGCTGATGGAGCCCTGCAGGACCTGGCATTTCCGCCCTGGGAAGACGTGTAAGTGCTGCAATCCATCACTGTCCTGTCTCCTGCAGCAGGCCAGCCGGGCTGGGGGCTGGGGCTCTGCGGGGGGGTCTGGCTTTACCAGCCAGAGGGAGCGGGACTCCTTGGGGCCGGTCCCAGGGGATGGTGAGAGGATGATGCACGCGGCACCCTTGGGTGCTGCCTGTGATTGCGCTGCACCATTTGCACCCAGGACCGGCACCAGGCTCACTCTGCCAGGCAGGGGCAGAGCCCGGGGCAGCACCGCACCTGCTTTTCACCCCCAGAGCCCCCACATCCCGCAATCCCCTCAGGAAGACGGTTCTCCAGCCCAGCCCACACTCCCTCCTGCTGCGGGATGTGCTGGGGACCAGCTCTGGATTCTCCTGCTTTCCCCTCATCCAGTTACCCAGCAGCGCAGCCATCCTGCACACCAGCACGCAGACACAGCAGCCTCCGCACCCCATCCCGCTACCACACCGTAACCCCCCTCCTCTCACAACCCTCCCCAAGCCCCACAGCGCTGCCCCAAACCCCTGCGTCTCCTCCTGCTACTGGTTGGGAAGGTAAAAAAAAATATTAATGATTATTAGGAAGAGCTAAAGCGGAATTGCAAATGTTATTTCTCTGGTAGATGGATGATAGCGGGGTGGATGATAGATAGCTGGATGGATGGATCTCTCTCCCTCCAAGCTGTAACCCCCTTCCAATCGCTCCCTCTGGAGCGCTGCTGTCACCTTGTCTCTGCTCAGAAGGGCTTTTACTGGCTCACTGGGGGATGCACGAGAACAGGTTATTAATACATGGAGAGGGGGATGGAATCCATTTGACTTGAAAATAGCTGAGAAACTGAACTGCACTTCTAAAATCTGCTTTTAATCAGAAGGAAAAGAAGAGAAGTTTGAACAATTAGGGAGTAATGAAGAGCTTCGGAAAAAAAAAAGCTCTCTGAAGATTAGCTAAGATTTTTACAGCACTTGGAGAATTTAAAGAGCTATGCTGGTATCGAGTAAAACGATACAAATATTCCCTGTGAAAATCACAGGCGGTGGGACCGACGGTGAGTGCCGGAGCCTGGATGTCCACAGGCAGGCACAGCGCCGGCTCGCTGTGAGCAGTGATGCTGTGCTGCCTGCACGCAAACAGCTGGCAGCGGCAGGGCTCACCCCTCACTCCCTGCCCATGAGAGGTAACAAGAGCACGGCCAGGAGGGACCCCGGCTTCGCCGTGGGTAGAGAGCTGTGGCGGAGGCTTGCTCTGGGTGTGCAGCCGCTGCAGCGAGGCTGGACCCATCCCAGCTGCTCCAAGTCCTCAGCAAGGGGAGCAGGGATGATCCCCCGTGGATTTGGGTTTTGGGGGGCTGGGGATGCCCAGCAGATGAGTGTGGGCAGGGACCGCTAACATCATATCCCCAGAGGAGCGCGCATGGGAAAGCATCCCTCAGGTGCTCCCATGGCGCACAGGTGGGGCGGGCAGCCCCGATGCCGGCATCCCCCACCCCGAGCCGATCCCTGGCCCCCATCGCGTGGGGAAGCCCGAAGGTCGGCCTGTCCGCCCCCTGCGTGCCGGCGGCTGCTCCCCACCGGTACCTGCCAGGGGCCCGTCACCGGGAAGCGAGTGCGGGGGCTGCACAGCCGCGCACAGCAGCAGCTGGGTAATTTTCATGCTAAGTGAAAAGTAAAGTGCACAGACTCTTTATTAGAGCGAGCACGGTGCAGGGAACAATGAAGGCAGTGATGATCGTTAACTTTCTAATCGGAGGAGAAAAGTCCTCAATGCAATTTTTATGGTAATAACATCGACACTAAAGATAATTGCTCCCCGCGTCGCGCTTAGCGCCGGGAAACTGTTTGGGAAAAAAACATTAATTTGCAGGAACTGAGCCAAAGTTTCCTTAAGGCAGCTGTTCCCTGTGCCACCCTGCCCCCAGCCCGCACTGGCACTATCCGCTGGCCACCCCCCTGCCCGGCCCACCCCTGCCCATGCCGGCATCCCTCGTCCCTCGCGCCGGCCAGGCTGGTTTTGCACCATGCTGTTGCTGGCCAAGGGCACGGGGCTTTCCCAGCATCGGTCCCAGGGGTTCAGCTCAGCAGGAGATGCCGGAGGCGGTGCAGCCCACCGCTGCGGTGGTGGAAGAGGGCCAGGAACATTTCAGGTGACGTGACGGAGCAATGCTCGTGCTGCGGCAAAGGGGACGGACAGGGCTACCCCGCGTGCTGGGACCACCGTGGGCAGGGAAGGATGGGAGCTTGTGCTCCCCAGGGAATAATAAGCACAGGAGAAAATACAGCCAGGTGACGTTTTAATGAGCCGGCGTCCTGAGTGACATTAATATTCCAGGGGCTGAAATTCCCTGGTAGGTGTTTGAGAGATGAAAAAAAAAAAAAAAGAATCCCAGCCCAGTAAAATCAAATAAATAAATCTCTGCCTAAGCGTGGCGTCTCCCCCGCCCCCGGCACGGAGCGGGCGGCACGCGGTGTGATTTCCCCTGTGATCCCCTGCTGCCGAGCAAGCAATCGGTTCGTCTTTGAGCGTGGCGGCAGGATGATTTATCCCAGCTCCCGGCACCCCGGCTGGGGCGAGAGCGCGGGGCCCGGGATGATGCATTGGGCAGGAGCAGAGGTGGAGGCGGGGGGAAGGCGGGAGAGCAGGGTGCGCACACAGGCCACCACTCAATCCTAAATTAATTTTAATATTTGACAAATCAAATCTACTTAGGTGAGCCATGGGCCATGCAAGGGAGATTTATGAGGGTTTGGGGCTGTCGGCTGCGTGTGTAGCCCATGTTCGTTGCTGCCCGGCAGGACTCCGGCACTCACAGCATCGCTAATTCCCCTCTCCCCTGGGGCAGGGATACAGCCGGCATGTCCAAGTGGCGTGACAGTGGCAAGAAAAATGTCCTGGCTTCTAAGTCCTGGTTTATTAGGGTGGCAGGAGTGACGGGCCCTTTGCCTGCCCCAGCTCTGAGCCTGCTGGCAGAGCTGGCGGCCAGGGCACGGCACCAGCCCCGGCTGGAGGTGGTACCTGATGCCCCAGATGTCCCTGGGAGCTCTGGCTGAGCAGGGGAAGAGCAGCAGGTTCCAGCACGCCAGGGACTGCCCTCCCCTCTGCAGGGCTGGAGCAGTTCCCCGTGGGTTGGGGGCAGTTATAAACCTGCGGGCTGAGGAGCCGCGCTGGGAGCTGGAGGCGGTGCAAGGGGTGCGCAGAGCCGTTCCCCCGCAGGGTCATTTCAGTCCCAGCTCCGCCATCAGCCACAGATTCATGGGCCCCGGGAGGTGACAGGAAACCTGATAGGTTTTAAGACAGCAACATGCCCTGAATCTGCAAGGTGCCTGAGCAGGCGAGGCAGGGAATCCAAAATGTTTGCAGCCTCAGGGGACGCAGCAACTGTGGAGCAGGGAAGTCAGGCAGGGCTGGCAGGGACAAGCTGGCCACGCTGGGGAGAGACGGCCGGCATCCCTGATGTGCTGTTGGAAATCCCTCCCTTGGTTCGGGCATCTCCACAGCAGCTCTGTGGGACTGGCAGGGGAGACTCAGGGAAGCCCAGTCCCCACGTGCCGAACCCATTCCTGTGGCAAAGCCCTGGTGTGCGGGACTCCCCTGGGCTGCAGACGTCTCTTACAGTGATGCCAGAGAGGGGTCTTCAATGCTTTCTGCCCCCGGTGCCCCTCACTCCTGCCTATGGGTGAGGACCAGCCTGTACTTGTTTCTTCTTGCTGACTCCTTTATTCGGCACAGCCGGGTTCGCCGTGCCTGCGTGCAGGCAGGGAGACTGGGGCTGCTCTCAGCCAGCCCTGGACTGGATGGTGCTACTACACAGACATGGCACTGGGCTCTGTGCTGGAGACAAGCCCCACATCTGGCTGCAGCCTCAAGCTGGGGTGTCTCGAGGGACCTACAGCAGCACATGGCCTGCGGCAGGGCAGGCAGCCTTTCCAACTCCTCCAGCAGCCAAGAGGCAAGCAGTGCGCAAAGCTCGGGTCAGCCGAGAGCCCTGGGTGGTTCCGCTGCCTGTCCTGCCTATGGCTCCCCCAACTCCCACTCTGCCAACAGCACAGCCCTCCGCCTGCCCCAGGAGTGCCGGAGAACAGCCAAGGGCCACGGAAGGGATGTGAGATATGGGAGAGACAGCTTGTCTGCAGGGATGACACGCATGCCTACACCCAGCAATTCCTACAGTATAAAACAGAGGCCTCAGAGGGCTCAAATGACTTTAAGTAATGTCTACAAGTTGCCTGGGCCAGTAAGGACCAGCTGTGAGAGGCGATGGATGTAAGGAGAAGGCAGTTTCCAACCCCTGCATGCCCCTGTGCCTGGCCAGGTTCCCGGCTGGGCACCAGGGCCAGCTGCTGCATCCCGGCATGTCCCTGCAGAGCGGGATGCAGCAGGATGGACAGAGAGCTATGCCTCTGGGGCTGCAAGCCTGCAGCAGAGCTTCATCCCTGAGAGCTTCACATGGTTCCTGGTGGCTCCCTCCAGCCCAGCTCCAGCCCCACGGGTGCCCCATCCCCAGCAGAGGCAAACCGCGCCAGCCCCGGCGACACACAGTCCATGAGCGGCCGGCTTGTGGGCACTGTGCTGCGGCTCTAGCTCTCAGCAGAAGTGTATGCTCTCGTAAAATATCTACATTTGGATACAGAGATTTCCAGGGGTCTGAGAATGCTGTGCTGATAATTAAACATCTGCTCTGCATTTGTCTGTCTTCCTGCTGAGACGTCGCTCCAGCCCTCGTTCTCCCCACCCTGTCCTCCGACAAGCACTCAGGACCGGGACGGCATCCCCTGCTCACTGCTCTGCCCCAACCTGGAGGCGCAGCAACCCAGGCCATGGGTGCTGGGAGAGAGAGGGCAGCTCCAGGCACCCCTCGGAGCAAACAGAATCTTCACTGCCAGCACCCACAGCCTTCGCAGGGCTGCGAAGCCGACAGCCAGCCCTGTGGCTCATACAAGCCCAAACAGTTTCGCTGAGCCCCACCGTGCATCACCAGCCAGTGCTTGTCCATGCACGGTCCCCTGGGCTGAGCAAGCAGCTGCCACCGCCATCCTGCAACCAGGAGAGCATCAAAACAACCTCCAAATTGATCTCTGAGACTCTTCTGCAAGCCCCAGTCACGTCCTGCTAGGAGCAAGCGTCCGCTCTAGTTACTGTCTCCTAGGAGAGCACGGAGGGCTTCAGGCTGTCACAGGAAGAGCAGACCCAAACATGACATCTCCATGGAATCCGGGGTACGGCAGACAGGGCCACAGCACTGCTGAACAGATGGCACAGCGGCCTGGATCGATGGGACCCGTTGGGGCCTCGTGGGGGCTCTAAGAGCTCATACAGGGCTGGGCTGGTGGTGGCATGAGCCAGGGACAGGAGTGGGTCCCGTCCCCAGCTGTGGTCCCCCCAGTCCCAGCTGTGCCTGGACCCCTGCCCGAGCACCCAGCAGGGCTGAGCTGAGGTGGCTGCACGCTGCCCACATGGCTGGTGCTGAGGGGCCGCAACCTGCCTGCGTTGCACTCCCTGCCTGACCGCTGGTGGCAAGCTCGGGCACCCTCAGTGCCGTGCCAGCCGGGCACTGCCAGCAGCCGCAACGCCGCCTCTGCCCCGCGGCCCGCAGCCCGGCGGGATGCCAGCATCCATGGGGACAGCACCTTGCCGGAGTGGGGGCACGGGGAGCTGGGGTGTGCATAAGGATGGGGGAGGCTCCCTGTGGTGCACCGCAGAGCCCCAGGTGCAGCACCCCAGCATGCCCCAGCCACCTGCCCCCCTTCACCAGGGCTGCCCTTCGTGCCAGCAGGGCAGCCCCATCCCTTGTGCCGTGCCTGCTCCCTGCCCTCGCCTCCCGGCCCCCATGCTGTTTGTCACACCTGTCACCATGGCAAGGGAGAGATTAGCCGTAGACCCTCCGCTCCCGCCCCAAGCCACTGTTTCATATTCATGAGACTTCAAAGCATCTCGCCTGGCTCTCCTGCACCAAACCTAATCCTCTGCTGCAGCACCGTGCCAGCAGCCCTCACTCGCAGCGCAGGGTTGGCAGCTGGCAGCCCCAGAGCACTCCTGCCCTGGCCAGCAGTGGCCACGCAGTCACGCACCCACTGCTCCTGCTCCCCCATGGCTAGCCTGGCCCATGATCATGAGGCAGTACCATGGGGGTACTGCCATGGGAGCCACAAAAATCAGGGGTTAGCAGCACAGAGACAGTGGTTTGTGTATCCTCACCTGCATCCGTCCGTCCTTGCACCCCTCCAGAGGCGAGGGCTGTGCCTGCAGCACCCTGCCTGGACCACCAGCCCAGCAGCATCCCTGCACGGATTGCAGCGATACCTCCAACAGCCCTTTGTAGGGGCTAATTGGTGCCGGTGCCCCACAGCCCCCCCACATCCCCGCCACAATCAGCAGCCAGCAGGCATCAGGCAGGGGCTATTCAGGGGCAGTCAGGCGTGCAGAGCACGGCCTCGCCAGGCAGCCTGCCTGCTCCCACCAGGGATGGATCCTGCAGCACGGCACCGGCGGCGAAGTGGCGGGGAGCATGCTGGAGGCCGCAGCATTTGGAGGCCGAGGCAGGACCAAAGCGAGTACCTACCCCCAGCCCACCCCTGTGGAGCAGTGAGGCAGAGGACGAGAGGAAGAGACACCCAGGGGTGCCCTCCCATCACCCTGCTGCAGCGTGGGTGCAGGCAGGGCTGCAGACCCCCAGAAGCACTAGTGTTAGCCTGGCCACCTCCACAGCCATCTCATCTGCTCCACAGCAGGATCACACCAGGGTCAAACACAGCCAGCCCTGCATGGAGAGCCGGTGGCATCGTGCCACCCGCAGGTGCTGGCAGCTCTGCACCAGGAAGGTGCTGGCTCGGCACGCGGGTCCTGGCGGTGGGCGGGCAGGCGGGCTGCGGGTCCCCCACGGAGCCGTCTCCTCCAGATGGCGAAGGCCATTAGAGCCGCTCTCGCGCGCACGGAGCCATAAAGTTTATGGGCCTCATCATTTAGCTGTAATGGAAATAGTTAAATCTGTCTCTGTTTAAGCAAACTCTGCCCTCGCGGGAGCGCTTGGCGTGGGCAGGCGGGGGACTGTGGTGGGCAGCGGGCGCCTCCGCTTGCCACCCGCCGCCGGGGCAGCTGGGGCACCCAGCCCTGGCACTCCCACCCAGCACCTGGGACGTCCCCATCGTGCCAGGGTGGGGACAGGCATGTGACACCAGCGTGGGGGCTCTCCCCGCACTGCCAGCCCCGGTGCCTCAGTTTCCCCTCGGTGCAGGGAAGGTGAAAGCCACATTTGGGGTGACCAGGCAGGATTTGGGACTATGCAAATTCCCTGCCAGCAGGAGCCGAGAGGCGATGTGCAGGCAGAGAGTCCAGGGAGCTGTGGCCAGGATGACACCTGCCTGCTTCAGGCAGGACACACACAGCTGCGTAGGGGTGAGACTGGGATTTGGCAAATGCAGAGCTGCCCTGTGCAGGCAGGTGCTTTGGCCTGGCAGCGCCCGGGCAGGACCCAGCCTGGAGCCTGCCAGAGCCCACTGCATGGGACAGAAGAGGACGTGATGCCTTGAAAGCCACTCTTCATCCCTCACCAGGCATCCCCAGGAGCTGGGCGGGGGGATATGATCCCAGCACAGCCCAGGTTGCCCCCAGCTCTTGAAGCAGGACCAGGGCAGGGAGCATGGTGAGAACAGCACACCGCTGTGCCTCACAGCAGCCCTCAGCCCCGGCCTGGGGTCAGGAGGCTGGACCCCCGGCTGGGAAGCTGCCAGTGTGTTTATGGAGGGCCAGTTTCTCCCCATCGTCACATGGGGCAGGTGGGAATGCTGACCCCAAAGCAGCAGGACAGGCTGATGACGCCAGCCCCACATGCAGGGTCTCAGCTCAGCACTCCATGCAACCTCCCCCGAGCCCCACATCTCACCCAGGATGGGGTGAGACCCCGGGGCTGCCCCCACACTGGAGCAGGTCTCCCCACCCATACTTAGCCATGGTGGTGGTGGGAGCTACCCCCTCCCCGGCATGCAAAGCATGATTAATTACAGAGTAAGTGATTAATATTCACAGATAATTAAAGATCCTTATCATGAATAATGGAGCTCACTCTCCAAATTATGGGACAAGGATGGAGGAGGGGGGAAAAAGCCCTGTGGGGAGAGTGGGTTGCAGAGGGGCAAAGCTCTGGGGCAGGGGCACGAGGGAGAGTGGTGGCACCCTCCTTGTGGGGTGCCTGGGTCTGGCAGTGCCCCTGGTCAGGCAGAAGCTGGGGCAGTGGGCGCTGGGGCAGGCAGAGGATCCAGCCAGGCTGGAGTGGGGGCCAGGCAGCCCTGGGGGCTCCGGGCAGCCCTGCCCATGGGTCTCTAACCTGCCACCCCAGTGTGTAGGGGAACCCTTCGTGCTGGCCCAGCCTTGCACATCTCCCCATGGAGCAGGGACTGTCCTAACCTGGTGGCACGCAGCCCCTGAGCCAGCTAATACCCAGCAGCCACCCAGCACGGGGCTGGGATGGGGCTGCCGGGTCCCCGGGGAGCAGGCGGGAGGGGAGGGTACCGGCACTTTGCCTGAGCTCCTGTTATACAAATGAAAGGTTTTTAGTGGGAAAGACTCCGGGAGAGTAATACATCTCCCATATTGATCGCAGGCCAGGGACCAAGGCACGGCTTAAACAGTAATTGATTTCTAGCCGCCGAGATGTGTTGGGGAGCATTGATTTACCAGCACTGCAGACACACTGCTACTAATCTGATTAAAGTATTTAGCAGAAATGTTATTCTTTAAAAAAAAAACAGAGGGAGGTGATGGTGCTGCCTGGGGCCGGGGGGCTGAGGCAGGGCTGTGGAGCGGGGGCAGCCTAGCACCCCGCCGGCGGGGGCCTGGGGACGGCTCTGTGCCCGCACACCGGCGAGGGTGCCGCTGCCTTGGGCCACATCTCCAGCCAGCTGTGCTCACAGCCATTCCCACCAGAGCTGCCAAGGACATGTGTGAGGCTGGCAGGATGTGGGCAAGACAGGGCCAAGGACATGTGCCGGGAGCACAGGCGACACAGGGGTGAGCACCCAGCCAGCCACCCTGCTGGGGCGGCCACCAGGTGCTCTGGGGACAGAGCAGATGGGGGAGGAGGCAGAGGCAGCCTGCAGAGGTGGCCCCGGTGGTAGGCACGCTTGGCTGGTGGAGTGGGCACATGGCCCACACTGGTGCCGCAGCAGCTGGGGAGGTGCAGGAGCTGAGGTCTGGTGGTGCCCATGGCCCCAAGCCCCTGCTCCCCGCAGACTCCCAGGGCAGGGAGGGGATGCTGAGCCAGGGGACCGTGCACAATGCTGGCCCTCCAGCCATGTCGCATCCCCATGCACGCCCCTTCCCCACCTCGTGCCCTGCCACAGGCGGTCAGGCCATTGCAGGGAGCTCTTGCACACCATCCCTTCCTGTCCCCGTCCTGCCCCACTGCTGAGAGTGGGGACGGATGCTGCACTGGTGGGACAGGACTCCCCCACACCATTCCCAGCCCCCATGGAGAGTCACCAGCTGAGCAGGTGGAGGGGTTCCTGCTGCTCCCCATCACACACATCAGCCCAGTTAATTAACAGGCGATATCAAACAAATAAATTATTCCTGCTTCCTATTGATTCTAATTTACTGGCCCCTGGAGAGCCTGGGCTCGTTTATCCCACCTGTCACCCCTGCTTAGCAGCTGCACTAACATCTGCCCTGCTCCCTTCACCTCTCCTGCTCCTCTAGCTTCAGGGCAGAGCTGGGCACAGCTGTGGGGCCCATGCTGCCCCATGCTGCTGCCCATCATTCCCTGGGACGCAGCTGCAGCCCAGTCTGCTCCTTCTCCCAGTGGTGGTGGATGCCCCAGTGCCAGCAGAACAGAGAGGGAGTCTGGCTGCCTATTCTCGTGGCACCCCCTGTCTCCCTGGGGATCAGCTTCATCCAGGGATGCCCTGGCCCCTGCCAGCCCTCTTCCCTCCCCAGCACCACCAGAAAGGGTAGGGGTGCCAGTTCTGGCTGCCCAAGCCCAGCCCCAGCTCCCTGTGGGCAGCCGGGCCCCTAGCCCAGGCCATGCCCAGCAGGACAGCAGCCAGATTTCCCCACTGTCCCGGAGAGAGGCCACCGCTGCCCACACACCAGCCTTTGATGTCTGCCTCATCTGCGGGAGGCTGATCAAAGCCCAAGCCCCTCCCAGCTGCCGCCCCTATGGATGCCGGATCAATAAATCAATCCTGGCTCAGCTGCTGACTGCACAGCCCTTTGCTCCCGAGCAGGCTTGGTTTGGAGATCCCGGGGGGGCACATGGTCCCAGCATCCACCCCTGCCTGCTTCAGGGGCTCAGCTCATGGCTGATGCCACACTGGGCTAGTGACACGTCATCCACGCCAGCCAGGGCTCTCAGGCACGATGGTGGCAGCTGCCAGCCCTTGGCAGCCAGGACTGCTTCCAGCTTGGGTCCAGGCAGAGCCCAGTGATGGGTCCTGGTCCTCCCCTGGCCAGGGTACCACTGCCCAGCGCACCACTGCCCGGTGCTGCCTGCACAGGGCTGGGCTTTGGTTGGTAGGAGCCCCCAGGCTCGCATGCAGTGGTGCAAGTGGCGGCGTGTGTGCCCTCCTCTGGGCACAGGATGTTGGTTGGCTCAGCTGGGAGACGGTCTGGGCAGCAGCCTGCCGGCACAGAGCCGGCGGTGAGCTGGATGCAGCCAGAGCAGCCCCGGCCTCACCTCAACTCCGGTGAGCGACCAGCTATGCCATACCGGGGCAGCTGGAGGCTGGGCAGGGCCGCGGCATGGGGTTGTGAGCACAGCCTGCCTGCCTTCCTGCAGCTCCAGGCGCTGGTGCTTTCCAGAACTGGCTGAGCTGGATTTCCTTGGGTTGGATGGATAAAGTTGATCCCGGCCAGGTGCCAGTGGCAGGCTGCTTGCCACGTGCCCGTGGTCCGAGCTTGTCTGGAGTGTTTGGTGCTCGGATGGGTGTCAGCCAGCATCTGGCCAAGTCCCTGGTGCTGTCTGTCCCTCCCCAAGCCCTTGGACATCCCCCATGCTGCTCTTCCCTTGCGTAAAGCTGAGCAGCTACAGCTCCGCTGCTGTGCTGAGGGGTGGGTGAGGAGGAGCGGCAGATGCTGCTGCGGAGCCCTGCTGCCAAGGTGGCTAGGGCTGGGGGGGCTGGCAGGTGACTCACCCCCCCCACACCCCCCCCGGATGATTCATCCCAGACAGCTGGCAGGAGCAGAGGGAGAGCCAGGGCGGCTTCAGCCACGCCGGGATGTCTCAACTGGGGACAGCCCATCACCCTGGCCACCAGCCCTTGGCTGGACTCATGCACCCACTCATGTGAAGGCGCTCCTCGTGGACGCAGCCCGGCTATACCCGTGCCCGGGAGCCACCAGCCTCCCCGCCGTTGCCCCACCGCCCGCCCTGTGGAGGCCACGTGTGCCTGGCGAGGCAGGAGGCTGCAGCTCCCGGCCGGCTTGGCGCAGTCCCACGGCGGCGCACGGCCGGGCGCGTGTAGGAGGAGCAGCGGCTGGCAGCGCCGCAGCAGGGAGATAAGCTCCCCTCTCATCCTCATCGTGTGTGACGGGAGGGAGATTTATGGCTCCGAGCTGCGATTTGTGCTCGGCTCCAGCACACGGTATTGATCACTCCTGGTTGCTCCTGCTGCTCCCTCACCTCCCAGCCCCTCCTGCCTGGTGAGGCAGGCAAGCCAGCCCTGCCTGTTAACTCTTCCAGACCTGGGGACCCCCGGGGCAAGGCACCCCTCTGTGCTGCAGCAGCCAGGCCACCAAGGAGCACCCCAGGTCCAGGCGGGTTGGGATGCCAGGGCCCATCTCTTGGGAGAATAGCAGGGTTTTCCCTGGCCAGGGCTCAGAACAGAGCGGGCAGGGGTGGTTTGGCTGGGCTGGCAGTGGAGGGCGCCCCTTGGCAAGGAGGGGGGTCAAGGGGGCAGAGGGGGCTGGAGGAGCCAAGGGGACAGGGATGGCAGGCAGTGATAAGGGAAAAGCATGGAAGGGATGGGGCATGGCGCCAGGGATTTGTGCTGAGCTTACGGGGATGGCAGGTGGTGACAAAGGGACAGTGCCCAGGGGACAGGGTGTGTTGGCCACAGGCAGTGCCAAGGGCACAGGGGCAGAAGCATGCACCAAGCAGTCCCAGGGCCAGCCAAGGGGCTGATGCCAAGAGGATGGGGGGCAGCCAAGGGGGGACGGGAATGGGATTGCGGGTGGCTCTGTAGCAGAAGCAGGAAACGATGTGTGAAATGAAGAGTTCCTGCCCAGTGCCCAGAGGGAGTGTGCAGCATACTGAGCAGGGGCTGGGGAGGGGGCTGCAGGGGGGTGCACAGCCGAGGGGGTCCCCAGCACCGCATGGGGACCCTGACTGGGCGGGCTGCTCCGCAGCATGGGTCTGGAGGGGAGGCGGGAGGGGGGCTCCTGGCATGGGAGCAGTGCATGGCTGCCATGGGGCTGGAGGTTGTGGGGAGCACAGCCCTGCTAGTTCAAGCCCTCACTGTGCCCCCTCTGAGACGCCCCAGCCCCGTGTACCCACACCCCTCCCCACTTGCTGGTTTCCTGCTGCTCCACGGAGATAATTAAATCTGCTATTTCGGCAGGTTCCGCATCCCCTGCCAGGCGGATCCGCAATCAGAGTCGAGAGGGCCCGGGGCTCCCCCACCTGCGTGCCCCTCCTGCCCTCCCCACTGCCTCGCCACCCCCACGCTGGGGCACCTTGCCTGGCCCTGCCGCCTCTGCCCGCCGCGGCTCCCTGCCCGCCGCACGACCTGCCTGCCTGCACCCTTGGGGACAGTCCTGGATGCTTGCAGGAGGGGCAACACACTCCTCTCCTGTATTGGGCACATCTCCCCCGGCAGCTCCAGGGTTGCAGCCCCATGCCAGCTCCTCTGGAGGGGTCAGCCCCGTCCCCAAAGCCAGCCCAGCTGCAGAGGCACCCATCTGGGGGGTGGTATAGACCCCGAGCGCAGGCAGGAGCAGCTCCTTACCGGCTGCCCCACATCCCCAACTCCACATTCATCCCCGGTTCCGACGTTATCGTCTTTCCGCGGCACCAGGGGAAGCTTTAAATAATTCACGGAGGTGAGCTCGAGCACAGATGCTCCCGCAGGCAGCTGGGTGCGAGCAGGCAGGCAGTGGCTGGGCGGCAGAGATAGCGGTGCCGTCCCCGCCGGCTGCCCAGGGCCTGCTGGCACCTGCCAGCTGGGAAGGAAGGGCCTGGGCTCGCTCTTCACGGAGAAAAGCACTGAGACCATCATCCTGAGACAACTCAGCAGAGGTGGGAGGTGAACAGGGTGGCCGGGGAGCCCCACACCGTACTGACCCCCATGCCCAGCCCTGCACCGCGCCCCCAGCCTGGCCAGCTCTGCCCCCACCCTCCCCTCTGCACCCAATCTCCTGTGCAGGATCCCAGACTGATTCCTGAAAAATCCTGTTGTTAAGCTGGCAGCTCTGGCTGTAAATTCAGATCAATAATTTAAGGGGGTAAAACTATTAATGGAACATTAAAATATCCGCTCTTGTCTGAGGCACGAAGGTGGGAGTGAAGGTGAGGGTGCCTGGATGTCCTGCACAGCCACCTCCTGGTCCTGCCAAAAGAGACAGTGCTACTGGTGCCAGCGCGGTGGGGAGAGTGGCAAGCGTTGTTGTAACTAATCGCCAGCTGTGCCAGGAGAGGGGAGGGTGGCACCCATCAGGGAGCGGGGTTATTGATGGACTCCAAGGCTGCTATTACCCGCCAGCCCTGCTATTACACACACCATCACTCAGCGCGTGGCTGCGGCCGCCACGCCAGCCCCTGGGCAGTGCCTCAGACCGCGCCGGCCAGTAAAACCACTGGAAACAGGTATAATTACACAGACGGTGCTCACCAGGGGTGTTCGGCTCCAGCCCCGTTACCCGTGCCGCTAGCTATACATTGCACTGATGCTGTTCAATGCTGCCTGAGTTGTCCTCCCAGTCCCGTGTCCCCAGCCCCACAGCGAGCCAGCACCGAGCAAACCCCGTGGCACATCCCTGCTCCACCCCAGCGCCATCTCCATCCTCCGAAGCCAGCCTGGCCCTGCGCAGCCTGGCTGAGCCGCAGGCAGGAGGCAGCCCCTGCCAGCCTGGAGGGGGGAGCTGGCCCTCCCTGCCCGCAGGTGATGCTCTTGGGAGCCACTGCGCTGCCGAGAGCCGAACGCAGCCAGGCTCATTTCGGGAGGATTAGTCCATGATCCCCCACTGCCCAGACCCAACGAGGGTGGCTCCGGGAAGCAGGGAAGGTGAATTTCAGGCAGATTAACCCTGGTCCCCAGAGGGATAGGAAACGGAGGTACATCTGCTCATCTGAATGGAAGGAACAGCCGCCCTGTCGGGGAGCAGATAAAAATAGGCTGACATTTACCTGCCAGCCCCGAGCAGGGTGGGTGGAGGGCACCGTCACCAGGCTGTGTCCACCCGCTCAAGTGCCAGGCACTCACCATCTGCCGTCCTGCTCAGGCTGTGGGGACACTGGGCGGCATGCAGCAGTGTGGCTGTGTGCCTGCAGGGCAGTGTCCTGGGGCTGCACCGACGATGGGGAAGTCCTGCTGAGGCAGGGGCGCGTGCAGGGCACACGCAGGCACACGCAGGGTGATGGGACAGCCAGGCGTGTGCGCCGGGGCTGTGGCGTGCTCAGGACAGGCTGTGTGTGGAGGTGGGCAGCAAGGTGGCTGGCAGCAAGGTGGGCAGCTGTGGCATGGGCAGGGGGGTGAGCTTGGGGCAGGGCTGGTGCCCGAGCCTGGAGCTTGCTGGGGTACTTGTTCCTCCCGGGGGGATGGTTGTGAAGAGAACAGGCAGGGCTGGGATCCCCAGTAGAGGTGCCCTGGGGGGTGCCTGAGGAAGGTGAAGGAAACCCGCCTGGGCACCCTCCCCTGCAACCAGCAGAAAGAGGCCTCTTCACCTGTCCGAAGGCCTGCAGCCTGGGCTGCCGGGAAGGGCTGGCGGCACTGTCTGCCCTGCTCAGGAGCCAGGGGATGCCGCAGTGGCTGCTCCCACCTCTCCATCAGCCCGCAGCAGCCCCTATCTTCCCATGCACATGGACCAGGGCTGAGCATCCTTCCATGATGGCATTAAAATTTCCCATCAGTGCTGGCAGCTCCTCCTTGGGATGACACTTGCCTCCTCACAGCCATGACACTTGCCTCTTCACAGCCATTTCCGAGCAGCGCGGGCCAGCTGCCCCACAGCCACAGAGGTCAGGATGCCTCCTCCAGCAGCGCTGGCTTGGCATCCCACCACTGAGCAGACGTTGACCTTGCTGCGTGCCCAGCGGCTCAGGGTGCCTGCCCAAGCCGAGGCACAGCAGCCTGGCCCACAGCTGGTCACCCAGGTCCCCAGGGCTGCAATAGCCCTGCGAGCCACTGGCACTCCTGTCCCTGGGACACAGCGGCACCCAGCCCTCACCTGGCCTGGGGCACCCAGCCCAGCCCCAGCAAGCCCAAGCCCAAGTCCTCACGTCCAAGAATCCAGCACATGGCTGCGCGTGGGAAGGGTTAACAGCTGTGAAAGCAGAGCCTCCCCTTCCTCCCCCTTCTGCTGTGTTTTACAGGCCGGAGCTATTACCAGGAAATGTTCCCATCAGCACCATTGATCCCCTTGTTTACAGCCCCAGTAATCCTCAGCTGTTGACTCAGGAGCAAAGAGGAGAAGAGGGAGAAGGTGGCTCCCTCTTGGCCATCGCCTCTGCCCTGCCTGCATCCCCACGCAATGCCCGCCTGGCTCTGGCGCACCAGGGTGACATGCACCCAAGCCCTGCAGCGCCTGGCTGGGCACCAGGGTCTCCGTGGCCAGTGGGGAGGCGGTGCGGCCCCCGGGATGACAATGGAGGGTGCCACCATGGCATGAGCCTGGCTGTGGCAGTGGCCACCACCCTGCATGAGCTGGCCTGCTCAGGCAGCTGTGCATACCCCCTTGCCGTCGGTGCTCTCCCGGTGTGGGGCTACGCCTCCCACCAGCTGCCTGACACCTGGTCACAGGGCCCCGCGCGCAGCCCCGCTTTGTTCTCAGTAGTGCGATGAGCGGAGCCATCACGCTAAATTAGGGACCCTCCCAACTCACAGCTCTGCATCTGCCAAGCTGGCAGCGGCTGCCAGCCAGGAGAGCCCAGCACGGCAGCGGTGGGCACCCACTCGGTGCTCCAGGGAAGCTGCAGGCAGGGATAGGCAGCCCTCCAGGCTGCCCACCAGCCAGTGGCACGGCAGGGCTGGGGTGCTGGCTCCCCATGTGGGGCGCTGGCCTTGCACAGCCCTGCCTGCCCCTGCCCCTGTGCGTTGGCTCTCCTCACTCCAGCAGGGCACGGGTGGCTCCCTGGACCCCTACGCCGGGACTGCAGCTCCCCACAAGCCCCCCACCACTCTCACTCACCCTGGGCCGAGCTGGGATCACGCAAACCTGTGCTGAGCATCTGAGGCAAGGGCACTTGTGTGGCGTCCATCACTGGGACTTTCGTGAGCTTTTGTAATTCTTCCAGCTCCGATAACACTAGAGAGCTCAGCCAACTCCCTGTGCTGGTACCCGCAGGCATCTCCCCATGCTGGCTGGGAGGGCAGGATTGTACCTCCCTCTGTTCACTTACACTAACTACTGCTTGGATGCAGCCCATCCCCTGGCCCCTGCTCTGCTAAGGCAGGATGTGCCCTTCCAAAGCCCTCCAGGCAGGGATTTGCCTTAGTCCCTCTCCAAGCCCTCGAGAGCCCTGCTCTCACCCAGAGGCTGCGGGAGGGGTAAGGAGCCAGACTTCCCAGCCGGGCTGGAGCAAGGCTACGGGTCGTAGCCTGCCTCTGCTGGGGCTGAGCCAGCCTGGGCGAGTCCCAGGGCTGGGCTCCCCAGCCCATCCTTTCCCTGTGCCTCTCAGCCCAGCTTCACAGCACAAACCCTGCCGGAACATCGCCAGCCCAGCCCAGCGCACCCCTGCTCTGCACAGGGCTCTGCCCTGGCCCCAACAAACCCCACATCAAACCAGGCAGCCTTACAGCCTGCAAAAACTGGCCCCTGGCAGCTTTCCCCTTCCCTGATCCCTGATCACCGAGGGCTGGGATCCCCGTGTCAGCACCCCAGCAGTGCCCCGCACTGCCCAGCCCTCCCTGCCCCCCAGGACATCCTGCCACTGGGCACTCACTGTCTGGAAGTCGCTGCTGTTGCACTCCTCATCGACGAACATGCAGCGGACAAGCATCTCACCCAGGTCCAGCTGGTGGCCCACGCGCCCATAAAACTCCTCCAGGTCGAAGGGGCGGCTCTTCTCCTCCTCGCTTATGGCCAGCGTCCCCAGCAGAGACTCCAGCCTGCTCCTCTCCACGCTCTCCGGCACCAGGGGCCGGCCAGCCCCGTCCAGGAGACCCAGCATCTCCCCTGCCCAGTAGAGGTCATTGCCGGAGAGCCGCGAGAAGCGGGCAGGGTTGAGGTTGCAGAGCGTGACAGCAGGGAAGGTCTTGTTGCGCGCCGTCTCCTCCTCCAGCTGGGTGCTGTGGGGGTACTGGAAGTACAAGCCCACGCACTTGGCATAGGCATGGACGAGGAGGGCCAGCGAGCCCAGGAAGGCCAGCAGCCACAGCAGGTTGCGGGCGGTGTAGCGCCGGTGCCGGAAGATGTGCTGGATGCCGTGGAGGGTGGAGCGGCCGACAAACTCCTCTAGGCTGCACGGGTGCCGCTGTGGGGCTAGGGCATCGCATGCTGGGTGCCCAGCGGGGCAGCCCCCCACGGGAAGGCCTGCCGAGGGCCGGGGGGGACCCCAGGGGCGTGGGGAGGTTCTCCGGGCTTCCTCCAGCCACATGCTGCTGCCCAGCTCTGCCTCTCCCCGCTGAGCCCAAGGCACTGGAGGAGGTTTGAGGAGTGGATGACCAGCACGGCGACGGGCGGGCGGGCAGGCTGGGCTGTGCGGCAGGCAGCGTGTGCCAGTGCCGGGGCGAGACTGGCGCAGCGTGGTGCTGCCCGCACCCTGCCCTGAGCGGGAAGCTCGCTGAGTGCCGAGACCACAGACGTACTTAGCGATCGCCGCATCCTGCAGGAACCGGAGCCAGAGGCTGAAATGTTCTGGAAAGCTTGGGGCTCTCTCACTGCCTGTCCCCCGGGGGTGGAGGCAATTAGCTGGAGTCCTGCTCACTTCCACCACTTCTATGCACTTAGCTTACGCTCCCGGGGAGGGAGAGGCGAGCAAACTCCTCACATCCCCCTGCCAGGACATGTAGGAGCCGCCCGGGCAGCGCTGCACGGCCTCAGGCTCAGGAGAGGTGTGTAGACAGGCGTGTCTCGGGGGGCCAACGGCTCTTTGGCCATGGGGATGTGGGGGGACCCCAAGCTCCGCAACAGCCTCGCAGGAGCACAGCTCTGAGACATCGGGCTGGCCAAGGAGCTGAGCTGCCGAATGTCACTTTTGTCACAGCTCCTGCACCCTTGGGCTCAAGCTCCTCCTCTGGGCTCCCCAAAAGCTGCGAGAGGTGGGGCTCCTGCAAGCACAGGGTGAGGGTGGGGGGTGGCAGGGCACTCGAGGGGCAGCGACACAGGCTCCAGGGGAGCGCTGGGTGCTGGTACCCACCTGCATGCCACCCTGGGGATGCTGCCAGGCTTTCCAGCATGGTGCTACCTCGAGGCCGGGAGCTCTGGCGCGGTGCTGGGGCTGGCACAGCTCAGCATCCCTCGCCCTCGAGGTGCGCAGGAAGAGGCAAAGTCTTTTATGAGGCCAGCGATATAGCTGAGGAAAACAGTTGCTTGTGAGCACTGAGAAGAACCTGTGTGCCCAAAAGCTTGTCTGCCTTTCTGAACCACCTCAGTTGGTCTAGAAAAAGATGCTGCCCTTCCTTACTGGGCTCGCCTGGGCAGATCCTGCAGCGCTGTTTCACTGGCAGTGAGAGCAGAGCAGAGACGCAGAGCAGAGCCATGTCTGTGGGGCTGGGGAGGACAGGTCGGGATCAGGGGGTGGTGCTGCGTTCCCCCTCCCTGCTCACCACACTGGGCATAGGAACTTCCCAGGAGGGAAGGTGGGGAAATCAGAGGCGAAGATGCCCGGGCAAAGGGAGGAGGTGGTGCCCAGGCCCAGTGGGGCTGGAGGGGGGCGAGAGGGCTGGGTTCTCTCCTGCAGGTGCTGGGACCTGGCAGGGCACCCAGCGGGGCCCCGGCGTGGAGCAAAAGGCACTGCAAAGCCCCGCGGTGCCTGCAGCCACGGGCTGGCGATGCCAACCCTGCCCAGCTGCACTCCCCTGGCCTGTGCTCCCCAGCACAGCTCTAAATCCATTAGCTTTGCATAATTAGATTTTTCTCAATTACCAGATTATGATAATTAACAGCTCATTTGTAGGAGGCAGTGCCTAATCCCGGCATCGCGCTTGGCTCGGCGCCAGCCTGGCTCACAAGGCTGCCGGCGCTGGGACGGCAGGCAGCAGAGCAAACACCGGCACAGGGGACCCCTGCCAGGGGGCCTCAGGGATGCTCCCAGGACCCCCCAAAAGCTCTCCACCACCGGTGACGTGGACATCCCCTGCACTGCCTGGCCAAGACAGACAGCCCAGAGGGGTCAGTCACCAAAAACGAGGGGATGAGAGCCCATGCAGGGACAGCATCTGCTGGTAAGGGAAGTCAGCAGGGTTTTAGAAGTGGCTCAGGCACCCACATGGCTCTGGCTGTGCAGAAAACATCCTGCAACGTCTCCTCCTGCAAGCAGCCACCAAGGGAAACCACAGGAGAGTTTAGCGTCGTGGGCTGGGTTGGCGCGGCTGCAGTCATTAAGGGGCTTGTTAATGAACTTTCCTAGTCAATAACATTGCTGAGGAAGGACAGGAGAGCAGGGCAGCGGCAGGCAGCCACCAGTAAGGTACCAATCTTCATCATGGGAAGGCAGGGCAGTCCAGGCAATTACTGCCCATCAACAGAGCTTCATCCCTAGTAAAATAATAGAACAAATATTAAGAGAAAAATGCTTCTGAGGACCTTGAGGGCAGGGGAACAGGGAGCAATAAAGCTGTCCTCGGAGCTCACACAGAATAAATCTGCCCAGTCCGACTTGATTGCCTTTTTTGGGTAAAATTGCTAAATGAATCGATGGAGAGGAGACAAGAGGTGTGATATATCAGGCTTTTATTAAAGCATTTAATATAGCATTTCAGGGAATTAATTCCAGTTGGTGGGGACAGCCACCCCCAGGGTAGGGACACCCTGGGCTGGGTGCAGCCGAGGAGACGAGGGTGATGGGGAGGCCCCAAGGTGCCAGGGCAGTATGGTGGCATCCTGTGACATCGGTGTACGCAGTGCCGGCAGGGGCAAGCCCCTCTTCTCCCACCCCAGGTGAACGTGCCACAGGTCCCACTCCATGACCTGGCTCCCAGGGCGGCTGTGCCTGGGAGCACCAGGGTTGCACCTGGACAAACTGGGTGCAGCCCCATGCCCAGTCCCCATGGGGCAGTGACTGCAGCCCGCCCCGTGCCTCCACTGCACCCATTCGGGGCCGCCACCTCCACGTGCCCAGGGCCGTCCTGCAGCTTCAGGGCTCTTCTGCTCCTGCCATGGGCTCTGCCTGCAGAGCTCCGGCTGGGAAGCAGCATCGAACGTGGGCAGCGGTCATGCCCAGCTAGGCACGACTGACTGGGATTTCTCAAGCCGTTCCTGTGCGTCTCCTTTGCACGGCATTTCTGATCTTCTGCCATGAGTGTCTCCAGGCAGGGGATCTGGTCCTGCCTCTCTGCCCAGCATGGGCGGCAATTTCGACTCATACAGGCAATAAATCAGCCTGCTTGCCCGGAGGTGGCTGTGCGGCCCCTGCTGCTTCCGCACGAATTTCCCAGCCTCAGATTACTCCAGGCTGCCTGAGAGCCAGCTGGTTTTGTACTGCTCATCTGAACTCCCCCAGCTCCGTTTCTGTTGCCAGATTTTGCCAAAGGCCCTTGAGTGTCCCTGTGCCCAGGAGCAGCAGCTCCCAGCGCTTGGTCCCCGCGGGCAGCCCTGCCAGGGGCAGAGCTGTGCCAGCTCCAGCTCTTCAGTGCTGCGGGGAGCCGGACGAGCCTCGGCAAGGCAGCTTCACTCAAGCAGAACGGCATTTGCTCCTCGGCCGGATCAGCGCAGGGTCAGAGGTCCCAGGCCAAATTTTGACATGTTTTTCTCAGCGGGGGAGCAGCCCAGAGCGTGGGTTTTGCTGGAAACCACATGGAGCATTTCTCCTTGAAAACAGTTTCTCCCGACGGGGTTCCTTTGACACTCACACTGGGAGCACCACACGCAGCAGTTACACTCCCGGCTAGAGCCTCCTTTCCCTCACCAAGGAGTCCCTCTTGCTGTCCCCTTCATCCCCGACAGCCTCTTCCCCTGTCCCAGCACTGCCAAGGAGTCGGGGGCTGGAGGTGCCGGAGGCAATGGCAGACTCCCTCATGAAAACAGCCCTGCCACAGGGCAGCGAGCGAGGGAGTCCTTCTGCCAGCAGCGCCCACAAAGTGCTGGGGTCCCCGGGAGCCGAGAGGTGCCAGGGGAAGCTGGTGGAGAAGGGGCTTGCGAAGGCACAGCTCACCCCGGTGCCTGGCCAGCTATGCTGCTCCGTAAGAAAGGCACTAAGTATCTGTGAGACCATTCAGACATCCAAGTGGGTGTGACAAGCAAAGCACCAGTAATTCAGGGGCCAAGCAGAGAGAAAAGACCTGTGTTTTTGTGGTATCAGCAGATTCCCCCACGCCCCCCACTTTTGGGGTGACAGAGGAAGGTATTAAATGAGGCGCATCCACAGTGGTCCCAGCAGCAGCCTCTACCCTTCCTGCTATCTCTTCTCCCCCCACAGCCTGGCTCCTTCCAGCCTCAGCCTCTTTTCCAGCTCCTCGCGCTGGTGCTAATCCCCTAATCTGTGCAAAACAATTTTCTGCGTGGCACAGCAGCTGGTTTGAGATCTGCATCCCTCCTCCCCAGAAAGCCAGCTCCCTTATGAGCAGCAGGTATCAGGTGAGCCAGGCACCATCTACCTCCCATAAACCCATGTTTTATTTTGCCCTATTTCCATTTATCTCTGAGCCCATAATTATCCCTGATCTCGCAACGTGTTGTGCTGCCTTGTGCACTGAGGAGCGGAGGGGATGCGTGCATTGCTGGGCAGCCCTGGACCACAGCCTACTGCCGGCAGAGTTCAAGGAGCCAGCGGGGCGATGCTCGGGGACGAATCCTGCCCGCCACGCTGGCTGCCAAGCCATCCCTCCTCTCTCCACACCCGCGCCGCGTTCCCTTTAATCTTGCACAGCAGCAGGGATGGATTTTCTCCCTGTGAGCCAGATGTGTTGCACGGAGCATAAACACCCGCGACAGTTGTTGTGCTCCTTGGTGCGAAGGCATCAGATGTCTGCATTAAAACAAAGCTCTCCACTTAATTACTCAGGCTGATAATTCAGCGCGTGGAGGCGGCTCTGGCTGAGAGCAGAGGGCTGGATCACAGCTGGGACTGGAGAGCCTTGGAGTGCACATTAATCCCGGCTCTTGCAGCCCTGATTAACGGTGCTGGAAACCTGCCCATCCTGCTCGTTCCCAGGGGAAGGGTCCGTCCCGGCACCCACTCGCTGCCCTGCTGGGGGGGCCAGGCTGGTGCCCGAGGGACTCTGCTGACCCCTCGCTGGGCCAAGGTGCTCCCGTCCCAGAATCTTTGGGTTGGTATGGCCCAGAATGTCGGGACCATCGCTTAGAGGGTGCTGCGCTGCCCTGGGCACAGCCATCCGCTGCGTCTGGAGCCCGAGGGAGCTGCACACAGGATGGGGAGGGCAGAGCCCCAGGGTCACCCCATGCAGGGACCTGCTGCCAGAGCATGGCTGATGGGAGCTGCAGCCAGTCCCGTGGCTTGGGCTCAGAGCAGGACCAGGCAGACCACCAAAGGCTTTCTCCTTGGGGTCCAAGCTGCCTGCTCCTCCTAACCTGTGTTTCTCCTTCCGCGGACCAGCAAACACCTCCTGCAAATTCACGTCGCTCCCTTCAGTCAGCACCGGGGCCCAGGGCCCTTCCTGGGGGAGCCCCTCACTCAGCTGTCGGGACAGGCATGTGCCCTCGGCCCGTAAACACCCGCCCTGCTCTGCCAGTCTCTCCAGGATGGGATGCTCACACTTGCAGCTGCTCCCTTGGACCCATCTCCCCTGCCCGCTCCCTTCAGCCTGCTCCCCCAAGCCCAGCCCCTACCCCCTTCCCAGGCTCCTCGCCTCTCCATCCTTCCCTGACCCCAGTGCCTGGGCATCCTTGGATCTGGGGCATCCTTCTCCTGGCAGAGCCCCCATCCCTGGGCACCCTGCAGGCTGGCGCTGCTGCAGATCTGCCTGTGGGGTCCTGTCTGTCCAGGGAGACGGATTTCCTCCAGCTCTGCTCCTGCCCTCTTATCTCTCCTCCCCAAGCTGCATGCCTTGCTCCGCGGCCTGGGCGAGCGGGAGCGATAGACCCCATCCTGCCCGGGCTGAGCGCCAAGGCTGGTGCTGGGCATGCAGGGCAGCCGGACCTGATGCAGGCAGGCAGGGAGCTGCAGGCAGCACCATCCCAGCGAGGCCCCAAGGGTTAAGTTGTCATGTATTCAGGGCCATGCGCTGGCCAGGAATTACACTTTTATCGGCACGCGGTGCTGCCGCCGCTTGAATTGGGACTGGGAACTCTATTTCCGAGCTCACCCAAATTATTCTCCAAGAGATAAAGCGCGGTGCAGAGCAGCGCCGGTGCTTCATTAACATTCCCCAGCCCATTCAGCTTTAAACGAAGATTGCCTGCCTCGGAAAATGATAAAATTGAACATGTGAAGCAGGGCATTATGTTCCATCAGCCGATATTATTTCCCACGCAGGGGCCGAGCGGAGACACAAACAGCTATTTATGCAGTGCCTGGCCAAGCCGGGGTGTCTCAGGAGGGGGGAGCAGGCAAGGGGGGACACAGGGTGGATGGCAAGTGCCCCCCAACCATCCCTGGGTGTGAGAGGGGCTGCCCACATGCTGCCGGGGCAACTCTGCCCTCCTGGGAGCTCCCAGGCTTGTGCCCAGGGTGCGAGGTGGGTTCGGGTGCCACAGACCTGCTTGGTGCATTGGGTGAGGGAAGCCACTCAGGGGTGCGTGGGGTCCCCCAGGCAGTGCTGGCCCTGCCCTGCGAGGCTGGGGCATCTCCATCTGCCACACTGCTCTGGGGGATGCGTGTC
Source organism: Gavia stellata (assembly GCF_030936135.1). NCBI lineage: Eukaryota > Metazoa > Chordata > Aves > Gaviiformes > Gaviidae > Gavia > Gavia stellata. The sequence continues at coordinate 18,809,005 of NC_082601.1, read as the reverse complement.
TCCTGCTAGGGCTGAGCGAGCGGGGTGCTGGCTCCACGTGCAGGATGGGGTCCCACCTCCCAGGGCTGGGTGCCGGGCTGGCAGGCACTGGGGAGCAACCGCAGCCGGGGAGCACATTGCTCCCCAGAGGTGAGCAGGCAGCGGAGGGCTGAGCAGGCAGACCCCCAGGGCTGCGATTGGATTTTGCTTGGCCATGCCGAGCCTATTGATCCGGTAGTAATTAAAGTCGCTCCAAAACCTGACTCATATTCAACCTTGAGAGGAAGGAGCTTCTCTCAGACACACCTTCTGCTCCCTGCACGCTGGCACAGCAGGGAGCTCAGCCCCACCGGGGTGCTGCCAGCCTGTCCCAGCCCCCCGCCGGGCTCTGTCCCCAGGGTGCACCCTGCTCCCCTGGGGCCCAGGGCAGCAGCATCCCATCAGGCAGCATCCCAGCTGGTATCCCAGCACTGCACAGCCCGGCAGTGACCCTGGTGAGGTTCAGCGCTTGGGGTGGGGTCCGTGCCACCCCGATCCTATAGCACAGGATGAGCCCAAGCTATTTTCTCACCAAGCACCTCAGACATGTCCCTGGGATGTGGGGGTGCTCCCCCATGCCCCTTGCTTGTAACTTCCCAGGCCCTGTGCGGGACCGGTGCCGGGAGAGGAGCCCTGTTGCCACCCCCGAGAGGTACCAGGGTGCTGGGGGGGGCCTGCTGCCGCGTGCCTACGGGGTGCAAAACCCCTTCTGCAGGTCAGAGGCAGCCGGGGAGGTGTGAAGGCAGCGAGGTGCCTGCGAGCGTGTGCGTGTGTGCACGGGCTTGCACGCCCAGCCCTGCCGCCAGCCCCGCTGCTATTCCCGGTATTCGCAGCAGGTCGGGACAGGCAGAGGAGGGGGAGCTGCCGTTCACCGAGGCCCCCCGCAAACCCGCCCGGAGCCCCCGCGCTGACGCAGGGCCACCAGGACCTGGGGGCTGCGCCAGGGAGGGGGTCCCGGGGCTGGAGGCTGCGCCGGGGAGCCCCTGGGCAGGGGACCCCGGGGGGCACAGCACCCCTGCAGCGCCGGGCAGCGGCTGGGCTTTGAGGCGGGGAGGTGGCTCCATCTGCAGGACACGGCCTCGGCCGGGAGCCCCGGTGCTGGGGGTCCCCGCCGCCACAGGCAGCCGGCGGCTCCCCGCCGTCCCGGCCGGCCGCCAGCCGCTTTGCATGCGGGGCACAGCGGTGGGGGACAGCGGACAAGGACACCGGCTCCTCCGGCTCCTCCGGCTCCCCCGGCTCCCACGCACGCCGCTCCCGGGAAGCGGGGCTGAGGGAAGCGGTGCCGGGAGCCAGCCCCCTCCCGCACCCTTGCACCCCCCAGAGCACCCCGCACCCACTGCGCCTGCACCCCTCAAGTGCTCTCAGCTGGTAGCCCCGGTGCCTGGGCACCCCACCTCCAAAGGCGACCGCCACACAGCACCCTCATCCTGCCCCGGGCTCTTGCCCTGCACCCCTGCAGCCAGCACTGCCGCCCCGCACCCCGGGGCACCCCACGCCCAAGGCGTCCCGGAGGGCTCCCCCTCGTCGGGAGCCGTCGGGGCGACGGGCCGGGCCCCGGCGGCAGCAGGAGGCGGAGGCGGAGCCGGGCCGGGCTCCACCCCGGCCCCCGGCCCACATAGGCCTGCCGGGAGGACCCTTCGCCCCCGGAGCCTGCGCCGTCTTAGGGGCGCACGGCGGACCCCGGCGGCTGGGGGAGAGCGTGGGGCAGGAGCTGCGGGCGGGGGGTCGTGCTGCCTCCCTCCAGGGGGGCTGCGGGGGGTCCCGCCCCGTCCCAGGGCGGCAGGATGCTGCGGCAGCGCTGCGGGCGGCTCCTGGCCCGGCTGGAGCGGGCGCTGCAGCTGCTGGAGCTCGGCGGCAGCGCGGAGGAAGGTGGGTGCGCGCAGCCCCTCGGCCTGGGGCACCGCGGGACCCCCGGCTCTGCTGCCAGCGGGGGCTGGGGGAGCTGGGGACCAGCCCCCCCATCCCGGCTGGCCACCCGCTTGTGTTACCCCCAGACTACATCCAGATTGCTCAGTGCTTCGAGGCGACGCGCCAGAGATGCTGCCGCCTGGAGCAGGACGGGCGGCGGGCCCGCGAGCAGCTGGCCCGCGTGGAGGCCGAGCGGGCGGCGCTGGAGGTGAAGCTCAAGCATGCCCGCAACCAGGTGGAGGTGGAGATGAAGAAGCGGCACCGGGCAGAGGCTGAGCTGGAGAAGCAGGTCTGGGGGGGTGGGGCTGGCCGCAGGGGTACCCGGTGGCTGGTACCCAGCCTGCTCATTGCCACCCTGTTTTGCTTGCAGGAGCGCAAACTTCAACTAGTCTTCGAGTCCCTGATGCGGGAGCCATGGGGCAGTGGGGTGCTGAGTGGGGACCAGTGCTCCGTCCTCAGCGCCCTGGCCGGCCGGCGCCTTGGGGCAGCCCTGGCACCAGGCAGGAGGTGAGCAGGGCTGGTGGTCCTCACCCCAGGCCCTCGGGCAGCCCTGGGCTCAGCTGTGCCCCTCTCCCCCTCACCTCTGCTGGGTTCAAGGGGCTGGCTGGGCATGGGGGTGCTTGGGCTCTGCAGAGGCGTCAGCCCTGGGCTCCCAGGAGTGGCCCTACAAGTAGGTGCTGGTGGGGGGGGAATGCCCAAGCCAGGCTGACCCCCAGCTTGCTCCGCAGGTCATCTGCGGTGGACAAGTCGTGCCAGTCCCTTCTGTCCCACTCAGACATCAGCTATGACCGCACCGAGGATGATGTGGTAAGGAGTGACCTGCTGCGAGTCCTGGGGTTTGGCTTCTCCCCAGCGGCGAGGGGGTGGTTTTGCCCCGCTCACGCAGTGGGGCAGTCCCTTTGCATGGCTGTGGTTAGGGGCGAGCCGCCCCAGGGTGCTGTCAGAGCATGGATGCTGGGGGTGCCCTGGCCGCCCTGCCAGCCCCCAGCCTTCCCGCCGCCTTTTCAGGATGTTGATATGACGGTGGTGCGGACCCTGAAGCGCAAAGCCCAGGAGAGGCAGGTACGAGGGAAATGCTGGGATGCGGCAGCCCTGGGGGCCGCTGCTGAGGCGGGATCTGTGCCCCTGCGTGGGTGAGGATCCCCCGGGTCTGCTCCACTCTCCTGCACCGTGCCCGTGGGGACCCTCTGCCCGCACAGGTCAGTAGCCCAGGCTGGGGTGCTGGCTCTGGGCCATGCAGGGTTGGGACACCCAGATACTTCCCTGTCCCCACATGGGAGGCTGCCAGGAGCCTGGCAGGGGGTTTAATTTATTGATGCTGGGCTGGGAACGTCATCTCTCAGCAAACCTCCTGCAATCAATAGAAACTCCATTACCCTCCACTGTGGCCCAGCTGGGCTCCTCAATAATTCATCCCCACGTGTAGGCATCCTGCACCCTGCTCACGCCTCTGCATTGCAGGCCTGGCCTGGCCTCCCCCAGCCTGAGGGCTGGCTCTGACCCAGTTGGGGGGCCTGGGTGCCCACGGGTCCCCACGGTGCCTGATGGGGGGCAGGGTGAGACCAGGACCTTTAGTGGGGCTGAGACCACTTGGCTTGGGTGCTCTGGGGTGGGGGGGCAGAATCAGGGAGGGGTCCTTTCCTGCCCTTCACCCCATCTTCTCTGTCCCCAGCGTGCGTCCCTGGCCCCTCAGATCGGCCCTGTGGTGGTGGCGAAGCGGCACCGGTCTTCTGTGGCAACCCACAATGCCGTGAGTAGGGACCCCAGGGTGCCCTGGGTAGGGTGTTGCCAGAAGGCAACACTGAAACCCTCAGTCCTGCAGGCCTGTGGGTGCTGTGGGGTCTGGGGGTGCTCAGCCACCCCTCTGGGTTCCTGCAGCCTGTATCCCCCTGGTCCCAGTGGGGACAGCATCCCTGGCTGTGCTGTACCAGTACCCTGCAGCCTGTATCCCCGCATACCCATGGTGACAGGATCCCAGGCTGTGCAGGACCACATGGACGGGGAGCAGGCAGAGCAGAGCTCATGGGGAGATGTTGGAGCACCATGGGGCTGCAGCCAGGCACGTTCTCACTGCCCCCCATCTCAGCAGGTGAGTGTCCCCGCTGTGCCCCCTCCTGACGAAGTCCCAGGCCCTGCTGGCAGCCTTCTGCCCACTGCTTTGGTGCCATGCCGCCGCTCTCGCCAGGGACACCGTGTCTCCACGCAAGCAGGTTACAGTAGGGGCTGGGGAGGGGGCTCATGGATGTTGTGGGACCAGCCTCAGGGTGCTGCTGTCATGGGGGAGGGAGGGGATCTGCTGGGGGATGCTTGTCCCCACCATGGGGGTACTGGGGTCCTCTGGACATGCCAAATGCCACTGTCCCAGGGCAGCTGGGATGCTGCAGGGGCTCCCTGGGAGGTGGGAAGCCTCCCCACATCCCAGCCAGGAGCTGGGGCGGTTTGCCTTTCAGGGCCCACTCCTCTGCCTCCTCTCTCTGCAGAGCTGACCACGGTGTGGGGCACCAGCGGGGATCCAGGCTGCCATGCTGTGGGGCAGGAGAGCCACACCGAGGGCAGCTCCGTGGGCCAGGCAGCGCCAGCCCCCTTCCCCTCACCTCCACGGGGCCTCCTGCCACTCCAGCACCAGTTCGCTTCCAAAACGGTGTGTGCCCCAGCCTGTCTCCCTCTTCTTGGCTGCTATGGAGAAGGGAGCAGGGGAGGGGTAGTGGGGCGGGGGGGGGGGGGGCCAGACGCAAAGCTTTCCTCCATCCCCCCCACCCCAGCTCTGCCTGAACGGGGGATGGATGGAGGCAGGGGGGGATGAAGGAATGATATTGGGTACCTGCAAGAAGGGGGGGGCCCTGACCCTGCTCCCCTTGTCCCAGGTGATCCGTCCTGAGCCATGCGGCGTCTGCGGCTCCCGCATCCGTTTCGGGAAGGCTGCTGTCAAGTGCCGCCAGTGCCAGCTGCTGCTGCACCCCAAGTGCCGGGAGCAGTGCCCCAGCCCCTGCACGCCCCGGCCTCGCCGCCGTGCCTGGCCCCGTGAGGTGAGGGGCGAGGGGGGCACAGCAGTGCTTGGGGGTTGCTCCATGTCCCTGTGGGGCTGCTTGGCTATCGGCCCTGGGATGCTGGGGCTCTGCCTGCCCTGGCCGCAGGGCTGGGTGGTGGGCACAGAGCAGGTCGGTGTTGTCCTCCCCAGGGCGTGCTGGCTGACTTCGCCCCTGCCACGCCGCCCTTGGTGCCGGCGCTGGTGGTGCAGTGTGTGACCGAGGTGGAGACGCGAGGCTTGACAGAGGTAGGGGTTGGGGCAGTGGGGGTGGTGATGCTGCAGTCCCTGTGGGGCTGAGCCCCTTTCCCTGCACCCCAGACAGGGCTGTACCGGGTGCCGGGTGCGGAGCAGCTGGTGCGGGAGTGGAAGCAGAGGCTGCTGCAGGCCGGGGGCACCCTGCCTGCCCTCAGCAGTGTGTCCGACATCCATGTGGTGTGCGGAGTGCTCAAGGACTTTCTTCGGGGGCTCAAGGAGCCGCTGGTCACCTTCAGCCTCCACCCTGCCTTCCTGCGGGCTGCTGGTGAGCGGGGGGCCCAAGCCGGGGGGGGGTGGGAAGGGGCTGTTCCTCCCGAAACATCCCTCCCCGGTGCTGCTGCAGACATCCCGGACGATGCTGCCTGCGGCACAGCCCTGCGCCACGTGGTGAGCAAGCTGCCCCCGGCCAACAGGGACACCCTGGCCTTCCTCATGCTGCACCTGCTCAGGTGAGGGGCTTGACCTGGCATGGTCTCCTGTGGATCTGTCCCCATGTCCTGGCTCTCTGCCCCCCACCCAGGCTCCATGCCTCAGAGCAGGGAAGCTGGGCTGAGGATGAGGGGCCCCTGGGCTGGGCACCGTGCTCACACCATCCATCCCCCCTCGCAGGGTGTCACACAGCCCTGACTGCAAGATGGATGTCCTCAACCTGTCCCGCGTGTTTGGTCCCACACTGGTGGGACATGGCTCAGCCAACCCCGCACCACTTGTCATCATGGAGGACACGCCACGGCAGTGCAAGGTGAGGGGGTCCCCAAGGTGTGGGGTGTACCCTGGGTGGTGCCAGCATCCCCATCCTCCATCCCTCCCTGCCCAGGTGGTGTCTCGGCTCCTCTCACTGCCGCCTGACTTCTGGAGAGGCTTCGTGGGGACGGAGCAGGAGAACCTAGTGCGGACACCAGCCCTGGGGGGCGGACGCGGTGAGCCATAGGAGCCCTGGCCCCCTCCTGGCCCTTGCCCTGTGGCTGCTGAAAGGTCCTGGCTGCCCGTGGCTGGGATGGGGTGTGATAGCTGTCTCCCCCGCTCTGTCCCACAGAGCCGTTCTTCCGCCCCATTGCCTCCCTGGAGCCCAAGCCGGGCCAGCTGAGCCCAGCCGGTACCTGCTGCCTCCCCAGCGCCCTGCGGAGCTGTGTGGGCACGGCTGCCCGGCCCCCGTGAGTGCTGCCGGGGGTGGGTGGGGGGCCCAGGGGAGCTTCCTTTGCACCCCTGACTCATCTCTCCCCACGCAGGCAGGGGCCGGCCCCAAGGAAGGTGGGTCGGTTCTTCCCTTCTCCAGTGTAGCCTGCAGCAGTGGCTCCCTGGGGACACGGAGCTGGCACGGGAGGAGTGAAGCCTGCAGGACCAGGCAGCTGCCTGTGGGCTGGTGGTGCTGAGCTCCAAGCCCTGCTCTGCTTCCCTAGGGACTAGTGAGCAGGGCTGGCTCTGCCCAGCTGCAGTGGCAGGGATGCTACCCCAGTGCTGTACTTAGGGGCTTGTTTGTATTAAATGTTTGCAGCAAAACAAGCCTGGCTGTGGCTGCTGTCTGTCCCTCCCTGCTGCCAGGGTTTGGGGCTTGCTGCTATGACAGCCTGGCTGGGCAGCAGACAAGAGCTTTACTGGCAGCAAGGGTGAGCAGTGCTCCCCAAAGCCCCTGCTTTTGCTGGACAGGGAGGGGAGGGCAGGCAGAGCCCCCTCCTGCTCTAGCTGAAGCCATCTTCTCCCTGCCCTGGAGCCCAGGATGCAGGAGGCCCCTCTTTCAGCCCAGATGCTGGCCTCAAGTAATCGGAGCTGCTGCTGCTCAAGGCAGGACAACCTTAAAGCATTTCCAGACTTCCTGGCACCTCAGCAGAGGCCCCTTTAACTCCTTCCTCCCCTCCCAGCCCTGGTGCTGCAGCCGCAAAGCCCAAGCAGGGCTGGGATACACAGCCCTCTCTGTCCCAAGAGGGGGAAGCTGACTGAGGCTGTAAATAGAGCAAGGGCCTAGGAAGGGCTTGTGCCCCAAATAATAACTTGGCCCAACGGGAGCTTAGGGAAAAGGGGTGTTACACAACAGGGCTGAGAACTGCCCCAGGACTATGTCTAGCAGCTGAGAAACCTTTGCCCATACTAAACGCCAGGCCAGATGCGGGACACAAGAGAAAATTCATGTACAATCCTGAAAGCAAGTACTTTGGCTCAGTTTCCCCCAGCACAGAGGTGTTCACCAGCGGGCAAGGAAATTAGCACATCCAAGGCAGAGGCAAAACTGAAGGAGTTTAATGTGCTTAAAGCCAGGGAACAACTAATCTGCACCCAGGACCACAGGAGAACTGGTACAGGAAGGCACAGGCTGGGAACAAGCATTTACTGCAAATCCAGTGAAATGGGGTGGTACTGAATGGATGGAGAATCCCTAATGCAGTGCCTCACTGAAGGCGAGAGGCATGATGGGGCCCTTGAGGGAGGGCCGGGCTTCAAGACCAGAGGAGAAGACAGGGAGGTTAAGTGGGTAAAGGGCAGTGGTGTTGGTTACTATAGACAGTGTGCCAGGATCAGCAGGGACCTGCCTTCAATAAAAACAGGGGGTTTGAGACACAGCAAGGTGGTAGATCTCTGCCACCTGCACACATACAAGTTGATTGCTCTGGTGCCTTGTAGACATGGCTGGTGTGAGGGCAGACATGCAGCGAGCTAGAGCCATGCTGGTGTGGAGGAGGCTGTTGGCCCACCGGGGTGGCAGGGGCCTGCTGCTATCACCATGAGCCCTGCCTAGGCAGCCTGTGCAGGTTTCAGCCTGACCGGAGCAGTCTCAGCAGGGCTGGCAGCTCTCCTGGCTCGTACAGAGCCCTTGAGGGCAGAGGTGGTGCTGGGGGAAGGGGGGCCTTTTGCAGCTCCTTCCAGGGTCAGCAGCCTGCCTGTCCAACCCAGCCCTTTTGTGCCAGTACCCTTAGAACAGCCTCGTTCTGCTCTATTTTCCCAGCTGTAGGCAGGAGCCCAGCTCAGGCTGTTGCAATCATGCTGCTGGAATAGGGATCTTCATAACCAGCTCCTGCAGGGTGAGCTGCCTACACAGGACAGGCAGATTGAAAGCTCCCCAGCCTCTGAGATGAGCCAAGATCTTCCAGAGAGTTGCAGACAGCAACTGATGCAGGGAGAGCCTCGTGACAGGTGGCAAGATAATGTGCTGGTAGTGCCCTTTGGTAGAGAAACACCCAAAGCTGGACCCAAGATGCTACAGGCAGCAAGTGCTCCCTCAACAGCCTCAGCTCAGGCCTCCCTGCACAGGCACACAGATGGGGGTCAGGGCCACACGCTGTCCCTGAAGCCTTCGACACGGTCCCTGAGCTGCAAGAGAAGCAGCACACGAAGCTGATGCTCACCAGCTTTAATGTCTGTCTGGAGTAGGAGTCAGGCACTTGCAGGGCTCCTGGCCTGCAGCTACCCTTCTGGGGGTGCTGGGAACCTCCCAGGAGGCAAAGCCCCAGCACAGGCTCTTGCTGTGAGGCACAGCAGGGACTGGGGTGCTGGTGCTGGCCCCCTGCAATCCAGCAAGCCACTGACTCACAGGATAATCTGGTTCTTGTAGCTGCGGCTCAGCTCCTTGTGAGGAAGGACGATGGAGTTAAGAATAACTACCTCAGCAGGGATGGTGACACTGCAGCCTGCGGGGACAGCACAAGGGGATTAGCAAGCTGGGAGAGTCTCTGCCCTATGGCACAGGGCTGGGGGGTGCTGGGTACAGAGGGGACATACCCAGGATTGTGATGGAGGGGGTGAGGCGCCCATCCCGAAAGAGTGTCTCGCTGTCGATCTTGGCATAGGGATCATTGGGGTTGGGGTCACTGGGTGTTCCTTCAACACGTGCCCAGCGCCCGATGGTGCTGTCCCAGCCCACGATGGTATTGAGGACACAGGTGTGGTCCTGGGGCGAAGGAGAGGGGGATGAAGGGTGCTGCTGCTGCCTCCCCGCAAGGGTGGGGGTTGATGCCTATACCCTCAGGGAAACTCTACTTACATGGAGTGAGGCACCATGCAGGACGATGGACTCTCGCACACGCACACCAGCTCCCACCGTCACCCCCTGCCCAATGGAGACGTTGGGGCCCAGCTATGAGGACAGAGGGGGGCAATAAGGTCAAGGACAATGGCACCCACAGCATCCCTGAGCATTGCCCTGCTGCAGGGTGCCCCAGGCCTGCACTCACCACTGCACTGCTGTCGATGGAGGCCGTCGGGTGGATGTACACATTGCCTGCAACACAAGGCAGCTGCATCAGGAGAGGCAGCTTGCAGGAGCACCCGCCTCTCAGATCAGGGGAGGTCCTGCCCACAGGTCCCACTGCCTCCCCAGGCACCCCTGTCCCCACATAAGGCAGCTCCCAAGGCAGTGGGGGGTGTCAGAGGAGTACCTCGAATGACAGGGCCTCCAGGCTTGTTCTGGGCCAGCCTCTCGGGGTGGCTTTTGCTGTACTGGTTCAGGTAAAGGCGGCTGGCATAGATAGCAGAACTGGGGGAGGAAACGCAAATGATTGTTATTACCACTCTGGCACTACCAGGGCAGAGAAGGGTCTGAATTCAACACCCTACACCCACCCCCAGGGCCCTGCTTAGGCACCCTCCTCTCCCATCTCTGGTATGGACCGCTCGGCGCCCCAGCTGCACCAGCTCTAGCCCCAGCCCTTACCCAGCTGACTTGATCTGGCTCCAGAAGCCATCAGTTTTGTAGACATAGAGTTTGCCGCTCCCAGCCAGTGCTGTGAAAACGTCCTGCTCTAGCCGGATCACTTCTGCGCGCTGCCAGCCGTTAGAGCTCTCCTCTCTGCAAATGAGAGGCCCATTAGACACCCACCCCAATCACAACCTCAGCCAGGGACCCCAGCAGCTACCCTCCCCAAATCTGAGGGCTACAGTGATCCTAGCCATGCATTTCTCCCCAAATGTGGGGACACCCCCAGCTGTCAGGCTAGTCCTGCCCCGCCCCACTGAGCCCCAGAGGGACAGGGCTCTGCCAGCTGAAACAAGCTCTCAGCCAGAAGGTGATGGTGCAAGAGTCCCACCCAGTCCAGGTGGGTGTATGAACGACAGATCCTGCCCCCACTCCAGAACCCTGCACAGCTGGATTTTTGCTTGGGTGGTGGCAGAGACACCAGGTGACAGTCTGGCTGGTGCAGAGAGCTGGAGGTGGGAGCAGAGCATTCCCAGCTGAAAGGCTCGCTCAGCCCCTTGTTCAGAACTGGATGAGGATGGAGTGGGAGGAGAGGAAGGGAGAGGGGGAGTTCTCAGGCTGACCAGGAGGGGAGCAGAGGAAAAGAACAGCCTTGCAGAGCAGCCTGGAGCAGGGAGGAAAGCATGCGTTATCACTAGGGACGATCCAGCCCGGAGAGCAGCCAGTGCAGACACAGACGAAGACTTACCCAAGGTAAGGACAGCTGGTGCAGGACCAGGAAACAAGTGAGTGATGGCAGAGGAGGAGAGAAGATAGAGAAAGAATGGAGGATGAGCGTGCCGCTGCAGCCCTGGGAAGCAGTGGGGTGGGAGGGACGTGGGGCAGAGAGGAGCACTCACAGCACTAGCTCCTGCTGGTTCCTCTGGAAGACCTCACCGATGTGCTGGAAGATGGCAGGTGTGAACAGGTAGATGCCACAGTTAATGATCTCACTGACAAACGTGCTGGGCTTCTCCACGTAGTGCTGGACCTGAAGGCGAGGGAAGAGACGTGAGTCCAAGAGCGCAGCCCCCGTGCCCAGCATCACACCATCTGTGGCACGCCAGAAACATGCAACCATGTGAGCAGCGCAGCACCCGCTGCCCACGCCGTGCCCGCCTCCCTAAGGGCCTGCAGTACCTCCTGCGTGTCCGTGGTTGCCACGATACAGCCATAATTCAGCGCCTGCGTCCTGTTGGCCTGCGGAGCGAGGACGAGTTAGCAATGGTGGAGCAGCGAGCATGCGGATGCAGAACAGATGAGACCCAGAGCTCACACCCAGGGACCCATCCACTGCAGGAGCCGCTGGCTTGTAGACAAGCCCACGGCAGAGCACCACTGCTCCTCTGCTCCGCACCACTGCCACTCACTGTGGTACCCAGAATGACAAAGCTGTGCGCATCCCCGTGCCGCTGCTGGAACTCCAGCATCTCCTGCAAGGGGAACTCTGAGCACACGTCCGCGTTGAGGACAAAGAAGGCCTCAGCACCACCCGACAGGATCTGGTCTCGGAAGTGATAGATGCCACCACCCGTGCCCAGCGCCGCATACTCCTGGAGATACCTGCGAGCCAAGCAGGGAAAAGTGAGGGCTTAGGGAAGTGGGGGTCTGGTGGCACCGCCTGGCAGCAGGGCAGGGAAGGGCTGGCAGGGGCTGGAGAGACATAATCCTGCCATGCAGCGACAGGGCTCACTTTGGCACAGGGGAAGGAGGCAGTGGGAGCTTGGAGCTGCACTGAAGAGGCATCTTTGGAGCAGGAACCAGCCAGAGCAGGGTCTGGGGCAAGGGAGATTTGGCAGAACTAACACGGGAGGCCAGCTGCGCCCATCCACGCGGGGATATGGCCCACCGGCCAGGCGCCCAGGCACTGGCTGGGGGCTGCCAGCCCAGGGGACGCAGGTGCGGGGCCGAGCCGGGCTGTGCCGCCATGGGTACCCCAGAGCAGGGAGAGCTCCTGCCCACCTGATGGGGATCTTGAACTCCTGCTGTGCTGACACCAGGAAGCGGCTGAGGGCCTCGTGGGGCTGGTAGAAGCCCATCAGCAGGATCTCCTTCATGCCGGGCACCTGGGGAGGGACACAGGGAGAGGGCAGTGTGGGGAGGGCGGCCCCAGCCCCCCGGCCTCAGCCCCGGCCCCCCGGCCCCGGCCCCCCGGCCTCAGCCCCGGCCCCCCGGCCCCGGCCCCCCGTACCTTGGCGCAGGCCTCGATGTGGTGCTGCACCATGGGCACCCCGGCCACGGGGAAGAGCGGCTTGGGCACCTCGAAGGACAGCGGCCGGAACCGGGTCCCTGCGGCGCAGAGAGGGGTCGGCGAGGCCCGGCGCCGGCGGGACGCCCCGCGGGCCCGGCGCACTTACCCTTCTGCGGGCCCCCGATGAGGATCACCGCCTTCAGCGGCATCGCGGCTCCCCTCCGCTCCGGCGGCCCCCGCACGCCCGGCCCGCCCGGCCCCGCCGCCGCTCCCGCCTCCGCCGGGCCGCCCTCCGCTTCCGCACACGTAGATGCAACACGTCAGCGCGTAGGGCCCCCGCCTCCCCGCCGCGTCACCGCACCGGGCGGTGCTGCCGAGAACGCCCGCCGAGCGCCAGGGGGCGCCGCAGCTGCGGGAGGAGGGAGCTGCGCCCGCGCGTGCCCGCCCGCGTGCGCAAGGTGTCGGCCGGCGGCGTGCAAGGGTGCGCTGCGCGCGGGCACGGGGGCGGCCGCGCACGTGTACCCCCGCAGCTGTGCGCGTGCCGCGCGCGTGACAGGGAGCAGCAGTGCGTGTGCGAGGGGCTGGCGTTGCGCGTGCAGGTGCAAGGGAGCAGCTGCGCGCGCGCGGCAGAGGCGCGAAGGAGCAGCGGCGTGGGCGGGTCACTGCCCGTGGGCGGGTCACTGCCCGTGGGTGCGTGCGAGGGCGCGGCTCCCTCCGTGGGCGTGCGCACGGGAGCGTCACCGTGAGCGTGCGCGTGCCCCGCTGAGCGCAGGCACGAGCGTGCCACGCGCCCAGGCGTGTGCACGCTTTGCACACACGCGCGCCCGCAGCCGTGCGCTACGGGCGCGGGGAGCACGCGGCGGGGGGCGGGCGTGCACCGAGGGGGCTGCCGGGGCCGGGGCCGGGGGGGCAGCCCGGGCTGTAACCGGAGCGGCCCCCGCCGGCGCGGCCGGCCCGGCCTCATATGGGCTGCCCTCCAGCAGCCGGTATTTTCGCTCCATGACGCGAGCGCCCCGTGAGCCGCCCCCCCCCCGCCCCGCGGCCGCCCCGGCGCTTCGCAGCTTCCCTGGCTCCTTTCCCCGAGTTTCCAACACCCTTCCCAGCCCGGCCCCACCTGGAAGTCTTCCTGGCTTCGGGTCTCCGGATTTTGGGACAGGACCCTCCCGAGGTGCCCAGCCCTCGGTGGCAGCCGGGGGCTGCTCTGCCCACCCCCTGTCCCCCCCAGCGAGACATGGAGACAGGACGGGCTGCTCAGGGTCTTTATTGCTGCTCTGGCACGTTGCTTGCTCCGAACCACGGGGACGCTGGCAACTCCGGAGCCCGGCAGAGAGGAGGGGACGGGGACGGGGACGGGGCAGAGGCCTTCTCCCCAAAGTCAATAAATAAAGCCCTATTGCTACAGCAGCATCTGGAAGGCGGGTGCCCGACCGATGCCCCCGTCCCCCCACCCAGGGCACCCCGGCCACACCGGAGCATCCTGCCGCCAGCCGGGGAGGCGGCGAGGAGAGGGCGCGGGGCTCCGCAAGGCACCCGTGGGGCTGTGCCGTGGCACGGGGGGTCGGGTGGGAGGTGGCGCAGGGGGGTGCATGGGGGGGTCTGGGGACAGGCGGGCACAGGGCGAAGACCGGAGCCGGGCGGGCAGAGCGCGAGCAGCGTGGGCCTGAGCAGGCGCAGGAGGTGTGCGTGGCATGTGGGTGCCCCTTTGCAAAGGGGGGGAGTGCCAGCCAGCCCCCTGCCCTGGCACGGGGGGCAGCTGACAGCCCCGGGGAAGGCACCGGCATCGGTCCTGGGGCCACAAACCTGCTTGCCAGGACCGGGGCTGGGAGGAGCAGAAGGCGGGGGGCGGGCAGCCCCCGCTCCCAGCCGTGAGGACCAGGGCTGTGCCGGCTGGCGGCGGGGCTGCGAGCGGGCCTTTCTCTGCAGGAACCACTGGAACAGCCTCAGTCCTCGGGCGCTGGCGTGCAAACCGTGGGGGCGCAGGGCCCCCCGCGCTGTGGCCGGGGGCAGCTGCAGGCTGCGGCGTAAGGCACACAGCTGACAGGACCCGCATGGCCAGGGCTGGCCGGCACGCTGGCGGCTCTCCCACTCCTGCCTGGGGCTTCCCTCGGCCCCCCATCCCATCCTTCCTCCAACCCTCTGCCCCATTCTCCGTTCCTCCCAGCAAGGCTTCCCATCACCCGCCTGCTGCTGGACTCCACCACTGGGCTGGCTGGGGCAGCACCTCCCCTCTCTCTCGGCACCGCCAAAATGATGCCCGGCCGCCAGTATCCTCAGCAGTGGCGCGTGAGGTCCGCGGGCTTGTCCCGGCGCATCCGGCTCCTCCTTGGCCGCCCCATCCCGCGGCCCCTGGAATGTTCCTCTGGCTCCTCGGCCCCTCGTGGCCACGGCCGAGGCACAGGCTACTGCGGCCCCGGTGGCTGGCCGCCCTGGTATGAGCGGAGTAAGACCTTGTGCTTGGTGACAGCCTCGCCGCGGCGCCGCTGGTGCTCCACCAGGAACTCCTTGAGGCGGTTGGTGGTGAAGGTCAGGGTCTGGCGGCGCAGCTTCATCAGGTAGGCGTCTTGGAGCCAGGCGTTGGCAAAGCAGTCCTTCACTGTGGGGCGGCTCCTGGGGCAGGGGTGGTGGCGAGTCAGGGGCTGCGGGGTGCCCACCACCACTGCAGTCCCCAAACCTGGCCACCACCCCTGCCCCGAAACACCCGGGGGGTCCCAGCCCTCTCCGAGAGCAGGGATGGACCCCAGGGTCCTGGGCTCAGGAGATCCCAGCCCTCTTCAGGAGCAGGGATGGACCCCGGGGTCCCATTGATGATGTCTGGAGGGGCCCTGTGGGGCAGGGAGCCCAGTCCAGGGCCACATGTCCTCCCTGGCTGGGCCAGGCACTCACCAGGGGTGGACAGCGAGGACCTTGCGGATGAAGAGGGCAGCGCTCTGCGAGACGTTGGGGTACAGTTTGAAGGCATCAAAGCGCCCTGCCAGGATGCGGTTCTCTGTCTCAATGGGGTCCAGTTCAAAGAATGGTGACCGCCCGCTGAGCCTGCAAGGGTGGAAGGGGTCGCACAGGCTGGGGGACAGTGGTGGGAGGGCACCCGGGACCCCCTACCCACCCATCCCTGGTTCGGGACAGCCACAGCTGCCCAGGGTGTCTCGATCCCCATGTCCAGCTGGGAAGGGTCTGCAACCCCCAGCTCACCACCAGCCTGGTGTCCCCCATAGCACTGAGCCCTGGGTGGGGCTGACTACACCTCTGGGTGCTTGTCCCCCCGGTCCCTTCGCTTACATGATGTAGGTGAGGACGCCAACGCCCCAGACATCTGCTGCAGAGCCCACTGGGTCGCCTTTCACCACCTCCGGTGCTGCGGGCAGGGGAGGAGGGCTGTCATATGCATGGAGGGGGCCAGCCCCAGCACCCACAGCATCTCCAGCACCCCACCACTACACCCTCCTGCACCCCTCCCTGACACCCCAATACCCTGACAGAGCCCAGCACCTCCAAGGATACCCCAACTGCCCCACAGCACCCAAACTCTCCCACTGAGCACAGAAACCCTACAGAATGCCTCAGTAGACACCCCCAGCACCCCAAAAACCCCCTCCAACTTCCCCGAGGACATCTCAACTCCTCCCAGTCCTGAGCCCCCCCCAGTCCATGGGCACAAATGCACACCTTGAGCACCCGTCCCTGTCCCCGTGCCACTGCACCCCCAGTGCCCCACTCACACATGTACTCCAGGGTGCCAACACGCCGCCCCAGCTGCCGCAGCACGAGGGGGTTGTAGGTCTGGGCGCTGCCGAAATCAATGATCTTGAGGGCGTTCATGCCTGAGACGACGACATTGTCCGGCTTGATGTCAAGGTGCACAATGCGGCGGCTGTGCAGGTACTCGAGGCCCTGCAGGAGCTGTAGCACGTAGCTCACCACGTCGTCCTCCGAGTAGCGAAACCTGGGGGCAAACGGCATCAGTGGGTGGCCCTGTGCCAGCGGACACTGCTGGTGGCCCCATGCCCGCCCTTACCTATCCACGATGCTGTAGAGGATCTCCTTCCCAGCGCAATTCTCGCAGATGAGCACCAGGTAGCGGGGGGTGATGTATGCCTCGTGCAGGGCCATGATGCGCTCATGGTGCAGCGCCTTGAGGATTTCGTACTCCTGCAGCACACTCTGCTTCCTCTCCGCCTCGTAGGGCACAATCTTGGCCATGAAGTGTTTCCCCGTGGCGTTCTCCTTGCACAGCCGGATCACCCCGAAACGGCCCCTGCGGCACAGGGTGGCGCTGAGCATCCCCCATGTGGGGTGCTGGGGGGGGGGCACTCCCAGCAGAGCACCCCGTGCCACTCACACTCACCTGGCCTTCTCGTCCAGGAAGGTGTAGGGCTTTTGAGGGACGCCCTGCCGCAGCGCTGTGCCATCCTTAGCCCCTGGGACCCCGCTCTCAGCCGGGGTCTCCTTGGAGGATGGGGCGGTGGGGGGGGTGTCCTGTGTGGGGGGTGACGTGGGGGGCGACGTGGGGGGCATGGAGACGAAGGAGGTGACCATGTAGGGGGGCATCTTCCGTGTGGGCGCGGCATTGGGGGTGGGGGACAGTGTGGGGGCTGAATCGGGGGTGGTCGACACTGGGGAAATGGGGGAGAACTTGGAAGGAGATGGAGCCCGGGACGGGGGGCCTGTGTCCGTGGGGGGTGCGGGGGAGCCCCGAGTGGGGGTGTCTGTGTGGGGTGAGGCAACAGTCTGAGGGGGGGTGAATATCAGCTCCGGGGGCATGCAGACGGTGATGTCAGGCGGGAGCTTGGGGTCTGGCCGCAGCCCCTCCTCACGGGGCGCAGGGGACTGGAGGACCCCGGGGGGCATGCCTGCCTGCGCCGCCCCGTCTGCCTTCTGCACCACTCCCTTGTGCTTGCGGGGCGGCGTGGTGGGGGGGAGGCCCGTGGCCGGTGGCTCCAGCTGCCCCACGGGTGTCTGGGTCGATCGGCTGGAAGCTACCTTGTCAGGCACGGGCACAGGGATGGCGATGTCCTTGGCTGGGGCAGCTTGGGCATCTGTGGGGAGCAAAGGGAGGTGTGAGCCAGGCAGGGGGAGGCCAGCGGCAGGGTGCAAGCGGTGCCCTGTTCCCCAAAGCCCTGATGGGGAGATCCCCCAGGACTCAAGGACCCCCAGAGCATCCCACAGGCCACAGCCCCACGGCTGCCCCATGCCCCATGGGACAGGGCTTGCTCACCTGCTGCCTCGAGGTACACCTTCCCTGAAGGGGTGCTGTAGGGCCCCTGGCCAGCCTTGTTGACACAGGCCACCCGAAACTTGGCGGCACTCCTGGGGGGCAGCTCCGTCACGTTGAAGTAGCAGTCAGCGATGCCAGTGCTGACGATCTTCCACTCGTGCTCCCCTGCCGGCGCGGGGGCAAAGTGAGGCGGGCATGAGCTGGGGGCAGGGGGCAGCCCCCTGTCCCCCAGCCCTGACCTGGGACCCTGCTGAGCCCCGGGGGACAGCAAGGACATTAGGCACTTTTGTCCTGGCTTGGTGTCCCCGGGTGAGCCCATCTTTCTGGCTGCAGCTCCCAGGAGGACGGAAGGCAGCCCCACGTACCGTCCAGCCTGCGCTCCAGCGTGTAGGTGCAGGGGGCTTTGCTCTCCGCGGGCTTCCACAGCACCAGCACCGTGTTCTTGTACTTCTGGGGGATCTCCGGGGTGCCCGGCCGCCCAGGGAGCCCTGCAAGGGGACAGACAGGGTGGGCTGCGTGCCTGGCCAGGGGCAGGGCAGAGCTGCTGCGTGGCGAGGGCAACACAACACATGACCTTGGAGATGCTGGAGGTGCCCGTGCAAAACCAGCCTGTCCCCCATCAAAAGTCCCAGTCTCTTGCAGATGCAGAGAGTGGATCTCAAGTGACCTGCTCCGACCAGTCCCCAGCCCTGGGGTGCGTGCCTAGCATATGCTCTCTCCCCACGGGGCAGCACCTCTGTCCCCAGAGGTCCTCCCCCCCCTCCTTACGTGCCACAGCCAGTGTGCAGGAGCTGATGGCTGTGCCCAGGGCGTTGGCGGCTGCACACTCGTACAGCCCCGCATCCTTCCTGGAGACCTTGGCAATGGTGAGCATCTGCCGGCCGTCCTTGCAGGAGACGACATTCAGCACATTGTCTGGCTGCAGGGACCTCTTGTCTGCGGGGGCAGAGCAGAAGAGAAGGATGCTACAGTGCCCTACCCCCAGCATTCACCCGCCGAGGCAGCGCAGGCAGCACCCCCACCTTTCATCCAGACGATCCTGGGGGTCGGGCTGCCAGCGGGCAGGCAGCAGAGGGTCAGCGCCTCACCCTCCAGCAGCACCTGGTCCTTCAGCTTGATGTGGAAAACAGGGGGGAAATCTGGAAAGCAGAGGGGGGTCAGGTTGGGGCAGAATGGGCACCCGCCATCCCATCCCGGTGCTGCACCTACCCGACTCGCTGGGCGTGTGCGGCCGGCCGGCAGCAGGTCCCTCCTCCCGCAGCAGGCTGGAGGGGATGCTGGGCTGCGAGGCCACCTTCTCCTTCTTGCCCCGCGAGAGCCCCCAGCGCTCCCAGCGGGACCGCTTCTGGCTTTCACCCCCACCTGCGGGCACCCGGGGCGGCTGACAGTGGGGCCGAGCCGAGGCGGCTGTGCCCGCTGCGCCCAGGGCGGCTGGGCCACGGGGTGCCAGCGGGACCCCCCCTCGTCGCTCACCTTTGGCAGAGGCGGAGGAGTGGGTGCTGCCCTCTGAGCGCAGGGACTCAGAGGAGGGTGCGGGTGCCGGGGGGGGCCCCGGCCGCAGGCTCTCCCCCTCGGAGCTGGCACGGCGGAGATCCCCAGGCCCCTCACCCTCCGGCCGCTCGTCTGACAGGCTGCGCAGCCGCGCAGAGACCCGCTCCACCGTGGCACTGATCTTCCTCCGCACAGCCACTGCCGGCGACTCGCTCTCCCCGCCGGCCCCTGACTCCGACTTGAGGCTCTCTGAGTCCCTCCGCTCCTTGGAGCCACCCAGGGCCAGGCTCCAGGAGAAGCGGCGCCCGCTGGATGGGGTCTCACCACCCCCGTCCTCCCCCCTGCTCTTCTTCCTCTCTGCAGGCGGGGTCCGTTTGAGGAGCACGGACATCCTCCGGAGGAAGCCCCTGTCCTTCTCCACCTCGTGCAGGTCCTGCACTGACTTGGACTTGGCTGCCAGCCCGGCAGGCCGGTCCCTGCGCAGCTCCAGGGGCACGCCGGCCGGTGTGGGACGGTAGATGCCCTCATCGGGGACTGGGGGGCCAGCCAGGTGCCGATCCTCGGAGCGGGAGCGGGTGAGGAGCTTCAGCCCCCGGCTGAGCGACGACTCCCGGCCCCGCTTGAACTTGGCCTCAAAGATCTCCTCCGAGTCGATGTCCTGGATGAGCAGGGAGCTGGAGGAGCTGGCGGGCTTCACCTCCTTCCTCAATGCCGGTGCTGGTGCTGGCACGGGGGACTCAGTGGGGGTGGCCGGCAGGGGCCGGGGGGCTTCCTCGGTGGCTGGCTCCCCGCTTTGCACAGCTCCCATGGCTTGCATGACCTTGGCGTAGGAAGACATTTTGGGGGCTTGGGTGCCAGGAACCGGGGGCTGCAGCGGGGCAGGTGCTCCCGTCCTGGCAGTCCCCTCCCTGCTGGCTCCAGCGGCCTTGGTGGGCGTCTTTTCCTCCTGCCCCCCGGCCGTGGGCTTCTTCCCCGTGGTGGTGGCAGCTGTGCTGGCCCCGGGCTGGCTGTGCTCCTCGGGGACATGCCTCCTCCCCAGGGCAGCCTTGGCTGCAGGGGCTCGGGGGACGGTGGCCTCCACCGCGGGGGGTGTCGGCGGGCCAGGGGCGTCTGGTGGCGCTGGGGGCCGGGCGTCGGAGAGGGCTGAGAGCGACGGGGACTCTTTGAGGCGCTGGGCCTCCAGGCAGGCCACTGGGATCTCCAGGGGTGCACCGGAACGGCGGTGTCGGACAACAGGCTCAGCATCCCCATGGCTGAAGGAGCTGCTCTTCTGCAGCTGGTGCTCGGCGGGGAGGAGGCGCGGCGAGGTGGCCTCGCTGGAGGCTGCCCGCACCAGCCGCGGCACCGCCGGCACCGGCGGCTCCAACCGGGTCGGACGGGGAACCTTCTTGTCAGGGCCGACCCCCAGGGTTTCCAGGAGGGGACCCCGCAGGCCGCTGACCTTGCCGTCCCCGGGGCCACCCCGCAGCAGCCGCTGGCGCATCAGCTCCAGGCGCTGGGCGTGATCGTCCTCCCCCCAGGCCCCCTTCCGCCGCAGCAGCTCCATGGAGGCCGCCTTGGCCAGGGCCCGGCGGGGGTCCCGGCCTGTCTCGGTCCCCTCCTCTGTCCCCGGGGGCTGGTGGAGCAGCAGGGCACTGTCAGCTGAGCCGCCTCTCTTCAGCTCTCCCCGCCGGGCGCTCCCCGGGGACTCCAGGCTGGAGCCCTTCCTCATGGCTTTGCGGGGGTACTCCGGCCGCTTCTGGGCTTCAGGGGCTTCTTCGTCAGAGGAGCCGGGTGCCTCTGTCTCTGCACACGGCCGCCGCGGCCCAGTGCCCCTCGGCCGCTTCCCCAGGGCCACCCCAGGCTTCCCCACACCCTGGCTTTGCCACTCCATGGCGGAGATGTCCCCCGGCACAACCCCCTCCTGCCGCGGTCCCTCAGATGGCCCGATGGCCTCGTCGTCTGTGGGGATCTCATTGAGCGACATGCGGGAGCCGGAGAACTCCACCTGGTGCGGCATGGGGATAAAGGGCAGCTCGTCCAGGTCGTCCGAGTCCGAGGAGGACGACAGTGCCGGTGACTCCTTGAGGTGCCGGGGCACGGCAATGGAGAGATGGTTGGACGTGTCCTCCAGCAGCTCTGGGATCGGCCGCAGCACCATGTTGCACTTGTAGCTGATCTGCGAGCGCTGTAGTGGGGGGAGAGGGCTGGATCAGGCCCAGGCAGGTGGCATGGCATCATCCTGCCCAGAGTACATCACCCCATCCTGCCCAGGGCACGTCACCCTGTCCTGCCCAGCACACAGCTCTGCCTGCCCCCCTCCTGCCCCAGCTCCTGCCTTCACCTGCCATTTCCGACGGGAAAGGAAGAGCTTTAGGTGGTCGGTGCTGATGACCTTCCCCTTGGCCAGCGTCTGTGGGACGAGGGGACAGCAGTGTCCCACGGAGCCTACAGCAGGCTCAGGGGAACCCCGCTGCTGCCAGGTGCTGGCTCCCTGTCCAGGCTCACCTTGAACCAAGGATGCTCCAGGGTCTGTTCCGCATTGGGTCTCCTGTGAACCAACACCGCCGGGTGAGAACGGCCCAGGCTGGGGGCTTTGGCCAGCCCGGGGAAGGGCAGGAGGGTTTGGCTGCCCGTGCTGCACCCTGGCAGGGCTGTGCAGCCAGCCTGCCCTCGGGCACCCCAATGCACGGGGGTCCACACCCTCCCTTGAGCACAAGGCTCATGCCAGAGGGGTGGGGGCCAGGAACCCCGCAGCACTCACAGCCTGTCATTGACCAGCACTTTGATGACGAAGCCCTTGGCTTCCCGGGTGAGCCCCTGGAACATCCTCTCCTCGAAGGCCACGTTGTAGTTGCGGATGTTCATCAGCGTCGTCTTGTCATTCTCCCCCACAAAGGGAGAGATCCCCGTCAGGCTGCCGAGGAGGGGACACTGTCATTGGGCCGGGGGGACATGGGGAACACCATGGCAAGTGTCAGGGACCGAGGACAGGACCCCGGTCCCCAGACCCGGTGCCATGGGGAGAGCAGAGGCAGGAGCAGCCAGGGAGGAGGCTGAGTCTGCAAGTTGCGATGTGCATGGCTGCAGCCCCAGCACTGCAACCAGCAAGGGGGCAGGAAGGGGGTCCATCCCATGGGGGCCCACTGGGGCACTTACCAGAGGTAGGCAATGACCCCCACGGGCCTGCGGAGAGGAGAGCGCGGTTACTGCACAGCACGAGCCCTCCAGGGTGCCCAGACCCTCCTGGCACAGCAGGGAGCCCACCATCCACCCCAGGGCTGCCCTTACCAGATGTCAGTGACGCTGGAGATGGGGCTCTGGTTGACAATCTCAGGGCCCACGAACTCGGGGGTGCCATACTTGCAGTACTGAGGCTCCTCAGGCGTCAGCTCCTGTGCGTTGCCAAAGTCGCAGATCCGGACCTGCTCGCTGCTCGAATCCGCCATCAGGAGGTTTTCTGGCTACAGGACAGCGCAGGGCGGAGGGGAGCTTGGCAGGAGGCAGGGGCTCCCCCCAGGGAAGGGATGTTCCCCGTCAGCAGGAGCGAGCCCCCCGCAGCGGGGCAGGAGCCCATCCATGCGGGCGCGGGGCGGGAGGGAGTGGGAGAGCCCTGCACTCACTTTGATGTCCAGGTGCAGGATGCTGTGCTGGTGCAGGTAGCAGATCCCCTCCAGGACCTGCCGCATGTAGGACCGGACCTGCGAGAGAGCAGAGGAAGGGTGGGCCCCCTGAGCATGGGTCGGCCCCACGCTGGCCCTGTGCAGAGAGGGTGCGGGCTGTAGACCCCTTTGTAGCCTGATACAATGAGCGTTGCACGTCCCTGGGCTGGGTCGGACCCCAGTGTCCCCAGGCTCCCTCCCTCCCCCATCACTTTGCCCCCACAGGGTTCACCCACCTCCGACTCACACACGGAGGGCTTCCTTGCCATCCTGTCCAGCAGCTCTTCCTCAGCACAGCTGAGCCCCAGTCAAGGAGCACAGAAACTCCATGCTCCGCCACGCCCTGCACCCTCCTGGGCTCCTAGCTCCTCCACACCCGCTCTGCCCACCCACCCCCTCCAAAAGCCTCCCCTCATCCCCTGCGCCACGCGCTCCCGGAGCAGCGTCTGGAGGATACAGCTCCATGACCATGATGACGGCATTCTTCTTCTCGAAGGCGTCGTGGAAGAAGACAATGCGCTCGTGGTCCAGCTGTGAGAGGATGTGCAGCTCCCGGCGTGCCGACTGCTTGGCCTTGGTCCTCCCAGGGACGAACTTGGCGGCAAAGTCCAGCAGGCTGCTCTTCTCCGTCACCCTCCGCAGGTAGGAGAAAGCCCCCCTGCAATGCAGCAATGGGTGCAAGGGGGGATAAGAAGGTGGGGGAGCAGGAGAACTCCCCTTCCCCGAGCAGCTGGGGCAGGCGCACGTGCTCCACAGGGAGCTGCCCACAGCCCCGGCAGCCCTCCGGGACCATCCACAGAGGGACCTCAGGCCTGGCTTTGCTCCGGCCGCCCCAGCTCCCCACCCTGAGCCAGCACCCGGGCATCCAACAATAACCGAGAGCAGCCCCAGCACATCAGTCCCAAGGGGCAGAGTCCCAGGGTGCAGCCTGGCTCCAGCACCCCTGTCCCTGCGGTGCCTGGAGTGCCCCATTGCCCACCATGCCGGCGGTCCCGCACCTCCCAATCTCCTCGTGCACGTCGTAGTAGTCGGTCAGGCGTCGTGCCTTGTGCAGCGCCTCTTCCTCCATGGCAGCGTCAGCAGTGGGCTGGGCTGGGGGAAGGAAAGGCGATGGCAGGGCGCAAGCCGGGCATGCAGGCTCTCCCCCCTGGGGCTGGGGGACCGGCCAGCCGTACCTGCCCGCACCACCAGCTCTGCCTTGCAGGAGACCTCCCCAGCCAGGTTCTTGGCAGTGCAGGTGTAGACGCCGCTGTCGGGCTCGGCGGCACCCAGCACCACCAGCGAGCACTCGTTGTCCTCATACACAAAGCTCAGGTGGCTGCTCTCCTCCAGGAGCTCCCCGTCCTGGGGGTGGCAGGGTCATTAGGGGGGTCCCGTCCCGTTCCCGTCCAGCTCCCACCACCCTTTCCCTGTGGATGGGGCATGGGGTGTATCCTGCATCACCAGAGGTGAACACAACCCCAAAGCCCCAACACAGCGACCCAGGTGAGGCACTAGAGAGTGTGAGTCTGGGGGGGCTGTGGGTCAGGAAGGAGGTGGGGGGTCCCAGCCCACCTTGTACCACATGATGTCCGGCAGTGGTTTCCCCTCCACCACCACGGCGAAGCGCGGTGTCTCCCCTTCCTGGGCATCAATGTCCTCCATGATGGACTCAAAGCGCGGTGCCTCTGCCAAGAGATGGGGTGTGGGGCACCGTGGGGCAGTGCCACCCCCCTGCTGCTGGTGTATGGCTGTGGGGCACTGTGACAAAGTGCCAGCCCATGGTATAGGGGCATGGAGTGCCATGGGGCAGTGCCACCCCAATGCACACAGGAGCAGGTTACTACGGGGCAGGCCACCAATGGCATGTGCTTGCAGCACTGTGGGGCAGTCACCCATTGCTGTGGGGCACCGTGGGGCAGTGCCACTCATGGCACATGGGCGTGGGGCACTGTGGGGTTGCATCTCCCTGTTACACGTGAATGTGGGGCACTGTAGGGCAGTGCCACCCATGACACCTCTGTGGAGCATTGTGGAGGTGTCCCCCATGGCTCTTGGCTGTAGGGCACTGAGGGGCAGTGCCACCTCATTATACACAGGTATGGGACACCCTGCAACAGTGCCACCCATAACACATGGCTGAGGGACACCATGGGGCAGTGCCACCCCATGCACATGGTCATGGGGCACATGGGACACTTCCACCCAAGTCAGATATGGGTATAGGACACCAGGCAGCAGTATCAACACATGGTTCATGGGGTTTCAGCCCCGTGGGGCATTGCCACCCTATAGAGCAGCATCCCCATGGCATATGAGTATGGAGCACTGAGGAGCGGTGCCATGCTATGGGGCAGTGCCCCCATGGCACATGGGCATGGGACACCATGGAGCAGTGCCACCCTGTGGGGCAACACCCCCCCCATGGCACACGGGCTTGGAGCACTGTAGGGCGATGCCACCCCCTGGCAGAGGGGCATGGCCCCCCGCACAGGGGCACCTACCTGCGAGGCGGAGGCGGAGGGTGCAGCGGGCAGTACCGTGGCAGTTGCTCACCTCGCAGGCCAGCGGCCCTGTGGCCGCCCGGCCCACGCGCAGCAGCCGCAGGCAGTGCTGGTCATCATCCGGCATCGTCACCTCGCACGTGCCCTCCTGTTCCTCCAGCACCTGCCCGCCCCTGTGGGCACACCAGCTGCCACATCACAGCCCCACAGGCAGCCCCAGACCCACTGCCCCGTCAATAGCTCCCACCCCACAGCCCCATGGCCACCTCCTGACCCACAGACAGCCCCGGCCCCAGCTCCCACCCCGCAGCCCCCGCAAACAGCTCGCACCCCATTGCTCGTTCTGCCTCCTGAACGGCTCTCAACCCCTAGCACCCCACAGACAGCACCCTTCCATAAAAAAGCCCCCCCCCCCCGCTCCATGCAGCTCTACACAGCCCTAGATATCACCCTTGGGTGCACGCCCAGCCCAGCCCCAGGGAAGGACCCACCACAGGCTGCACAGGGAGCTGGTGCAGGAGCCCCTCTTTGTGCACCCTGTGGGGTGATGCTGGGCATGGGGCAGGCAACGGGCACAGTGCCATGTTCTACCTCTTCCAGGTGACGGTGGCCTCCACGTGGTTGATAGTGATGGTGATGGAGGCTGGCTGACCCTCCACCACGTACACCACATCTGGCTTGTCCAGGATGACGGGGGCCTCTTCCAGGTAGGGACCTGCCACACACATCATCACCACCACCTCTGGACCCCACGTCACCCAGCCCTGGCCAGCTTACCACCCCACCAGCAACAAAGACCCCTCCACCACAGCCACCTGTCCCCTCCCCACTGCCCCTCTCACCCCGGTCCAGGAGCTGCACAGGCCCCACAGGTGGGGAGGGCTTGCTGTTGGTCTTGGGGGTGGCGGTGATGACACGGAAGAGGTACTGGGCACCCTTGGTCAGCCCATGCACCGTGTAGGTGGTGTCCCGCACGCCAGCCACCAGCACCAGCCACTGCGTCGTGCCCAGCACTTGCATTTGCACCACGTAGGTCACCGAGTTGGGGTCTGCAGGGGAAGAGGGTCGGTACAGAGCGCCCAGCATTGGGCTGGCCCGTGGAGCCCATCACAGTGTTGCCCACCCCCTGCCCACCTCCTGCCCAGCCCCTGCCCGCCCCCATCCCCCTCACCTATGGCGGTGTCCAGCCACTTGGGCTTGTTCCAGGTCAGCGTGATGGCTCTGCCGGTCACCGAGGCCACAGTGGGGGGCCCGTCCGGGGGGGTTGGCACCACGTCTGCATGGGGAGGCGGGGAGGGGTGTGAGCATGGCCACTGCCACAGCTCCTTGGGGCATTTGCCTTATGCCCCAGGAGACGTGGCCTGGAGGGGATGGATGGGGCCAGCGACCCTCACTGGTTCCCCGGTGGGGGCTCAGCCTGGCAGCCCCTGAGGTGCTGGTGCTGCCAGCAAGTCCCATGTGGGACCTGGGGGTCCAGGGATGGGTCCTGACCCTGCAAGGTGAGGACTGCACAGCTGATCCCACTTTTAGGTTGGATTAGAGACCTCCTGAGGTCCCCTCCAACCTGAACTGCCCAGTGATCCTGTCACCCTAGGACCTCACTACAGGGCCACCGACCCCCAGCCCCAGAGCACAGCCTGGCAGGGTGGCAGCGAGTGGCTGCACATCGCCAGTGGTGCCCGCTGCTGCTTACCAGTGACATAGAGGTGTGCGTAGCATGTGGCCTTCCCCACTTTGTTGGCGATGACACTTTTATAGACGCCAGCATGCGCGTGGCTGACGGCCGTGAACACCAGACGATGGACATCCTTATCTGGGGGGGAACAGGGGGACAAGGGTAAGACCCCACCAGCCAAGTGGCGCAGAGCTCCCTCTCTGCCTCACAGGGCATGAAGGTCTGAGGGGTGATGCCTCCTCCTGGGGTGTCCCCCCTTCCTCCACCCTGGGCAGAGGAACCCCAAGGGGGCGGGGAGGGCAGCAGGAAGCCCTACACTGCATCATCTTGCGGTCATCAGTACTGTCGATGCGGGAGCCATTGTGGAACCAGGTGATGGAGGGGTAGGGCAGTCCGGCCACTTGGCACTCCAGCACGGCCTCCTTCGACTCCACCACGTCCAGGTTATGCAGTGGCTTCAGGAAATCGGGCATGGTGAAGCACTCTGCCTCTGTCTCCGCCTGCTCTGGCTCCTCCGGGATGGATGGCATCTTCTCCAGCTTGGAGCTGCGAGAGCCCGCACACGCTTGTGGCGGGAGCACACTGCCCCCAGCCCAGCCCTGACCCCAGGCTTTGCACAAGCCCATTGTCCCCCAAATCCCAGGGGGGAGCAAGCAGAGGGGATGCAGATCCCGGAGACCCTCAGCTCTTACATCTGGGAGGCAGCAGATGGCCGTGGCTCCTCCACATAGAGCTCTGCAGAGCACTCCACATGGCCGTGGGCATTCCTGGCGGTCACTGCGTACTGCCCCTCATCCTCGCTGCCCACGTGCACAATGACCAGTGAGTGCAGCCCCCCATCCCGCTGAATCCGCACGTTCTCCCCCTCCTGCACCGGCTGGCCTGCACAGAGACACACGCCAGCATCAGCATCAGTGTCAGCACCCCTCCTAGCCCTGGCCAGGCACGAGCCCTTGGGTGCAGCCCCCGAGGGGATGGGGAGACATCTCCCTGCAAGGCCCTGGGCAAGCTCTCTGGGCTTGGAGGTTACCAAAATGGGTCCAGGTGACTGCCGGGGGGGGAGTGCCACTGATCATGCAGTCAAAACGCGCCGTCCGCCCTTCCACCACGTCCACGTCCTCCAGCTTGCGGGTGAAGAGTGGCTGCACGGAAGGCTGCACCGTCAGCCGAGCGCTGCAGGTCAGCTCGTCTGCAGGGAGAGTGGGTAGGGGTGAGACCTGCGCAGCAGGCATGTGTGCAGGACAGGAGGCAGCCTGCGACCCCCCAGCTGCAGCCCCAGCAGTGAACGTGGTTGTAGCTGAGCATACCGCACGCCCAGTGGGGGCTGAGCCAGATGTGCTGGGTGCCAGGCTCTGTCCCTGCACAGGGTAGGTGGGGTACAAGCCTGTGCAAGGTCCCCATGCCCAGGGCTGGGGCTCTGCTGGCAGCAGGGTGCCTCTTTCCTCCCCTCACAGCAGTACAGATGCCAGCAGCAAGGTGGGGCGGGAGGATGCCCTGTCGTCCCTGTAGGGCAGGGGGTCACAGCTGACATAGCCCCATGGGGACAGGGTGGTGATGCTGAAGCAGGCAGCGCCAGCACATGCAGCACCTAGGGGCAGCATGGGGACGGGCGCAAGCTGGATGCGGCAGATGAGGGGGTTGCAGCAGGGACCGCTTTGCAATGATGGAGTCGTCACCCACCGCGGGCAGGGATTGGCACCATGCTCAGGCGCAGCCTCTCCTCCCTGCACCCAGAACTACTGCTGCCTTCAAATCCCAGCAGGCATACAGCCTCCTGCATGGAGGCATGCACAGGCACCAGCCACAGGGTGCTGGGAGTGCCACTGCCCCCTGCACCCACTGCAGCCTGGGTTACTGCTGAGGGGCTGCCCAGGCAAGCTAGGGAATGGGAAAGGGACCCTTGTCCCTGCCCCTCTGTGGGTGACAAAGGCTGTGTGCAGCATGCACAGGAACAGGAGGGTGTTGGAGCCATGGGACAGAGGCCAGGTCCTGCTGCTCTTCCTCAGCTGCCACCAGTGATGGCTTGGTGGGAGAGGGTGGGTGGCCCTGACCCCCTGCCCACTGCCCCTGCCACCTCCCAAGCTAGCAGACAGGTCAGTACCGGAGCCAGGTGCCCGAAGGCTCTAGAGCCAGGGGACAGGGACAGCTGGGTTCCAGGGCTGCATCCAACCACTGCAACCACAGTGCAAATGCATCGCCCCGCATTTCTGGGAGCTGCATGCATGCCAGTGGAGGAGCTGAGTGGGGTGGGTCAGGGTTGCAGGGCTCAGGGTGCTGGAGCCCAAGGACTGATGCGCACCAGGTCTCCCAGCTGGGGAAAGGTCCCCAGCTCCCAGGGCAGCAACCACGCCCTGGCCCCCCAGCTCCAACCTCCAGCACTTACAGCTACATCCCAGGGGGACCAGAGCCCCGAAGGCAGGGGCAGGGGGGGCTGTCCACCCCCAGCAACCCCCTAGGGCCATGCCCCGAGTGAGAACCCCCGGGGAGCTGCATGACCGCCGCTTACCTTTGGCAGTGCTGAGCTTGCAGGTGTAGATCCCGCTGTCGTCCTCGTGCACGGAGGTGAGCAGCAGCTTGCACTTGCGCCCGTCAAAATGCATCTTGCATTTGAGCAGGGCGGGCTGGAGCAGCCGGCCCCGGGACAGCCAGTCCACGTCCATGTCTGGCGGGCCAGCCACCAGGCACTCAAAGAGTGCCAGCTCCCCCGCCCCGACCACCACGTCCTGCAGGGGAACCACGACGGCCAGGGACTGGCACTCGGGGCGAGCTGCCCGGGAAGGGGGGAGAGAGAGAAAGAGAGAGAGACGCGTCTCAGCAACTGAAAAGCAACCATGAGAGGTGGCGGGGATGGAGGTGAACGTGCGGGGCACGGGGGGCATGCGGGGAGGGGGCCCAGCATGGCGGGCAGAGGGTGCAGCGGGGAAGGGCAGGGGGGAGGGCGAGATGTGGAAAGCAGAGCTGAGCCGGGGAGGGAGCTGGGGGTGAGGGGAGGTGTCCGTGCCAGGAACACACCACACAGCGCTTTACCAAACAGATTTTATTAGAGCTACAAAAAAAAGGGTCACGGCCTCGCAGCCCGTCCCCCCGCCGAGCCCCCTCCCTGGGGAGAAGAGACCCGGAGCTGGTGGGTGCTCTGGGCAGACCCTGAGCCCTGGGGCTGCGAGAGATGTCTCCCGGTGGCCAGGCAGGTGCCTGGATGGCCGCTGCAAAGCCTAAGGGGCCGATGCTCTCCCTCCCCCTGAGGCTGGGGCAGGGTACTCCGCCATGGGGGTCCCCGGGGTCTCCTGTCCCCCACACTCCAAGGTGACCGTTGCAGAGCTGCCACCGCGCCACAGCCCCTTCCCTACAGCCCCAGCCGGCACGGCGGCGACCGTGGCTCAGCTCCCTGCTCCCCTTCCCTGGGCAGCAAGGAGAGGAGCGGCAGGACACAGACAGGGACAAACGGACGGACCAAGAGACAAGACAGCATCATACGGCCGCCCTGGCCCAGCTGAGGGGGTCCCTGGTGCTCCCCCACCGCTCCCCCCACCCTGCCTCGGTTACGCCTCCCCCAGCCATCCGGCGAGCCCCTGCCCGAAGTCGAGGGCCCACGCGTCCCCGCGGTGTGTCCAGGACGAGGCGGTGGATGGAGCAGAAGGTAATAACACAAGGTGAGGTCCACTGCCTAAGAGGTGTCCAACTAAGAGCCCCGCGGCCGCGGCTCTGAGAGATGCACCCCCTTATCGTACTCCCCCTGCGTACAGACAAAAACCGCAGTCAGCAAGCGGAAGGGTTAGTGCAGCAGTGACGGGACTGGCACACACGCACGCACACGCCAGCGCTGGCACGAGGGGTTCGAGCTCGCACCAAGGCACAGAGCCACCCACTGAGCCCCCTGAGAGGGGCCAGGGCTTGGGCCGTTGCCCCCACAGCCCGGTTCCTCCCGGCTGTGGGGCACGGGGCTGGCTCCTGCTCCCACCCCAGTGCCGCTGCGCTTTGCTGGAGGCTGGGAGCAGGGTCCTGGCAGGGTACAAGCAGTGCAGCCAAGGCCAGGGTGGGATGGGCGCAGCCCGGCGGGCTCAGGCAGCCATCAGCGGGGAGGGCTGGGGGGAGCAGGGCACACACAGCAAAGGGCAAAAGGAGGGAGGCAGCATCACTCATCCCTGCAGGCTCCTTCCCTGGCCTCGGGGCACACCAGGCAGACCCTGGCCCCAGGTTCCGAGCCCCCCCCCCCCCACATTTGCACACGTATATAGGGGTCCTAGGAGGACCACAGCAGGGCTGGAGTGGGACAGCAAGGGAAGGGGGCTGGACAGCCCAGCCCTGTGCATATGGGCTATCGCTGGAAACAGGCAAGGCAGGACCTCTCCAAGCTGCCCTGTGCCTGGCAGGCAGCTTGTAGGCTGCCAGGGGCAGGGAGGGAGGGAGCTGCCAGCATGGCAGAGCAGGGGGAGATGTCCCCTGAAGGGCCACCAAGGGCAAAAGCCCTCCCTGCGCAGCCCGGGTCAGCACCTGGCCCCAGCAGTGCATATGTGGGGGGACGGGGCGATGTGAAATGAAGCTGGGCTGCAGGGAGCAGCAGGCTTTGGGTCAGGCCAGCGGGGGTGCCCTGGCACAGCTGGGCGGTGGGGCCCAGGGCCGTGGGGTTGCACATCTGGATGGGGCAGCAGGGCAGCCTGCCTTCTGCTGCAGGCCCAGCCTCTGCGGGCAGCCCCAGGCACGCAGCTCCACCTTCCTGCTCCCGGCTTGCACCTGCCCGCACTGCAGCAAGGAAGGGCAGGCTGCCTCATCCCCTTCTCCTGCAGCACCCCCAAGGGGGGGGGTCTGCAGTGGCCCCTTCCCCACACAGCTCATGCAGGGCACTGGAGCCAGTTGGGCCCTCGAGGCCGGGGGGTGACGCGCTTGGGGACCTTTACCTCTGACCTCCAGCTTGGCCTCGCACTGCTTGGTGCCGTACTCATTGACGGCCTTGCAGGTGTAGAAGCCGGTGTCCGTGCGCTCCGCCGCCAGGATGTGCAGCGTGAAGAGCCCCCGAGCCCCCTCCGCCTCCTCCGTGTGGTGCCGGCGGCCGTACTTCACTGGCTGCCGGTTCCTCAGCCTGCTCGGGACATGGGCAGATCGGCACGGTCACACCTGGCCTTGCACACCCAGCCTGCCAGTCTTCAAAAGCCTCCCTCTCCTCCACTCCCAGCCCTGTTTGGGACCAGAGCTCCAAGCTGGCTGTCCCCAAAAGGGGAGGTGACCATGCCCATCCCCTCCTTCCCTGCCCAGTTGTGACTCAGCGAGCACCGCACCGGGACTCACCAGTAAATGATGGGCTTGGGCTCCCCACGTACGCGGACACTCATGCTGACATCCTGCCCCTCCAGCACCGACTGGTCCAACAGGGCCACCTGGGGAAGCAGGGGTCAGAGAGCAGTGAGCACCCGCCTGCACCCAGGACCACGCGTCCCCACCACTACACCCAGGACCATGTGTTGCCCATCACGACGACAGCTCTGGAGCACCACAGGGCGCTGGAGTTGCTAGGCGAACTGGTGGGGTGCAGGCTGCCCGGGTGCTGGGAGCACCCAGATCAGGAGGTAGGAAGGCCTGACCCTCCTGGCACTGGGGCCCGCAGGGCTGCAGTAACAGGGCACTGCTCCCCCTCTGCCAAGTCCCGGGGGGGTTGTCAGCTTACCTCAAAGGTGGGTGCAGACTTGAAGGTGCTCTCCGGGGAGCCGTGGGCAGCCCCATGCTCGGCTCTAGGCTGCAACTTCATGGCTGGTCGGTGCTGGGGAGTGCCAGACTCGGGGAACTCTTCCAGGGGGCTCAGGTACTCCTCGTCCGAGGTGATGGGGCTGGCCTGGCCGAGGGGGGGTGCCAAGTTCCCGTGCCGCTCCACGGCGGGGGCTAATACAGGAAAGGCTGGATAAGGAGCTGGCAGCAGGCAGAGCTGGGCAGGTGGGTCAGGGCACCCCTCCCCACTACCCTGCACCCCAGGGGTGCCCGGGGACACCCATCCCTCGGCACATCCCAGATCGGCAGCAGCCAGCAGCGAAGGGGTGCGGGGCCGCGCAGGGGGAGGGGGTGAGAAGCACTCCACGGGACGATAAGGGACGCGATATCCCGCAAGGCGACAGCAGGGCTCAAGTGGCTCTTACGCAGCAGCCCGCGCTCCCATCCTTAAGCCGCCCGGATTCCCGGGATGGCTGTCCCTGCCCCGAGCCGGCGAGGGCTGAAGGTGACATTGGCAGCTGCACTCCCCCAGCAGCCCGCCCGGCCGTCCTGCTCGCTCCCCGGGGGTCGGACCCGCCTGCGTGGGGAGCCCACCCGGGGCCGGCATGGGGGACCAGCGGGGTGCGGGATGCGTGTGGGGGCCGCGGGCGGGTGGTGCGAGGCGGGGAGCCGCGAGCGGCGCGGGGTGCTGGCAGAGCCCGGCCGCCGCGCTGGGGGTGCTGGCCCCCCTCCAGCCCGGCTGCCGGAGCGCCCTCAACCCCCCCCTCCCCTTACCGGGGGGGAGGCGGGCGGGCTGCCCGGTGCAGGGCGAGGGCTGTGCCCCGCCGCGCCCCCGCGATGCCCGCGGGCAGCCGCAGGGCAGAGAGCTGGGGGGGCCGACCCCCAGCTCTCCCCCGCCCGCCCTCCCGCATCCCCCCGCCGTCCCCCGCACTCACCGGGGGGCGCGGCCCCGGCAGCCCCCGCCCCGGGGCGAGCCGCGCCGGGCCGGGCCGGGCCGGGCCGCACCGCCGAGCCGCCGCTGCCGCTGCTGGGGCCGGTGCGGCGGTACCGCGCGCGCCTCCAGCCCGCAGCGCCGCCGGCCCGCTGAGCCCTCCCCGCCCCAGCGCCGCCCGGCCCCCGGGGCTGGGCCAGCAGCGCGGGGGAGGGCCCGCCGCGGGGCCGGGGGCTGCCGGGCCCCTTCCTGCCCCCCCGCCGCTGGGCCCGCGGCTGGCCCTACCCGGCCGCTGCTGCCCCTGGGTGTACAGCCCGGCTGCAGCACGGAGCGGGTGGTTTTTTGGGTGCTACAAGCCCCCAGGGCAGCTCTGAGCCTCCGCACGCTCCCCGGGGACACTCTCAGGATGGGGAGCGCCCGGGGGCTGCGGCGGGCTGGGTATCCCCACGGCCAGCGGGGTGGAGGACAGGCTGGGTACCCCCCGGCTAGCGGCTTGATGGGCAGGCTGGGTATCCCCACAGCTAATAGCTTGTGGGGCAGTGGTATCCCCACGGCTAGCGGGCTGGGGGGCAGGGGTATCCCCACAATTTGCAGGTTGGAGGGCAGGCAGGGGTGTCCCCATGGTTTGCAGGCTGGAGGCAGGGGTATCCCCACGGTTTGCGGGTTGGAGGGCAGGCTGGGGTATCCCCATGGCTAGTGGGGTGCAGGGCAGGTGTGGGGGAGGCCGGACACTGGGCTGCTTGCTAGGTGCCGGGGGATGCTCACAGCCTGACCCCGCTCCTCCCCACGGCAGGATCCCTCCGTGCTCGCCGGGAGCACGTCAGCTGCTTTGGTTCAGACAGAGCCTTGTAGGGTAAGGAAGCCGCTTTCTTCCCAGTGACAGCAGCGGCCGAGCTGGCAGCCAGCCTGCCGCGGCGCCGGCCCTCCCACCGCCGGCCGCGCTCCCGCCGCCCGCCCGCCGGCACTCACCGGGCCGCGCACGCTGAGGATGGCACTGCACTCACCGGGCCGCACGCTGAGGATGGCACTGCAGCAGGTCGCCCCCACCTCGTTGGCCGCGGTGACGGTGTAGAGGCCAGCGTCGGCTACCCGGGCGCTCCTGACCAGCAGGGTATGACGCTCGCCCTCCGCCTTGATGGGCCGCGTCGTGCTGCTCCGCAGCGGGACCCCGTCCTTCCTCCAGGACACTGCCGGCAGAGGCGAGGGTCACTGGCGGGCGGGACAGCCCAAGCTCCGCCGGGGGTCTGCGCAAGGTGCCGGCGAGGCCAGGGGCTCCCCTGCCTGGCCTGGGGACCCCTTTGCCATGGGGAGCCGCCCCGGGTTCCCACGGCCCCTGACGGAGAGAGCGGGGCCGGCCCCTGCCCGATTCCTGGCATCCTCCCGCCCTCCAGTGGAGGCTGGAGGAGGGAATCAAAGCCGCTTCGCTTCTGCCCGGCTCTGTCGGCTGGTACCGGCTCTGGCTGCCCAGCTGCCCCTGCCCACCTCCTGGCTACAGCGTGGCCGGAGCCCATCAGCCCTGAGCCGGGCACCGGGGCTCTGCCCGCGGGAAACCACCTGAGCCGTCCCAACAGCAGCCCAGAGCATCACCCCTCCCTGCCCGCACAGTACGCAGCAGCCCTTCTCCTGCTCTCCCAACAGCCCAGCCAGGCACAGGGGAATAGCAGACACCCTGCCCGCACCCTGCCCTCCACAGCCTGCCCTGGCAGGCGGTGCCCAAGCACTTCACTCCTGCCTGGGGGAAGGCAGGGTGGAAGGCATGCTCCCAGGGTGGGCACACCACCTCCCTGAGACACCCAGCTTGGGGCTGTGTCCCCCACACAGCACAGCTCAGGTGGCCCCAAGGGACGGCTCAGCAGGTGGGACGTGGACATGCAGAGGCCCTCTGCCACACTCACACACCTGACCCCCCCCCGATCCCCCCGCCCCGTGGTCGCTCACCTTCTGGCTGGGGGTTGGCCGTGACAATGCACTTGAGCAGCACCTCTGCCCCCACAGCCACCGCCATGTCCTGGATGGGGATCTCAAAGATGGGGGCTTCTAGGGGGTCTTCACCCGCTGAGACGTAGGAGTCGTCAGATGACTCTGGACAGGGAGAGACGGGCCCCATGGTCATCAGCAGGATGGAGCGAGTGGGTCCTGGGCTGCACTGGGCTGCATGCAGGCAGAGCAGGGGCCTCGCAACCCTCTGCCCATCCCTGATACCACATGCCCCACACCCTCGCTGGGGCATTAGGCCACCCCACACCATGCAATGGAGGAAAGGACCACATCAGGGACCACCATGGCACAGTGCCTGCAGCGGGACGAGGCAGAGGACTACGGGGCAGGGAGCGCACAGCTTGCTGTACATCCCCATACAGCATAAGGGATGCGGTGACAGCGGGGTGTGGAAGAAGGAAGGTTGTACAGCCCACTGCAGCCCCCTCTCCAAGCTCCTGCCAGACTCCATGGGGTGCTGGCTGCTCTGCCATGCTACATCAGCATCAGCCTCACAGCTCCCTCCCCTCCCATGGCCCCAGCACACGGGCAAAGGTCCTGGGGCTGCACCAGGAGCCTTGCGTGGGCCTGGCACTGCTCCAACCAGAGCAGAGCCTGGAAGGAGCTCCTGGCACGGGCGCAGTCTGGTCTCAACCCTGCGTGCCGGGATGGGCAGGGCATCTCTCCCCCAGCTAAACCACTGCATTCCCTGTGGACACTTGTGCTGCACACCCTGCCTGGAGCGCTGAGCATGGTCCAGCCGGGACAAGCTGCAACGGGTGCCCTGTGCCCTGTGGGGCCAGAGCAGCCCAGGCCTGGGTGCCAGAGGTCAGTACCCTGCGTCCTTCCCATGCCAGGCAGGAGGGATGGAGACATCAGCAAGCATCATGATCTCAAGGCCCAGCAAGCAGGTACCCAGGCTGCTCTGTCTTACAGCACTGGCTGGTGCCAACATCCCCAACATCCAGAGCTGTGTCGTACCGCCCCACCCCTGTGCTCTCTGGCACAGCCTGGGCTCCCCATGCCTCCCAGGGGCAGGCTGGGGGTCCCCCATCCCGCTTAGGGGCTGGCCACGCCAGCTCGCCCCACAGGTGGGCAGAAAGCCATGCTCCTACCTAGCTCCGGAGAGGTGGGCCTGGCTCGGCGCCCCTTCCCTTTACTCCTCGTGCTCCTGCCTTCTTGAGCCGTCCGGCCACTGTCTTTCTTCTCTGACACTTTCGTCTGCCTTCTCTCCACCTCCCTGCCCAGGCCGTGCTGCCCTGCCCAGCTCCTCTCCAGGCGAGCCTCCTGCTCCATCCCTGGCTTTGCCCAGGGCAGGAACCGCACCTCCACGGGCGCCTCCGGCCGCCGGTACAGCCCATGGGGCACAGCCAGTCGGGCAGCCACGGCTTCGCTTACTGCCCCAGGACCACGGGCTCCACTGGCGGGGCCCCCATCCGGGCACAGGGTGCCTTCAGCGGGACCCGCCTGCGAAAGGGCCGCCCGTCCCTGCGGGGTGGCTTGCGCTAATGGCCACTGCTCCTTCTTCTTCACTTCACCAGTGCCTTCTTGCTGTGGACCCTTCCTGGCACCTGCATCCTCCACCTCGGTGGGCTGACCGGCTGCCACGCCGCCCCGCGCCGGGGCTTTTCTCCCCCGCTGCCCCCCAGGCTCCGGCTCCCCGTCGGGTCCCACCAGCGCCACGCTGGAAAGTGCCAGGTGCTGGATGACGTGCGTGCTCTCCGCTGGTGGGAAGGTCTTCGGCAGCAGTGCCTTGCGCCCACCGGCGCCCTGTGAGGAGGGGGTGCGGGGGGCACGGGGGGCAGCAGGCTCGCCGGCCGCCGGGGGCGAGGGTGCCGGGGGCAGCCCAGCTTTGCACAGCTCCTGGGAGCGCCGCAGCTGCTGCTTGGAGACCGTCCGCTTGATGCGGGTCAGCTCCTCCGCAAACTTGTGCTCAATGGCGTAGACACGGCCAGCGAACTTGCCCCGCTCATCAAAGGATGCAGCTTTCTGCCGGAAAGCCAAACGCCGGCATGCTGCCGTGCCGCCCGGCTCCCAGCGGCTGCCTTCCCGCACGTCCTCCCGCGAGCCACCCAGTGTGCCAGCACGGCGCGAGCCAGAGCCGGGCTGGTCGAAGGACCGCGCCTTGCGCAAGGGCAGGCAGGGGTGTGCGGGGAAGGGGCTGTCCGCCTGCTCCAGGCTTCTCCGCCGCTCCTCAAAGTACTGCAGCCTCTCGAAGATCTTGGAGCCAGCACGCACCAGCTTGGGGGATGCCCGGACAGAGACACGACCGGAGGCGTCGCTCATGGGTGTCTGGGGACGGGACTCTTGTGTGCTGCCCTGTGAGTACCCTGAGGACTTGGGCTTTTTGATCTTCTCCTCGTACTCCTCGGGGACTGTGTCCTGGTACTCGGTCGGCACTGAGGACTTCTTGCGGGGGGTCACGGGTGTGAAGGAGGGGACGCCAGGGCCACGGGCAGCAGGCTGGGATGTGGCAGCGGCGGGTGGCGGCAGGCACAGGCCAGCACGGGGAGACGGCGAGCGGAGGATGGGTGGCTTGGCAGTCAGCGGCAAGGCAGCAGGGGACCTCGGGGGCTCGGCGCCGGGCTTAGGAGAGACAGGGCCGCTGTGGGGGTCATCTCTCCGGTACCCCCCCTGGGGGATGCTGCTGCAAGGGGAGAGACAGAGGACCGCGGTTCAGAGCCCACCCTCACCACCTGGCTGCATCCCTGCTCCCAGCCTGCACCACAGTGCCCAATGAGGCATGGCAGCCCCGGGACCGGGGAGCCTCGAGGGGCCCCAGCAAGAGAATCCAGCTACCCGGAGACCACCGGGAGCCGGCTGGGTTGGATGAGAGTCCTGGGCTGCTGTGACACAGCGGTGTCCCCTTGCTCAGGGGTACCCATGTGGGACAGCAGAGTGATGCTGGGATACCCAGCAAGTCCCCTCCCCAGGGCCGCCATGCAGGCAGAACCAGGGTCCGGGGGGTGCCCCAGTTTGCCTGGGCGTCCTGGTGTGCCGAGGCAGTGTGGCACAGGCCAGCTCTTCCACAAGGCAGAGCGGGTCCCTGAGTCTACAAGCCATCCCCTGGCACACATGCTGCTGCAGGCGCATCCCCCCGCCCCGCTGCTCCCAGGGGGACTCATCAATCATGGTGCAGAAATCGTAAGGTGGAGATGAGGTTCTGGTGGAACAAGCAGCCTTGAACAAAAAAAAGGGGCGGGATGGAGGTTGAAGGAGCAGGCCTGTGGGGATGGGGACTGAAGACAATGGGGAGGGACGGGGTCTCTGAGCAGGTCAGCAGGTCCTGGGGAGGCAGCATGTCCCTGTCCCCTGCTGCTGTGGTCCCTGGGCGGTGGGGACTGCAGGCGGCAGAGCCTTGCCAGTGGGTGTCCCAGGCTGCCACGCACCCCCTGGTCCCCACACCCTGCGCTGTGCAGAGCCCCCGCAGCTGGGTGGGACACGGGGACACCCATGGCACAGCCTGCGGGTGGGATGCTGTGGTGCATGCAGCAGCGCAGGGGTTACCCCCAGCCTCAACCTGGCCACAGCAGAAAGGTATCCCACTCCATGTCCCCTCCCTCACCCATGGGCCTGTCCCCCCCAGCCCTGATTGCTGCCACCAGCTCACCGGGACAGGCTGCCTACTGCTCAGAGCCCCCGATCCTCATCCGGGCATGGCGAAGGCAAAGAAAGCTCAGGTGGAGGGGAGGAGAGGAGATGGCTGTGGGGGTTGGAAGGAGATGGCCCCAGCGTGATGTCCCTTCCGCACGCTTCCCCAGGCTACTTACACATGGAGTGAGAGCGCCCGTCCTCGGTACAGGCTGAAGGCGCTGCCGTACGGGTCGCTGGCCACTGAAAGGCTATCCTCTGACCCCCAGCTCGTGCCCACCAGATTAGCCCGTGATGCCCGCACCAGCGGCTCCACACCCAGGTGCCGGACCTCGGCGCCGCGCAGGGCCGGCGCATTTGCTTGCCTTGGGGTTCCCTGTGGCTGCTGCCAGGCAGCGGGGCGGAGGTAGGGTCCCCGTGCCAGGAGGCTGGCATCCGTCTCCTTCTCCACCACGGTCTGCTGGCTGCCAGACCAGCTGGAGCGCTCCTCCGTCTGTGACAGGGCCAGCACAGAGGTCGGCGTTGTGTTCATGGAGGCGTCCACAAGGGTGTCGGACCCACCTGGAAGGAGAGGGATGAGCCAACACTGGGTGCCCGTGGGGATGAGCCCAGCACCCTGCTCAGAGAGGACTGAGCCACCACAGGGTGTCCAGAGCAGGCTGCCCCAAGCCCTCTCCCCTTTGCATGGGTGGACCACAGCTCCTCCCCCCGCCATGGAGACCCCCAAAGCTGGGCCAGCAGAGCCCTTGCAGGGGGGCTGTGCCCAGCAGCCGGTGCCGGGGCCCCGTGCAAGCCGGGTGCCCCCTGCTCACCCGTGGGGGTGCTGAAGGCCGTCTCATCCTGGAGCTCACTGCGCTGCGTCACCTGGGGGTCGCTGGGCTCATCCTCGCCCGTCTCCGAGTCTGGGGATTGGGGGGAGAGCTGGGGGTCAGGAGACACAGGGACAGCAGGCCAGGCTGGCGCTGCCCCTTGCAGACCCACGGGGTCCAGGGGCAGGAGAGCAGTGCCCGGGCAGCTCTGGGAAGAGGCAGCGCCAGGGCAGGGGGCATGACTGTGACCTGCAGGGACAAGCTGCCAGCAGGGAAAGGCAGGACCAGGGCTGGGAAAGTCCATCAGGGCAAGGGCAGGCAGGGGAGGGCAGGCAAAGCTGGCAGGAGCAGCATTAGATAATGGGAGGAAGGGAGACCATGCTGGCGGTGGGAAGGCGGCTGGAGGAGGTGGCGTGGGGACAGGGAGGCAGGGCAGGGGAACAGTGGCAGCGATGGGGCAGGGCGGCAGGCTGGGGCACAGGGCCTGCTCTGGGGACGGGGCTGGCATCGGGCAGGGATCTTCCTACCGTAACTTTGTTTCCTGCAGGAGCGGAAAACTTCGCTTCCATAGGGGCAGCAAGAGAGAGAGAGACATCAACACCCGGTTATCGGCCCGGCCTGCGGAGACGCGGGGGGCAGCGGGGAGGGACCTTGTCCCCAGCATCTCCCCGCGCTGCCGTGGGGCAGGGACCTGCCAGGGCAGCGCCTGGGTGGGCCATGCCGGCTTGGAGAGCCTGGCACTCTGTGCTGGGCTTTGGGTCCAGGGATGGGACCAGGACTGGGCGTTTGGCCATCTCAGGATCCCAGGAGGAGCACCCCATGTCCTGCCCAGCCCCATGGCAAGGGCCAGGTGCTCATGGGGCATGGAAACAGTCTGGTTCCCCAGACTTCCCCACCATGTCTCCACTCTGCACCCACGTTCACAGCACGCTGCTCCGGCATTGCACACAGACCCTTCTCGCACACAGACCATCCCGCCTGCGCAGTGCACGGCACCATCCCCTCCCAATGCCATGGCCACATCCTGCCTGGTAGAACAGCCACCTCCTGTCCTAGGAGTGGCTGGAGCTACCCTGTGGGCTGGCCTTGCCACCGCAGCACCTGCACATCCCTCTTCTCTGCAGGGCACCGCAACTTGGGGCTGTACCCCTAAGCCCATGCCCCAGCTGGGTGCTCCTGGGGGTGCTGGGGCACACGGACATGTGTGTCCATGTGCAAGCACCCTCCCACTGGCACACACA
This sequence comes from Gavia stellata, assembly GCF_030936135.1. Classification (NCBI taxonomy): domain Eukaryota; kingdom Metazoa; phylum Chordata; class Aves; order Gaviiformes; family Gaviidae; genus Gavia; species Gavia stellata. The sequence goes on along the minus strand of NC_082601.1, from coordinate 18,768,194 downwards.
CATTCATCCCCTACCCCATCGGTGGCAAGTGCTGTGCGATACAGCCATGCCCCAGAGCACGGCCCCAGCTGATAAAGCAGGGATGCTCGAGGTAGAGCATCAGTGAGAACCTCCCCATGGGCAGGATGCAGCCAGGCCAGATCAGTGCTGCCCTAATGTCCTGTTCCAGGAAAGCCGACGCTGTGCAGCCAGGGAGGGCCAGCCTTTCCTCCCTGCTGCTGCCCGAGTCCTCACAAGCTGCCGCAACGGACCCCTGTGGCAAGGGTCGTGTTCCCTGCCCTACCACCACTCCCCTCCACTGCACTGCCACAGCGTGGTGGGGGGCCACACTGCTCCCCCCTGACTCCAATCTGCCCCTCCACAGCTCAACACACCGCCAGCTGCCCCATGCACTGGCACCACACCAGGATCCCCAGCCTGGCCACAACAGCCTGGCAGCCCCCGAGGAGCCGGAGCTTGCGGGGCCAGGAGCAGCCTGGCCTTGTGGAGGACAGCGGGAGCTCCCGGCTGACCGGGACCCTGTTTCGGGGCTGGCAAGCTGCAGCCCATCCCTGCCCAGCCTCTGCTCACTGCCCCACTGCGGAATGGCGGTGGGGCTGGACCCCATCCCGGCGCACTCAGAGCGGTGGGGGAGCCGGGTCCTGGTAACTCAACGCACCATGCGTGAAGCGCCCGAAGCGCCGTGAGTGGCCGGTCTTCTGCAAAGGAAAAGAGAAGAGAACATTACCCACGGCACGGTGCCACGCGCCTGCTCACACACGCACTCACACTGCTGGCACGGCACACCCACACGCACACACCCCATCATGGCACATGCGGCACCGCTCACACCCACAATCGCTCACATACACACTGGCACAGCACACCTGGTGCCGCTCACACCCTCCCGCTGACAGGGCACACCCGGCACCACTCACACACACGCTCACCCCCCCCAGATGCACACCCACGGGGTACCCACAGGCACACACCCCCGCGCTCACAGCCGTGGATGGGTGTAGGTGGACACATGTAGCGCATGCCCAGCCGTGCACACACACAATCGCACGCACCTACATGTGCGTGCGTGCGCGTGCACACACACACACACACACACACATTCCTTGGTGATGGCACTGTGCACCCCAGCCCTGCGCCGCTGCCCGTGCCTGGGGGGTGACACCCGTGCACCCCAGCCCTGTGCCACTGCCCGTGCCTGGGGGTGACATTGTGCACCCCAGCCCTGTTCTGCAGCCCATGCCCAGGCAGTGACAGCCCTGGGCAGCACAGCTGCCCCGGCACCGCTGCCTGCAGCCAGCACCACCTGCAGCAAGGTCTTTGCCCTGGCAGGTGCCCAAATGCTCCGCAGCCCCTTTGAAGCCACCGCCCGCACCAGCGTGGGGACCGGGCCAGCAAAGCGTCTTCCAGGCGCTGGCCCAGACACCGCCACAGGCACCGGCCCAACACGGGGACAGCATCCCCTATCCCCGGTGGAGGCCGTGCCAGCTGCGAGAGATGCTGCCTGGCACAAGCGGCATGGGACCAGCCTGTCTGCGCGGGGCTGGAGGCGTGGGAGCCATGCTTGCCTGCGCTGTCTGGGCAGGCAGGCAGGACCCAAGCACAGGGCGGAGGCGCCGGGAGCTCCCTGCCAGCTTGGCTGCCCTCTGCGCCACAGCCCAGGGCCAGGAACCCACTTGCCAAGGGAGGGACCGGCTGAGAGCGACCCAGCTGCCAGCCCTGGCGTGCACCAACGCTGTCTCCCAGGGAAGCAGAGGTATGGGGTGATCTCCAAGGCAGACACAGGGATGCAGCGTGCAGACAGGCAGGGTTGGGCTGCCAGGACTGAGCATCCTTCCCAGCCAGTCTGGGTGACGGGGTCTCCCCAGGACACTGACGCCCCATGCCCTGTCTCCCCAGCATGGGGCCCAGGGCTGGACACCCAGCTTTCTTGCAGCCTTTTGGCCTGCCAGCCCCTCCTGCCTCCCCACAGCTCCCAGGCAGGGTCACGGATAAACAGCCCGCAGGGACAGACAGCCCCTGGGCACAGCCAGCCAAGCATGGCCAGCAGCTAGTTGCCCTTGGAAGGGCAGCAGGCTTATTTTGCATGCCCCAAAGCTGCTGCCACTGCAACAGCAGCCCCTGCTCGTGGGCAGCGCTTGAGGGCTCCCACCAGCCCCCTGCCTGCATGCGGTGCTGGCCACAGGGCAGTGGCTGCACGAGACACATTTGTATTCAGGCTGAGCCAGGCTTCACCTCCCCTCCTCGGCTGACTGCCGGTTCTGGCTGGAAGCCCGTCTTCCAGGCCAGGGAAAGATAGATGAGTGATTAACTGCACCATCGGCGGATAATTCCCCCATTAAAAAATGAAAATGCAATTGAGTGCCATTATCGGGTGCTCTAGTGGCTTCCCCAGGGACTGACGCCATCAGCTCCCCATCAAATATGGTGACTGCACCCAGTGGGCCTGGGCTGGGCTCCATTGCCCAGAGCTGTGGGGTGGCTGAGCCCCTTTCCCCCTGCCCCGCAACAGGTCCCTGCGGGATTGGGGCACCCCGCAGCGCAGACCCCCCTCTGGTGCAGCACCCACCCGCAGCTCGGCAGGGAGCGAGTGCTGGGTGATGCAGGGTCATCCCCGAGCAAGGACGTGGAAAGGTGGCAGGAGCAGCTGGAGGCTCAATGTGGGCTGGGGCCTGGGCGAAGGGGCCAGCCAGAGAGTGGGGGTGCGCTCCCTGCCTGGGATTTCGTTTGCACCCTGGGAAAAGGGGTGGGGGAGTCCCAGGAGCCCGCTCTTTGTGCACCCAGCCTGAGGTGAGACGGGCTGGCTGGGAACAGCACCCAGCTTCAGCCCTGCTCCATGGGGCAGCTGACTGAGACCTGGCACCGCCTCTTTCCCCCGTGCCAGGCACAGACCTCCCTGCCTGGGCTGGGGTCCTGCCCTGGCCCTGGCATGGGGCATCCCTAGCCATGGCCATGGGGCCAAGGGGAGTCAGGGGGGAGAAGGGTCTCCTGGGGCTATGGAGCACAGCCCGTGCAGCCTGCCACCACCTGGCATGTGGAGCCCAGCACCACATGGCACTGGTGCCACTGGTGCAAGACAGGCAGACAGGGAGCAGGGACGGGGTGAGGTGGGGAGGCAGTGGGTGGCTTGCCTGGTGCAGAGGGACAGCCACTATGGGCCATGCTCAGCCAGCGGAGCAGGACCCTGCCCCACCACTCGGGCAAGCCCCTGGGCTTGCTGCCCCCAAGGGCAGATGGGGCAGCCAGGCAGTGCCATCCACCCTGCCCCAGAGGAATGTCCCCACCTGGCTCCCAGCATCCCTGGGGACCTGTGTCCCCCCATACATCCCGCACCCCTGGGAAGGGCCTGCAGGTGACAGCCCCTCCCCAGCCCCTGCTGGGCCACCAGGCAGGGTGACAGCGGGGAGGCTACGCACCCGCGCTGGGTGGAGCAGCGGGGTGGGCTTGTGCGCCCTGGGGGAGCCAGGGGCTTCCTCGAAAGGTGCCCCCCATCCTCCACCCCACGCCGAGGCCAAGTGACGTCCTTGTTCCTTGCTCGGTGGCAGAGCGTGTGGCGGGGCCCGCGGAGGAGCCTTGCCTGTGCCAGGCATGCTCCTGACGCGGAGGGGATGACGCATGCAAAGCCTCGTCTCCAGCTCCGTGACCACCAGCAGCGGGGCTGGGGGGAGCCATGAAGCAGCCTCCATTTGCCGCCCCGGCTCCGGAGGGCAGAGAGGGGAGAGGATGGTGCCGGGGGGAAGCCCCCCGCAGGGGTCCCAGCCCCGCTGCTGGCACAAGCGGTGCTGAGCACCTGCCCTCTGCCCCTCCTGCCCGGGCTGGCGAGAACAGGCGGCTCCGCAAGCGGAGCTGGAGCCGGCGATGGGCGAAGCCCTGGGGAGCCCCGGGTGGCAGCAGCAGGGCCGGAGGGGCACCCCTATCCCCATCCCCATCCCGATGCGCTCCCGCTCCCCGGCACTGCCCCCTCCTCCCGGCACCCGCCGGCGCGGCAGCCCGGAGCCCTTACCTGGAAACGCTTCTTCACCCAGATCTTCTTCATGCTTCTGCAGAGCCCCGCTGGCCCGGTCACACCGGCTCAGGCCCGGCAGGACGCCAGCCCGCTCCCGGCGGGGTCCCCGCTGTCAGCACGCCGGGGGGGCAAGCGATGCTCCGAGCATCCTCCACCGCCGGCAGCCGGGGACGGCGGGGGGAGAGGAAGGGGCTCGCCAGGTTGGGCTCTCGAGAGGGCTGGAGCTGTGAGCATGAAGCATCACTGGAGTGCTCCTCCCTCCATCCTTCCCCCGCCTGCCTCCGCCTCCGCCTCCCCGCCAGCCCTGGCACGCAGTGGCAGCGGCGGGGGACAGGCAGGGCACAGGTGGCGGGGGGCGAGGGCAGCCGCGGGGCGGGGGGTCACACGTCCTCACCCTGCTGGCTTTGGCTCCACGGCACCGAGGGGTCCGAGCCCCCTGCCCAGCAGTGGCTCTACCACTGTCCCCTGCCATGGGTCCATCCTGCCCCACCGTCCTGGGCAGGGGCTGCTCTTCTCTCCCATGCTCAGCACCGTGGGGCACAGCCCACCACCTCAGCTCCCACACACACCCCAGTGGGGACAAGAATAATACAACACACCACACCAGCGCTGCACGCAACTGCCCTCCCTGCACTGCCCCCAAAGTGCCCCCAAACAGGGCAGCTCCACTGCCACAGCTGCCACAACCCTGCACACAGCAGCACAGCAGCAGTGTGCTATGGCACTGCCCACCCAAGATCCAGGCTCGCCAGCACTCTGCCAGCTTCTGCTCAGCCCCTCCACATCCTCCAGCCATCGGCGATGCAGAAGAGTCCCCTTACCAAGACATGGGTGTGGGTCCCAGCACTGCTGACCCGCCTGCACAAGAACAAGAGATAATATATGGGCACAGTCCTTCACAGCAATCCCCCTGGCCTGGCATTGCCCACATCATGGCATGAGCCCCCCTTGCAAACCACACAGCCTCCCGCCCAAGGCACCCAGTGTCCTAAGGCAGACCTTGCACCCTACCCCCCGGGTGCCTCATGACCCATGCGGGATGGCAGGGCTGGACTGCTCAGCCCTGGGCTAGCATCACTGCTTTGTGGCTGGTGGGGACACAAGCTTGACCCGGGGAGGTAGGCTGTTGTCCCTGTCCATACTGCATGACACACACGAGACCACCCCTCATGCTGGGGTGAGGACCCACAGCACTGTTCAGCGCAGGACTGGGTGCCCAGGACTGAGCTGTGATAGGGCTCCAAGAGTGTGGGCAGAAGCTGTGGGTGGGGGTCCCTGGTGGGGCTGGTCAGGGCCATTAAGACCTATTAGTGGTCCCAGGGTGCTGGCACAACCCCGCACGCCTTCCCCAGCCCTGCCGGCCTGTCCTTGTTCTCTGGGTGATGCTGCAAATAAGCCAGAGGGGCAGTCCCAGCCCCACAGCCTCAGCGGGACCTTTCCTGCCTCCCATGCCCCCCACAGCTCTCGGTGCTCTGCATCACCAGCTCACCGAGCTGTTGAGCCCCACAGCACCCACCAGCCCCATTTCCAGGCTCTTGGAGAGGCTGCCAAGGTTCCAGCCCCACCGGCTGTCTGCGCTGACTACTCCCACTGCAGAGCATCCATGGGGACGCTGCTGGAGGCCTCCCCACCCAGTGCTTGTCCCCATGCTGCTCACCTGTCCCCTAGGGAGCTGGCAGTCCCACGTGGGGCTGCACACAGGCATCACGCTCCCCACGACACTTGGCAGCTCCAGCAGCTTTTCTCCACTTCCCCTCCCAGTCCATGACTCCCAACGTGAGGCTTTTCATGGCTCCATAATAACTTGCAAATTACCCAGTACAAAAGGAGCTGTTTATACAACATTTCTGACAGTCCCACAATTCGAGTGATGCTGCGGGGTTTCCGTGGAGACCCTGCACGTCAGGCGAGTCCCACGAATGCCAGAGCTGGCACTAAGGGAATCTCCTGTTGGAGCCAGAGGACTCTGCTGGGCCCTCCAGCCCTGGGTCGGGACAGAGATGGGTACCCCTGAGCCAGGGCTGGGTAAAGGGGTGGGCTGTGGGGCTCATGTCTGCCAGGGTCCCCGCACCAAGGGTCTCACTGCCAGGTGCTCTCACGCAGGCTGTGCATGCCTGTGGTCCTGCTGCAGACCTGCCCAGCCTGTGCCTTTTTTTCACACTCGCATGGGACAAAAGCCTGGTCAGGGATGCCGGGAAGGAGCACCGAAGCTTGGGCTTGGCACACAGCGATGCCAGGGCAAGGGTGCTGCCACCACAGCACCTGCAGGGACAGACCCAGGGCTGACCCCAGGGAGGGACCACATGTGCCCAGCCAAAATGCAGTCATTCAGGTATCCTCCGATTGACAGATCTGTTGCCCCATCGGCCATGGCTCCTGGCTGGCCGGGCACACAGACCTTCCCTCTGACTGTGGCTCTGCCGCTCAGCCATTCTTCAGCAAAAGCCTCAGGGGTGGCTCTGGGCTGGCGCAGAGCTGCTGCACCGCTGGGAGCAGCTGGGTCACCTCCGAGGGGCTGCGCCTGCTGCAGCGCCCAAAAGTCCTTTCCAGAGGCAGCAGCTCCTGCAAATCCCCCTGCAAGTGCAAAGAGGGAGTCCCTGCAGAAGGTGTCCGGTGTGAGAGGACGGCAGCCTGCACCCAGGGCAGCTCCTCTGCCCTATCCTAGCCCAGGGGCAGCCCTGGCACTGTCCTGCTCCTCTGCAGGATAGGGACACAGGGCAGGGGACGGGGGCCAGCGTGGCCATGGCATGGACAAGGGGCAGAGCGGGAGCAGGTGACCCTGTTGCCACCAAGCTCCAGCTTTGCCTGCTGGACACACACCAGCCCCGAGCAGAGCAGATAGCAAACACTGCTCAAAATGCAGCATTAATTACACTGCTCAGAGAGCCGCAGCTCCCCACGCCTTGCTGGGCCTCCCCGGCAGCTCCGCACAGATCCTGCCCCTGCACCCCAGCACTGGCCAGACACCGGCCACCCCACCCCGGCCATCAGCCCCCTTGTCTCGGTGCTTGAATAATTGATGGCAGCAGGCGCATGCAGCCGTCTCGGGTAGGAGGAGGTCTGGGCATGAATCTTTCATGTGTTTGCGCCTCCTGGAGCTGCTGGGGATGGTCTGCAGGAGGTGGGGATGTGCTGCGAGCCTGGGGAGATGGGGACCGTCCCCAGTCCTGTCCCCAGGGGGAAATACAGCACCACAGCAGCTTTCTGGCCCTGGGGAAGAGCAGTGCTCTGCTGTGACCCCTCTCCCGAGGGCTAGGGAGACCCCAGGTGCCCTCCCCAGCATCACCTCCCCTTGCTGCCACTAGAAGGATGCCTGAGCACATGGTGCCCGCTGCAGGTGGAGGACGTGGGGACACAGGACAGCAATGTGACCTTGGCTCTGGGTGCCTGGGCACAGAGCGGGATGGCAGGAGGCATTTTGTCCCTGCCCTGCCAGCCCCGCTCCCGGCATCCCCCCTGCTTGGGGCTGAGGGGCTGCGTGAAGAGGGCAGGGGGAGAAGCAGGCAAGAGTGCGGGCAGCAGGGTAGAAGCAGCTAGCCCCTTCCCAGTGCCACTGCGCCAGGGCACAAGCCAGCAACCTGGTGTCGAGAGGCAGGAGGGCCACAGGGAGTGCTGAGCCGCCCCGGGAGGAGGAAGAGGCCGTCATCCCATCACGCAGCCCTGAGCGGTGGTGCTATATTTACCCACCCGCAGGCCCAGGTCTCAGCCTCTCGCCTGTAACAGAAACCCTGCAGCCCGCCAGAATCCGAGGGGACGGCACATTCCTCAGCAAAAATAAACCCCCGGCAGCAGGCGAGAGGGCAGGGGTGCAGATGACTGACTGGACAGCTGCACCCGCCGCTCCGCTCAGCGGGGAGCAGCTCTCCCAGTCTGCAGCACCCCCAGACAGGGACCCGGCACGCGTGGCCACCACGCCAGCCCCCTGCCCAGGTGGCTGGGGACAGAGCTGGGAGCCTGCATCTCTGGCAGCTGCCCATGGGCTGGCCTCGGTGCCGCCCCTGGGGCCAGGGAACAGGCACAGCCCCAGGGCACGTGGCTGTGTTTGGGGACTGGCGGCTGCACAGCCAGTCCACGCGCCGGCCCTGCTGGTTGTGGGCATCCTGAGGGCCAGGTCCAGCCCCATCGCCCGGCATTGCCCAGCCCCGGGGACCTGTCCCTGCGCCAGCTGAGACCAGCAGCCGGGGTGGCACCAGCCAAGCAGCTCTGCAGAGGCAGCCCCTGCGCTGGCACAGCTGGGCATGGTGCCCACCCCACGGTGGGGCAAGTCAGCCTGAGCTGGAGCCTTGCATCCTGAGCTCCTCCGAGATGCTGCTGTGCCCTGGGGCTGGAGGGACAGTAAGGGGAAACTGAGGCAGCCCCAGAGAGTCCCACAGGAGGGAGGAGATGGCAAAGGGAGCCATTAGGTCCCATTAGGTCCCTGAGCAGGGCTGGCAGGGCTCTGGAGGGAAGGGGCAGTTGGCATTAAACATGGGCACAGCACTGCAAAGTAAGGGACTAAAATTAGGCGCTGAGATAAACAGCCAGAGGTGCTGAGCCACCAGGGACACTGCCAGCACAGCCATCCCTGCCAGGGTGCCATTGCCATCACCGCACACCATCAGCCACAAAAGCGTGCCCATGGTGCCCCGCTGTAACTCTGGGCTGGATGGGAAGGGGCCACGCAGGGCTGCTGCACGCAGGCAGCTCCTGCCCCCTTCCCTGACCCCAAATCCAGGCAGGTGCAGGCTGTTCCCTGGGCAGAGGAAAGATTCCAAGGCAGTTTGATTGCTGAGTGCAGGTGGAGGCGAGTGGAGCAAGACCCTGCACTGGGAGCCCAAGACGGACACATCCAACCTTGAAACAAGAGGCAGGCCTGGCGGGGAGGATCAGACAGCACTGGCATGGCGACGGAAGGCTGGGCTCTAAAAGATTAGCTCGGGTTGTTAAGAGGTGATTTAATCCAGTTTATGGGGAAAAATTCAGGAGATGCAGCTGAGAGGTGATACAGGCTTTAGTGACCCTGGGGGCAATGGAGCCATGGTGCAGACCAGGGCTGGCTAGAAGGGTTTGGAGGGTCCCTGGATGGACCTGGGAAGCCCCTGGACCAGCCTGGTGCTGGTGTGAGAAGGTCCAACGCACCCCACCTGTGCCCATGGAGCCAGGGCACAAGGGAGAACCTGCAGCAAGACAGAGGCAGAGCTGTGGGACCCCAGTGGGGACAGTGGGACATGGTGGGGATGGTGTGACCCCAGGAGCCCCTGTGCCCAGCTAGCCCCATGCATGCGCTCACTGCTCTGCATGCCGGGCACTGACACACTCAGGGGACCTGAGAGAAGAGCAAGAGAAAATCATTAGTGGGGTGGAGCAACAGATTCAGGGCAAGGGATTAGAGGAGCTAAATTGAGCTCGTGTGAGCAAGGGGGAATGCTGAGCTGGTGCAGGAGGGCCTGCCGGGGTCGAGCACGGAGCCAGACAGCGCAGAGCCCCCCCACCCCACCAGCACTGACCTGAGCCACCTTGGGGAGAGCTGATGCTGGCCCCCCAGAGAGCTGCAGCCTGGCCCGTGCGCCAGGGAGAGAAGGTGGAGAACAGGGCTCTGTGCCCACCAGAGACCGTGACCCAGCAGAGGTGAACAGAGCAAGGGCACGCCAATACCTCCAGACACAGGGGGCTGGGACTGCACGCCCAGAGAAAGACCTCATCCTGCCCAGGAACATTGCATACATCCCCCTTGCCCCATAACTGGCCGACGACCCGGCTCACAGGGCCCCCCAGGGAACAAGGACAGGGTGTCCCTGCCTGGCACAGGGACGACGCAGCCACCAGTGGAACTTCCATGGTCCCCAGGGAGCTGGGTATTGGCAGGGAGTGTGGGGAGCCCCTGAGCAGTTGGGGCCTCCATGCCAGAGGCCAGCAAGCCATGGCACACATGCTGGCAGGGTGTCAGGGCAGGCAGATGCAGAGCAGTGCCACAGCTCCTCCATTTCACATGATGACCTGTCTCACTGCTCGGCTGCGGCATGGAGAAAATGGCCTCAGGGGAACAACACGCTGAGTGCCAGTGCCCTGAAATGGGGCCAGGTGATAGGACAGGTCCCCACACCACGTCCCATCACCTCTACAGCAGCACCCCTCTCCAGCACCTGGTGTGACACGGTGCTCCCTGGGCACTGCCGCAGCACGCTGCAGAGACCGTTCTGCCTCGGGGCAGGGACAAAGCCACACCAAGGGCTGCCGCACTCCTTGCCCAGCCCGGTGCCCTGGAGCCTCCACGGCTCCAGAGGCATCTCTGCCCCAGGGCCAGCTTTTTGGGTGTCTGTTTGCTCAACGGCTGTGCATCCACAGCCACCCGCCTGCAGGGAGGAGTGCCCGGGGCAGGGTGACATTCACCCCACACATTAGGCAATCCTGGCTGCTCTGTCCCTCCCTCAGCTGCTCCAGAAAGGCGGCGGCGAGGGCCGACGGCTGGGAATTGGGAGCCGGGACAAGTGCGTCAGCACAACGGGAACGGGCACCTGGGGAAATCAGGCAGTGCTGCGCTGCTGGGCAGAGGCAGGGGGGCCCAGGCCGGCAGTGCCATGGAGAAGTGCAGCTGCACACCGGAATGTGAGAACAGGGTGACAGCCCCTCTCCTCAGCCCCCCGTCCCGGCACAGGCTGCTTCCGCCTGGTGGGGCGGTCGGTGCATGTCTCCCACTCCCTCTGCACACAGAGCACCATGCATCCAACTACACAGTGCCACGGTCCCCAAACGTGCGCTGCACAGTGACCCCGCACAGATCCACTGCAGGACAGGACCCCTGCTGCACACTTCTCCGCTCCCCTTGTCCCCACACGAGGCCCATGAGCAGCACATACACCTTCCTCCATTCCCCAAACACTGCTCCTCCAGCCTCCTGGCTCACACAGAGCAACTCCTCCTCTTCCTCCATTGCTCCCCTTCAGCACTGCAAAGGCTTCTTCTGCCCCCCCACTGCCACCCAGTCCCCCCTTGAGGTGCAGCATCTCCAGCACACCTCCTGTACTGCAAATCCCCAGGTGCAGTTCCTTCCCTGGAGCCTCAGGGCTCAGCACCGCCTCCCTCACGGTCCCCATGCAGATGGCACAGCTCATGTCTCACAGCAGTGCCACCAGCCAGCACCACACGCTCCCCAACACCCAGGTCTGCAATGCCCCAGGGAGGTGGCATCCATCCTGGGGCAGAGGGGGCTGAGCCCCAAACCTGCTTGGCTGCTGTGCAGGATAAGGCTCACCCATGCAAGGGCCCACAGTAGACCCCATGCACTCTCTGTGCACCAGAGGAGCATGCCTCACTGCTGCACCCGGGGCAATCAGCAGAGGGGCTGCCATAGGGCTCTCGGGGGTCAGCAAAAGTTGGCCCCACCCCTGCTAATAACCATCAAGCCCCGCCCACTGCATGACATAGACCCCACCCACTTGACAGCCCCACCTCCTGCAATGATAGGCTCCTCCCCCAGCCCCAGCCCCGGAGGGTCCCAGTTCTCCCAGTGCAAGCCCAGTGCCTGGTACAGAGGTGATGGTGATGCCACGGGCAGCTCTGCCCATGAGCAGCTGGTGCATGGGGGTGCCTCATGCAGGGGCACCAAGGGATACCGGGGTCCGTGTCGGTGGCTGCGGAAGGTGGCACCACTGGTGCCGTGCACCCAAGCTGCCTCTCTCTCTCTCCCCTCCTGCCCCAAGGAGGCTTGGCATCACATGCTCCTGACACTGCCGTGCCCAGCCCTGGCACCCTGCCTGGCCTGGCAGCCGGTGCTGCAGCCACATGCTCGCTCCAGGCCAGAGAGCTGCCCTGGTGCTGCCGGCACCAGGCACCCCAGCCTGCAGCGGGGCAGACACAGCAAAGCCCAGCCCTGGCTGGCCCCGGGCATGCACCGCAGCGGGAGCCTGCAAAGCACCGTTGCCACCCTCAGAAAATGCGTACCCGCAGCCGTGCCAGCACAGCCGTGCCAGCGGCCACGCCACCCTTACCTTCCATGTCAATGATGGCCAGCACAGCACTGGTCATGGCCTCTCCCCGCTCATTCTCAGCGATGCAGGTGTACACGCCGGCATCCTCCTTCTTGCTGTCCCGGATCCAGAGGGTGCCATACTCCTCCCCTCGTGGGGCCAGCAGCTCCTCGTTTCGGTACCAGCGGAGGTTGGGCCGGGGGTTGCCCACCGCCACCACCCGCAGCCGGATGTCGCAGCCGGTGCCGATCGCCGCATTCTTCAGCTTCCGCACAAAAACTGGCGCCGCTGGGCGAGCCGGGCCCTCCTCGGGTGCCCCTGGCTCTGCCGTGACCTTGGCGCGCTTCGGGGGGATGCCGGGGCTCGGCGGGGCCGCCCGGGGCTCCCCACCGGCCCTACTCATGCCACCGCGTCCCTGCGCCCGGTGCATGGTCTACAGCTCCCCTGCCCACACCTGCGACCCCCGCCACCCCACGCCGGCAGCGCCGTGCCCCTCTTCACCCCTTGCCTGCAGCCTGGGGGTGCTGGGTGCCTGCCAGGGGTGCCGGGGCAGAGGCGGCCCCCCGGTCCAGGTGCCGTCCGGTTCGGTGCCTCCCCCCCACCGGCTGCAGCCCCGAAGGTCGCAGCGCCGTGGGCAAGCAAGGGGCTATTTTTAGGCGGGGGCTCGGGTTGCTGCTCGCCGAGCCGCCACTCACCGAGCACCCAGTGCGGTGCGGCACCCACACCTCACGCTCCACTGCGACCCCGAGCCCGCCCAGCGCCTCGGCACCTGCTCCTCCGCCAGCCTGGGTGCGCGTCCGGCGGGTGCTGGCCGCCCGCTGAGCCGTCCCAGCGCTGGGGCCGTGGCGTCCCCCCCCTCACCCGTTCCGTCCCGCGCGGCCCCCGGCGAGCTGCGCTCCCTCTGCCCCCTCTCCTGAAGTGGCAGCTGCCTCTGATATGTCACATTCCTTGGCCGGGCTCCCCCTCTCCGCGCCCGCGGCCTCGGCCCTGGAGCCCAGCTCCACTTGCAAAGATAGAAAGGGGCCAGCACCTTTCCATATTAGCAGCGAGGCTCGGGGGGGGGGACCCAGCCTTCCTCCCCCCCTTCCCCTTCTCCGGTGGTGTTACTGGATCGGGACAGAGAGACCCTGGTGGCATGTGGAGGGAAAGGACACCGTCACGCTTCCTGCAATGCGAGACCCCGGGCAGGAGCCAGCCCCGTGGGGCCCCTTTGCCCCATCCCCAGCAGGCAGCAGAGACGGGGATCGCTGCATCCCTGCTCACCCCAAATCCACCCTGCTGGGAGGCTGCCAACACAGCAAAACCCCATTTCTCTCACCAAGCCCCTGCCTCACTGCCCTGGGCAGTGTGGGTCCCGGCCAGCCCCCCATTCAAGCCCTGCTTGGAGCAGAAGCACCCCACCGTTCAGGTTTGGGATGGCCCATGAGAGCTCCCACATGCTGTGCTCCAGGCAGGGAGTGACCAGGGACTGCCTGTGCCACCCGCTGCCTCACCAGCCCCGGGCAAGGCAGGGCTTCCCAGCTCCGGGCAGGATGGCACATGTCTCAGCACCTGGCCCCATCCACCCTCGCTGGGGGCTGTAAATCTGGGTGAGCAGGATGCGAGCGACATGGCACGCTGCCTCCCAGTTGCAGACCAGCCCCATCAGCTTTGGCACAGCCTGTCACCGCCAGCCTGGGGGCACCGGCATCGGTGGAGCATCACCAGCAAGGAGAAGATCCCGGGATCCCTCCAGCTTGGGTGGCTGGGGCATGCCGGAGCGGGATGCCCTGCTAGACCTACAGCCTGGCTGCAGAGCAGCTGAGCAAACCCCAGGGTCTCTGGGGGCTGGAGGAGAAGCTGCCAGAGCCCTGACCAGCTTTTTCCCTGCTTGAGCTGCCCTGCGGGCAAAGGGCTGATCTGTCCCCTGTCTGTCCCCCCCAGCCCCACGGGCAGAGCCCTGGCCCTGCCAGCCTGGGTGGGGAAGGGAATGAGGTGTCGTCTCTCCCCAGGGCAGACCTGGGGACCGTCCTTGATGTCACAGGGCCACCTGCTGGAGACAGCCCTTGAGATCCAACACCCCCTTGGCCCTGGCCGTCCCCGCAGCCAAAACTAGGGTTCACCACACTAGCCTCTCCATCAGGGACCCCCCAGCCCCAGCCCCACTGCTGGCAGCAGTACTTGCCTTGTCCCCAAAATACCACCCGCTGCCAAGCCCACTGCCTTCCCAGTGCTCTCCTGCCTGGCAGGGGAGTGCAGGCCCTCCGACACCTCCCGGGGCAGAGCAACCCTAAATCCCTCTCTCCCCATGCGATGCTCCACCCCAGGTTCCCCTGCTGCATCCCCCATCACTGGGCCGAAGGAGCCAAAGCCAAGAGTCCCACACCCCAACCGCGGGGATGGGGACACGTGTATTGAGCCTGGAGGTTGAGCCTGGGGTGGGGGCAGGTGTGGCGTGGTGGGGCTGATGCCCGTGGGGCACCAGGGAGGAGCTAGATTCGGTGTGAAGGGCATTCTACTTGCAGGTCAGTGGCAATGGGGGTGCTTGGAGAGGTCCCGGGCAGGTGTGGGTCTGGGGCAGGGCTGGCCCGGGAGAGGGGGGAAAGGGGGCAGCTGTGGAGCTGAGAGCAACCAGGCAGTGATGTGGGGGCCTGGGTGTATGGGGGGGACAGGGGATGGTCACCCAGAGCCCCTCCGAAACTGCTCAGGGCTTGGCTGCCACAGCCCGTGCTGCCAGCAGGGCTCCCCCACCCAGTGCAACTGGGAAACCCAACACCACGGGCAGCAAAATGCTCTGGGGCACCTTCAGTTTGAGGGACACCCGTATTTTGGGGGGACCTAGGGAAGACATGGCTCGGGGGGATGCTGGCCCCTGCATCCACCCCAGCCCAGCCCCGGTGGCCCATGTGATGCCCCTCCAGGTGCCACCTCCCCACCACCCTATCCCATCTCTGCCCCAGAGATGCGCCGGGAGGAAGGGGTGATGCTCCGCTGTTTATTTCAGCTGCCTGAAGAGTCACGTAGACGCGGTGGGGTGGGGGTGCAGTGGGGCGAGGGGTGGGGGCGCCTGCCCTGGCCCCCGGGCCTCTCTCCAGTTCCTCTCCTACTCTCCCCCCTCTCTCCCACTCACTCACTCCTCCTCTCTCCTGTGTCCACCTACGGGTACCCTCTTGGCTCACTGAGCCTGGCCCCGTGCAGCCTCCTGCTGCTGGGGGTCCCCGCGATGTGGGGGGGCGGGCACTGCCCTCCTCTGCCCCACGGGGCTGCTTCTTAGGCCAGGGGGAGCGCAGGACCCCGGGCCCCCGGGCCGGGGGGGGACACAGGCTGGGAGCACCGTGGCTCCGAGCCGGGCGGAGAATGGGGGGCTTGGCCCAGACCCCACTTCTCCCCATCCCTGGCATCGCTGCCATCCACCCGCAGAAGTGCCAGCTCCAGGGAGGCCAGCGGTGCTGGCGCGGGGAAACGGGTCCCTGCTCTGGCGGGACAAAACCCAAGCCCGTGCCCAGCGCGGGGAGGGGGCTGCAGGGGGATCCAGAACCCCTTGCTGGGACCGTCCGGCTCTCTGGGGAGCTGGCCCAGGCCACCACCTGCTCCCCCCAGCCCCTCCTGCCTGTCCCCTCCCTCTCTCCTGCCGCCCCCCCGGCCCGGGCCTGATCCTGACGCTGGCATTGCCGCTGCGAAGCTGCGAAAGCAGAGCGAGCCTTTTGAAGCCGAAGGAGAGAGCCCAGGGGGTGCAGGGGGCCCGGAGGCAGCTGCGCAGGGGAGACCCCTCGGGTGGTGCCAGGGGAGCTCGGGGGGGCGAGGTGGGGGGCAGGAGGGGGGCTTGGCAGCAGGACGGAGGCAGGGACGGAAGGTGCCGGTGGGCTGCCAGGGCAGCCTCCTCTACAGCACTTCATGCTGCTGCTGGGTCGCCTCGCTCACCACCTGCAGGGAGAGAGGCACCGTGAGACACCATGCCGTGCCAGCACCGGAACCCCGAGCATGGGGACAGGCACTGAGCACGGGGACAGTCACCATGCTCAGACCCCACCTCCCCGCCACCTCCGGTGCAGCCCTGCACTCACCTCCCCATCACGCGTTTCAATGGTTTTGATCATCACGGTCTTTTTGGTGTGCACCTCGGAGCCACGCTGCTCTGGGCTGGTCTCTGTGGGCACAGGGACACAGGGGATGGGCCCATGGGGACATGTGGCATGGGGGAACAGTGGTGGGTCTGGGGCCACTGGGGGGCTTCAGGAGCCCTGGATTACACCCCCCCCCCCCCAACTTGTGGCAGCACCCTATCAAGTGCACCCACCCCAGGCGCTCAGTGTGGCACCCATGGGTCCCTGACCTGCCAGCCTGGCTGCAGCCCCCCAGGAGGGAGATTTACAGGAGGGTTCCCACACTGGGGACCCCTGGGGACTTGTCCCAGGCCCCCCTCCTCACGGGGCGATGCTCACCTCGGAAATTGAGTGCAGAGGCGAAGGTCTGGTGCATGGGGATGCTGATCCTGCAGGGACATAGAGGGGAGAGCTCAGCACCAGCCAGCCCCAGCCCTCAGGCGGCTGCTCACGGGGTGGAAGCCCCAAAAACCAGCTGACTCCGCTGGTCCCCCCACCTTGTCCTGCCCCCCTCACTGCTCACCGGTTCTCCTCGCCCTCCAGCAGCTTGCGGTACGTGGCGATCTCCACGTCCAGGGCCATCTTGACGTTGAGCAGGTCCTGGTACTCGCGCAGGTGCCGGGCCATCTCATCCTTCAGGTGCCGGATCTCCTCCTCCAGCCGGGCGATGGTGTCCTGGTACCCGCCAGCCTCCCCCGCGAAGCGCTCCTCCATCTCCCGCATCTGGCGCATCAGCGAGTCGTTCTGGGGGGACAGGTGGGTTCAGCAAGGGGGGCAGACCTGGAGAGGCCAGGGGGCACCTGGCGTGTGAGCTGGGGGGGCTGGGAGGGTCCTAGGGTAGGGCCAGGGACCTGGGGAGAGCCATGGTCAGCCCTGGGCTGGGTCCAGCTGACGTGGAACCTTGATGGGTGGCTGTCACCCTCCGTCTGCTCAGTGCTGAGCAGCAGGATCTGGTGGGGGTAAGCTGGGCAGGTGCTGGGCAACCCCAGCACCCTCTGCCCGGGTGCCCAGGCCCCCCAGCAAAGCCATCCTATGCTGGCGGGAGGGCACAGAAAGGTGCAGGAGCACTGGCCAGCTGCCCGGGGGTAGCACTGCCAAACTGGTGGCTGCTGGCTGGCTCCCGTGACCGTGACCATGCCGGAGCGGGACTGTTGTGCCCTGTTTGTTTGCAACCACCTTCCCAGCCTGCAACCAGACACCCCGAGCCCTGCGCCCGCCTGCCTGGAGCCTCCCAGGCTGGGGCACCTTTTGCAATCTGCGCCTTGACCCTGGGGATCTGAAAAACACCTCGCAGAGGCCCAGACTGCTGCTGGGGGAGGCGCAGCCCAAATCTGGGGGACAAGTCCCCCCACAGCAGCAACTCCAAAAGCTGGGAACAGCCCCCCACCCCAGAGATGTCCCAGAGGTCCCCAAGCAGCCCTGGAGCAGTGCATCTTTGCAGGGAAGCTGGGGGTCTCCCCAATGCTGCCCATGGCTCACCGTGCCCTTGAGGGCATCGATCTCGCAGGTGTAGGACTGGATCTGGTGCCGGTACTCCAGCATCTCCTGTTTCGCCTGCCGCAGCGCATCGTTGTTCTTGTTGGCCGCCTGCGTCAGGTCAGACACCTGGGGAGAGGCCATGGTCAGCGGGCACAGCCACCAGGATGGCCGAGAGCCACCACGCCGGGGCCAGCGCTGAGCCCGCCGCCTCCCGCACCTTGGACTTGTACCACTCCTCGGCCTCGGCGATGTTCTTGGCAGCAATGCTCTCGTACTGGGCGCGGATGTCCCGCAGCGCAGCCGTCAGGTCGGGCTTGGAGATGTCCATCTCCACCTGGATGTGCTGCTCCTGCAGCTGAGCCTGCAGCTCCCGGATTTCCTGGAGAGACAAGGTGACACCTCAGGGCACCCACTCTCTCCCCTGTCCCCATGGGTGCCCACGGGAAACGGGGCCGCCCCCAACCTACCTCTTCATGCACCTTCTTGAGGAAGGCAATCTCCTCCTGCAGGGACTCGATGCGTCTTTCCAGGTCAATGCGTGCCAGCGTGGCCGCGTCCACGTCCTGGGGGGACACAGAGTGAGGGGTAGCAGGGGGGTGAACATCCTGGGGGCGTAGGGGGAGTGCAGGAACCACACGTCAGGGCGGGAAGGGGCAAAGCTGTGCCCAGGGCAATGCCCTGGCGCTGGGGCTGGACTGCTGGGGGGGAGATGGGGCTGGGCGGGGAGGCGGGGGTCCCACGCCGCATGGAGGGGACAGGTACTCACGGCTCTGAAAGCAGCCAGGTTGTTCTCAGCCTCCTCCTTCAGCTGAATCTCCTCTTGCAGCCTGGGGACAAAGAAGGAAGGTCAGGGGCACCCAGAGGGAGCCCCGTCCCCTGGCAGCGATGTCCCCCCTCGCCGTCCCTGAGCCCAGAGTGGCCTGGTGGAAAGACGGTGGATTGTCCTGCATTCCCGGCGGGTGGCGGGAGAGCTGGCGGGGGGCCAGGGGCTCTTCCTCCCATTCCCTATTATAGTCAACGCCAGAGAGAGCACAAAGCCATGAGGTCAGCTCGGTGCCACGTGCGCTGCCCCGGCCCTTATAGGGTAGAGTGGCCGGCAGCCGGGGGGACGGGGTGCAGGACCCGGCACGGGGGGCCCCAAGGGATGGCGGCCGGCTGAGCCATCCTGGGGACAGCAGGAGGACAGGCGGGTCTCAGCGATGCTGTGGGACGGGGGTATGGAGAGGGGACCACTGGGGTGTGAGCCCAAGGTCAGGGCTGGGGAGCCAGGCTGTGCCAGAGGATGGGGCAGTGCCACAGGCTGCTGGTCAGGGGGAAGGCAGCCGGGAGGTGCTGGGCAGTGCTGGCACACAGGGTGCCAGGAACCCAACACTTGTTTGTTCTGTGCCCTGCTCCTCCCCTGACATTCAGGGGTCCTCCATGATGCCACCCCCAGCCTCCCAGCATCAGGGGCTCTGCCCCACCGGCTACTCAGCGCCAGCCACCTGGGGCAGAGGCTGAGGCTGCGAGGGGGAGGCAGCAGGCTGTGTCACCCCGGGAGATGGGGACTCGGCATCCCAGGAGCACAGAGGCCAGGAGGGAAGGTGCAGACCAGCACCAGAACAAGCGGCTCCCACCAAGCATCCACCCCTGCTGCCAGGTGTCCCCACGCTGGTCAGTCCCTGGGGAGTCACTCAGCCCGGCCACCCCTGTGGCTATTCCCCCCCCGGCCCCAGCCCCCTCTCTGCCACCAGCCAGGCCCATGGCATCTCTGTGGGGTCCCTGCTGCTCCCAGGGCACCGTGGACTCCCACAGCAGGCCTGGAGCATCCCTGGCCTCCGGAAGTGTGTCTTCCTCCTCTCCCTCCTTCACCTCCGGAGCTGGCAGAACACACCCCCGGGTCACCCTTCCCCCCCACTTCCGCCTGCCTGGCTGGCTCTGTCTGTCTGTCTGTCTATCCCACAGGCTCAGTGCACCCATGGGCTGGCCAGCCCTCCGGGGTGTGAGCGGGGATGGGGACCCTGGGGGGGGCACTCCTATTCCCCAGCTCTGGAGGTCCCGTGGCATCACAGCCCAGCCTCGGCCCCCGTTGCAAGGGAGGGCGCAGGGGACACCGCTGCTGCCAGAAACGTTCTGCCCGCTGGGTGATGCCTGGGCGTCTGGCAAGGGCTGGCAGCACCCGTCCGGAGTGCCCTGCTGAGAGGCCCAGGCTGTGGGCACTTCCTTCGCCCTGCCCCACGCCACTGGGCCAGCTCCCCCTTCCCTGCCCCACGCCGTGGGTCGGGGAGCACCCAGCACTGGTGTAGCGGGTTGTGGGTGCCCTTCTCCCTCCCAAAACTCGCAGCAACCGTGCCAGGACCTGGCATCCTGCAAAGTGCCCTGCAGGCGGGTACAGCCAGCAAGAGGCATGGCTGGGGTGCTCTCCTACCCTGGGGGATAGGGTGAGGAGGACGGAGGAGTGGGGCCACAATGGGCTCCGAGCATGGGGCACAAGGACGACAGTGAGCACCCCAAGGGGCTGCCAGGGCAACCTCATCCACCGCCCATCCCTAGGGATGGAGATGCAGGGATGGATGCCCACAGGGACACACCGGGGCCCCTCCTCACCTCTGCTTGAGCTTCTGCAGGTCATCAAGCAGGTTGTCGCGCTCGACTTCTACACGAGCCCGCTGGCTGGTGAGCAGGTCCACCTGGCGCCGGAGCTCCCGCAGCTCCTCCTCGTACATCTCGGCCACACGGGTGGGCTCCTTGCCCCGCAGGCGGTTCACCTCGGCCACCATCAGTGCATTCTGCTGCTCCAAGAAGCGCACCTTCTCGATGTAGTTGGCGAAGCGGTCGTTGAGCTCCTGCAGCTCTACCTTCTCATTAGTGCGGGTCTGGAGGAACTCCTGGTTCATGGCATCGGCCAGGCTGAAGTCCAGCAGCTCGCCGGCACCTTGGTAGGCACTTGGGTAGGAGTGCAGGGGTGTCACACGGGTGGTGCGGAAGCTGGACAGGCTGGGGACAGCAGAGGTGCGGGACACCTGGTAGACACGGGAGGTGACGGAGCTGCCACTGCTGCCCTTGCCCCCAAAGGAGGCACGGGAGAAGACCGGGGAGGCGCCGCCGAAGGTGCGGCGGTAGGAAGAGACCCGCTGGCTGGAGGAGTAGGACTGGCTCATGGTGGCGGCGTGGGGCGGCGAGGCCGGAGCAGGGAGCAGGCGGCAGAGCTGGCGAGCGGCCGGCAGCTCGGCGAGGCGTCGGGAGGGGACCCGAGCCGCCGCTATTTGTATCCTGCTGACATCACCCGCCCCTCCTGCTGCCGGGCAGCTGGGGGATGCTGCTGCGGGGGGGGGACGGCCGCCAGCCCCCGCCCACTGCTCCTCACCTGCCTGCACTGCCGGGCTGCGGACCCCTGGGCGGACAACAACGATGACCATGGACCCCCAGGCACCCCCAGACCACACTGGTGTATCAGTCTCCACCCCGGTCGCCACCGCACTGCCCCATCCCTGGGGGTGCGGGGGAAGGAAGTGGGGCAGGCTGGTGGTGAGCCCCCCAGCACTGCCCAGAAGCCCATTGGGGCACAGTGACACCCACGGAGGGCCCGGACAAACAGATGGCCTGGGCTGATGCTGGGGGGGAAAGAAGGGGACTCAGCCCTTCACACCATCACTTGCCCCGCCTTGAGCCAGACCTCATGCACCACTGGCCCTGCTTCCCAAATTGGCCTTGAGCACCCCAAAATGACGCTGATGGTGCCCTGACCCACCCCACAGGAAGAGCACCAGGCTCTGCTCTCCATGTGGGGCCAGACTCCAGCCCCCCCATCCAGAGGGGGGACAAGGGAGGGCCCTGGGGAGGGGGTGATGTGGAGGGACCTCTGCCCTGAGTGTGCTTGCGCTGACCCACCACCCAAACCCCCCCTTTCTGATACGGGGGGCTGAGCGCCGGCCCAGGGCTGGGTGCTTTCAGGGTGCTGCTGAGTGACCCTGAGCAGGTGCTGGGTCCAAGCGGCCCCGGTGACGGTGACGTCACCCTCGCGGGTCCTCGCTCCTGCACATTCCCAAAGCAGCAGGCACCCAACTAAAATAGCCTCCCGAGCTCATACGCGTGGGACATACGTGGTATTTATAGCCAGGGGAGGCACGCTCTTAACCCTTCTTGCGCCAGGCATATGGAGAGCATGGCTGGACGGGGACCCTGCCCAGCCCCTCCCTGGTCCCCGTCACCCTGAGAGCAGGACAAGGTCCCCAGGTCATCCCAGGGTGCTGCAGGCTCTGCCCTGTCTCCTCAGCCTCCCTGTTGGCCTGGCAGTACTTTGGGAAGCAGAAAGCCTAGCCCAGCTCCCCAGACCCTCCCAGAACGGGGAATACCCCAGTTCACCCCAGGACCCCCACCACAGCTTCCCACCTCCTGGACAGGCAGTGGGCCAGGGCAAGGACTCCTGGGGCCACAGACAAACCCATGCCAGCTAAAGAGGACGTTCTGTCAGAAGGGAGCTGTGCTGGGAGACCCCCTCGGGGGGGTCCCCCTTGCCTGGGCAGCACCCCCTCCACCCCAGGCCCCCCAGCACAACCTGGTGACGCCCAGCCCTGCCCAAGCTGGGCTGTTTTGGCTGACATCAGCTGGCACAGCCCCAGCGCCTCTGTCCCTGGCAGCCCTGGTGGAGGGGACTGCCGTGCCACCGGGCACCGGGTGATTCAGCAGCAGGAGCAGCGCTCAGCTCTGCCCGGCCCCACACCTCCCGGCCCCCCACCCAGTCTGCAATGCAGATGCTGAGCGGTGCCAGGGCTTGCCCATGGCAGCAGCGGCACGGCAAAGGCTTGAGCTTGATCACAGCAGCATCCTCAACTGCCCCAGCTCTGGGAGGCACTCCTGCCTGCTCCCTGCCAGCCCCCTGCCATCTGGGGAGCCAGCAAAGGTCTGGGCCCCGTGGCCATGCTCGATGGCCCACATCCAGGCTGCCCTCCCCAAGCCCCCATCCCTGGAGCCCTCCCTCCCAGCCGCCTAGTCGCAGTGTAATGTGGCGGCTTCCCGGAGGGTGCACGCTGCCTGGCGGAGCCTGCCTTTAAAAGGGAAGGTATTTCCAGATGGGGTTGTTTCATCCCAGCGCAGGGGGGAGGATGGAAGGAAGGGGGGCTTGTGGGGTGTGGGGGGGGAGAAGATGGAAAAACAGACAGCATCCTTCCTTCTCCTGGCCCTGCTCCGAGCGCACCCTGCGCAACCCTGAGCCCCTCACGTGTACCCTGCCTGCCCCATGAGTGCCGGCACGGCGGCACACCAGCCCTTGGCTGGTGTGCAGAGGGGCAGGTGGGTGCCCACACCAGTGCGGGGGACCCCAGGGGTCTGGGCCACCACAGTGCCAGCCATACTGTTCAGCCATCCCTTCCCGTGACCCCATCCCACTGCCCCGCCGGCTAGGGGTGTGGGGAGGATGGGCCCCCCAGGGGTGGCGTGTCCAGCGGTGCTCAGCACCTTGCCCTGGTGCTTCAAATAGGGTGATGCAAACTCCACCCCAGGCCTGGAGAGCCCTTTTCCCCATCCCACAGAGCAGGGGGGTGCAGGATTGGCATGCCCCAGGGAGGGGCAACAAACTCTTGGTGCTAGGAGGAGGGGAAGGAGCTCAGAGGAGTTAACCATGAGCATCCTCCTGACCCCACTCTAGGACAAACTGTTTGAAGTTGCCTTTTCTTGGCTGCTGTGACAGCCTTCCTGGGACGGCTCTGTGCAGGCAGGGGCCCCATGGCTGGCAGAGGGTGGATGGACGCCTTGGACTTTCCGCAGACTCTTAGGAAAGCCCTGTCTGTATGCGGAACCCAGCGGCACGGGAAGCAGGGGGCGAGGAGCAGGACCCGGGGACCCTGCCAGAGCCCCATCCCAGGGACATGTCCCCAAGCACTCTGTGCCAGCCAAAGCCCCAGGGGCTGTGCAAGGTGAGGAGGCTTCAGAGAGCAGTGGTGCCTCCTGTCCTGCCCAGCCCCATTCAGCCTCCCCACAGCTCCATCCCAGGCCAGGCTGACCCAGACCAGCGGAGCCTGGGAAGCAGCCCCCGAGCCCCCGCGCTGGCCTGGCCCCAGCTCCCGCTGAGCCCTGGGACGAGGCTGCTGCCGGGAAGGCGTTGGGAGCTGGAATGTCAAACAACTCCCTCCGGTCATGACATCCCAGTGAGCGAAGCCAGCTGCATCCCGCGGCCGCCCCTCCTCCCCGGCCCTCCCTCCCCGCTGCTCCCCCAGGATTTAAGCCGCTCGGGGAGCCGGGCTCAGCCTCCCCAGGCTGCAGGGATCTTGGGCCTTGGAGCCGGGCAGGATGCAGAGACGGGGTGCCGGCTGCTCCTCAGCCCCATACCCTGCCACCGGGGCCCCCTCACGCCTGGCCCTGGCTCAGGGGTGAGCAGAGAGATGAGAATGAAGCAGCGAGGCCGTTCATCCCCCTCCTTCCTGGCCCCCAGCCGTCTTCCTCCATCCCACTCCTTTTACAGCCATGAGCCTCCCAGGCGCCTTTACCCTAAGAGGGAAGGACCGTGCAGCCCATTCCCCGGTGCTGACGGACCCAGGGCGCGTGCTATTGTCTAAATAGGAGATGGTTCTCCTTCCCTGTCTGGACCATGGCCCAACCTGGCCCGCCGGGGTCCCAGGAGCTGGTGGGTGTCCTACAGGCTGCAGCCCCCTGCATGTTGCTCACACTGGCTGCCCCCATGCCTTCACCCACCCCAGGGCTCAGGGCTGGCAGTGTGGGCGCACAGCCCATCTGACTGCCCCTGGTCCCCACCCCTGTGTCCCCAGGTGATGGGGATGCTGGGGATGATGGCCTGTCTCCAAGTGGCACAGGGATGCTGGGGGTGCTTGGCTGCCCCCGTGGCATGTGTTGATGCTGGGGGTGACCAACTATCCCCTGTAACCTGTATGGATGCTGGGGGGTGTTTGCTTGTCCCCCTGGGTCTGTGTAGGTCCTCAGGGTGAGTTGCTGCCTCCATGGTCCACGAGGATGCTGGGGGTGACCTGTTGCCCCCAGGGCCATGTAGATGCTGAAGGAGACCAGTTACCTCCATGTCCATGCTGATGTTTGAGGTGCATGACTGCCCTCATCACTCATCTCCGGCTAGCCCTGTGATCTGTGGGAATGCTGGAGGTATTCACCTGTCCCCACAGCCCATGGGCAGGTTGGGGATGTCCACTTGCCCTTGTGGTCCATGGGGATATCCACCTGCCCCTGTGGCCATGGGGATGCTGTGGGTGCCCAGCTGCCCTCGCGGTCCACATGGACGTAGGGATGACTGGCTGCTCTCGTGGTCAATGAGGATCCTGGGGTGTCTGTCTGCCCTCCCGCAGGCCTCGGTAGCATCACCCATGCCAGTGAGATGAGGTAGTGGTTACCCGCTGCATCACTGGCGGCTCATGTAAGGCATGGTGGCCATTCGCTCAGCCTCCAGCAATGCCCGGGCAGTGATTTCACTTTCCCATGCTCAGACACGTGGGCTGGGATGGGGGGGACCGCCTCAATGGGTGCCATCCCTGCGCTCATCCTGGCAGGGCAGGCAGGGAGGGGGTCCAGGCAGCCTGGCAGGCAGCAGGAGAAGGGGGTGGCACTTCCTGGAGCTATGTTTACAGGCTCTGTCCTGGGCAATCTCTCTGTTAACCCCTTCCAACTCCAGCTCCGGGGCTGCCCATCCACAGAGCCACCAGCCGCCCCAGGGAACGCCTGCATGGCACCCCACCCTGGGCTGCCAGCACATGTGGGATGGGGCATGGTGCCCTGTGCCCACCGGTCCTGCCCCTGCCAGGCACTCCTGGGCACACATATGAGCCCAGCAGCAGGGTGCAAGCACCCCGAGGAGGAGCTGGCGCCAGTTCTGGGGCACTGCCTGGGGCTCCCTGCTGCACCAGGGGGTCCATGGGGCAGAGAGGGATGGGGACAGGAGCAGTGCGTTCCCAGGAGCGCACTGATGGGGTGGGGGTGGCCGCAGCAGGTGCTGTGCAGCCCCCGGCGTCCAGCCAGGGGTGAGTCAGAGCCCACCCGGAAATAGCCAGCGGGAGCTTTTTCTGGAAGCCCCGCTGCTCCGGGAATAGCTGCGGCATGCCAGGGCGCTGCCCTTTGCTTGTGCCTGTGGGGCTGGGCAAGGGCCACACCCGGCCCTGCCACTCACCCCCTGCTCCGGCCACCCCAGATCTGGGCACCCCCCACTCCCGCACCCACTCCCCCAAGACCCATCTGCCCCAGGCACCCGCATCCTCCAGGCACCCACCTGCTCCAGGCAGCCACCAGCTGGGGGGGCCATGGGCTCCAGGCACCCACACTGCAAACGTCCCCAGATGTCCCCCAGGCATGGCCTGGGGACCACCGAGAAGCACCCGGCCCTGAGCTAGGTGCCTGTAGCAGCAAGGGGTCGTGCTGGCAGGAGGAGCAGGGGGACAGCTGCCTGGCACCCATATCCCTTCGGCAGGAGGGTGCTGGGCAGGGGGCACGTGTGGCCCAGCTCCGGGCTGGGGTGCAGGGTGCCTGCTCCCAGCCTGGTCCCGTCTCGGCGGGGCGCTGGACCTGTGTTTTGCTGTGGTGGCTGTGGTTGACATGGAGACCCTCCCAGCTGTCTGCTCGCTGGGTGCCAGGCGGTGGGGGTGCTCGTTCCCTTTTGCGGGGGGAGGCAGGTGCTGGGGGGTGGGACCATAAATCCAGGACTGTCATGAGCTCTTGGCACGGCAGGTCCCGGGGTCAGGGGCAGCAGGACCGCCAGTTTCCAGTCCCCAGGACACGGACAGTGTCTCCAGCTAACAGGATGCCCATGCTGGTGACTCAGGAGCTGGGAATCCGTCTGGCACTGAGCACCTGGGCCCCATGCACTGCTCACAGGCTGAAATGTCCCTCCTAAGGCCACGCACCCATTGCCAGGAAGACAGGATCCTGCTGGGAAATGATGCATAAGCACTGATGGAAACCTTTATCCCGCTGCCACACCCAGCCCATGCAGGGCACCCAGACAAGGGCAGGAGCCACCCCGATCCGCGCCAGGCCCAGGGGTCCCATCCCCTGGATGTGCTCAGACCGTGCACCTCCTGGGGCTGGCAGGCAGCTGGGGTCTGTCCTGCCACCGTGTCAACTCCCAGGAGCCCCGTGCAGCGCTGTCACTCGGGGATGTTGGTCCCCAACATGGCACCAAAGGCTTGTGCCTTGTTTTCTGTGAAGGCTGGGCAGTGCCAAGGCTGGGGAGCAGCAGCGATGGGAGGGCCGCGCAGCTTGGCTCACCGGTCACTCACCCCAAAGACACGCAGCCTTTGGGAAGCGTGTGTGTTCCCCTGAGCGCTTGCACCCATGGGCAGCATGGGGACAGCTGCAGGCGGGCCAAGCCCCGTTTCAGGGCGGACCCTACTCGCCCGGTGCCCAGAGCCGGGGCACCCCGGGGCAGCGCTGGGTGACGCTCCCTGGAAACCCGTCCCTGCACCTTCCAGCCCCTCCCGGCTGCGCCCCGCTTCCACCCACCCAGCCCCCAGTTCTGCCCTGGCTTTGGCAGGCGCCGGGTTTGCCTGGCCCCGGCCCAGGGTGACAGGGCGCGGGGTGCAAAGTGCAGGGTGCGGATCGTGGGGTGCGGGGCGGAGGGTGCGCGCTGTGGGGCGTTCCTCCACGCCAGCAGGGGGCGCGCGGGGCGGGGCAGCGGGGCGGGGCGGCGGCGGCCATGCAGGTAGCGGGCGGGCGCGGCGCGGCGCGGGGGTCGGGTTCTGCCCGGGGTTTTGGGGGTCCCAACCCGGGGGGTCCCGACCCGGGGTGGGGATGGTGTCGGCGCTGTCCGGTGACGGTGGTGCCCGCAGGCGGCGGCGCAGGGCTCGAAGCAGGCCGCGCAGGCGGCGGCGCAGGAGCTGGTGAAGTTCGTGAACCGGAGCCCCTCGCCCTACCACGGTGAGGAGCCGCCGGGCCCGCCCGGCCCCCCCTCCCCTCCTTCCTTCCCCTCCCCTCGGTGCGGCCCCCCTGACGGCTCTTCCCCCCCGCAGTGGTGGCCGAGTGCCGCAGCCGGCTGCTGCAGGCCGGCTTCCAGGAGCTGAAGGAGACGGAGCACTGGGAGGTGCGGCCCGCGCAGAAGGTGGGCCCGGCCGGGGGCAGGGCGGCGGGGAGGGGGGGCCGGCGGCCGGCCCTCACCCTCACCCTCACCCCTGCCCCTCTGCCCCCAGTACTTCGTCACCAGGAACTACTCCACCCTCATCGCCTTCGCCGTCGGCGGCCAGTTCCAGCCCGGGAATGGGTTCAGCCTGCTGGGGGCCCACACCGACAGCCCCTGCCTCAGGGTAAGGCGACAGCCCCTGCCTCAGGGTAAGGCCGGCCAGCCGGCTGCCTTCCCCCGGGGCTGGGGCCTTCTCTGCTGCCCTCCGGAGTCACTCCACGGGCAGAAACTACCCTGACTCCCCCTGTGCTTCACAGCACCATTGCTGGGTTCCTACACCTCCCAAAGCTGCCACCCAGAGCGGCCCATGCCGAGTCCCTGCATTGCTTCACCTGCTGTTATTACCTCTGTGTCCTCTGTCCCACAAAGCACCTCACAGCACCCTGCGCTGACAGGATCAGCGATGAGACTCTGGATGTGCTCTGCCCAGTCCCCACCGGTGACCCGGTCCCTGGGGCTTTGCAGTGCCGGCAGTGACACCTTTGCTCTCGCCCAGGTGAAGCGGCGCTCTAAGCGGGGACAGGTGGGCATGGTGCAGGTCGGCGTGGAGACCTATGGAGGGGGCATCTGGAATACCTGGTTTGACCGTGACCTCACCGTGGCCGGGAGGGTGATCATAAAGGTGAGCCTGATTTGGGACAGGCACGGTGGGCTAGCTGTGTGCCCCTGGCTCTGTGTCCGTAACTCTGACCCAGAGTGGGACCTACTGCATCCTCTCAGCCATGCAGACCTGGCCCCAGCAGTCCTCCTTGTGTTTCAGGACCCGGCCACGGGGCGCCTGGAGCAGCGCCTGGTACGTGTGGAGCGGCCCGTCCTCCGCATTCCCCACCTGGCCATCCATCTGCAGCGCAGTATCAATGAGAACTTCGGGCCCAACACTGAGCACCACCTGTAAGGACTGTCTCGGCCCCGACCCCCAGCCAGCACTTGGGAGCGCTGGGACTCAGCTGGAGCGGTGCCCAGCCTCAACTCTCTCCCTTTGGTGGCCGCTCATTGCCGTGGGGAGGTCTGCAATGGCTTTTCTTAGCCCCATAGGAACCTCCCAGGAGACGCTTCCAAGCTTGGGATTTGGGAGAGGGCAGCGGCGTGTCCTGAGGTGGCACAATAGATCTGTGCTTGAAACGTTGTGCATCCTTGCTCTGTTCGGCATGGCAATTGCTCCCTGGAGGAGCAAGGCAGGCACCCTAGAAGGGTTGGTTGTGTGTGACCCAAGCAGGACAGCTGAGCAAAGTGGCATCATCTCCCCACAGGGTTCCCATTCTGGCCACTGCTGTGCAGGAGGAGCTGGAAAAGGAGGTGCTCATGGAGGCCACACCTTGCAATGCTGCGGCTCAGGTGAGCTGGGTTCCAAGGACTAGCAGGGGCATGTGCTAGGACCTCACACTTGTGACCTTTGATTTCTGGTCCTTAGAGACCTGACAGCAGGTTCCCCTTCCCCTTCTCCCTATGGACTGCTGTTAACCTTCCACTCTGCCCCAGAGTTTTGTACACGACACATCTGCTCAGCCATCTCTCTGTTGCCACGTTGGTCTGCAGCCTTCATATAGAAGGGGGTGCAGCCCCCATAAAGCTGTCACAGTCTCTCTGGGGAGGCAGGGCGGGGAGGGGGGGATTGCACAGGGGGCAGAGAGCCCCTCGCTGCACCCTGTGAATGGCCCTGCTGTCCTTTGTGGGGTGGGGGCTTGAACACAGGACGTGTTAGTAGGAGGGAGGACCGTGCCAATGTGAGTGGGGTGTGGGACGGCTCTGCTGGGGGAACAGGGAGTTTCCCCTGCCATCCACTGCCTGCCCTGCCCACAGCTCTGCTTTCTTCCCAGGCAGAGCGGCACAGTCCTGTCCTGCTTTCCCTGCTCTGCCCCCAGCTGGGGGTGAAACCGGAGCAGATTGTGGAGCTGGAACTATGCCTGGCAGATACACAGCCAGCGGTGAGTAAGGGCAGGAGCCTCCCTCTGCCTGCACATAGCCTGCAGGCTGGCACTGCACAGGTTTTACCTGGCACGCTTCCTCTGCCTGGGGCGTGCCAGGGCTGGGAGCTGAGCGGAATAAGAGGAGGCAGCTCCTGAGGGGCAGAGATGAGGGGACTGGAATGGGGACCCAGTCGCAGGTACTTTCTGGTGACCCAGAGCCTGTGCCTTGCTCTTCCTGGCTCTCTGCCTGCAGACACTGGGTGGTGCCTTCGACGAGTTCATCTTCTCCCCACGCCTGGACAACCTGCACAGCTGCTACTGCGCTCTGCAGGTGAGCAGGAGGGGGAAAGGAGCCTGGAGGCCACAGCGTGGCCCCCACACACCCCGGCTCAGCTCAGCGGGGCGATGGGCTGGCCCAAGGCTCTGCAGGGGGTGTGTGTTCCTATGGGGTGGGTCTGGCTTGTTGGAGGATCTGGGGTTGGATGGGGGCTGCCCACTTTGCTAGGTGTGTGGGGTTCCCAGCAGCTCCCAGGGGTGACTCCTGCTCTCGCTGGGCAATGTGTGTGCCCGCAGCTCCCTTCCTCAGTGCTTTGGGCTCCCCTGGGGAAATTCCTGCCAGCTCAGTGCTGAGCTTCCTGGGATGGGGTGGCACTCAAGCTGGTGTCCTTTCCCCTCTAACGCTGCAGGCCTTGATTGACTCATGCGCGGCACCCTCCTCCCTCTCCCAGGAGCCCAACGTGCGTCTCATCGCGCTCTACGACAATGAGGAGGTGAGCGAGGGGCACAGCTGTGGGGTGGCTGGCACAGGGAGTGGCTCCATGTGCTTCACTCTCCCTCAGCCATGCCTAGCAGGGGATAGATCCCAGGCCCCAGTGGGGCAAGGAGCAGTTTGCTTACCCCTCCGTGGAGCATGGCCCTCGCAGGGGGTGGGAAGCACTGGTGTGGTTGGAAGCTGCTCTGCTGGCTTTGGAGAGCCCCCTGTCACTAGTCGGTCTCTGGGGCGCGAAGGGGTTGCGCCATGTGGGTTGTGCTGATGGTGCTCCTTGGCAGGTAGGGTCAGAGAGTGCACAGGGCGCGGAGTCCTTGCTGACGGAGCTGGTGCTGCGCCGGATCTCGGCATCGCCACACAACCTGACAGCCTTCGAGGAGGCCGTGGCCAAGTCCTACATGATCAGTGCCGATATGGCCCACGCTGTGCACCCTAACTACGTGTGAGTGGTCTGAGCAGTGCCGCAGGCCAGGGCATCCTGCCCTGCCGGCTGGGGGGACATATCCCCATCATTCTCCAGGGAGTACAGACAGGAAAATCCTTGTTGCAGCTGGGAGGGAGGTCTGTAGCATGAAATTCCTGCTTCTCTTTTGCAGGGACAAGCATGAGGAGAATCATCGGCCAGCATTCCACAAGGTGAGGGCAGCTCTCAGCTTTGGGCTGGGACAGGCGCTGTCCGTCTGTCCTGCAGCACTGTGAAACGCCCAGCCGCTCCCTGGACCACGATCCCAGGGTGCAACTCAACAGCACTCAAATGGGAGACGTTTGTCCCACAGCACGATTTGGCCGTGCTACATGTCTGGTGTTAATCACTTGGGACCGCAGCCTTGGCCCTGGAGCCCTTCCCTGCTCTGAGCTGGGGCTGTCCCCATGACAGGGCTGTCCCCATGCCCACCGATCACCCAGGGAGGGGAGAATGGACGGGTGGGTTGGGGCGGGACGGCGCTGCCTGGGCATGCGTGTTTCCGGAGCCACCGACTATCCCTGGTGCCATTTGTGGGCTTGTGGTGCCTTCCCTTGTTCAGGGCCCCGTCATCAAAGTG
The DNA here is from genome assembly GCF_030936135.1 of Gavia stellata. Taxonomy (NCBI): domain Eukaryota; kingdom Metazoa; phylum Chordata; class Aves; order Gaviiformes; family Gaviidae; genus Gavia; species Gavia stellata. Next base: position 18,736,860 of record NC_082601.1, on the reverse strand, counting down.
AACAGCAACCAGCGCTACGCCTCCACGGCTGTCACCGAAGCAGTCATACGGGACATCGCCGCCCGCGTGGGTGTCCCTCTGCAGGTGAGCAGGGCTGGGCGAGCCCTCTGTGAACATTACCAGCTTGGGCGGCAGCCCTGCCCCTGGGTTCAGGAGAGGCAGCCTGTGCCAGACCCCCACTCCTCAGTTACCATGTCTGTCCCCACCACGGTCTGCACTGCCTGCTGCTCTGGGGCTCTGGCTCCTCCGCTGCCTCAGGGAGCAGGCTCGGGAACAGGAGGGGGAGGGCCTGGCCTGAGCATGTCCCACCTCTGGGGGATTTTGCACCCTGGCTTGGGGGCAGTGCTGCTTCCCCATCCCAGGTTACCTCCCTTCAGGCCCAGGGGCCCATGTGGGAGGCTGTGGGGCAACGTGGGGAAGCTGCTGAGGCTGTGCCCCCATGCAGGAGTTCATGGTGCGCAACGACACGCCCTGCGGCACCACCATTGGCCCTATTCTGGCCTCCCGCCTGGGGCTGCGCGTACTGGACATCGGCTGCCCGCAGCTGGCCATGCACTCCATCCGGGAGATGTGCTGCACCTCGGGGGTGCTGCAGAGCATCACCCTCTTCAAGGTGAGCCCCGTGTCCCCCATCCTGCACCAAAGCCCCCTGCCTGCTGCTCCATATTTCTTGCATCCCCATGTCCCCACCCAGCCCCTGCCTTGGGGCTGAGCCCGGTCATCCTGCCGGGCCGCCCACCCCTCTGGAGCAGCGCCCACCCCTCTGGAGCAGCGCAGGTACTGGCTGCTTCCGGAGGTGCCCCCTCGCATCCCAGCCTTCCCTGGTGACTGCCATCCCCAAATGGTTCCTATGGCAACCGGCGCTAGCCTTGAGTCAGTGATGGGTTACTATGGCGACGCGATCCTGCTCTCTGCGAGTAGCTGCTTGCTATGACGCTGCACACGTAGCCCGACAGGGAGCCACTGCCTGTCCCCCCCCATGCCACCCCACCCCACCCCACCCTGCCCGGCCCCCCCTGACAGCCTCTCTCCTTCCAGGGCTTCTTCGAGCTCCTGCCGGCGGTCAGCAGCAGCCTGGTGGTCGACTGAGCGCAGCGGGGAGGGAGCGGCCGTGGGTTCAGCCCTGGGGCCATTAAAGCATCTCTGTCTCGCCAGCAAGTGGTCCATGAGTGCGGCTGGGGGTGACGGATCTGGGTCCCCCTGGGGACTCCCATGGCTCCCTCCTGAGCCCTCCCCTGGGGCCAGGAGTGAGACCCGCTCACCCACCCACAGCGGCCCCCTCAGTGCCGTGTTGGGTGAGGGCTGCTGGGGGTCCCAGCTAAGGGGCAGGATGTGGTTCTGCCCCCCAGGGAGGTCTGGGGGAGGATGTCCCCTGCCTCCTGCAGCGCTCGGGCTGCCCTGTCCCCAGGGGAGCAAGGGGGGGCTGAGCCTGCCCTGCCATGGCTCGGGGCCTGCTGGTGGGTCCTCCCTGCCGCTGCAGCCCCCGCCAGCCCCAGAGCTGCAGCCGCTCCCTGTGGCCGGGGCCCTGCCCGGGGTGGGGGTGCTCCCTGCCTGCACCAGCTGGGGGCTCGGGGGCTGCTCGCGCTCCTCCTGCCCTTCCCAGGGCGGTGCTGCTGGGTGGGGGTGTGAGGGTGTGGTTCGGTGCTTGCTGCTCATTGGGTTCTTCCCAGGGGCGTGGCCGCGCGGGAGCCAGTGGGACCACAGGCCTGGGAAGGGGCAGGCGGTGATTGGTGGAAGTGATGTCGGTGCAGTGGCACACCCCCGGGGGCGTGGCTCGCCTCCAGGGAGGCTGCGATTGGCGCGGTGCTTAACGGTCTCCCCCAGGGGTGCGACGTAATTGGCCTCGCTCGATAACAGGGGGGCGTGAGCCCGACTTGGGGGGAAAGAAGTCCGAGTCTCTGATTGGTTGGGGCGCAGGGGGGCGTGGCACGGCAGCAGTGGGTCGTGCGCCATTGGCGGGGAGGCGGCGGTGGGCGGGGTGCGCGGCGCGGCGGGGCGCGGGTTGGCGGCGGCGGCGGGGGCGCGGCCGGCGGGTGCGCCATGGTGCGGCCGTGAGCGGAGCATGGGGCGGCGGCTCCTCCGGGCGCTCCTCTGCCTCCTCCTCCTGGCCGGCCGCGGGCTGCTGTGGGACGGCGGCGCCTCCGCTACTGCCACCGCCGCGCACGGTGAGACCGGCGCCCCGGGCAGGGCGGCGCCCCGGGCAGCGCGGGGACCGGGGGGGCGCTTCCCGGGGAGCGGCAGAGCAGGGGGTTCCGCGGCCGGTGCTGTCACCGCTGCCGTGGATGCTGTCACGGCGCGCAGCGGCGGGCCTGGCCCCCGGTGGAGAGCGGGGGAAGGCAGCCTGGTACCGGCACCACGGGTGCGTCATTGGTACCCGGGGGCGCCTCTCTCCTGGGGCTGTCGGGCTGGGGGTGGTGCTGGCCCCGGGGCCTCCCGCCGGCCGGAGAGTTGCTGCCGCCCCCGGGGCCGGTTGGACGGGTTGGGGGCAAGGCGGTGCTCGCTCAGAGACCCTGTCCGGGGCAAAGCTAGTGCCTGGGGCTGCCGCAGGGACAGGAGGGCCGGGGCAGCGGTCCTGAGCGGCGGCTCCCTCCGGGACCCCGCCGCCCTTTAGCCACCCTCCGCCGGTAAGCCCGGCCCGGGACGCGAGGGCGGGCCGGTGCAGCTGCTCGCCGCTAGCTCGGCCCATGCGGCCCCTGCCCGGGGCTCTCGGGGACCCGGGTGCCGCTGCCGGTAACAGGGCTGCAGCCCTCCCCCGCAAGGCACGGCCCCGGCGGCCGCTGACTCACTACCGGGCGCCCGGGGCTGCTGCGTCCCTCGTCCTCCGGCGGGCCCGGGAGCACCAGGACGGGTCCGGGCGAACCGCGGGGGGCCAGCCGTCTCCGGGAGCAGGCGGGGACCGTGCCGGAGCCGCTGCGGCCGAGCCCCGTCCCGCCCGGGGGAGCCTCCCGGGGCCGGTGCCACTGCCCCTCCCGGCGGGAGGCGGCTGCGCCGCTTCAGCACCGCGGACAGCGCCCGCCAGGCCCCCGCCGCCCCGGCCCGCCCCCCCCGCTCCCACCGCCCCCTGGGGGTCGCCCCTCGACAGCGGGGTCCTGTGCCCCGCGCCTGCGTTGGCCCCCGCCCCGGGGAGCGGGCCCGTGGGTGCGCGGGTTTCGGGGACCCCCATCCCCACTTGCCCCTTCCTCCGCGGCGGGCTCGGCGGGCCCCTCCCTCCCCTCCCCCCGGTTGTTTTCTCGTTCCTTCCTCGCCATCCGGGGCTGAGTCATCGCCTGCTGCCGTCTCGCTGCTGACGGTCTTGGACCGAGACGGGGGGGGGGAGAGGAAGGGGGAAGCTGCCCCCTGCCCAAGTGGTGCCCCCCGAAGGCGGCGGAGAGACACCCCCACACTGCTGCATGTCTGCTTTGGGGTCCCCCCTCGCAGGGAGAGTGGGTCCCCAGTGTCACAGGGTGCAGGGCTGTGTCCCTGCCTCATAGTGCCACATGTGGGAGGGCAACAGACGTGGTCTTGCAGGTCTGTGCCCCCTCAGCCTTCCCCTCCTGGCTGCTGGCACCCCAAAAAGCTCCAGGCCTCCCCCAGCTCCCCAGAACCAGGGGCAGGCTCTGTATGCAGCCCCCATCTTGGCTTTGAGGGGGGGGGAAGGCTGGCACTGAGGCCCTGCCCTGGTGTACTAGGCTGTGCCCCCCACGCACCACATTGCACCCCCATGGCACTTCCCTGGAGAGTGGAGGTCGCCAAGCAGCTGGGCCCCCCCCCTTGGAGGCTGTGCTGACTGGCCTGTCTGTCTGTCCTAGGCTGCCTGTTTGACCGGAGGCTGTGCTCTCCCCAGGAGGTGTGTGTACAGGGTAAGTGGCTAGAGGGGATGCGGGGATCCCGTCTTCCTTCCCAAGGGGGTGTGGAGGGTGCCGGGCTGCCTTGCAGGGGAACTTGGGGTGCAATGTGGATGGGCACGGCAGGAGAAAGGTGGGAGCTGTGCTTGGAGACCCTCCCCGCGGGATGTTCATCCATCCGGCCCCGCTGCCTCCCCTCTCTTGCAGATGGGCTGTTTGGGCAGTGCCAGGTGGGCTCCGTGCAGGACAGACCCTACTTCCAGGTCACCTCTCCCGTGCTTCAGCGCCTGCAGGATGTCTTGCGGCATCTCATGGCACAAGGTGAAGGGGGGAGTGTGGGGGGGGTCACTGCGGCCCGGCAGGGAGGGGATGTGAGGCAGCATTGCCTAGTGGCACTAGGGCTGTCTGGGGTCCTGCTGGCCCAGGGGCCAGGGTGGGCTGAGGAGGGGTCCAGCTGGTTCTGGGAGGAGCGGGGCCAAACTCAGGCTGTGGGACACAGGATCAGGACACCAGGGCGGCCTCCCACATGCTTGCCCCGTGGGCCTTCTCCATGTCTCACAGCGCTCTCCCGTGGCAGGGTTCTCGTGGCAGGATGGCATCACCCAGTATGTGATCTCGCAGGAGATGGAGCGCATCCCCCGCCTCCGCCTGCCGCCCTCGCTGGAGCCGGCTGCCAGGGACAGGTAGGGCAGCACCAGCCACCAGTCTGCGAGCAGAGCTCAGCAGGGCAGCAAGGGCTTTGTCCCCCAAATGGGGTTTTGGGGCGGGACCTCCCCCTTACCCAGGTGAGTCACCCCAGTGCTGTTTGCCTCTGAGGTTCCTGCCCCTCCGCGGCTCCCCTCGGCGAGCCCCGCTCCCTGCAGACCCCGGCCTGCCAGCGGCTCAGCATCTGGGGCAGCCCCCGCCGCTGCTGCCCTCCCCCATGGTGCAGCGGTACCTGGAGCACCTCCTGCTGCCCCCCCCGCCCCAGCTGGGCTACGAAGAGGCTCTGCTCAACCCCTACTCCTACCACAAGGTAAGCAATGGGGGCAAGCCCCCCTCTCCCGGGCGGAAAGGTAGAGATGGGCAGGGGGCTGCTGCTCTCCCAGCACCCTCCTTTTGCCTGAGCTGGGGCACACCGCCATGGGGTGACAGGGGCCCTGTGGGGTTTGACTGTGGTGGCTCTGTGTTTCGGTTGCAGTTCGGCTACCAGGACAGTGCTCACCAGCTCCCCGGTGGCTCAGCCAGGCAGACCCCGGAGACCTCCTCGCTGCTGGGCCGGGTCCCTGCGCAGGCACTTTTTGGGGCCGGCCCTGTGCCCTCCTATGGCGAGCAGCCAGGAACGGATGGGGGGCATCTCTTCCAGGACTTGGGCATGCTCTCCCTGCCCAGAGAGAAAGCTGGCCGTCCGGACCCTGCCGGCACCAGGCTCCAGCACAGCTTGCGGCTCCCCGGTGACTACAGGGACATGGAGGAGAGGGATCAGCCAGTGCCCCTGGCCGCCCAGCCACCCCCTGCACAGACAGGTACTGTGTCCTCCAGCCAGGCACCAGTCCTCATCCCCATCCTGTCCCCACAAGCCACATTCCTCGTGGTTCGGACACTCCCTCATATTTGGCTTCATGCCTGTGTATCCCCCCGGCCCCACCTGCCCCAGCTGCTGTGTCCCCAGCCCATGGTCCCCGTGCAGATGCAGGGCATTTGACCTGATGCTGCATCCTCTTGCAGACGCTGCCCTGAAGAGACTGGCCTCCCTCCTGGCCAGCTATGGCCTGGGGCTGCCGGAGCTGAGCCCCCAGCAGCTGAGCAGCCTCTCCACCCTCCTCCAGCTGTTCCAGAGCTCTGGTGAGCGGGGCGGAGGGATGGGGCGGGCAGGGACTGGCAGTGGTGGGTGCCAGCACGCCCTGTTTTGGGATAGGGGGTGTTGCCTCTCGGGGTGGGTGCTGCAGATCCTCTCTCTCCTTCCCAGGTGTTACTGGCCCGGAAGCACCCACAGCAAAACGGGTGGGTTTGCAGCAGGGTGGTGCTGGAGGAGGTGCCACGCCACAGGTGGGATGTGTGTGTGGGGAGGGGGGGGACAGCCCCCCAGGGCTCTCCTCAGGGGTCCCAGCTCCTCCCTTTCCCTCCCTCCAGGTGACGGAAGGGGATATGCAGCACGGAGAGGAGCCAGTGCCCCCTTCCTCCACAGTGCTGCCCCCCAAAATCCCAGCCAGCAGCTCCCCAGGGGATAGGCCAAGGGGCAGGGCAGCATCCTCGCCAGCCCCCCGGGCAGAGCCACAGCGGGGACATGGAGGGGACACGCTCAGCCCCGGGAAGCCGATAGCGGTGGAGAAGAAGAGCTACACGGAGGCGAAGGATGGTGGGGTGCAGCGGGGCACACGGCCACCAGACGAGTATGGCTACGTTGTCACGGACCAGAAGTGAGAGCCGGGGGTCGGGCAAGGGGGTGCGTGCATGTGGAGGGGCTATATCCCCCCCAGCCAGCTGTCACAGCTCCACGTGCTTGGCTGAGCCTGTTTGGGTTTGCAGTGGGGTCAGCTTCCCCATCCCCTTCCACCCACAGCCCTTGTCTCACCTCAAAGCCTTCCTCTCAGCCCCCACCAAGGCTAGAGCTCACGGCTGCAGGACGGGAGACTGGGACAGGCTCAGCCGAGTGTCTGCCCAATTGCCTCCATGCACACTTCTGTGCAAGGGGGGGTCAGCTCACCTCCATCACCACGTGTCCCCATGCTCTGCCTTACCTCCTGCCCACCCTGACAGCCCTCGCTCCACAGAGGATTCCCCACGCCTGCCTGTCCCCCTTCCCCAGCTGCAGGGAGTGTGGGCTCTCCCCTCGCCGCCCGCTCCTCACCCTGATGCTGTCCCTGCAGGCCCCTGGGGCTGGCTGCTGGCGTGCGGCTGCTGGAGCTCCTCGCCAAGCGCCTCCACCTCTCCACAGCCAGCTTCATCAACATCAGGTGAGAGGAGCAGGGCCATGGGGAGCTGCTGTCGCAGCCCTAGCCATGCACAGCTGCCCTGAGTGGGGGGCCAGGAGGGACCGGACTGGGGGGGGGATGGGGAGGGGGTCTGCGCTCCCCGGTTTCACGCTGTGTCCCCCCTCCCTGTCAGCGTCGTGGGCTCTGCGCTCACCTTCCGCATCCGGCAGAACCCCCAGAACCTCTCACTGGCGGACGTGGCCAGCCAGGCTGGTGAGTTGGGCAGGGGTCCCCCTGGTCCTGCCCCACTTTCCTCCCCAGATTGTGGTGTGCCCCTTCCCAGGGGCTGGGAAGAGGGGTCTCCCACCATACATGCCAGGGCTGTTGGCTGAACTGGGGAGCTGGCATGGGGTGGGCAGCTGTTGGGGATATTCCTTGGCTCTGTCTCTGGGGGCGGGGTGGGTCTTGTAGCTGGAGGGGAAACACACCTCTGACCATCTCTTATCCATCCACAGAGCAAGTGAAGGCAGAGCTGGAGGCAGAGTTGGGCCTGAAGATCGTGCAAACAGGAGTGGGAGAGGTAGGAGCAAGGCATGCCTGTCCCTTGGGGCTGGGGTGGCTGGAGGACAGGGCAGCGGGGGTGCTGCCGCTGGGTACGAGCCGGGAAGCGCGCTGTGCCCCAGCCCAGGGGTGCAGGGGTCTTCGTGAGTGAGCCATCCCTGTGGGTCTGTGGGGTGGCTGGGGAGCAGAGGGCTCTGGGCAGTGTTTGGGCTGCTGTGTTGGAGACAGACTCAGGTTATCTGGGATGGGCCGGAGCAGGACTGCTCCAGTGACCCTGTTCTACCCGGCAGTGAGATGGTGCCCAGCCACCTGCACTCCCAAGGGCACCCAGCTCTTTCTAAAACAAAAGCTCTGCAAGGTTTGAAGGGAATTTTGGAGGGTTTCCCCAAGGCTTTCCCCCCTCCATCCAAGACTGGGGGGCTGCAGGCTGCACCCCACAGGACTCATCACCCTTGCATCCCTCCAGCCTACGCACCTCATTCTGGCTGTGGCTTGGGTACCCCAGCGCTGGGCTGTGCCCAGAGCACCCCAGAGACCATAGCTAGGCAGGCAAAATGCCATCCTGCCCCCAGGGAATGGCAAAGCAGCTGAAGGCAGGGATGGAGCAGGAGCAATCTGCTTGGAGAGGGGCTCCCCCTCCCTGTGCTCCTCTGGGGATCCCCAAGAACAGTCTCCTGGTGGGGGAGTGGGGCGTGGAGATGGGGGACCGAGCCTGGCTCCTGTGTCTGCAGCCTGGGGAGGGGAAGTGGTGCAGCACATCCCCAACCCGAGGTCCCTGTTTCCCACCCTCCTGCCTTGTGGCCGTAGCTGTGGGCAGGGAGGAAGGAAGGGGGGACCGTGGAGGAGGAGGCCATGGAGAAGGGGTGGCCTGGCCGCTGAGGCAACCTGTCTCCATCAGCAGCATGTGGAGTGTCGCTATGGCAATGTCTTTTGATGTGGCAAGTGGCAGGAGCTGGGAGAGATGGCAGAGATGACGGAGCTGGAGCTCAAAGGAGGCTGAAGCAGCTTTGCGAGCCCTCTTCTGCATGGACCTCCCTGGTCCAGACCAGCTTGTGCTTTTCCTTCGTCCCCATCCCAGGCTCTGAACTCAGTGAGACTGGTGCAGGATTTGGGGAAGGAGGGATATGGAGAGGCAGGGGGACAGCAGGGCCCAGGCAGGCCTTGGAAGGGAAGTCCCTTCTGTCTCCCCAGCCCTGCTGACATCTCCAGACCTTCTGACACACCTCCCCGGGCTGCAGGGCTGCTCCTGCTTGGGTGCCTTGGGGAGCTGGGAGGTGCTAGCCCTGGTGGGTACCCCTGGCTGCAGGGCTGGCGGGGCCCTGGCCACAGACTGGCCCCCAGGCGCTGGGGCTGATGAGGCTGAGGGGCAGGCAGCAGCCGGGACCCCTGGGGCCAGGGCATCCCCAGGTGATGATGGGAGGTAGGCAATGATGATGCAGTGTTTCCTCGGTAACCTCATTAGGCTCGTGGCCAATGGGAGGCCGTGGCAGTGAGGTAATGCTGGGCTCTGGCACCTCACTGGGCACAGGGGGGTGGTGGTGATGCCCCAGGACCTGGCTGGCTGGGGGGCAGCGTCCTGATCACCAGCGGCTCTGGGACAAGGCCTTGGGGGGGCCTCATCCAGCAAGGGCTCAGCACCATCCCGTCCCAGCATGGGACTGGCATGGATTTGGCTGGCCCCGCCAGCCACGGGGAAGGAGCCGTGGAGGCACTGCCTGCAAGGTGGCAGGGGCTGCTCTGTGTCCCAGCTGAGGAGAGCAAGGGGGAGGACTGGTCCCCTGGCTACCACAGCTGGGATGGCACCAGCTCTCTGGCAGTGCTGCCACCCCCACCCCGTGTGGGGGTGCCATGGAGCAGTGCCCACAGGGGAGAGCCAAGCCGAATTTGGGGAAGTCCCCTGGGAGTTGCTGCCCTGGACCCAGCCCATCCTTTGCCATTAACCCCTTGGGCTGAATCCAGCCCTCGTTGACCTCCAGCTGGGCAGGAGCTCATTGAACCCGAGATCCATGGGGCTACTAGCGGCCCTGGGGGGGGGTGCCCCAGGGAGCAGCCCTGGGTGCTGGGAGCAGGGGAGCAGGGGGTCACTGCTGCCTGGGCTTGGCCAGGCTCTGCCCCCTCCTGCAGCCCCAGGGACATGAGTGTAAGCAACGCCCCATGCGACACGCAGGTGGGTACACCAAGCCTCACCGCGGTGACACCCGGCACCCCAGAGACACCAGCTCTGCCCCAGCTGAGGATGCTGGGAGAATCAGTGCAGCACTGAATGCCCTTGCTCTGTTTTAGACCCCAACAACCCCAAATGTGGTGCAGAATGGGGTCTCTGCCCCCACAGCCGCATGCAGATGCCCCCTGCTAACCCTTGCTCGGCTTTGCCCCCAGCGAAATGAGGCTGCCGCCTACTCACGCCCATCCCGCTTTGGGGACAGCTTCCACTCGGTGCTGCTGACCTTCATCGCGCTGGCCTGTGTGGCAGGCATCGCCATTGCGGCTGCTGCGGCCTTTTGCCTCCGGCGCCATGCCAAGCAGCGGGAAAAGGAGCGCCTGGCCGCCCTGGGGCCCGAGGGTGCTGCCGACACCACCTTTGAGTACCAGGTAGGACCCCGCAGGTTGCGGGACCCTGTGTGATGTGGCACCGCTGCATCAGCATCGCTGGGGGTGCACGGGGCTGCCCCCAGCAGTGCTGCAGCGGAGGGACAGGGCTCTTGCTGGGGTCCCCCAGGAGCTGTGCCGCCAGCACATGGCTGCCAAATCACTCTTCGGCCGCACCGAGGCACCAGCAGCACCAGCGGAGACCTCACGGGTCAGCAGCGTCTCATCCCAGTTCAGCGACGCCCCACAGCCCAGCCCCAGCTCCCACAGCAGCACACCCTCCTGGTGCGAGGAGCCCGTCCAGTCCAACATGGACATCTCCACTGGACACATGATCCTGGTGAGCCAGCCCAGCAGGGTGGAAGCCCTCCTCCCTGGCCCCCCGCATACCCCTGGCTGCCAGGTTGACCCCTGCCCCTCTGCCCCAGGCCTACATGGAGGACCACCTCCGCAACCGGGACCGGCTGGCCAAGGAGTGGCAGGCTCTCTGCGCCTACCAGGCTGAGCCCAGTGTCTGCTCCGTTGCCCAGAGCGAAGCCAACCTGAAGAAGAACCGCAACCCTGACTATGTGCCCTGTGAGCATCCCAGCTGCCCTGCCCTGGGGACCGGCTCCCAGGGCCATGGCAGGAGGGTGGTATGGGGCACGGGGATGCTTAGGGCCAAGGTGTGGCTTTGTCCCCGGCTCCCCCAGGTGCTCACCACCTCCCCTGCCTCTGTTTCCCCAGATGACCATGTGCGGATCAAGCTGAAAGCCGAGAGCAACCCATCCCGCAGCGACTTCATCAATGCCAGTCCGATCGTGAGTGATCACCAGGGGCTCCTGCCCTGCCATCCCGCTCCGTGATGCGCTCAGCCCAGGCGAGGCTCCCGCTCTGGGATGGAGCCGGACCGAGCTCACATCCCTGTGGGCTACGGATGTGAGCAACGTGTCTGTCCCATTGCTCAGATGTAGTTAAAATCCATTTACCTCCTGGCTGGGGCACCCAAAGCTCCCTCCCCAGCCCTCCATCATCCCTGGGGTATCCCCCTGCTCCTCCCAGTGTCCCTGACCCCTGGCCGGAGAGTGCAGAGTCTTGACACCCCGTTTCCTGCTCCAGATCGAGCACGACCCACGGATGCCAGCGTACATCGCTACGCAGGGGCCGCTGTCCCACACCATCGCTGACTTCTGGCAGGTGAGCGTCACCTGGCTGTGCCAGCCTGTCGGGGTCCCTCTGGGTGCTACCCACCAGACGGGTCACAGCAGCTCGGCCGCCCTCCTGCCTGGGCTGTCGCCCAGCGGTGACACCTGCTGTGCCTTGCCTGCAGATGGTGTGGGAGCACGGCTGCACCGTCATCGTCATGCTGAGCCCGCTGGCAGAGGACAGCGTCAAGCAGTGTGACCGCTACTGGCCAGACGAAGGCTCCTCTCTCTACCACATCTACGAGGCAAGTGTGGCCAGTAGCTCGGGGCAAGGAGCATCCTCCAGCCCCCGTCCTCGTCCTTCTGAGCGCAGCCCCCCTGCCCGGTGCTGACGCCTCCTGACTGCCTCTCTCGGGCAGGTGAACCTGGTGTCAGAGCACATCTGGTGCGAGGATTTCCTGGTGCGCAGCTTCTACCTGAAGAACGTGCAGTCGCAGGAGACCCGCACCCTGACGCAGTTCCACTTCCTCAGCTGGCCGGCCGAGGGCATCCCCACCACCACCCGGCCCCTCCTTGACTTCCGCAGGTGAGTGCCCACCCTTCGCCGGTGCCAGCCCCCGGGGAGCCGGCGGTGGCCCCAGCCCGCAGGGGACTGAGGGGCAAGGACATTGCTGCCGGTGTGATGAGGGTCAGGGCTGTGGCATGGACCAGCTGGTGGAGATGTGGGGCTGCTATGCATGGGGAGGAGCAGAAGAACCAGGCTCTGGCCAGCTTGGGATGAAGCTTGGCAGACCTGAGTGGGCAAGAAGCCATCAGCTGAGGTTGCTGGTGCTCTCCAGCCTTCGTGGGGAGGTGGGAAGATGCTCTTCCCGGGAGCTGGGATGGGGGACAACACCACCTGGCACCCTCCCCACAGTCATGGGTGCAAGAGAAAACCCCTGGATCCAGCCTTGAACAGCTGTGGCCTATTGCTCCTCATTCCCTACAGCCAGTGGCGGGTCCCCAGCTAGCCCAGAGAGGCCTGTGGGGCCGGGACTGTGCCCGGGAGGTTTGCAGGCACTGCCTGCTGGGCTCTCGGGGTCCCTGGGTGGCATTGGGCTCCTGCTGGGGACTGGTTGGTCACTGTCCCCAGGCCCTGTGAGGCCAGGGCCCCTGCTTAGGGCAGTGGGGGGTCCCCGAGCACATCGCCCTTCTCTCCACCCCGCTCACGCTCTGTCTGTCTGTCTGTCCCTGTCTCTCTCGCAGCTGCCGCCGTCATTTTTGTGATTTGCAGCTAGTAATCTGGCTCCAGTTGCATAGTCACAAAAGTGATCGTTGGCAGCCGTGCCTGCTGCATGGAGCATGCCGGGAGCCCCGCCGGCGCCTGGCCCCCAGCTTCGCGCCCCACCGGACCAGAGCTGCTCCCTCGGGGGTCCTGCTGCTGCTCCCCTCCCTGGGCTGGGCACCCAAGGAGCCGGCCTTCTCTCCCTGCCCCAGCCCCTTTCCACCTGCGGTCCCTGTCCCGTGCCCGGCACTGCTGGGGAGGCAGGAGGAGCCATGTGCCGGACTGCCATGGCCACATTGTGGGGTGCCCGCTGCCCCCTGGCTCAGAACAGCAAGGGGCACCTAGCACAGCCTTGTCCCCAGCATGGCAGGGCACTGACCTGCTCCCTCTTGTCCTTGCAGGAAGGTGAACAAGTGCTATCGGGGTCGCTCCTGCCCTATTATCGTGCACTGCAGGTACTGCTGGGGCTGGAGGGGGGGCACAGGCTTGGGGGGGCTGCTAGACTGGGACCTGCTGACCAGGACTAGTCCCGGGAGCCCGTCCCCCTGGTCCAAGTGTCTGCGTCTTGCAGTGACGGTGCAGGCAGGACCGGGACATACATCCTCGTCGACATGGTCCTGAACAGAATGGCCAAAGGTAGGTGTGGGGCAGCACCGCTTCTGTCCCGTCCCTGGGGGCGGTGAGGGGCCGTGTGCTCGGCCCGTGGCCTCTCTCCTAACACCCTTCTCCCCCTCTGTCCCAGGGGTGAAGGAGATAGACATAGCTGCTACGCTGGAGCACATCCGAGACCAGCGGCCTGGCATGGTGCAGACGAAGGTACGCACCCAAACCGGGGATCCCCTCCCTCCCTGCGGACGCACGGCCCCCCGGGCCAGTGGAGACCCTCATGCCCCTCTCCTCTGCTCCCCTAGGACCAGTTTGAGTTTGCGCTGACGGCTGTGGCTGAGGAAGTGAACGCCATCCTGAAGGCGCTACCGCAGTGATGACGAGGAGCCCTCCCCTCTCGTCTCCCCCCATGTCCCCCCGGCTTTGTGCGCTCTTCTTGCCCTGTCCATGGGGCTGCTCCCCCCATAAAATGCTGTCTGTGCTGCTGGTTCTGTTCTCCCTTCCCCAGCCCCCCCTGCCCCTCTCCCCAGGGACACATGGCTCAGCCCCTCTGCAGGCAGTGCACAGAGCCCCCTCGCACCCGCTGCCACTGCAGAGGGGACTGGGCTTGTGTCCCTGCTCCCCCGTGGAAGAGGGAACCAGGTGATGCTGCTGGGAGTTGGCTGCGGGGCCCCCCCAGCTGCTCTCCTGCACCCCAACCTGGCAGTCCTGCATCAGCCCTCCCTCTCTGCACCAGAGTAGGGGGCAGGGGTTAGGCAAGGGTCCCCCCCAGAGGAGGAGCACTGGGTGCAGAGGGGCCTGGCCTGTCCCCTCCGTGTGCTCCCCACCTCATCACTTGAGCAGAAGAGAAATTTCTAGAGAAATATAATTTTGTATCTTGATGTGAATAAAGTTCTCGTGTCGCGTTCGTGCAGCTGCAGCTAGGTCTGGCCTCTGTGTGTGTGTATGGAGGGGCACAGGGAGCCCCCCCACATCCTCCCCCCATCCCTGCAGGAGCACAGCCCGATCAGCACAGCAGGGACTGCCCCCTCCAAAGGCAGAGAAGGGAGGACCCTGCAGCCCCCCAGCCCAGAGACACCCTGCAGCCAGCAGCTACTGCAAACAAGTTTATTGATGGCTGTCAGCAGAAGGGGGTTGGGGGGGGGGGGGCTGCAGCGAGGAGGGGGCAGAGCCCAGCCCCCCTGGCTGAGCCCAGCCTTGCCCCCCCTCACTGCCTGCTGCCAGCACCCCTGCAGCCTAATCTACAGCAACCCCTGTCCAGCCCCCCCACCACCACCCTCCTCACCACTTCGTGATGCCTGGGGCCTCTCCCTCCCTCTGGGCACCCCCCCCCAGCCCCCAGGTATTGCTCGGCCATAAGCCCTGTCATGCTCCCCAGCCCCCCGCCCCCCCACCGCATCCTACGGAGCCAGAGGGTGCTGGGGAAGGGGGTGGCAGGGGGTGGCCGTGCAGGGACAAAGCAGAGTCCTGGCTGGGAGAGGCTCCACGGGCGAGCGGGTGTGCGCGGTCCCCGGGTGCAGTGGCCTCAGAACACACCTGGGGAGACAAGCGGAGGGGGGACACAACAGCATCCGTGAAACCCTCCTCGGCCCAGGGCTGGGGAGAGGCAGGGAGGGAGGGAGGAAGGTCCCAGGAGGAGGAGAGCCAAGGCAGGAGCACAGGCAAAGGCGAGGGTGGGAATGCCTGTGAGCATCACTGAGGGTCACTGCTGCTGCGGGAAGCGGGGAGGGACAGTGCCCTGCAGGGTGTGCAAGGCATAGGGAAGGGGGGGAGGTCTGCGATGGGGGGACAGAGGAAAAGGAAGAGGGGGTACAGGCAGGAGCGACAGCATCCAGAGGGGAGAGACAGACACAAGGCACCAAGCAGAGCCCACATGCGCACTCCTCCTTGCGAGGAGGGAGAGCCCGACCCAGTCCTCCCCAGCCTGGGCAGGGGCAGGCAGCAGCCAGGGAGGCACCGGCTGGAGCCCCTGCCCATCTGCAGGGCAGGCAGGGAAAGAGCAGCCGGCAGAGCCAGGGCACGCCTGCCCCTGCGCACCCCGCACTTCCAGGAGCCAGGGCAGGGAGCTGCCCCTCTTCCAGGGACCCCACCAAGGGCCCCTCTTCCAGCCACAACCCCCAACTCTGGCAGCCCACCCCCACCCCGGGGTGCCACCAGCCACCCCCCCCACCCCAGCAGCAGCAAGGGGGCAGGGCAGGAGAGAACCCCTCCCTTGCTAGGGGAGGCAGGAGCCGAGCCCCACGCAGTGGACCCCCACCCCCCTTTTCTCTCCCTGCCCCACGGGGAGGGCACAACCCCAGCCCCACGCTCAGAACAGGGGGCAGTGCCACTGCTTCGCTTTGGGGGCAGGTTCGTGCCCCACCGCGGTGGGGCTGCCGGCCCCCGGCGGCTCCTGCTCTGGCCCCCCCCGGGGACCGCGGGCTCTGCGGGTGGAAGACGGGGTGCCAGAGCTGTCCCCTGGTGCCAGCGGGGCGCCGGGGCTGTGCCCACCTGCTCGGTGGTGCCCCGCGGCCTCCATCTCGGAGAGGCTGTAGGCCATGGCCAGCTGCAAGTCCTCGTCCTCGTCCTCGCTGTCTGTGTAGAGGCAGACGGGCGAGGAGCTCGGGGGCTGGTGCGGGGTGGGCGGCGGGGGCGAGGGGGGCCGCGGGCTGGGGAAGGCTTGCTGCTCCCGCCGGCTCAGCTCCAGCCCCAGTGCCATGTCATCGGGGACGCCTGTGGGGACAAGGGCAGGGGACGGGGTCACATCCGCTCCAGCTCCCCAGAGCTGGCAGAGGGTTGGATGCAGCACCCCCCTGCCACCCCAAAGGAGGAGAAGGGTCCCCAAAGGAGAGGTGTCCCCAAAGGGAAAGGGCACTGGGAGGTGGCCCTGCCAGTCCGCAACAAGTCGGTCTGCAGTGCCACTTCTCACCATCAATGTGGATTGACTTCAGCTCCCCGTCCTCCTCCACTTCCACCCGCTCCCGCCCGTTCTCAATAATCCTGCAGACAGACAGATGGACGGTCAAGGGCCAGGCAGCCAGAGTATCCCAGTGGCAAGCTGCAAGGTCCGAGGCCTGCCGATGAGCGGGGTCCCCGGGGGCGAGGTGGGCCGGCGCTGCCCTCACCGCTTGGTGGTGATGCGCCTGCCGTTAACGAAGGTGGTGGAGGTGGAGACGGAGCGGAAGCCCAGCCCTGCGTCAGCCCCGGAGCTGAAGGACGAGGCGAAGAAATCTGGAGAAGGGAGCAACAAGGCCGGTGCCAAGGTGTGGGGCACGAGGAAGGCAGGGGATGGATCCTGGGCAGGGGAACGCGGTGTCCCAGGACCCCCCTGCTGGGTAGGGGCTGGCAGCATCTCCTACCTGAGGATCCTGGGAAGGCGGAAAAGAAGTGGCTTCCCCCGTGGTGCCGCAGACCAGGTCCTCGCAGCTCGGAGAAGGGCAGCATCTCGTCTGGAAGGCAGGGACCCCCCGTCAGCATCACCCCCACAGCTTGGTGAGCCAGAAGCAGAGCACTGCCATGGGGAACACCCTCCCAGGACCAGCCACGCACGCCGTTCCCAAGCCCAGTGGCTGCCCCAGGGCCAGAGAGGTGCCCCAGAGCCGGCCCCCAGCCCCTCCTGCCCTGCACGCACCAAAGAATTCGGCGAAGGGGTCTCGCCCGCCAAAGAACTCCCGAAAGACGTCGTGAGCGCTGCGGAAGGTGAAGGTGAATTCAGGTGCCCCGGCATCAGCCCTGGAGCCCCCCGGTCCTGCTGGAGGGAAAAGGCTCAGAGTTAAGTGGAGCTCTGCATGTGAACTCCCCGAAGGGCGGGGAGCCCCAGAGGGTGCAGACCCACACCAGGTCTTCAGATGGGGCCGTATCCAGGGCTGCACTAACCCCCCACAGCCCCGCCTGCCCACTCACCTGCCCCCATGAGCCCATCCTTGCCATAACGGTCATAGACATCGCGCTTCTGCTCTGGAAGGAGAAGAGAAGGGGCTGTGGGGAAGCCGGCTGCTAGGTGTGGGCAGGAGCACCGACACTTCCCCCAGCCAAGAGAGGTGCAGAACAGCAGGGAGCAAGAGGAGCGGGGTGGCGCTGGCACTGCTCCTAAACCCAAGTCGGGGCATCGAGCAAGGATGCGCAAGCCTCAGCCCCGCTGGGGAGACCTCATCCTGGAGGCCAGCATCCCAGCATCTCTACCAAGAGCCGTTTTGGGGGATACGTGGGGAGGCAACCAAGCCCCACAAGCCGGGCAGTAAACCTGAAGGGACCCGCTACCTCCCGGGGACGTCCAGGGATGCCACCTGGGTGAGCCCAGCAGCAGGACACCCCAGGGTGAGCTGCCCCAAGGGCCGGGGGACACACGCGAGACAGCACTGTGGCCTCTTACTGTCCGACAACACTTCGTACGCCTCAGCGATCTCCTTGAATCTCTGCTCGGCATACTCCTTGTTGTCTGGGTTTTTATCCGGGTGCCATTTCAGCGCGGCCTTCCTGTACCTGCACAGACGGGCAGCGATGGGCACGCAGCAGCCCTCGGGTGGCGGGGGCTCCCATGTCAGCGAACCCCCTCTGAACACACACGTCCGACCCTGTGCACAGGGGCATCCCAAGCCCGCTTCACCCAGCGCCCTACAGCCTCAGGCATCAAAGGTGAGCTTCCTGGACTGGTTCTGCCTCCCAGGCATTTGCAGCATGACCCCAGCAGCGCAGCCTGTGCCTGCCCCAGCTGCCCTCTCTGGTTGATGCTCACAGGTTTGCTCCGGAGCCTTCCGGGGCTCCGCCGTGGGTGTGCATGGACCAGGGGTTGCTGGGGCGCTTCTGGGGCCAGCTGAGCACAAGCAGCCCTTTCCTCCCACCCGCAACTAGCTGAGCTTAACCCAGGCTGACCAGCTTCTCTCATCCACTCTTACGAACCTCTGCCCCCCAGGCAAGCCCCAAGTCCGCACCTATTCCCCCTGGGTGATGCCTCTCCCCAGTGAGAGCAGCATGACCTCGGCAGGTGCCAGGTGGGAGCTGCGGGAGGCTCTGTCCGCCTCCGGGGCTCCCCAGCAGTGCCCGGGGTGCAGCACGGGACCTGCCAACGGGGCCTGGTCCCTGTGCCGGGGGACACGCTGCTCCTCACCCCGCGAGCTCCAGCACCCTGACCCTGATGCCAGCAGAGCCCACGCGCCCCAGCCCTCTGCTATCCCCGTATCCTCCAGCAGAGAGAAGGGATGCCTCCAAACACCAGCGGGACCCACCTTCCGCCTCCATCCCCAGTCCCGGGCTGAGAGCAGGGACAAAGAGACCAAACCCCACCAAGAGATGCCTTTGTGCGGCAACGAAGCCCGGCCCCACTCTGGCCTCCGCACAAAGGAAACAAAGGCTGGATTGTCACCTCTGGAGCTGGGCCCTGTCCCCACCGGCCCTGGCGCAGGGCGGGGGTGGGGGGGTGGGTGGCTCGGGCTGCTCTGCCCGGGGGAGCAGGGTCACACCTGCCACGCACTTACGCCTTCTTGATGTCCTCAGCGGTGGCATTGCGGCTCACCCCCAGTGCTTCGTAGTAGTCCACCATGACGTGCGGCTGTCCCGCGGGGTCACCGTGGGGGGGAAAGGCAATGTCAGGGGGTCTGCAGGCACACCCTGGCAGCGCCGGGTGCGAGAGAGCAAGGGCGGGCTGCCCTGCCCTCCCCAGGCACCCCGGCCACCCCACAGGTCCCCCCGACAGCGGCTCAGTAGCAACCCTGCACACGGCTTCCCAGCACCCTGCCTGCGCCTCGGCCACCGGGATGCAGGCACAGCCCCAGCCGGGGACCCCTTGCTGCTGCCGCACCCCCATCCCACCTGCATCACCCCAACTTGCCCAAGCAAGGGGACAGGGATCCTCGATGTCTGCCCCGCTCCCCCCCAGCTCCCCTCCCGTCCCCCCCGGGGGGCTCTGTCCTGGGGCAGCGGGGGGGGGGAAGCAGCGGGAGCAGCCTAAGGTGCTTAGCGGCGGGAGCGGATTAAGGGCTCAGCGGGGACCCGCCCCGGCCCGGGGCACTCCGGGGCACTTCAACCGGCCGACCCCCTCCGGATCGGGGACGGGAGCGGGATGCCGCCTCCCCAGACCCCCCCCACCCCGAACCCCGGGGTGCCGACCCCCCCACACACACGTACTCGCCCCCCGCCCGCGCTGCCCGGGTGCATCAGCTGACGGGGAGGGCGGCGCTGGCACCGGCACCAGTACGGCACTGGGAGCGCGGCGGGGCGGTGCCGCCGGGGACCGCCCCCCCCCGGCCCGGCTGTAAACACGGCGCTGCCGGGTCTGCCCGGCCCGCCGCTGCTGCTGGAAGTTTCCGTCCCGCCCCCCTCGCCGCCACCGGCGGGGCTGCGGCCAGCGGATCGAGGCCACCGGGAGGGGCGGGGGCGGCAGCCCGGGAAGGGACCGCACCGGCCCGGCCCCGCTCCCCCCGTGCGCCGCTCCCCCGGTGCGCCACGGCCCCCCGGCGCCCCCCGGCGCCCCGCTCCCCCCGCACGCCCCCCGCCCCCCTCCCCGACCCGGCGCCCACCTGAGTGCCACCGCCGAGCCCTCCCCGCCCGCCCCGGGCCGCCCGCGGCCGGCGTCGCACGTCCCCCCCGCCCGGGCCGCCGCGGGGCCTGGAGGCGGGCTCCGCTGGCCGACGAGCGGCGGCTGCAGCCAACCGCGGCGCCGTCGCCTCGTGACGTCAGGCGCTCGCCTTTCAAGCGGGTGAGGTCATAGGGAGGCGTGCTCGAGCGCGGAGCGGGGCTTTGCCGGTGCCCGGCCCCCGCCCCCGCCCCGCTTCCCCGGCCCCGCAGCCCGGGAGGGGCCTGGCGGGAGGCTCCAGCCCCGCTGCGCCCCGCCGCCCCCCAGCCCTGGGCGAGCCTCCCGGGGGGCGGGGAGCGGGGCCGGGTCGCGAGGGACCCTCCAGGGCGCTGCGGGAGAAACCGGGCGGCGGTGGGGGCGCCCGCAGGGTCTGCCTCTGGGACCCGGAGCTCCGCTCCGGCTCTCCCCGCTCCCCGGGGCGGCACCGGCCGGGGCGGCACTGACCTCGCTCGCTGGCCCCGGTGGTGCAGTCAGTGCTGCGGGCACGCCGGGGCACGGCCACCGCCCCGGGGCAGCCCCCGGGCTCCGCTGGCCCCTGGCCTCCCGCCGAGTCAGCTGCCCGGCCGGTCCCCGCCGGAGGGGCCAGCGGGAGGGGACAGCGGGAGGGGACAGCGGGAGGGGACAGCTGGGGTGACTCAGCGCTTTGCCCGGGCCGTCCCGCCGTGGGGGAGGACGGAGGGGTGCAGGCTGGCGGGCACAGGTCCCTGCCAGCCCGGGAGCAGGGAGCGGGCTCCCGGGGGTGGCTGTCCCCGGCCAGGGTGCCCTCGCCGGCTGCCGGGGGCTCTGATTTGGCCCATCTGCCCAGCGGTGGGTGCAGGGCTGGCCCGGGCCGGGCTGGCATGGGCACTAGATGGAGCCACAGGCTGCCTCACGGGGACCCCATCCTGCTGGCTGGGAAGCCGTGCAGATGCCACCGGGACCTAGCCGTGTCTCCGCACCTTGCTTGCCTTTCCCTGGCATTTGCAGCTGATGTGGGGACTAAGAGGCCCCAGAGCTGCCAGGTCTCAGCCCGCTCTGTGCCCACCAGCTGGGGAGACCTCCCTGCCAGGGAGAGGGGAGGAACCCCCACGTTGGCCGGGACTCTGGAGCCAGGGGTACGCATGGCTGCTGCCTTCATGGCACGTGTGTCCCTCACCCATGAGACCAGGAGATGCAGTGAGAAGGACTTACACCTCCCTAATGCTCTTAGGGGAGGCTGTGCGGAGTTGGGCAGTAGCCCACCGAGGCGGTGGTAGGACAGAGGATGCTGTGCCAACCACGCCTCTGCCACAATCCCTGCCCTACTCACATGAGCGAAGCCAGCCACCTTACAGCAGCCAAAGAGAGGCAGCCCATCACCCGCTGGTGCCGCACATGGCGCACACCTTCAGCCACAGCACCTGGCTCTCTTTTCCCTGCCCTTTCCTTCTAGGTCTGCCTGAAGTCCCAGTGCACCTACCTGCCAAACTGGCTCACAACAGCTTTGAACCCAGCACAGGCATCTTGAGTGTGTCTCAAGAAGACCCTTATTTCTTTACAAATTCTGGGGACTGGTGTGTTGCAACCCTGTTTTTAGCTTCCCAGGGTCACAAAAATGCTCATGAAATACTCTTGAGGCTTTCTGAGAGAAAAGCTTTTGGGTGAGCAAAGCAGGACCCCAAGGGACCAATTTTTTTTATCCTGGTTGCCCCATCTCTTAGGAAGCCAACTGAATTGCGTCACAAACTCGTGCTATATTATTATGCAAACCACATTTAAGAGAGATATTTTTTTCAGCACTATGCAGCATTTCAGCTTTTGATTTCCTCAGGAGAACACAAACCCTTTCACAGCCTCCTCAAAACTGGCAATGACGTACTGCAAAATCGTATTCTTGGTGATTTTTCAGCTGTGGAGTGATGTGCGCGGGGAGTCGCGTGCCCACTGCTCCCCTTGTCGCACCCAGCTGTCTCCCCTCCCATTCTTCCCACTCCCCGAGGGAAGGTCCCAACTCCGGGGCAGCCGTGTGGAGATGCAGCAGGGAGGGAGCAGGAGCCAGAGCCAGTGGGATGGGGTAAGAAGTGGTTGAGCAGAGCGAGGCAGGCTCCTGGGTGCCACTTCCATGCCGCCTTCCTCTGCCTACCTGCTCCCAGGAGAGACAATGGCAGCGGCTATGGCCATGCTCCCCATCTCTGGGCATAGCCACCGGGTTGGTGCAGCCCCCAGAAAAGGGGTCAGTGGGAGCAGTGGGTTTGCTCATCCCTGGAAAGGCTGTGCTGGGGTGGGAACGCCCAAGCGTAGAGGGCTGGTGACAGCCAGGGACATCACTTGAGAGGAGCATCCATTTTAAAAATCCACATTCATTCTTTCACCTACAGTCCCACTGTCTCATCTGAACAGCCCTGCCCAGCTCCCCTGGCTTCCCTGCACAGCCAATTTCTCCACACTCTCGTGTTTTTGGCGGTCCTTGTGTTTGTCTCGATGGCCGCGCTCTCAGCCACCTGCCCGTCTCTTTCCCAAGCCGCTCTGTTCTCACCCCAGCCGGCTTTTCTAGAGTTGCACCTTCTAGGAGCTGGGGAGTATCCAGGGAGGCAAAGTCATCCGGGTGCTTTTAGCAGAAGTCAGTGTAGCAGGACAGAGAAGTGAGAAACAGCAAAGTCAGGGTGACTTTCATTCAAGCAGGGAAATGACTTTGGGCTGGATTCAGCAATGTGCTAGACACAGGCTGTGCGTCCCAGGCACCGCCCCGCGGGAGTGCTCGCCTGTGCTGACGCCGGGGCTGCTGCCCCAGCCAAAACCCAGGCAAAACCGAGATGCTTGCAGATTTTAAATCAACCAAGTCAGAGGCTGGCGGAGGTGGCAGAAGCCCATGACTAAATAGGTTATCCAGGACGAGCACATGCACGGGCCCAGGCAGCAGCTGAGCTTCACGGTGGCAAGGGGCTTCACCTCCATCCCTGGCACGCGGTTGGGAACAGGGTGGGCTGCAGAGTCTGGATAATCCTGTGACCCACCCGTGAGTAAGGCTGGGGGCTGCATGGTCTAGATCTGTCCCCAAGGGAAGGGAGATCAGGGGAATGAAAAGACTGATATCACATGCACCCCCTCCAAATGCTGGGGAGCCCTTCAGCCGCAGAGGGAAGCAGAAGCTGCAGCTGACACAGGACTGGAAGGGATTTTATTGCAAAGCAAAACCTGATTTCACTCACGCGCACCAACACACTCATGCCCACATGCTCCCAAGCACCAAGACCCTCGTGTCCATCCTTGGCCAGGATTTCCCTCAGTGCCCGATAGGACTGGGGGCACCGGCTGTCTGGTCCTCACCTTGCCCTCCAGCTATATGCCCAGCTTTGGCCCATTGCCTTCATGCTAGGTATGGCTCAAAGGTGAAAAACGAGCCAAGCAGGGTGAAATAAAAAAGGAGATAGGGCAAATGCATTTGCATTAGAAGAGAACAAGAAAAAGCTCAAAAGGATGCGGGTAAGCAGCCTTCTGCTGTTTTCCATAGCCGTCGGTGCCTAAATACCAGTGCAACACTGTGGATGCAATGGAGAAGGCTGTAATTTGGATGCCACCTGTAACAAACCAGCGTGTAAAGCATCAGCTGCTAAAATTGACATTTTCAATACATCAGGCTCATGCTGAGAGTATTAATGGACCTAACTGAGGGTCTTATTGAGCCACTAATGGTAATTTTTAACAGAGCTAGGAAAACTAGGCTAATTCCAAAGGACTGAAGGACAGAAATCACTCCAATCATTAAGAAAACAAAATGGTTGACCCAGAAAACTCTAGATTACTGATGATACCAGAAAAAAAATAACAGAAGAATTAATTTTGATTCTGTCAGCAGAGAATTAAAGACCGAAAAATGCATTTAGTACAGATCAGCCTTGTGTCAGGGAAGGCAGGTATTGCTATTCAAACTTGTCGTCACCTTTCAGCACGATTACATGTCTGGCTGATTCAGATCAACACCGCTGGCATGACATCCTTACTTGGCAGCTAGCAGGAGATAATGATAACAGCATTTGCATAAATCACGATATTGCCACAAAGAGGGATGGAATAATCTGTTTTCCATGTCCACGGAAGAAGGAGGCTCATAGCTGCTGCCAAAAGTCTTTCCAGATCTACATTTTGTGTTGTCCCAGAATATTTATCTCAGTATGCCAAGCCAGCCTGTTTATACTCCTGCATTGCTAAGGACACCCCAGGTGCATCAATAGCAAAGGTGTACCTGTTAGCTAGGAGATACACTGCCAGGGGTCTTTGTAGTAGGGAACTCCAGGGATGGGTGCAAGGCCCATGGTGATAAGAAATGTTTACTAAGAAAAAGTAGGGCTAACACTAAGCTTCGTGGGGCAGTAGCTAGGGAAGGGGACAATTAACTAGTAGGGATGGTTTAGAATTGCCCAATGAAAAGGCTATGTTGCAGTTAAATTTGCTTTAATGCAGGAAAATTTCCTTTAATATAGTAAAATGCAAAGTAACTCATTTGGGAATTTGGAGGAAGGGGCAGTCTTGTCACTTATTACTTGCACATCCACTTGCCACCCTCAAACTTTATCAGCGATAATCTGGGATTCATTTCAAGACCATTGATTAAAGCGCTGAAGCCGGCGGTGCCTGGCAGGGATCCCCACAGAAGCCCGGCAGCCCTTTGCTGAGGATTCATCATCGCCAGCCAGCACTTGGGTACCCCAAGCTGCCTCGCCAGGCACCGCGCCGACACTGCTGCTCGCTCCCCGGGGCACCCTCCGCGCTACAAGCCAGTTACATCTCAACCTTTCCCCTGAGCAGACCTGTCATCTCAAGAATTGAAACCAGGCTTATTTGGCAAGGTGGATTTTCCACGGTTAATCGACGCCTGTTAAGGATGGTGAGGGTCCCCCAACACACACAGGAGCCCTTGGTACCCGGCTCTCGCCAGGATCTGCATCCTCCTGACTGGGAGGTGGTAAAGCCCTCCTGGCTGTGTCCAGTGCAGGGATATTAAATGGCAGCACGAGAGCAACACCGTCCCAGGGGAGGGCACAACAGCCCCGGAGTGCACAGGGCACCTGGGGATGGCTCATCCTAACAAGGAGGGCCACATTAGGCATGGGAGTTCAGCAAACCGGGGCACCTGAGTACTTACGACAGGGAAATCCTGCCAAATAGCTGTTGTTTTACATGCACAGCCCCTTGTCACCTGACTTAACTCTGCTAGGAAGCTCTCAGATATGTGTTCGAGCCAGGCATCCTCAGGATGGCCATCGAATGCAAGCTCTCAGCCCAGTGTCCTGAGGCCACCGGCTCGCAGTGCAGGGACCCTGGGAGAGGCAAGGAGGACAGCCCTGGTTTTGCATACTGCACTCTCTCCACAGAGAAACAGCTCTGGGCAGGAGCACCCTGGGAGCCATTGCCCAGCTGGGTTATTAAATGCATCTTTTATCTCATTAACTGTTTCCCTCTGACATCCACCAGTGCTTGGCCAGCTGCCATCACCTCCTTTCTGCTTTTAACGACTTTACAGCAATCCCTGAGACTCCGGGCTAGTTTCTCCAGACCCAGCTAGGCTCTCAGCACGCTCTCGGGCCAGCAAGCTGTTTGCATTGTATACAACCCACTTCCACATGCAAAAAAATGCTGTCGCACACGTCTGTCCAGCCATAGGAGGCTCAACTGCTCCCCAAAGACCAGGGCAGAGAAGAGCCATTGGCAAAACGCTCCTGCACCAGGAACTGTTTGCTTTCCCAGGGGACGTTGGACTTGCCCACCTGGCAGTGGTTGATCTACCTCGAAGGAGTGCGTCTGCCAGCGTGAATCTGCTCTGTCCCCTCTGCTGCCCAGAGGCTGGGGGCTCAGCCACAGTCCCGCAGACAAGGCGTGCACTCCTGGGAGCGGGGGAAGCGATCGCTGCCTCTTGCCCCATCGCTGCCAGCTCACACAAGCATGCTCTGCGGCATTGCAACAGAGCTGACCACAGCTTTGTTGCAATTCCTGAGAACTTGTAAGACAGGAAGGCCTAAGGGACCGGGGATGGAGACTGACTCATCACCGGGACTACGGTTCTGCCTGGGGCATGCAGAGCCTCTCCAGCCTGATGGGGTAACCCGTGCCCCTCCAGGAGCTCCTACCATCATCCAGCTGTGCAGAATTCATTGCACTTCTGCTTCCAGCTATTCCTACACTGCTTGTGCCACTGCCAGCTCCGAGAGCTGCTGGAGAAAAGGAAAAGCAGCGCTGGATGCTCCACATAGCCCACCAGCACCGCACGCCGGCATCCCCTGCCAGCATGGGGACGCCTCAGCGTCTCAGCCCCTCCATCACCTGCCTGGAAGCAGCTGGTTCACATCAGGCATGCTCAGAGCCCTGACATGAAGTCACTGCAATTAGACAGCTGTGGTTTTATTTTGCTCCCGTGGGTGTGTAGCTGCCTTTCCCAGGGTATGAAGAAAGGTGGGTGACATTGGCAGCCAGGGAGGCTGACTCTGAGCCAGGGAGGCTGCTCACCCAGGGTTTCTGCACCCAAAAAAGAGCTAGTCCCAACTCGTCTGCCGGTCCCTTTTAGCCTTGCAGGTTGGGGCTCGACATGTGTGCGGGGCTGCCTGCCTCCCTGGGAGTGCCTCCCTACTCTTGTCACTGCCCAGTGATTCAGGGCTTAGGACTGTAGCGAGATCTGGAATTAGCTTTATTGTTCCTGTAACACGGCACACGCTCCGGGCAATGCAGCAGGCGTTGCACAATTGACTTAATTTTATCTGAACCAGCAATTATGTTGCTGTTGCCCAGCTCCAGCAGAGACAACTCCTGTCAGATCACTACCGTGCTCTGCATCCCAGCAGGTCTTTAGGAGTAAATGCCACACTTGGGTTACTGAAGACATCCACTGATGAAGATCCCTTGACCCTGAGACAGTCATGCTTCACTACCCTTACTGCTAGCAAGCCTTAAACTTGCATCTTCTTACTCTGAGCATGCAGAAGAGTTAATCCCTTTCCTGCCTGCATCTGCCTTAAATATATTTTAAGGCCTTTATTGAGTCTCTGCTTGGTCTTCTAGATAGTCCCCATTCTTTCAGCCTTCCATTGCAGCCCATGGCATCTAGCCTTCCAGTCACCCTTGCTTCTCATCTCTGGATCATCTCCATCTACTCCAGATGAATGATGTGGTGCCCAGAGAGCCCTTTCTGACCTTAACAAGGCATGCATATCTTAATGAATGGCAAAGGAAGCATTTTCTGCCCATCTCCATGCTGTGCTAGAACATTTCAGGGTGGCAAAGTATGTCCCAAATGCTGTCATGCTAGAACTGCAGCGGCAATCAGACATACGATGCTGGGCCATCATCAGGAGCAAGCTGTGCTTTAGGGACCCTGCACAATGGCTCTCTGGAATACTGCTGGAGCAGTTAGCACCACACGGCACTTTGCTTGAACTCACAACATCTGTGAGATGCAGTCAAGCCCCATACTTTCAACAGACTCATTAGTTTCACCAGCCAATGTTGTCTGCCCTGTGTTAACGCAGAGCTGCCTTTCTGCTTTGAGAATGTTGCCATCACAACTCACCCTGAAGCAGAGCATTGCTGGATCTCTGGGCTTACCAGCCCAGCAGCTGGATTTGCTGCCCGAGTCCTCAGCCAAGCAGGAGGCAGTGCTTGGCCATATGGGGCCCCGGGAGCCGTGTGAGCTGAAGGAGCTCCCTCCTGCCTAGTTGCTCCCGGGCTCATGGTGCTGCCGTATCATCCAGTGCAGCCACTGCTGGAGAGCAAACTGCGCAGGGCACTGACGGGCTGGAGGCATACCCCAGATCCTCCACCTCCCCGCTGAACCACGCTGCTAAGAAGATTATGGGCAGAGTAACTGTGCGAGGATGGAGTGAGGGGTAAGCAGGACAGGCATGGATGCAACCTCTTTGGGAAGCTCCTAGCTGAGATTAAAGACACGGACAGGAACCCTGTTCCTGAAGCATCCCTCATCATCTGGTGCTTGCCTTGTGTCCCCCTGAGCTCGGCTTAAAGTGGAGGACACTGGGCTTCCTCCCTGAAGCCACAGCACAGCTGTGGTCTCTTCTACCTTTCCAAAACAGCTGTGTCCCCAAAGTGCCCTGTGACGCTGTTTGCTCTGCCTGGAACAGCCTGGATGGAGCTGAGATCTGAAAAGTGGGAACAATAGTTTGGGCTGTCCACAGTAAAGACAGCAGGGAACTGGGGTGTGGATGGGATGTACCAGGCTGGACTCTGAATGGGTCATCTCCTCCCCAGTTTCAGCTCTGGCTGCTTTTAGGTGTGGCAGACTTTAACACTTCTCAAAGACAGCTATTTGAGAGGCTTTGTTTGGGTAACTGCAAGCTCCGCTGACAGTGGTTCCTGTACCAGCAGCCACACCTCTCCTCTGGTGAGAAGTGTATGGGACACTAAAAAAAAAACCCCAAACTTTCATAATAACTTGTAATGAAGAGATTTTTAGTGCAAGCATCTGCCCTTGATGGAGGCATTGCACACCTGTAATGCATTGTGCTGCCTCCCCCTCCTCACGTAAGGATGTCCAAGAGCTCGCTGATCTGGGCTCCGTGGGCAGCGGCAAGCAGGGGTCCCCCCTGCGGTGTGCAGGGCTCTGCCCCACAGTATCTTCAATCTGGTTTTTCCTATTCTTCCATCAGGAGATGGTTGAACTCTAACTCACTAGCCTAAAATTTGCCTTGCTTGCTTTTTGTACCTCTCTGGGTGCTGGTGCAGGGTCCAACTTCATTCTGAGTGATGGTCAAAACGTCTCCTGAGCAATTCTTGCAACCTAGTGATTTCTGATGTGGTCTGAAAACATTTGCAGGGGCTTCTTAGACATGTGGGTAACATTTCTGACAGAGGGGTCACCTCAGGACGAATCTTCTTACAGCCAGGGCGAGCTCAGCCTCTGCCATGTGCTTGCAGGCTGCTGCTACCAGCATCTGGCAGGCTGCTGAGCAGTTAGGCACTGACAAGACGCAGCCCATTGGTGCTCCCTGGGTTTAGCCAGCTGCTCTTAAGCATTTCAAAAAAGCTTAGACATCTGTTTGAGCTTTTCAGATCAGACGTACATGGAGATGCATAGCTCCGAATGACTCATGGCTCTCTTGTCAGTCATTGCTGCCCTGCTCATTCAACATAACAGCATCTGAATGGGTACTTTCACCGTGAGCATGCATTTGCAGCAATGCTGAATCGGGGATATTTCACCCTCAGCTTTCTACCAGAATGGTATATAAATAGATCCAGGCATCTCTTGGAGAAGTATCACATCATTTTACACCCTGAGGTGCCACCAGATCGTCATACAAATCTTCCGAAGTTGCTTGCTGCTCACTGTCTAGCTCCGATGCTTGTGCTTCCAACCACTTCTGCAAAGCATTCATGCTATAAACACCCCAGAATTAATGGGCACCGTGGAATTAAGGCGGGTGCTAGGAGACACCCAGTCAGAAGTGATGCCTTGGCATCCAGCATGCATTTCAGTGAACACACTGGCAAAGATTTTCACAGGGAAGAATGATCCCATCACTCCTTTTCACACCAATTAACTTCTGGGGCTCGAATTTTGATGCCTCAGTGGTACCAGTTACTCTCTCGCTCTCATGGACTGTCTGCATCAGCATGGTCTGGTTTATCTAGTGATCTCTGAGGTCACTCAAAGGACATTTATACCACGGGGAGGAGTTTAGGCATTTCCAGAATTATCTAGTCGCCACAGCATCCTGTCCAGATTCAGCAGCATTCACAACCTGGGGCATCTCTGTGGAAAAGAGCCTTTTCCCACAAGCTTGATTAAACCCACTCTGATCGTTTGGCTCAGCCATTTCTGCAGGTCTCAAAATGTGTTGCTTAGACACTGGCACAGGCTTCACAGCAGTACTGCAGTCACTTTACACGTCTTCATCAGTGAAGGTGACACTTTCCAGGTGACTCAGGCACAAAGAAAGGCCATTGTGGGTGGATAATTTAGGTCCAGCTTTCAACTTTCAGAGCGAGCTGAGCGATGACAGCGCCTTTCAGTGAAAACTCATTAAGTCGGAGGGCTCGGGCAGAGGCAGGGCTGATTCTGCATGGTGGTGGATGCTGTGAGCATTTTGGAGGGGGGAGGAAAGGATGGACATTGTAGCAAAGCCAGACACCAGTGAAGTCATCGCAAAGAGACCCCCTTCGAGGTGCTCCAAGCTCTCCCCATCCCCTCAGCAGTCATTGCATAAAGCTTTGTGAAATCGGATCAAAACCACGGAGGTAAAGCGGAGCCAGGCTACAGAAGGAGTTGTCCATCGGCAGGCAGGGCTTTCAGACACAGCCCTGGGGCACAACTGTCCTTGAGGGGCTTGCGGCAAAGGACAGGACAGAGTTTTCCTGCTTTTTCCTCACTGATCTTCAAAGAGGCCAGGAAGGCTTGTGCTTGTCTCTGAAGTGTTTCCTCTGCCGATGT
This sequence comes from Gavia stellata, assembly GCF_030936135.1. Taxonomy (NCBI): domain Eukaryota; kingdom Metazoa; phylum Chordata; class Aves; order Gaviiformes; family Gaviidae; genus Gavia; species Gavia stellata. Next base: position 18,707,055 of record NC_082601.1, on the reverse strand, counting down.
TCTGTCCAGAAATTCTCCCAGGTGTTCCTTGGGGGCCTTGGATGGCTGGCAGAGACCCAGCTCCGTGCTCACCCAGGGGTCACATCAGCACGTCCACCCACCAGGAGGGAAGACCTGAGACAGGGTCTCTGCTGGCTTCCTCAGCTCCCTACGCCTGTCTCGGTTAATGCCTGGATGGTGCCTCGCACCAGCAGGACACCCAGCAAGAAGGTGCCACCTCTGCCCCTCAGCAGAAGCCCCTCTGCCAAGACCTGCAAGCGTAGCAAGATCAACCTTTATGGCCCCCTGGCCTTCCCTCGACAGGGCCCCCGGCTCTCCCGTGGCCCCTGCGGGGCAGGGAGCGGGGGGGCCCGCGGGATGCTGCTCCTCGGTGGCCCCACCAGTGCACCCAGCCGGCTGCCGGGCGGCACAGCCGCATCTATGCAAATATATTAAAATATGCGCAATATACGCAAATTTATGCAAACGCACTGCACCGTCTCGGGCGGGGTGTCCCGCCCCGGAGCGCCGGTGCCGCCCCCGGTATAAGGCGGCGGCGGCGCGGCCGTCGCGGCGTGCGGAGCTGCGGCAGCCCGGGGAGAGGCAGGTCGTGCGGCGGCGGCATCATGGTGAGTGCCGGCCCCGGGCTGCCCCCTCCCTCCGGTCCCGCGGGGCGCCCCCAGGAGTGGGGGGAACCCCCGCGGGGCCCTCCCCGGAGCAGGCTGCGACCCCCATAGCTTTACGGGGGGGCTCCCCCGGGAGCCCAGAGGTGCGGGCAGCTGCCGACGGGAGTACCCGCTGTGCTTGCCCTGCCTCTGCCTGCCTTCAGCGTTTTCTGAGCTGCTCCCTCCCCGGCACTCTGCAGCCTTCCACCTTTGCGCATCCCTCGCATCCGCCTGGCACGTCCGAGGCACGGAGACCACCAGCCAAACCCCACCGTGTGCGGAGACTGGCGTTTGGGCTGACCCTCTCACCTCTCCTCCCTTCTAGTAGCCACGGTCCCTGCCCATCTCCCGTGGTAACATCTCCGGCTGGGGGGACTGCGCCCAATCTGCCTGCCCCCCACGCTGCAGACCCACAGCTGAGCCCTAGGAGCAAACTGTGGCTTCACACACTGCCCCGCACCTCAGGTGCCAGGGGCCAGCCCACGGGTGGGCATCGCTGTGGGTGAGCCTCTGGGCTGCCCTGCCACCGTGGTCGGGCTGTGAGCTCTGGCTCCCGAGCTCTCCGGCTGCTCTGGAGAGCGTCCCAGCCCCAGGGCGCCCAGGCACCCTGCCCGCTGCCCCACGGGACTGTGCTCCCTGCCATTCCTGAGCCAGACCTTGCCATGAAGGCAGTCTGCTGGCTGGTGACCAGCACTGCTGCGTCCCCGGCACTGCTGGGCTCTGCCCAGCCTACTGTCAGTGCTGGGTCCCACAAAGCCAGTCAGGGCTGCTGCATGTTGGTGCGGTGATCAGCATAACCCTCTGCCCACCGCTCTGATTCGCAAGGTCCTTGGCCAGGGAAGACTCCTTTCTTGTCTCTTCTTTCTTGTGGCCATCCAGAGGTTTTTGCAGCTGCGTCTGTGTTTCCTATGCACTTCTGCTGAGGATCCTGGAGCTTCCTCAGGACTTACTGTTGGCTCCTTGTGTTACAAAACCTTTATGGGCCTGCTGGGAGGGATAAGGGGGGGTGTCACTTTGCTGCTGCTTGCACCTCAGCTTTGGGGAAGGTGGGGAGATGGACTTCTGGCTCTCACCATGGATATCAAGGCCTTTTTTTTCCGTCATCCCTCACTGTCACTGCTGCCTCTGAAATGCAGCACTGAAAGCACCCTAGATGCACAGAGCCAGGACTTGTGGTGACCCATGCAACTTCCTCAGATGGCAATTGCTGCCGTGCTCCTGAGCGCAAAATGGCTGGCTCCACCGGCTTCCTGCCAGCTGACTCACAGCGGGGCACCCATGGCTCTGGAAATCCGGTTTGGTTTGGATGCTCCTCTCCCTCGGTTGTGCTTGATGACGCATCCAAGTCCTTGGCAACAGCAGGGCTAAGGCAGTGAATACTTTGGTTCTTGTCGAAAGGGCTGCAACCTCTGGGATGCCTTACCTGGAGGGAGGGAGGCTGCAGAGCCTGCCTCAGGCTGCCTTCCCCTGAGGGACCTGAGGCTGCCCTTGAAGCCCCGAGCTAGGGGACCCTCCCACCTCAGCCCTTCCGTTCAGTTAAGAAGTGCAGCTAACACTTCCTCCTCCTCCAGAGCTAATTTAGGGAAGCCAAGCCTCAGAGCATGGCAACCATTCACGGCTGCAAATCCCCCCCTTGCTGGGCACCCATCCTCAGTGCCGTCACCTCCTCAGCTCCCAGTGCCCGGCTGATGCTCTGTCATCTCAGCCTGCAGCTCTGTTGTTGGAGTAGCAACAGGGGCCATGCCAGCTGCTGCGGGGTACCAGCCCTTAAGCCAAGTGGGTGTTCGGGCGATGGAGAAGATGCTCACCAGGGCTGTGGGCAGGGACAGTCCAGGGAATGTGCTGGCCCGGTGTCCCTGGCTCCAGCAGATGGGTCTCCGTCTCCCTGGGTCCCTGAGGTGGGCAGTGCAGTGACGGGAGACAGAGCACCAGATTTGGTAGAGGACAGCACACTGGGATGAACACAAGGCACCCAGGCTGCAGGGCAGTGTGGACTGCACAAACTGTCAAGGGCCTGGGCTGCCCTGCCTGGGCTGTGCACCTCACCACCTGCAGTGATTGCATTTGCGGTCCCGGCTGGGATCTGACCCTGCTTCCCCCTCCCCAGCGCGAGTGCATCTCCGTCCACGTTGGCCAGGCCGGCGTCCAGATGGGCAACACCTGCTGGGAGCTGTACTGCCTGGAGCACGGCATCCAGCCCGACGGGCAGATGCCCAGCGACAAAACCATTGGCGGAGGGGACGACTCCTTCACCACCTTCTTCTGTGAGACCGGGGCTGGGAAGCATGTCCCACGGGCCATCTTCGTGGACCTTGAGCCCACTGTGATTGGTAAGTGTACCTCAGTTGGGCAGTGATGGTGGTCACTATCTCTGGGAACAATCCACTGCAAGACAATCCATAGGGTGGCTCCTGACACCTTTCCCCAGGGCCAGTTAGAAAATCTCTGACATTGTGCTAACCTCTCCTAGATGAGGTTCGGGGAGGAGTCTACCGCCAGCTCTTCCACCCTGAACAGATGATCACGGGCAAGGAGGATGCTGCCAACAACTACGCCCGTGGGCACTACACCATCGGCAAAGAGATCATTGACCAAGTGCTGGACAGGATCCGGAAGCTGGTAGGTGACCACAGAGAGGGGACATGTCCCCCCTGAGCTGGGCTCCAGCATCCTGCTGGGTGTGGGAGCATGGGGTGAGCCCTGCTGTGCCCTGGGAGGGATCTGTGGCTGCCCAAGCAAAAGATTGAAACTTCCCTCCAGCAAAGTCAGTGCTTGGACAAATCTTACTTCACTCTCTCTGCAGGCTGACCAGTGCACAGGCCTCCAGGGATTCCTCGTGTTCCGTAGTTTCGGAGGGGGAACTGGCTCTGGATTCACCTCCCTCTTGATGGAGCGACTCTCTGTTGACTATGGCAAGAAGTCCAAGCTGGAGTTCTCCATCTACCCCGCGCCACAGGTCTCCACTGCCGTGGTGGAGCCCTACAACTCCATCCTCACCACACACAGCACGTTGGAGCATTCAGACTGTGCTTTCATGGTGGACAATGAAGCCATCTACGACATCTGCCGCAGGAACCTGGATATTGAGCGCCCAACCTACACCAACTTGAACAGACTCATCAGCCAGGTTGTATCATCAATCACGGCGTCACTGCGGTTTGACGGGGCCCTGAACGTCGACCTGACCGAGTTCCAGACCAACCTGGTGCCCTACCCTCGCATCCACTTCCCCCTGGCCACCTACGCTCCTGTGGTTTCAGCTGAGAGAGCTTATCACGAGCAGCTGTCAGTGGCGGAGATCACCAACTCCTGCTTTGAGCCAGCCAACCAGATGGTGAAGTGCGACCCTCGCCACGGCAAGTACATGGCCTGCTGCCTGCTGTACCGCGGGGATGTGGTGCCCAAGGACGTCAATGCCGCCATCGCCACCATCAAGACCAAGCGCAGCATCCAGTTTGTGGACTGGTGCCCCACGGGCTTCAAGGTGGGCATCAACTACCAGCCACCCACGGTGGTGCCAGGGGGGGACCTGGCCAAGGTGCAGCGTGCCGTCTGCATGCTGAGCAACACCACGGCCATCGCCGAGGCCTGGGCTCGCCTGGACCACAAGTTTGACCTGATGTACGCCAAGCGAGCCTTCGTGCACTGGTACGTGGGCGAGGGCATGGAGGAAGGGGAGTTCTCTGAGGCACGGGAAGACATGGCCGCTCTGGAGAAGGATTACGAGGAGGTGGGCCTGGACTCCTACGAGGACGAAGAGGAGGGCGAGGAGTAGAGAAGCCCCTGCCAAAAAGGACCGTGCTCCTTCCCCGCGTTACCTGCAGAAACCCTTTGCAATAAACCGTTTCAGAGCCTCCACGTCTCCCACTAACCCCCCAGCCGTATTGGTTTCTTGCCAGGTCAGATGTGTGGTGCGTGCTTCAGCTCTGCTGCTGGTGCTGCTATGCTTCCTCCCAGTGCTCTGCTCCAACTCCAGCTTGCTCCTCACATAGGTAAGAGCCCCATACCAGGGGACTATGGCCAGGACACAAGGCATGCTCTGAGGAAGTGCCCAAGCATGCCCATCAAAGGTATCCGGAGGAGTCCTGGTGATGTGATGGGAGAAGCACCTAGCTCAGGCATGGCATCCTCTGTCTGGGAGCACCTCTGCCCACTCCCTGCCTGGCCCTGCTGGTGCTCTGCCATCCTCGTGGGGCATGTGGCCCCACTCTAGCTCATCTTCTGCATTGGCCCTGTGCTGAGCCCTCTCCCTACCCTGCCCAGAGGTCAGAAGTCTGAACACCAGCTCCTGGCTCCAGCTGCAAACGGGAGATTTCTGTTACCCATTATCCAGCACGCTGGGTCCAGAGATTAATTTTCCCTGCTTACCACTAATGCTCCAGCTATATTGACCCACAAGGGCTGTCCTCCCCTGCCCTCCTCCTCCCAGCATGCACCCGTGTCAGCTGGAGGGGAAAGTGTGAGCCAGCACCGGCTGCACCGATTCCTGGAGCGCAGCCAGGCGCTCGTCCCACTGCGCAGAGCTCCTGGCGCTGCTTCCTATGCCTATGACCAGAGCCCTGGGCTCAGACTGAGCAGTGCCTGCTGCTGCACCAGGGCAGGAGTTGCTGCCCCTCGTGCTGGGCACTGCTCTGCTCCCAGTGCAGAGACACCTTCTCCCCATGTCTTCAGAGAGACCTGACTCTGCTGCTAGAAGCACATAGGTTTTGGAATTTTGTCCTGTTCCTTTTTTCTTAGAAGGTTATCCTGCACCTCTGATCTGGACCCCGCTGCAGAGGAACACAGCAGTTTCTCCTGGCACGCTCCTGAGCAGCAGAGGTTCCACCCCGTGGGCAGGGATAGCTGTGTGAGCCCATGCCCTCGCAGCAAGGCCAGAGCCCTCTCCCTGCCGCACGCAGTGTGCAAAGCTGGGGCGCTGGGCGCTGCTTTGGCTCCAACCGGTAGCCAGGCTGGTGGTCCACACATCCTCAGCAGCAGGACCAGCCCTAGCCCCGGCAGGTAGGCTGTGCTAGCTGGGGCTCAAATGGAGGGGCTTCTCTGAGTGTAGTCACAAGTTGTTAACAGCAAATGGGCTGCAATGACTTTTTTTGCAGCTGGGCCAGCCCCCCAGCCCGGATTTGTTATGCTAGTCTGCGGTTGCATGGAGGTGTGCAGCACTGCCTGCCTGAAGCCACCAAGAGGGAAAGGCAGCCATTGACCAGGGGTTCCCGAAGTGCGGATGGCAAAGGCAGGTTTGGGGGCACCCTGGTCTCCAGAACCTGATGCGTATCTCTGATGTGTTTCTCCTCCTTTCTCCTGCTTTAGAGGCCCAGGTGGTCTCAGGGTGTCCCTAGATCCCAGGGGGCCTGCAGTGCAGGAGAGCTGGTGGCAGAGTAGGGTAGGGGCTGCTGTACCTGCTCCGGCCCCCTGTCCTGGTGGCTGAGCACGGCCTGTACCTCCTGAGGGCTGGAGCCCAGACCTCCTGCCTGCAGCATGGCTGGATGTCCCCTGCTTCCCTCCCGGCAGAAGACGGAGAGCAGCCCCGGCCCCCTGCACCTTGGGGTGCCTCCGCAGCCAGGAGGGATCCAGGCAGGCTCCCACTGCCCCCGAAATGGGTACTCCCGCCCCGCATGCAAATACACACAAATGAGGGGGCGTGGCGACAACAAGCCCCTCCCACCTATAAGAGGGCGCTGCGGAGGGGATTGCAGCAGCCGCAGCTTCGCGCCGAGCCCCGCCGCACCGAGCCGCCGGGAGAGCCCGGACCCCCAGCCGCAGCATGGTGAGTGCGGGGCGGGCAGCGGGCACGGCGGCGGGGAGGGCGCCCGGCAGCCCCCCTGGAGCACCGGGCACGGCGGAGCCGCCGCGACGCGCCCCCTCCTTCCCCGCCGTGACCTTGGGCACCCCCACCGGCCCCTGTCCGGGGGCAGCCGTGCGCCCCTCCCGTTCGTGCCCGGTCCCCCCCCGCCGCCACCGGCCGCGGGGCGCCTGGGTGCCCCCGCCGCCGCAGCGAGCGGGGCGCTGGGTATGGAGGGGGGGTGACCCCTCCCGTGGGGAACGGTGGCCGCGGACGGACGGGGACAGCTGCCGGGGGTGGAGGCGCCAGCGGGGCACCGGGGGCCGGAGCAGGGTGCTCGGCGGGGCTCCCCCCGGGGCAGCGGGCGCCCCGGCGTGGCTGGCGGCGGGGAGCGGGCGCGGGGGTCCCGTCCCTCCCGTACCGCGGGGGTCCGGCAGCGGCGGAGCGGACCGGGGCCCCTGTCCAAACCGGGCAGCCCCCGCTGCCCTCGCCTGGGGCCGGGGCTATATTTAGCGGCTCGGGAGGGGGACGGGGCCGTGCCAGGAGGCGCAGCGCAGCGCCCCGCCCGCCGCAGCATCGACCGGACTCTGCCGGGGACCCTGCCCCGGGCAGCCCGTCCTCCCGGCGGGCTGAGGCTGCCCCGGCCCTCCTGGAAGAGGCAGGAGTCCTTGTGCCCCCCCGCCCCGGAACGCTGGACAGGGGCACGGTCTCCATCGCAGCTCAGAGCGCTGCACGGTCGGGAAACACGGGAGTGAGGAGCCCCGGGACCCCCAGGCTGACTTGGGGTGTCCTGCCCCGGGGAAGCAGGGATGCTCGGGGTAGCATAGGGCTAGCGGAGGAGGGATGCCAGGGGTAGCAGAACAGGCCTGCACCTGCAGGATGGGAGCACAGGAGGCGTATCTCCAGCTCAAAGCCTGCTCCCGGGTACTTCTGCCCCCATGGGTTTTGCAGCACGGGTTTGGGACTGCATAGCCCAGGGAGTCTCTACGCTGCCTTGGAGGCTGCTGAGCTTCACCGCCAGCCCTCCCTTGGCCTGCCCCCCCGCTGCACCCGCATCCCAAAGGCCCCGCACCCCGGGAAGCTGACTGCTTACCTGGCTCTGGAGCAACAAGCAGGGGTGTTCCCCAGTGCTGGCTGCACTTCATGGGTTAAGTATGTACCCGTGCTAGCTCAGGACCTCACCGGGCTGCCATGGCGGGGGAAAGGTGCTGCAGCTGCCGGGTGGCCTGGCAGGGCAGCTGGGGCAGGAGATCTGGGCCAGGCTCTGCTCCCCACGCTGCTGGAGGACAGCCCCGGCCAGAGTCCATGGGCCTGGTGGCTTCCACCACGGGCTGAGCGGGAGGGACGCCAAGGGATGGCTCCCGACCCTGCATGGTGCTGGTGTGTGGCCGAGGGCAATGACAGCTGTGTGGGGACCCTCAGGGGCATGCGGGAGGGAATGTGTTCCCTGGGGCTGCCGGCCAGGGCAGGTCCCATGCGGGTGGCCGTGGGGCACTAGCACCAAGCAGAGACCTCCCTGGGGTGGGCTGGACAGAGCTGTGCCAGGGTCTGACCCTGCCTCCGCCTCCCCCTCCCCAGCGCGAGTGCATCTCCGTCCACGTCGGCCAGGCCGGCGTCCAGATGGGCAACACCTGCTGGGAGCTGTACTGCCTGGAGCACGGCATCCAGCCCGACGGGCAGATGCCCAGCGACAAAACCATTGGCGGAGGGGACGACTCCTTCACCACCTTCTTCTGTGAGACCGGGGCTGGGAAGCACGTCCCACGGGCCATCTTCGTGGACCTGGAACCCACGGTGATCGGTGAGTGCTGGAGTGTGCACGGCCTGAGGTGCAGCACTGGAGGGAGCGGCTGGTGCTCGTGGTCTGCTGGCAGTATCCTGCCCTGGGTTTAACCTGAGGGCCTTCCTTTCCTGAGGGGAAGCCACAAACCTGAGCACCAGCTTTTGTTCCTGAAGTGTCCTAGAGGCAGCGGTGCTGGTAGTCTCTGCTACCAAATGTGCACAGAGAGAAACCAGCCCAACCGGCATGGCAGCTCCTGCTGTGCCGCACACTGTGGACAGGCAGCTCCAGATGGGTGGGAGAAGCTGAGCTCCTGCGCAGGGAGGTGGCAGCGACCTCCCTCTGCCAGAGAAACCTGACGCCCATGGTGGCCCTGCTGACGTGTGGGTCCTTGGCCGTGCCCCCGGCACGTGGAGCCGGGAGGAGGGCAAGGGATAGGTGCTCGCACCCGTTCCGCTGCTTGGCGGTCGGCTCAAACCTACACCCTGCGACAGGATCAACCCTCCCCTGCTCTCTCCTAGATGAGGTTCGGGCTGGTATCTACCGCCAGCTCTTCCACCCCGAGCAGCTGATCACGGGCAAGGAGGATGCTGCCAACAACTATGCCCGCGGGCACTACACCATCGGCAAAGAGATCATTGACCAAGTGCTGGACAGGATCCGGAAGCTGGTAGGTGACCACAGAGAGGGGACGTGTCCCCCCTGAGCTAGGCTCCAGCATCCTGCTCGGGGTCAGAGCACACTGCAAGCCCTGCTGCGCCCTTGGAGGGCTCTGCAGCTGCCCATGGCAGGGATAGACCAGGTCCTGAAGGGAGTCAGATGTTAACAAGGAAATCCATCTCAGAGCAATCTCATGCGTCTCTCTCTGCAGGCTGACCAGTGCACAGGCCTCCAGGGCTTTCTCGTGTTTCATAGCTTCGGAGGGGGAACAGGCTCCGGATTCACCTCCTTGTTGATGGAGCGACTCTCTGTTGACTATGGCAAGAAGTCCAAGCTGGAGTTCTCCATCTACCCCGCGCCACAGGTCTCCACTGCCGTGGTGGAGCCCTACAACTCCATCCTCACCACACACACCACCCTGGAGCACTCGGACTGCGCCTTTATGGTGGACAATGAAGCCATCTACGACATCTGCCGCAGGAACCTGGACATCGAGCGCCCAACCTACACCAACTTGAACAGACTCATCAGCCAGATTGTCTCATCCATCACAGCATCACTGCGGTTTGACGGGGCCCTGAACGTCGACCTGACCGAGTTCCAGACCAACCTGGTGCCCTACCCTCGCATCCACTTCCCCCTGGCCACCTACGCTCCCGTCATCTCCGCAGAGAAGGCCTATCACGAGCAGCTGTCAGTGGCGGAGATCACCAACTCCTGCTTTGAGCCAGCCAACCAGATGGTGAAGTGCGACCCTCGCCACGGCAAGTACATGGCCTGCTGCCTGCTGTACCGTGGGGATGTGGTGCCCAAGGATGTCAATGCCGCCATCGCCACCATCAAGACCAAGCGCAGCATCCAGTTTGTGGACTGGTGCCCCACAGGCTTCAAGGTGGGCATCAACTACCAGCCACCCACGGTGGTGCCAGGGGGGGACCTGGCCAAGGTGCAGCGTGCCGTCTGCATGCTGAGCAACACCACGGCCATCGCCGAGGCCTGGGCTCGCCTGGACCACAAGTTTGACCTGATGTACGCCAAGCGAGCCTTCGTGCACTGGTACGTGGGTGAGGGCATGGAGGAAGGGGAGTTCTCTGAGGCACGGGAAGACATGGCCGCTCTGGAGAAGGATTACGAGGAGGTGGGCCTGGACTCCTACGAGGACGAAGAGGAGGGCGAGGAGTAGAGAAGCCCCTGCCAAAAAGGACCGTGCTCCTTCCCCGTGTTACCTGCAGAAACCCTTTGCAATAAACCGTTTCAGAGCCTCCACGTCTCCCACTAACCCCCCAGCCGTATTGGTTTCTTGCCAGGTCAGATGTGTGGTGTGTGCTTCAGCTCTGCTGCTGGTGCTGCTATACTTCTTCCCAGTGCTCTGCTCCAACTCCAGCTTGCTCCCCAAGCAGGTAAGAGCCCCTGGGGCTGCTCCCCAGGGCCATGGCACACATCCCACCCTGCTTGCTGCTCCAGTCAAGGGTGGGTACCGCTTCCTCATGTGGTATATGGCCCCGCATTGTATCCTGGAGCCCAGGGGAGCAGATTTAGCTTGAGCAGGAAAAAATTCACAGGTGCTGGGTCTTCTTCCCATGTGCAGTCAGAGGGTGGGTGGGCTCGTCTGGAAAGAGAATGGTTGAAGCAGTGGGAGCAGTCTGGCACCCCTGTATCTGCGGCCACAGCGTGGGACAAGGGGCATGCCTGGCTCTGCAGTGCAGTGGGTGCACCCCGCAAGGGCATCCAGTGCAGCACGAACCCCCGCGGCTGCTTTTCTGCTGTGTTGTGGTGAGAAGATTAAAGGAGGGGAACGTTCCCTGTGAAACTGCTTGTCTGCATCTCTTTTTCCCCCCGCTCCTCCACAGGCAGCTCAACATCTCTTCAGCCAAGGGTGGTTGTGCCGTCCCCAGGCTCTGCTTGCCCCCACCGGAGCAGGGCTGCTGCCCCTTCTCCCCAAGCTCTAGCAGCTGCCCAGCCTGGGCACCCACCTCCCTCTCTTGAGCAGCTGAGAAGCTCTGCCTGTATGCCTGCCACCGCCTGCCTGCCTGCCCTGAGCCCCCTTCCTGCAGTGCCCAGCCCTGCAGGCTCTGAACAGTGGCACCTGGCTCCAGCTGCAGAGTTGTGTTAACACTCATTAGGAGCGTGCTGAGGCCAGGGATTAACTTTCCCTGCTTATTGCTAATGCTCCAGCCGTGCCGCCCCACCAGGGCTGTCCTCCGCTGCTCTTCCCCTCCGGCAACGCCTGGCTTCTCGACCCAGACAGTGTGCCCCCCTGTCCCTGTGCCCCTGATGGGACCCCCTCCCTACAGACAGGGACACGTCCACACCGCCGCAAGAACATCTTTTACTCCAAACACAAGGCGATGTTGGTGCCAAGAGCAGCAGCAGAGCAGGTGCTGAGTCCCCCCCTCCTTGCTCCAGCATCGCACCGGGACCTGGACCACAGCTCTGCCCCAGGCAGGAGTGACCCTCCCGGGGCGCAGAGCTGCGGGGCCACAGCTGCTGTCACCCAGGGCGTCCCACAGCATCCTCCTCTGCAACCCCCGGGGGAGGCAGCGGCTACAGAGTGTTTAGCAGCAGGTCACATGTCCACAGTTCTGGGACACAGACCAAGTCCCAGGCAGCAGCATCCCGGGCACGGAACACTCCAAATCCAACACATCTCCAGCACAGAGCAGCAGCTCTCCCCCAGGTGCAGCAATCCTCCCTGCAACGGCCCCACAGGGGAGCAGGGACGAGGGCAGCCACTTTTCTGCTGGCTCATCCTCAGGGTGCATTGCCATCACAGGGTGGGACGGGCTCAGATCTGCGTGGTGTCCTGGCCCGCCGGCGCTGGCTGCAGCCCCTCCAGCTGGTGGAGGATGTCATTTATGCTGGGTCGCTCCTGGGGGTTCAGCGTCATCATGGAGGAGAGCAGGCGCTGCAAGGCAGCCGAGTACCTGGAGGAAAGACAGTGAGGGGGGGTCTGCATGGTGCACAGCGCAGAGGGCTGCCTGGGAGCAGGTTGCCCTCCACAGCACCTCACCTGGTCGTGGGGGGCATGGCGATGGGGTTCTGCACTGCCAGAGCCACGCTGTCACCCTTCTGGAAGATGGTGTCGTAGGGGCCCTCCCCAAACATCATGCAGTACAGCACGCAGCCTAGGGACTGGAGCGCAGTAGGGTCAGGGCAGCCCCGCAGCAGGGGGACAGGGGACAGGGGGCCGGATCCTTACCCAGATATCTGTGCACTCGTCTATGATGCACTGGCTTGGCACCGTGAAGAGCTCGGGGGCACGATAGGAGATGGTGCAGCGCTGCGCAGCCCAGTCCTGCAGAGAGGAGGGTGAGGATGAAGGGCTTGGGTCAGGGACAGGCTGGTGGGGTGATGTCCCAGGGCACCCACCTGCACGGCCATGGCCTGCCGAGAGCTGTTGACTTCAATGCGAGCTTGGTTCATGGAGCCCAGGTCCATCAGCACGGGCCGGTCATCCTCATCCAGCAGCACGTTGGTGGGCTTGAGGTCCCTGCAGGGATGGACATCACTGAGTGCCTGCTGAGCCCCCTGCCAACTCCTCCCCCCGGCCCCGACCGGGGCTGCCAGCCCCGACCTGTGCGCATAGCCCTTGCTGTGGATGGCTTGCAGCCCGCAGCAGATGCCATGGAGGATGAGGAGGATCCGCTGCTCTGGCATGAAGGTCCCTTTCTCTCGCAGTGCTTCCACCTCGCTCCAGAGGGTCCCCCCCTGGCAAACACAAGCAACAGGTCACCATTGCCACTCCCAGTGGCAAAGGGGTGGGGGTGGCTGGGGGAGACTGCCTCACCTTCACGTAGGGCAGGAGGAGCCAGGCTTCGTGCTTGGCACCCTTCTCCACCATGCAGTGGGCCTCCAGACGCAGGATGTTGGGGTGGTCGAAGAGGCTGTGCATCTCCACCTCGTGCAGGGCTGCCTGGCGGTCCTCCTTGTCGTGGCACAGGATGCGCTTCAGGGCGTAGAAGCGCCCATCCCGCAGCCCCTCCACCAAGTCCACATAGCTGAAGCCCCTGCGAGGAGCCGAGCACAGTGTGGGCTGGGTGTCCCACCACTGCAGCACCTGCGTTGGGGCCTTGTGCCCAGCCTCAACTGTGAGCACCCAGGAGAGGGGAGCAGAGGGCAGCAGGTGCCTGCACCCCTCTCCATGGGATCCCCCCAGGCATGCACATTCCCCCCACCTTGGGGGCACCTGCCAGGCACCCAAAGCATCCCCCTCTGCATAAACAACCCCACTGGCCCAGTCACCCACACTCCCACGGGTCCAAGCACCCACTCCTGGGCATGACTGACCCCTGTCACCCAGCATGAGAATCCTCCTGGATGCAACAAGCACCCGGTATGGTCAAGCATCTCCCTTCACCATGCCCAATTAATTCCCTCATGCCCAAACACCCCGTTCTCAAGCATCTCCCCACCATGCCCAAGCATCCCACACACACCCAAGCGTATCCCCCCCCCATGCCCGAGCATCCCCTATGCCTGAGCATCCCCCCCGTGCCCGAGCATCCCCCCATGCAGAAGCACCCCTCCGTGCCCGAGCATCCCTCCCATGTCCGAGCACCCCTTATGCCGAAGCACCCCCCCCGTGCCCGTTGACCCCGGCCCCGAACCCCCCCCGTGCCCCAGGCCCCTGCGGACCCCTCTGCCAGGCGGTGGAGCAGGAGGTACCGCACGCCCCCCAGGCTGACGGTGCCGCGGGAGCAGACGCACAGCGCCTGCCCCATTGCCCGCCCGCGTCATCGCCCGCCGCCGCGCGTCACCCATTGCATCACCCGCCGCGTCACCCGTCGGGTGGGGCACTGCAGCCTTCCCGGTCCCCGGTGCCGCCGCGGCGAGATCCCTCCTCCGGAGCGGGCGGGCTGCGGGTGGAGGGGAGCGGGGCGGGGCGCAGCGCCCGGGCTCGCCGGGCATTGTCACCGGGGGGGAACGCGGTGTCATCCCCCGGCTGCGAGCGGTGGCAGCGGCAGCCCGCAGCCCCGCCGCTCCCCGGAGCTGGCCCCGGTGAGCCAAGCCCCTCGCGCGGGCGGGCACGTTGCCCCACAAGTGGGGTCGCCCAGCCGGTGTGCGGGACGCCGGTTTACACGCGCAGAGCAGAGGTGCTTCGTTTCGTGTCTGCGCGGGGACGGGTGCTGGGTGGTAACGCCACAAAGCCAGCACGCCTGGCTGAAATTGCGGCATGTGTTTAAACAGTTAACCACGTTAGTTACGCCTACTGTTCACACCCCTTAGCTAGCGATCGGCTAGTTTCTTTTTTCCTTCATCTTAAAGGTACAGCTGCCTTTTAATTCATTACACATGCTCGGAGAGTAGGGGGCTTATTTGGGCTGGGGGCTCTTTCCAGCTGGGAGGTGTGCTTTTCACTTTATAATGAGACACTCCATCCTCAGGGCACCAGTTCGGCTTTCTTATCTGGTTTGTAAATAACACCAGTTCCCAAGGATGTATATCAACTGGTTTACCCTTCACCCTTCCTAAAACCCTATCCGGGGTGTCTTACCTAGGTACATTTCATCTTAAGGTAAGCGATGGCAACACAACCTAAAACAATCAGTCATCAGGCAGGTCGGCAGTGCAGGGGACAGAGATGGCGAAGCTGCCCCAGCAGGGCCTGTCCCCGAGGGCATCACTCCCCCCCTGCCCTGCGGCACCTCCCCGACACCCCTGTCACCAGCTCTGTCACCAGCTCTGTCACCAGCTCTGTCACCAGGCTCCGGCCCTCGGTCCAGGGACGTTTTCCTTTCGTTCAGAGAGCAGCAGCATCCCCCCTACGGGAGCTGTAACCGAGGTTTCCATCACCACCTCTGATGAAGCAAGCGGGCTGAGCTCCCTCGAAAGCGTTTTGTCTGGTGGTGACGCTTTTGTGAGGCTCCTTGTCCCCCCACGTGTGTCACCCACCACCCCGGGGGGCACCGGGGATGTGCCCACCAGCTGAAGCTGGCTCGGGGGGGGGTGTGCGGCCTGCATCCTGTGCTGGGTGGGCTTTGGGGGGAAAGATGTGCAGCTGGCCCAGGCATGGGGGGCCAGAGCCGCCCACCCCCTCTCCCACGCTCCCTCCTGCAGCTGTGCTGCTGTTCCAGCTGCCCGCACTTAGGACCTGGAGGAAGCGCCCGGCACTGGCTGAGAAGGATCATGTGATGGTGGTGTCCACGTCCCCCTTCGTCCCCCATCGTGGACCTGCCGAGCACCCAGCGAGAATGGGGCTGCCAGCTCTCGCCCTGCTGCTGGCGGCGGGGCTGCTGCACACGCAGGTTAGCAAACACGGGTGGAAAGTTTGGGAGAAGCGTGCGGGGCTGAGCTGCGAAGGATCCGGCTGGATGGCTCCAGGATCTGCCTTGCATTCCTCCCCCGTGTCCCTGCTCTTCTTGCTATGTGTCCCTTCTGCTGCAGCCCGTGTCCCGCCCCAATGTCCCGCTTGTGCTCCCAGCTCCCTGCCTGCCCTCCTAGCACCGGTCCCCAGCAGCATCCGTCCCCCAGAATGCCATCAGCTCAGCCACAGGGTGTTTGATTAGCAAGGGGGGGGGCATCAGGCAGTGCAAATGCCTGCCCTGCTTGTCCCTTCTGCTCTCCCGGGACAGCGTGGTACCTGCCTCGTCCCTGCACTGGGGATGGGGAGGGTCCTCCCGGTTCCCCCCCAGGATCCAGCTCCCATCAGTCCCTGTCCCAGGGAGCGTGGGAGGGGGTGGCTGGGCTTGGGGAGGGTCTGCAGCCCCCCAGTGCTGCCTCTCTCCTGCAGGCCTCCCCACCAGCACGCTCCTTCCAGCTGGATTATGAGGAGGACTGCTTCCGGAAGGACGGTGCCCCTTTCCGCTACATCTCGGGCAGCATCCACTACGCCCGTGTCCCACGCCCTGCCTGGAGGGACCGGCTCCTCAAGATGTACATGAGCGGGCTCAGTGCCGTGCAGGTGTAAGTGACAGGGGCAGCCGTGACGGCGCAAGCCCGCAGTCACCACGGCCCCCTGGGGTCTCTGGGGTCCCCAAAGTAGGGACAGAGGCAAGGGTGTTGTCTGATCACAGAGAGCAGGGACCAGCCCTTGCACTGGGCTGACTGGGACCCCAGGATGCCCCTGCCAGACACAAGCATGAACCTGGGCTAGTCCCAGTCCAGCCCCAGTTGCCACTCTCAGCCCAGGCTGAAGGCTGGTCCCCAGGAGCAGAGGGACCAGCCTGTGGGACAGTTCCCCATAGCACTGGGGTGCCCTTAGCCCTCACGTGTTAATCTCCCCTCTCACCTCAGCTACGTCCCCTGGAATTACCATGAGCCGCTGCCGGGAGTTTATGACTTTGCTGGGGATCGGGATCTGGAAGCCTTCCTGGACCTGACAGCTGAGCTGGGGCTTCTGGTGATCCTGCGGCCGGGGCCCTACATCTGCGCGGAGTGGGAGATGGTGAGCCCCAGCCCCCAGCCCCGGGACGGAGGGGTCATGGGTGGACCAGGAAGGGCACAGCGGGGTTGGCCCTTCTGGCTGGTGTGCTGGCCCCGGCCCCAGTGCCATGCCAGCCATGCCCAGGCTGCCGCTCCGCAGGGCACGTGCCACCTCGGTGCCTAGCATTAGCATTGCCCTGGACTGGTTTTGGCTGTGTGGCAGCCAGGGCTGCTGAGTGGTTTCTCTGCCTCTCTCGGCTGTGGGTGTTTCTCCAGGGTGGCCTGCCCGCCTGGCTGCTGTGGAAACCTGACATTGTCCTGCGCTCCTCCGACCCTGGTGAGCCTTGGCACGGGGCTCTGGCCACTGTGTCCTTACAACTTGGTGCCAGTCCCAGCACGCTGGTCTCTCTCCACGCCAGCCCCACTGTGTGCTCTCTCCTATCCTCTTCTCCATCTTCTGGGAGCCCTGTAGTTCGTCATCCACCTCCGCTTCCCCATTGCGCTCAGCTCTGCCTCGTCTGCTCCATCCTCCTCCTGGCAGGGCTGGCTGCGGGTGGGCTGGGGTGGACGCTGCAGCCAGGCTGAGCTGCCCTCTGTCCCCCCAGCCTACCTGGCAGCTGTGGACTCCTGGCTCCATG
This sequence comes from Gavia stellata, assembly GCF_030936135.1. NCBI lineage: Eukaryota > Metazoa > Chordata > Aves > Gaviiformes > Gaviidae > Gavia > Gavia stellata. The sequence continues at coordinate 18,690,195 of NC_082601.1, read as the reverse complement.
TCCTGCTACCCAAGATCAAGCCACGCCTTTACCAGCACGGGGGAAACATCATCAGCGTGCAGGTAGGGTGCTGTGAGACCCGCCCCCTGCTCTGCTCTGGGTCATCTTTGGACATGCCCCAAAAAGCCACCTGTACCCCCTACACCATGCTCTCCTCCAGCACAGCTCTTAGATAAATCCCTCCCAACCTCTGGACCTGGGTTTAAATCCAAGGGCTGGGATTCTGGGGTACCTGCCATCACCCCGGTTGTGATTTGAGGGACACTGGCAGAGCTCGGGGTCATAGTGGGGCTGGAAGGTCAGTCTTGGGATGCATCTGGGGACTGTCACGACATCTAATGATGTCAGGAGGGAAGGGGGCAGCTGGGGGCTCATCCCAGTGCGCGGTGGGACTTGGCTGCAGCCCTGCCATGTGCACGCTGGGTGCCAGACCCTGCCCTACTCACAGGTTGAGAACGAATATGGGAGCTACTACGCCTGCGACTACGGGTACCTCCGGCACCTGCTGGGCTCCTTTCGGGCGCTGCTGGGGAGCGAGGTACTGCTCTTCACCACCGACAGCACGCAGGCAGAGGAGCTGCGCTGTGGCACGCTGCAGGGGCTCTATGCCACTGTCGACTTTGGGCCAGGTACCCCTATGGGGGAGGAGGAGGAGAAGGAGAGGGGTGTCCCAGCTCCTACCTGCTCCAACCTCCCTCCCTCCCCCTCCGTAGGCTCCAACGTGACACAGGCATTTGGCGCCCAGCGCCGGGTCGAGCCGAAGGGGCCCCTGGTGAGCTTGGCGTGGGTGCTGTCGCGGGGAATGGCCCGCAATGGCTTTGGGGAGGTAGAGGGGCTGGGGGCGTGAGGCAAAGAGGGGTTCTGGGGCCAGGCTGCAGGTAAGCAGGGGGGAAGTGGCTGACAGAGGGGTGCCAGGAGCCCCAGCTCCGGGCAGGTGACAGTCCCTTTCACCCCCAGGTGAACTCCGAGTACTACACGGGCTGGCTGGACTACTGGGGGGAGGCGCATGCCAGCACGAGCTCGGCGCAGGTGGCCCAGGTGCTGGAGGACATGCTGCAGCTGGGAGCCAGCATCAACATGCAAGTAGTCAGCTGACGGGGGGCACAGCCTGGGGGGGCGATGCCCTCCCACCTACCAGCATTGGAGTGGGCATCGCTGCTCGCCTTCCTCCCGCAGGGCTTGGGCAGGGGGATGCAGGCAGTGCTGGGACTGCGGGGGCAGCAGGGAGGGGGCAGCACCTGGTGAGCCCCCTCCAGGTCTGTGGGGTGCTGACTGGGCTCTCTGGGGTGTCCCCTAGGTACATGTTCCATGGGGGGACGAACTTTGCTTACTGGAGTGGTGAGTAGGGCCCTGTCCTGGGGGGGGGGGGGGGGGGGGCGGGGAGGAGGGCACACTGTGGGGCTGGGCGGGCTTTCCTTGGCCATCCCTGAGGACTCTGCTTCAGGCTCCTGTTCTGATCCACAGGGCAGGCTGACACATACCCAAAGGCCCCTGAATGCAAGCTTGTCCCCCACCCCGGGGACTCCTTTTGTCTCCAGGCGGGAGCTCTCAGTTCTGCTTCATGCCCCTCCATTGCTTTGCAGCCAGCCTGGGGCTGGGTTCCATGCCCTGGGCTCTGCCAGAGCCCCTTCCTCCAGCTCCCATCACTTCCCCGCCCAGGTGCTGACTTCAAGGAACAGTACAAACCAGTAACCACCAGCTACGACTATGATGCCCCCCTCTCAGAGGCGGGAGACCCCACCGAGAAGCTGTTTGCCATCCGCACAGTCATCAGCAAGGTGCTGAGCCTGGCAAGAGGAGGGGGACAGCACTGGGCACTGCTGCCTATGCCAGGATAGAGGGGTACACAGAGGGACCTGGGAGGGCAGGGGACATCTCCCTGCTCACCTTGGGGGGCAGCTGACAGTTTGCTGTTCAGTTCCAGCCTCTGCCAGCCGGTCCGATGCCACCCGCCACCCCCAAATATGCCTACGGCTGGGTGGCCCTGCGGAAGGTGAGTGCCTGTACCAAGGGCTGTGCTGCCGCTGCCTGGCACTGCCCAGCTGCCCCCCGCCTGTCTCTCTCTTTGCAGTATGCCAACCTCCTGGATGTCTTGGATGTGCTGTGCCCCTCTGGGCCCATCCAGAGCCAGTTCCCCCTCACCTTTGAAGCCATAAAGCAGGTGAGGGGCTGGGTGCAGCGGGAGACACTCCTAGGCTTGTCTGCCCTGGCTCCAGAGTGGAGAAGCAGGGCTCGTGTCCAACCCTGTTTTCCCTTTCTGTGCCTCTCCGTTGTGTCCTGCAGGTGCATGGCTTTGTGGTGTACCGCACACAGCTGCCCCGGGATGTCCTGGACCCAGCCACGCTGGGCGCCCCTCCCCACAGCGTCTGTGACCGTGGCTACGTGATGCTGCAGGAGGTAAGGCTGCGAGAGCACACCTGATCCTGGCCCACCGCTTGGGAGGGCTGTGGGACCTGCCCGCAGCGGGGCCTGCTCTGCCAGGGTTTCAGGGACAGCCAGGGTGCTGAGACCCCACTGAGCCTTGTTGATAGCTCTCTGGCCCGAACTTGTCCCCTCTGGGGGCAGAGGGCAGTCCTGGGCTGGTTCTGGGAGAGCAGGCAGCGGGACGCAACGCTGGTAGGCTGCCAGCAGCGATCGGGGATGTGGAATCTGGGTACAGGGCGGCAGTGCTGACCCTGTGGCTGCAGGAGTACCAGGGGACACTGGAGCGGGACGGGCAGACGGCGCTGCGTGTCACGGGCAGGGCAGGGGACACCCTGGACGTGCTCCTGGAGAACATGGGCAGGATCAGCTTTGGGGCCAACTTCAGTGACTTCAAGGTGAGAGGGCCCTGGGGCTCTGGAGGGGATGGCCTGGCCACCCACATGGCCAAACACCCCCTCTCCTGCCACCCACAACAGACCCCAGCCACAGTGGGGCCACCCCCAGACCTGCTCCCTGGTTAATCTCACACCATCCCCTAGCAACCCTGCCAGGGCCAGGATAAGGCTGTGAGGTCGGCACCCCTCTCTCCCACTTACGCTGCCACAGCAGCCAGGGCCATGCAGCCCCTCGGAGGGGATCCCATACCACCTTCACTGCTTCGAGGAGGATGTGCCCTGGGGATGCCAAGCATTCTCCTGCCCATGGCAGACCCTGCTGCTTTATTTTCGCTCCATCTCAGGGCTTGCTGGGGAACCTCTCCTTGGACTCCAGCCCTGTCAGCAACTGGCTGATCTACCCCCTGGCCATAGACACTGCCATCCAGCAGGGCTGGCCCCACTCTGCCCTGCCAAAGTCAAGCAGCGGGGGCAGAGCAGGGCCAGCCTTCTACACGGGGACCTTTGAGACCCCTGGCATTGCCTGGGACACCTTTGTGAAGTTCCCAGGTTGGAGCAAGGTAAGACAGTGCGTAGCCAGGAGAGGGGGTGAGGGGGGAGAGACACACAGCTCAGTCCCATCTCCATCTTCCAGGGCCAGCTGTGGATAAATGGCTTCAACCTGGGCCGGTACTGGCCCCGCCGCGGGCCCCAGCAGACCCTCTTTGTGCCCGGCTCAGTGCTGCACGTTGGCCGCCCCAACAACATCACGATGCTGGAACTGGAGGGGGCACCCCCCACCCCCTTCCTGCTCTTCCTCGACCGACCCCTTTTCAACAGGACCTTCAGCCATGGCATCGCGGCCACAGAATAAACACAAGGGCTGCTGGGCACTGGCATTGCCTCTTACTGGGGCTGCAGAGATGGCAGGGGGCTGGTGAAGCACAGGGGCCAGCAAAGCACAGTGGCCAGCGGAGGGGCTGCAGGGCTCTAGGAAAGGGGCACACGTCCTGACATGGACAGCCAGAGCTCCTGCCCTCCTCTGGGGCCAGGCAGGGTCTGTGCTAAGGAGAAAGGGGCTCAGAATTGAGCTTGTTTTGCACGTTAATCCCACATAGTTCCAGTGCTCATGCTAACGCCCCCCACGCCCAGGGGGTCAAGGCACCTCTTTATTGACAATGCAGGCAGAGGAAGTAGTTGCTAACATGATACGGCTGGGACACCGATGGCATCCAGGAAAGGAGAGGGCAAAGCACAGCCCAGAGGGTGCCTGCAGGTGTGGCTGCAGGTAGCTCAGGCCTGCAGGGTCCAAATATGTCAGCAGCCTACGAGGTAACTATGAGAAAAGCTGGCAGCAAGACCCCCCAGCTGGAGCTGGGTCACGGAGCAGTCCTGGCCCCTCACACTAGTACATAGGGACCTCCTGGTTGTAATGTGCCCAGAGTGACATTCTTGCCCGAGCCTTGCGAGAGTTGCCCCCCACAGTGACATGGCCAGCTCAGTCTCTCCAACCAGCGCTGCTCCACAGGCTTTCCCTTGCTGCACAGCCAGTGCTCAGCCATGTCTCCACCACATTGGTCCTTGGCAGGTGGCTGCAAGAGTCCCCAGCCTTACGTGCGGCTGGCCCGGGCCCGGCGGTGTGTTTGCAGGCAGGCCGTAGAGCAGAAGGAGAAGTCGAGGTAATGGAAGGGGATCCGGCCCAGCAGGGACTCTCCACAATGCCAGCAGCGGCTGCAGGGAAGACCAGGGGTGGCCTTGAGCAAAGGGGACACTTGCAAAGAGGGTTAGAGGAGCAGAGAGGATTCAGTGCCTGGGCTTGTGACATGAGACAGCAGCAGCATGAGGGAAGTGGGGCTCCTCTTGTCCTACAGGGCTCACCCAGCAGCCCGGCCAGGACACGCTCCCAGGAGGCAATGCTGTGGGGGGCAAGCCACTTCGAGGCAGGCTGAACATGGGGGAATTTGGCCCCATAGGGTTGTAAAGCCCCTGCCCAGATCAGCATGGGCAGGGCTGGCTGCCCACAAGCCTATGGGGTGGCATAGGGCAGGGACATGGGATGCAGAGTCAGGGGCACAGGCGTGGCTGGGGGATTGGCTTGCCATAGATCTGGCAGCAAGTGGACTGAGTTGTTCTTTCCAAAATATTTCAGGGGGGCAGAGGAAGAGAGAGAGAGAGAGAAAGCTTTTAGACAAGCACTGCTGGGAATCAAGTGGACAGGAATAGCTTTAGACTGGAAATGAGAACTGGATCAAGAAGGGCAGGGAACAGCGGTGCTCACATGGGACAGTCTGTCTGCAGAGCCATGCTGCTGGGGCTGTTACCTGATGTTCGCAAGAGTTGTGCCGGCATCCTGCAGCTGCGCAGCCAGCCTCCGCTCAGCAGCCAGGGCCCTCTGGGGAGCAGAAAGACAGCTCAGCCCCTCCAGGCCCTGGGAACTGCTGTTTTCAGAGCCCACTGCATCAGCACTGTCCCAGCCGGGCTGGATCCCCTTCCTCACGCATAGCCTCACCTTCTCCCTGTCGGACAGGGCTGCAAATCGCTGCTTCTCTCCCTGCTCCTGCTCCCAGCGCTGCCGCTCCTCTCGCTGTGCCTGCTCCCGCTGCTTCCGCTGGGCTTTCTGTGCCCGCTTCCTCTCCAGCTTCTTGGCCTCCATCTCCTGCGTCAGGGGCCCTGGCACCTGGGGGCAGAGGGCAGTGAGCGTCTCCCACTGAGCCAGGGGCAACAGCACGAGTGGACGAAGGGTGCTTTGCTCTGGGGTCCCCCAGACCCCAGAACACGAGGGCAGAGGGCAGGTGCCCACCTTGGCACGGCTGTAGTCATACTTGTCTGGATGGTCCACCATGAACTTGCGGAAGGTGTTGCGGGTCAGTTTGTCAGCAGAGACGCAGTAGGGGGTCCTCTCCTGCCCATCTCTGTGAGACAAGGAAGACCAGCTCACCCTGCCATCTTACTGCCTGTGTCCCACTGGGCTCAGCAACTCCTCAGAGATATGCAATGGGTACTGCAGGCCAGGGTATCGCAGCCAAGGAGGGGAAAGTTGCTTATCTCTACAGCAGAATCCCCCAACTCCTCCCCTTCTTGCATCTCAAATGCCCTGCAAAGGGTGGTCTCATCCCTACCCTCCGAACTGCCTACCAATAAACCCGGGAGCACTTTGGGGCAGTGCCCCCCTGCCGCTGTGCCAGACCAGGCAGGCAGAGAGAATAGTGGTTCAGCTCTTAGGCCTCCCGCAACGAACCCAGATGTCCCGGCTGTGAGAGACCAACCCCAGCTGACCCAGGACAAGGCTGACACCAGCTTCCCATGCCCGAGATAAGAGTGAGCTGCTGGGCTCCCACAGCGGGACTGTGCTCAACTGCTGGGCACGCTGCGGCCATACCTGAGGGCAGGGTCTGCCCCTGCCTCCAGCAGCAGGCACACAGCCTCAGCCTTCCCTGCCTGTGCTGCCACATGAAGCAGGGTGCAGCCGCGCTCATCCATGGGCTGGTTGAGCAGGGAGCGGGGCATATCCAAGGGCTGTGTGCTCTCCCCATCCTCGCTGTCGCCTGGCAAGCCCCCGCTCTCTGGCACAGCCAGGAGGTGCCGCAGCGTTCCCACATCCCCAGTTTTGCAGGCGGTGAACAGGGCATTGCGGAGCTGGGTCTGAGGGTCTCCTGTGAGGGAAGGACAGGAGGGGAGTCTGACAGCTCCCTGGGCAGAGAGCAGTGCTCTGGTCTGACTAGGAAACACACATGCCGCAGTTAAAGCATTGTCCTGCTAGCTGGATTTGGGCACCACAGGATCTCCAGCACCTTCAGAGTCTGTGACAATGTGCCATGGCATTGCTGGGCACTGTTGGCAGCAGCTAAGCCGTCTCTCCTGAGATAAGACCCACTCAAATCCCCCCCAACACACCTGGCTTAGCCAGGTGCTGCCTGCCCCCCAGTTCAGAGCTACTCTGAACACACAGCTCACTCAAAGGCATGTGGCTGCTCTGGGCACCTATGTGACAATGTGCTCTTCACCCCACTGCAAAGCCCCCAGCAAATGGGGCAGGCATCCACCCGGTCCAGCTCCCGACCCCAGTTACCTCCATCACCCCAGGGAAGGGGCTCAGCCCCAGACTCCCCCTGCAGCTCTGTCAGCGGCTCCAGGCCAGGCTGCCCACACCGGGTACCACGGCATCTCATCTCCTCAGCACAGGGCCCTGCACAGGGAGCACATGGTGAGGAAGAGGGCCAGGGCCAGCCTGCACCCCATCCATGGCAGTTCCTTCCCCAACACCTTCCTACACTGCCCCCGGCCAGTTCTTCCCCCTCACCTTTCTCCATCTTCTTGTCCCTCTTCTTCCTCCTTTTGCGGTTTCGCTTGGGCATCACTTCAAACTCCCGGAGGTCCAAGGTCCCCAGTGTCACTTCCACAGTCTCTAGTTCCCCTGCAGGGCTTTCCTCCCCCTCCTCCTCCTCTGGGGCTGAGGGGGGTGATAAGACAGGGGCTGAGGCCTCACACACAGCATGAATCACTCAGGGCTCTCAGCCAAGCACACCCTACCCCTCTCCTGCCCAGCATGAGGCCACACTCTGCAGATCCCCACTGTGGTGCCAGGCCCTGTCACAGGGCTGCAAATCTGGTCCCGTGCCGTAATACCAGCCCCCCTGCTTGCTCCATGGCTCAACTCACCACTTGTGTCCTCCAGAGGGGGATCCATCTCTGCTTTCCTCTGCCTCTTCTGCCAGCCCTTCCAGGGGGACCCAGTGATGTCCTCCAGTGGCGTGTCCTTCCCTGGGCAGCGAGGGTGCTCCTGTCATTGCCTGGGGACAGGGAGCACCCCATGTCTCCAGGGATTGAGGGTTGGAGAGCTAGCATCTCCACCCCATAGGGCAGCATCCCCTAATGCACAAGGGACTATGTCACTCCACCTGCTCTGACTCACAGGCGCCGGGGATGGTCTGACTCACCATACACTTGCAGGCTGGCCAGCGTGGCATGGACTCGCAGCACCTCTCGCAGCGTGGCCCTGCGGGTGCTGAGAGGGATGTGGCAGATGCGAGGGTCGCCCCGGATGAGGGGTGGGTTCCTGCCACCGAAGAGCAGTGCACGGTTGTGACGAGGGGCTCGGAGGAAGATGCGCTGAGCTTCATTCAGGTGCTGTGCCCAGGCTGCCAGCAGGTCCTGAATATCCTAGGGAGGAAAGGGAGGCACTATGGGGTCCTGAGCACGCTGCGTGGGCACAGGTAGTTCTGGAACAGGGACAGACCCCGGACAGAGCAGCCTCAATTCACCCCTGACCCCGTTCCAGAGCTCGCACCCCACCCATGCCCTCCAGCAGCGGTGTGGTACCACCTCACGGAGCCAGCCACAACCGTGTATCCCTGCCAAGAGCTCAGTGCTGTGATGCATCCTCACCTTGAGCAGCGCAGCCTCGTTGTAACGCCGCAAGGAGGCTCCGGCTGACTTGGGTGCCGATCCTGGGGTCTGGGCGTCCCGTAGGCCCTGGGCTGTGCCCCGCCGGGCTCGTACTGTGTAGCGGTGGAAGGTCTTGTGCTCCTGCACCTGGGGGCTGCGGAGAGGGGCAGGCATGATCAACAGGGCCCCATGCATGGAAAGTAGGTGAGCTGATGCTCCCAGGACCCTGGAGGGCTTGTGGCTTGTCCCGCCCCTGGGGCCCGTGGCTTGCCCCGCCCCTGGGGCCCTAAAGATTAATACTTCTCTTGCAGCGCAACTGAGCTTAGCCAACTCTCAAGCAAAGACTAGGAGCTGTGGGTGCCCAGGGTATGGTAAGCACTGCGATGGAGGATTAGGGAGGGGACGGCCATCCAATGCCTAGCCCCACTTGACCCCAGAGCGGCAACCCCAGCTCTATTCCCCTGTACTCACCCCCGGAACACAGCTCCTGCGAAGTGCCCACCGCCCATCATCAGCACAACCCAGCACGTGCTCGCACCGAGGCTCTGCAGCGATGCAGTCAGCTCCACTGGTTCCCCGATGCCACCCTGATACACAGACACCCTGGCTGGCACCCACGGGATCACCTCGTTACCTCTTGCTGTCCCCCAGGACAAAGACCAGCCTCTCTGTTGGCACCAGAATCAGGTTTTTGGGAGCACCCCAGAGCCAAAAAACAGGCCACCAGTAAGACTGGGGCTTTGACCTGGCACCAGAGACCACCCTTCCCATCATGGGACGTGGGGGACTGCCAGACAGATGTCTACAACCCAACGCCACCCACCTTCTCTGGGTTCCCTCTCCCAACAAGCTGGGCTGTGACTTGCCTTCCCAGTACCCAGCACACAGCGGTAGGCAGAGATGAGCTGGCCCTTTGCATTGCGGAGCAGCACCTTGTGGGAGCCGCGGGTCTGGGGGGTCCTGGGGCTATCGCTGGCAGAGGGCAGCAACTCCGACTCACTGCTTGCATCAGAGCTCTCCGAATCGGACCCCGAGATGCTGGAAACATCGCCTGCAAGAGAAAGAAAATGAAGCAGTGGAGCAGGGCAAAGATTAAACAACAGCCTCCCCAAAACTTTGCACGTGGCTCCAAAGGCCAGCCCACGGCCCCAGAATTGTCCTGTCCGATACCCTACATATCACACAGGGGCTGTGGGCTGGAGAGACGGGTGTCTGGGGCTCTGGACCCAGGTATGCAAAGGTAGGGCTCAGGCAGAACACCTCCTTCTCCCCATAACAAGTCAGCAGGGCTCAGGAGTAGTGCTGGGCCCCCAGGAGACCCCACAGGGGCAGAATAAAGGGACCCTGAGCTGGCAGGTGTAGCCAGGCCTTCATCCCTGGACAGAACAGTCCCAGCGAGGCCACTGACAGCCTTGGGCTCTGCTGGGGGCAGCCCTGTTCCCCACCTGCGCGGGTCTTCTCCTCAAACACTTCTACTGGCAGCGTCCGGCGTCCCAGGAGTCGCTGCTTCAGGTTGAAGCGATGCCAGTCAAGACGGTAGTGCTCAGTCTGCGGAGGAAAGAGGTATGAGCCATCAGGGTCTTGATGGTCCATGGAAACCCCCCCCACCAAAGGGCCTGAGGTGATAAACTATGAGGGTTGAACTGATGCTGGGACCCTGTAGTGATCCTGACTGGAAGATCATGGTACATTACAGAATTAGCCATGTAACAGTTAACCTGAACAGGCGTAGGCCTGTGCTGCATGTACCATTTACCTCCAGTAAATGACATTTACTGTGCTGCATGTACCATTTACCTCCAGTAAATGACATTTTAAGTGACAATATGCAGGGTCTGAGTGCCAAATCCCAACAAGACACAGGCAGCGGAGCTCCAGAAAGTAGCCAGCGCTAGGCTGCAACACACTGGGGCTGAGCCTCCACAGCAGGACCTCACCAGCCATGCCAGACCTGCTCCCACGTCACGCTGGCCACTTGGTCACTTGGTCCCGCTCACCTGCTCCTCCCGGCTGCCGAACACCTGCCCGCAGGTCGAGCAGCACATCCGCTCTGGCACCTCGGTGACCCCATGGGCCTTCTCCTCGCTGTTGGCAGCTGCAGGTTTCTCTGGAAGAAGAAGGAAGAGCTGTGCACAGGCAGCTCCCCAGGCTGCACCATGAGGAGCGGGGCCTCCTGGGTCTCTTCTCAGCTACCCAAAGAGCCCTACGGCTGCAGAAGGAGCTTCAGGGACCTTGGGGGGACTCCGAGGAAAGCCCACTTACCCACCCACCAAGCAGCTCCCATGGCCAAGCTGCAGGGGGGCCACCCAAGCCGTGTTGCGGACAGAGCTCCTTCTTTGTGGCTGGGGTCTGGCGGACACGAGCTTGGCCAAATAACCCGCCCGGCCACCCCTGCGGAGCCCCACTCACTGTGCCTCACTGGTGCCGGCTCGGCAGCCCATGCATCCGCAGCAGCTCCGGTGACGAGGGTCAGCCCCTGCAGCAGGACGGGGTCCTGGGCGGCCTCGAAAACCGACCTGCTCTCCGGGGCCGGCATCGCTCCTGCTGCCAGCGGAAGGGACCGCGCCTGAGCGAGGGGCCTGGTCGCGGGGGCGGCGGGAACCACCCGCGGGTGACCGGACGGGCCCCCGCCCCGCCCTAGGGTCCCTCTCCCCGCCTGTCCCGGGTCCCCCCGGGGTCCCCGCCCCACACGCCCACCCCTCTCCCCCCGCCCGGGCCCTCCCTGCGGCCAGGACCCTCCCACGGCCGCTGCCCCCGGGACCCCCCCACGCCGTTACCCCCGCGACCCCCTCCCTCCCCCCGAAGATGTTACCCCCATGATTCCCCGCCCCCCGGTAACGGGGGCGCGCGCCCCGTCACTCACGTGCGGCCACGGCCGCACCGGCCCCAAAGCGCCCCTCAGCTGCCGCACGTCACATCCTCCCCGCCTACGGGCCGCCGCTAGGTTCAGCCCGACCTCCCGCCCTCCCGCCCTCCCATTGGTCGCCCCCCGCCCCGCCCCGCCCCTGCCATTGGGCGGCGCGGCCGCCAGTCGCGGGGCGGCTGGGGCGGGGGCCGAGCGGGCCGGGCCGGGCCGGGCCGGGCCGGGGCCGGCGGCGGCGGCGCGGGGCCCCGCCATGGCCCACTTCGAGACGCAGTACCAGCGCCTGGAGAGCTCCTCCACCGAGTCCCCCCCCGGCGGTGGCGACCTGCTCGTCCACGTCCCCGAGGGCGCCAAGTGTGAGCGGCGGCGGCGGCACCGGCGGTTGGGGCCTGGCCGCCGGCGGCGGGGGGGGGCGGCCGCCTGAGCCTGAGGGGAGCGGGGGGGGGAAGCGTGAGGCGGCGGAGGCCTTGGGGACCGGCGGTGTCCGGGCTGCGGGGGGCAGATCCAGGCTGGTCCAGGTGGCTGGGGACGGGGGAGCAGCCAGGGACCGAGGGGAGAGGCTGGGCACCTAGGGGAGCCGGGGATGGGGGCTCTGGGGCCGGTTTGGGGCCTCGGAGGGCCCGGGACAGGGAGGGAGGGGTGGGGTTGTGCCCCACGCGCAGGGTGTGCCGGAGGGTCCCTCACCCTGTGCTTCTCTTCCTTCAGCTCCGTGGCATCACATCGAGAACCTGGACCTCTTCTTCTCTCGCATATCCTTTCGCAGGGCAGGGTTCAGGCGGGATGCACCTCACCGCCTCCTGGGCTCTCAGTGCTGGTGGAAACGCTGGGTTTGGTGTCACTCAGAGCTGGGGCAGCGTCTGCCCCTTCCCAGAGGACACCACACGGCTCCAGATGGACTGGGGGATGGCAGAACCCCCATACCTGTTGGGTGCTGTTACCTGATGCTGAGGAGACAGGCAGGTTCTTTTAGGGATCCTTGGCAGAGTGATGATGGCACTAAGTTGTAGTTACAATTAAAGCCTTATTTCCTCAACAGGATTTTATGATTAGCATAGCATAGAGTTTATAATCAGAATAGCACAGGATTTCTGTAAGCAGAATCAGTGTAGTACAATTTTATAAGTCGCATAGTACAGAACTTTATAGCACTGCTTAGCTATGGTTCCTCATCACCTGGACTCTCTGCAGATCGGGTCAGATCTTAATACATGGTTTGCTGTATCAGTATAACATTCCTAATCTAGACTCAAAAATCATATAAAAGCATACAAGTCACTCCCTCAGTCCTCGGAGGAAGCAGACGACAGGTGGGGACGTCCCTGGCCACTGCGAGGTTCCGTGTCTCACTGTCCAGCAGCAGCTCCGGTCCAAGTTCCCACTTAGGACTTGTAACTCCTTGATTTTATGGACAGTGCTCTGTGTGCTTACTGTTATGCTTTCCTGTTCTGTGACAGGGTCATCACCGCCACCGGCTTGGCCGGATGCCTGGGACCTTCAAGGCCAGCAAGGAAGGGAGTAATCGGCCTGGCGCCCGAGAATCTCGACACCAGTAGGGAGGGGAAGGAGAAATCTGTTTGGTTTGTGAACCAGTCTCCTTGGTTCACAGGACTTTCAGGACCTGATAATGAGGGAAAGGGAACTAATAGGTGACCTGCTCAGTCACAGAGAATGGGTGCTTATCTTATAAAATGGCATTAGTTATGCTAACCACATTGCCAGGGTTCAGGAGCAGGGGCTACTGGTCAGAGGTACTGGTGGTATTAAATGCATTTTTGCCTGTCTCTGTGTTGTCCTGCCCTGCCCACTCTTGTGCAGCCTGAGGGCAGGCTGAGTTTCTGCTCAGTGCTGGGACAGACCCCCCTGTGGATGTTGGGTGGGGGAAGAAAGGAGCTTCGATGGAGCCAAATCCTCTTACCCAGCTGTGCTTTACCTGGGCAGAGTGTGTTTCTCTGCAGCAGAGAACCAGCTTGCTGATGAGTAGGCGTGGGAATGGGTGTCCATTGGTGGTGGTGGTGGGGAGACTTGGCTGGGGAGCTGCAGATGCCAGTGGGACAGAAGCCTCTCCATCCTTTGTCAGAGGGAAGGAGTCTCCAGACTGTTCTCCTTGACTGTAGCTTTCACGTCTATAACCTGCATCAGAAGAATGGCTTCACCTGCATGCTCATTGGAGAGATCTTTGAGCTCATGTAAGTGCAGGTTCCCCCGCTGTTGGGGCTGTGGCAGCTGCTGGGGAACAGCCACAGGAATCTGCTGAGCTCCTGCAGCTGGGTGGGCAGGAGGGTTCCCTTTACAGTTGTCCTGTCTCCCTTTCGCTAGGGTTTTCTGTGCCCCAAACCTGCATTACACTTCAAGGAACTGGTGCCCTTGAGCTTTCCTGCCGCCATGACTGTGGGAATGCATGTCCATGACATGTGACCCTGTCTGCTTTGCGTTTTGGGGGGCAGAAAGGCGATTCCCTCATGCCTGCTCCCTTTTTTCACAGGCAGTTCATCTTTGTGGTGGCGTTCACCACCTTTCTTATCAGCTGCGTTGATTATGATATCCTTTTTGCCAACAAAGCGGTAAATCACAGCCAGCATCCCAGTGAGCCCATTAAGGTGACTCTGCCAGATGCCTTCCTGCCTCCAAATGTCTGCAGTGCAAGGTAGGGCAGCGGAGGGCATGTTAGCCACTGCTCTTGCTTTCTCAGGTACTCAGGGCACCTGCCTGGGCCTGTCTCTCACTACTTGCCTCTTGATTGCAGAATCCAGGCAAACAGCTTCCTCATCTGCATCCTGGTGATAGCTGGGGTTTTCTGGATCCACCGACTTGTCAAATTTATCTACAACATTTGCTGCTACTGGGAGATTCACTCTTTCTACATCAATGCCCTCAAAATCCCCATGGTAAGTAGCTGGGCCAAGTGTCATGTGCAGGACTGCTAGGGGATGTGGGAGGCATTTGCTGGGTGGTGAGAAGCCGCTCACCTTCACTCCTCTCCAGAGGCAGCTTCTCCGAGAGACTTGTTCCAAGCGCTCTCCCCTCTGCTCCATAACCGCACAGGTCTCCTTTCAGCCTCTTCTCCACCAGCCAACTTATTTTGTGTTAACCCCTCTCTGCCCAGCCTGCCTCTCTGCCAGCTGGCACATGCCTCTACCATCTGCCACCCAATATGTTTATTCTTCTGCAACGGCCTTTTCTGTGATGCCTTTCAACAGAGAAGCCATAAGCGAGGATATCCTCATACCTCCCTGGGTTGTGGACAATGTCGTCTTCCTTGTTTACTGGGGGGGAAACTGAGGCATGGAGCTACCTAGTTGGTGAAGACCACACTGGAGATTGGTGTGTCAAAGATGGGGTTTGAGATTTGCACATATATCCTAGTCCAGAGTCCTTGGATGGACAACATCAAAAGGTGTGTGCGCATCCTTTGAGGAGAGACCGTGTCTTGAGAAAGATGGGGTGAGCCAAGAGGCTTGGTTTGTCCCCAGCTTTTCCACAGGCTCCCTCTGGGTCAATGCTTAAGTCCCTTCCCCGGTTGACTCCAAATAGCAGCTCTGGGAGGACCCATGGGAGCCTGGAGCTGTGTTCATGCCTCCAAGGCAGCTGGCATGTGAATGGCTGGGAAACAGTCATCTGCGCTAATCTAGGGGTAAAGGGCACCGGAGCAAGGTATGGGGTTTGCTCGCTGCAGGCTGAAGTGGTGCAGGGAGGTGCCTTGTGTCCTGGTGTTGTATGTGCCTTGTCAGCACCCCGAGGTGTGTGCTGGGACCTGCTTTTGAGTGGGCTCAGCCCAACCTCTGTCCCTGACGCATCCTGCCCCTAACCTTGCTGCTTGCCCCCTTCCAGTCCACCCTGCCATACTACACCTGGCAGGAGGTGCAGGCCCGCATCGTGCAGATCCAGAAGGAGCACCAGATCTGCATCCACAAGAAGGAGCTGACAGAGCTGGACATCTACCACCGCATTCTCCGCTTCAAGAACTACATGGTGGCCATGGTGAATAAGTCACTGCTGCCCATCCGCTTCCGCCTGCCCCTGCTGGGAGACACCGTCTTCTACACGCGTGGGCTCAAGTACAACTTTGAGCTCATTTTCTTCTGGGGGCCCGGTTCCCTCTTTGAGAACGAGTGGAGCCTGAAGGCTGAGTACAAGCGGGCTGGGAACCGCCTGGAGCTGGCTGAGAAGCTCAGCACTCGCATCCTCTGGATTGGCATTGCTAACTTCCTCCTCTGCCCCCTCATCCTCATCTGGCAGATCCTGTACGCCTTCTTCAGCTACACAGAGATCCTGAAGCGGGAGCCGGGCAGCCTGGGTGCCCGCTGTTGGTCTCTCTACGGCCGCTGTTACCTCCGTCACTTCAACGAGCTGGACCACGAACTGCACTCACGCCTCAGCAAGGGGTACAAGCCAGCTTCCAAGTACATGAACTGCTTTATCTCCCCGCTCCTCACCATCGTGGCCAAGAACGTGGCCTTCTTTGCTGGCTCCATCCTGGCTGTGCTCATCGCTCTCACCATCTATGATGAGGATGTGCTGGCGGTCGAGCACGTCCTGACCACGGTCACCCTGCTCGGGGTGGGCATCACGGTGTGCAGGTGAGGTGGGTCTGTATTGCCGCCATGCTCCTGGCAGCGCTGTGAGGAGCAGTGACAGCCATCCATGCAAACATGCTCCTTGGTTGCAAGTGGACGTGAATCTACTTGAGTGAAAGGCATGGCTGGGGAGAGACAGGGACATGCAGGAGAAGGGGGTAGTGGTGATCTTGGGTGCAGTGACTGTATGATATGAGGGCTGTGCTGGAGCTATACAGCAACAC
Organism: Gavia stellata; assembly: GCF_030936135.1. Lineage (NCBI taxonomy): Eukaryota > Metazoa > Chordata > Aves > Gaviiformes > Gaviidae > Gavia > Gavia stellata. Next base: position 18,674,351 of record NC_082601.1, on the reverse strand, counting down.
CCCAGGGCTGGGCTGGCAAGAAGGTTTGGCTTGGATGTGAAAGCTACGGGTGGAGCTGTGATAGGGGCCGGTCACCCTGCCCTCCTAGGATGAGATCTCCCAGGAACTGAGGTGTGATGCTGTGACGTTTCCCTGTCCTGTCCTACAGGTCTTTCATCCCTGACCAGCACCTGGTGTTTTGCCCAGAGCAGCTGCTGCGAGTCATCCTGGCGCACATCCACTACATGCCTGACCACTGGCAGGGCAATGCCCACCGCTACGAGACCAGGGACGAGTTTGCCCAGCTCTTCCAGTACAAAGCGGTGAGCTTGGCTTGCATGGGGCTGGGATGGGTCCTCACCTCCATCCCTGCAGGAGAGAGAAGCTGCCGGAGAGCCGAGCAGCTCCTGGGCTGGCAGAGGAACAAGGCAGCTTTCTCAGAGACACCCTGCCCCAGAAGATGGAGGGCTGGACCTGAGGGCTGGCTTTGGGACTGCGGGTTTTTTGACATCGTCAAGCTTGTGCTGAGCCCATCATTTCTGTGCTCAGGTCTTCATCCTGGAGGAGCTCCTGAGTCCCATCATTACCCCCCTGATCCTCATTGTCTGCCTGCGGCCCAAGTCCTTGGACATCGTTGACTTCTTCCGCAACTTCACTGTGGAGGTGGTGGGTGTGGGTGACACCTGCTCCTTCGCCCAGATGGATGTGCGCCAGCATGGCCACCCAGCGGTAGGTCCTGTGGGTGGCAGGAGAGCAGCCTGGGCTCCCCACCAGCATGTCTGGTCCTTTAGACCCATGGGAGGACATAACTCACCACTCCTGGCAGCCCACAGCCCAGCCCAGCCACCTGCCTCTCTGATGGGTGTCTGGGGCTGCCAACACAGGTCACCAGCCCCAGAAGGCTCTTGTGGCCCAGCTGTGATTATTAACCTGACATGTTGTGAACCAGGCTTTGTCATTTCTTTATTTGATGTCCTTGCCTGTCTGTCCAACCAAGAGTCCTGTATCCTCAGGAGAGAGGAATGGGGATATGTGGACATTTAGAAAGCATGACCACTGAGAACTGACTTAAAGAAGCTGGGCTGCTTGGGCCCAGGAGAGAGGCAGCCTTGGGGAGATGGGAAGCATTCTCCATTGTGTAATATCTAGTGCAGAGGGAAAGGGGATCCATCTGTTTCCTGTGCCTGGGAATTTGGGTTACTTGTCAGGAAAGACTCCCTAGTGACAGGGCCATGAACTAGGGAGGGCGTGGACTCACTGTAGCAGGAAGCTTTTAAGAACAGTCATTTGTTGGCTGTAGTTGCTCCTGCTGCGAGCTGGAGAGTGCAGGATGAGGCTTTCAGCTCTGTATTTTGTGACGAGTCCCCGTCTCTCTGGTTCCCTTGTAGCAATGCATGTTCTGGGGTGGAGGTGGAAGACATTGTGCTTGCTGTTTCTTCCCCAGTCTGAGAGCTGAACTAGTATGGGGCTTTTGGTGTAGTGCCTGCTACATGTGGAGCCGTGGCCCAGCTTATGCTGGGTATTGCGTGCTTTGCCCAGACTGATTGCAGGATTCCCAGGCCTGGCGGGGTGTAAAGCAGATCCTGTCTCTCATTACCTGTCTGTGCGCTGCAGTGGATGTCGGCAGGAAAGACGGAGGCCTCCATTTACCAGCAGGCCGAGGACGGCAAGACGGAGCTGTCCCTCATGCACTTTGCCATCACCAACCCCAAGTGGCAGCCGCCCCGGGAGAGCACGGCCTTCATCGGCTTCCTGAAGGAGCGGGTGCACCGGGACAGCAGCATGGCACTGGCTCAGCAGGCTATGCTCCCCGAAAATGCCCTCTTCAGCTCCATCCAGTCCCTGCAGTCGGAGTCAGAGGTGCCCAGGCTGGGGGGGATGCAGGATGTTCTTGGGGTGCTTGCTGCATGCTGGCAAACTGATAATCAGGCCCTCAAGGCAATTTTGCTCTTGCCTGGGCTGTATCTGGGGATGCAAATGTGATAGATCAGCACTAGCTGGGACTGTTGCTGGGTTTCTAGAGAAGGCAGGAGGCTGTCCGGGGGCCCTGTGAGGTGGGAGAGGGGCTGAGAGAGTTGGGGTGCCTCAGTTCTGTGTTGTGGGCAGGAATCAGCCCTCCAAGTCTGCACAGGACTGTGATTCTCTCCCTTTCAACTCTGCAGCCTCACAGCCTGATTGCCAATGTGATAGCAGGCTCCTCAGCACTGGGCTTCCACATGGGCCGGGACGGGCAGGCCTCCCGCCATCTCTCCGAAGTGGCCTCGGCCCTGCGTTCTTTCTCCCCGCTCCAGTCTGCCCAGCAGCCTCCCAGCGGCTTCCAGACGGCAGGAAGGGATGGAGAGGGAGCCCAGCATCGAGGCGCCAGCGCCATGACAGCCTCTGGGTAAGGTGCAGGCTGGAGAGGGGCGGCCGGACACCTTGCAAATTCCTTAAACCCTAAATGTCCGATTGCCATCCTGTTGTCCTAGGTGCACGGTGGCATTTGCTCTGCAGCCTGGAACAGCAAGGGACATGTTCATAAGAGAGTTAGGCCCAGGTGGTTAGGCTGGCCCCAAAGGACAGTGTTGGAGTTCTGGTGTTCTCCTGTAGGTACCACAGTGGTGAGAAACCACTGGTGGGAAAGAGGCAGTGCCATAGCAGGGCTGGTCACCTTGTGCATCTGGGGACATGCTACTGAGGGCCTGTTCCTACCCAGCCCAGGAGCTGATGTCTGCAAGCCTGGCTTTAGAGCAGAGAGGGGCTGGGAGGTGTGGGGAGCACCTGGGCAGCAAACACCACTTGTGTGTCCCATGGCAGTGCCGATGCGAGGACCGTGAGCTCGGGGAGCAGCGCCTGGGAGGGTCAGCTACAGAGCATGATCCTGTCAGAGTACGCCTCCACTGAGATGAGTCTCCATGCACTCTACATGCACGAGGTGAGCAGCCTGGAGCTGGGCTGGCCAGAGGGGTGCGGGGCAGGATCGGCAGGACTGCAGTACCCTGACTGGAGTGACTGGATGCCAGTGTGAGTGAGAGCTGAGACCAGTGTGTGTGCAGTGTTGGGGACAGGGTGTGTTCAGGCGTCTGGGCTCTCCCACACAGCTGACTCACTCGTGTTTTGGCCTGCAGCTGCACAAGCAGCATGCCCAGCTGGAGCCTGAGCGGCACACTTGGCACCGGCGAGAGAGCGATGAGAGCGGGGAGAGTGCCCATGAGGAGCTGGATGCTCAGCGGGGTGCCTCCGTCCCCATTCCTCGCTCTGCCAGCTATCCCTTCTCCTCACCGCGGCAGCCTGCCGAGGAGACGGCCACGCTGCAGACCGGCTTCCAGAGGCGGTATGGTGGCATCACAGGTACGGGAGCCAGGTCAGAGGTCTGAGCTCCAGGTCAAAGCCCCATATCTGATGCCCTGTATGGACTGCCATGAGCAGCCTGCCTGCCCCTGAAGACTGACAGTCCCCCAGGTAGCTAATCTTCCTCCTTGCCTCTCCTGCAGACCCGGGCACAGTACACAGAGCCCCATCACACTTCTCCCGCCTCCCTCTAGGAGGCTGGGCTGAGGACGGGCAGTCAGCGAGACACCCAGAGCCCGTGCCAGAGGAGAGCTCAGAGGATGAGCTTCCACCACAGATCCACAAGGTAGGGGTGAAGGCTGTGGCTGAGAGGGGAAATGTGTGCTTAGGATGGTCCCGATGGGTTCCATATCCCCTCTCTGTCTTGCAGGTATAGCCTTGTAGACCGGGGATCTCGTGGGGGTTGCAGACTGAGAGCCGCCTGGGCAGCGGGATGTGGCGTCAGCCTGATTATTCTCCCGTCCTGAGTGGACAGGATAGTCCCAGGCTCCATTTTGTTGCCATCAATTGCCGAAGAGACAAAACTGCCAGGCCGGTGGCTTTGCGGTGGCATTTTGTGTCCAGCCGTGTGTCAAGCCAACACCACTCTGACTCTTGTGGGGTGAATGCGTGTGTGAGTACATACATGTGTCTGTGTTCACATCTGTGTCGTCCGTGTCGGAGGATCGCTGTAGAGCCTGCAAAAGCTGGCATGACGGGACTAGCAATGGGGAGCTGTGGACTGGCTTGGAGGTGGCAGCAACAGCTGCTGTTCGAAGAGATATGAGATAGCACCAGCTCCAGATGTCCGCCCGGAGCTGGAACCTGCTTCCAAAATGAAGGCAGGAGCTGTTGAGGGGCATCTAGCTCAGCCTGTAGCACCACACCTGCCTTGCCTGCAGCCCTGGGGAGGTGCCCAGGACCATGTTCGCCCTCCTGGAGAGGACCAGTGTTGTACCCTTCAGCCCAGAGCAGGACAGCAGTGGGGCAGTCGCCCACCCCTCTGCCCCACCACCCTGCAGAGGGATGGGCCCCTGCTGTTGCTGGTGTGGGTAGGGGTGGGATCTAGAGCTGGTGGGAACAGCTCTGGCCAGGATCCGGGGATGCTGCAGCTCTTCCCTAACTCTCATGACAGCTGGCCCATCCCCTGCAAGTAAGGAAGAGTTGGTGGGGTGGAAGTCATCCTGGGTCCCTGACATCCCTCCTGGCTGGCAGCCTCTGTGCCGTACCTCAGGGCTAGGGCAGCAGCATCCTCCCCCCTGCATGGCACCCATGGGATGTGGGCTGCTAGCAGGCCCTCCTGCAGTGCCAAAGAGGCCCCGAGGTGGGGCAGCTGGGCATCTCCCAGGAGTGTTTGCACCCCACCCTGAAGGTCTTGTGCTCTGTGTATTGATTCCCTTCCCCCAGGCATGATAAAGGCCTTTTCCCCATGCCCAGGCTGCGGTGCATCAGGTCCGTCCTGATGTGGCCATTTCTGTGGTATGGGGCCTTTCCCCTTCCCCAAGCAAAGGGTTCAGTGCATCTTGTGTCTCACCTGGGGCTCCCAGCTCCTCCTTCCTTCCTGAAACCATCCTTTTGCTTGCAACATGACTTCAGCTGCTGTGGAGACCATATACCAAGCAGCTGGCTCATGCCTGGGGGGGGCAAGGAAGGGTGTCCTGAACCCAGAAGGGAGAGGCAAACCCCAGCCTAGCCCTGGGGTGGTGGTGGGGGATGGGGATCCCAGCTGTGCAGCGTGGCCTCAGACAAGACCTTCCCTCCATCATTCTGGTTTCCTACTCCTCTCATCCAGCTGCAGCTTGTGAGGATCTACATCCCGGCTAACACCTGCCAGGCTTTGCTTCCCCCTCCCTCCCCTTGCCTCTGGCAGGGGCTGCTTGCTTTTGCCATGCCCTCTGCGAGCACCGCAGGCCCTCCTCTGCCATCGCCTCTCTTCCCCTGCCAGGGTTATCGCACTCTGCCCTTTGAGCCTGGGCTGGGCGCGTGCTGGTGAGCTGGCTGCTCCCAGCGCTGCAGGGGTGCACGCACCCGGGTAGCCAGGGCATGAGCAGGGCTGGGGTGCTCACGCAGGGGTAGGCTTTTTCGGGGCAGCGGATTCCCTGCTGCGATGGGGTGGGATGGACCAGAGCTGCGACTGTTGTGGGGTCTGTAAGAGACCAAATGGAGTGTGCTAAAGCAGAGCTCGAGATGGAGTCAGGACTCAGCCTGGCAGGAGGTCCACAGACCTGGGTGCTGCTGGGGTCCTCCCATGGAGGAGTGGCTGCAACGACCCCACAGCAGCTCCAGCTTGGGGCTGTCATGGCATGGCAAAGGGAAACTGAAAGCAGATTTCCCAGGAACCCAAGCTTTCCAGTGGCTTCCCTGGCACCTGGGCTGCTGCCCTGCATGGAGGTGAGCCTCCCTGGGGGCTGCGGGATGTCTGGGCTTCCTGGTGGACTTGCTGCTGATCTGTGAGCGGATGAAGGCTGGCAGTGCCCTGGGGCAGGGGGGAAAGTCTGGGCCTTTCCCTGGGTTGGCAGGAGGGATAGGCCGGGCAGGAGCATGCTGGAGTCCTTGCCGCATGTTGTGCTTGTGTTGTCAGTGTCCCGTGTGCATGGCGAGCCACTCTTCCTCATCTCCCGGGGCATGTGGGCATGGGGTTCCCCAGGGAGCGTGGTATCGCACCCCCCATGCCCTCGCTGTACAGCTGTATAGCCGTCTAATAAAGATGGGCTGTATCATCCCTGCCTGCGTCCGAGTCTCCCTTCACCCTGCGGCACCATGGAGCCCGCCTGGACCTGGCTGTGGCCCGAGGAACCAAGGAAGCTGGACGAGCTGGTGCCTGCGATGGCGGCGGGAGGCTGCGAGGTGCCCGCTGGCTGCTCCTGCTGGGCTGGCAGCTCCCCGGAGCTCGGTCCCAGCCGGCCGGGGGCCGCGGCGGGGGAGGCAGGGGCTATATTTATCCCTGGGAGGGCAGTGCCCCGTCCTGCCTGACCTCTGCGGCAGGCCGGGCCCTCGCTGGGGCGGCCAGGGCTATCTCGGCACCGCAGGGCTGGGCTGGCAGCGGCGATAAGCGGGAGCGGGGTGCCTCGCCTCGGCTTCGGGGACCCCCTGCTTGGCCCCCGTCCCGGGGGTTCGTCCCGCACCACCGACACCTCCCCAGCCCCGGCTCTGCAGGGGGGCGGTTGTGGGGCAGGGGGCCGCGGGGGGCGGGCGCAGGTCCGTGCAGCCTGGGGCTGGGCACCGGGGCCCGGGGGGGGTGACACACCGGGGAATGCAGTCCCGGTGTGCGGGCGGGGTGCAGACCCGGCGCCGGGGAGGGCGCGCGGGAGCCCGGCGATGCCGGCGCGGGGGCGGGGAGCGGGGCGGAGCGGAGCGGCGCCAGGGCCCGGCTGGCGGCGGCGCGGGGGCCCGGAGCGGGCCGGGGCCGGCGGGCCCGGGGCAGGTGAGCGGGCGCGGGGGCCCGGGCGGCTCGGCGGGCAGGGCGGCGGGGCCGGCACGGCGGCTGCGCGGGCAGCGGGGCCGCGGCCGCCCGTCCCGGGCCGAGCGGCGCCGGCACCGCCCGGGCATTGCCCCGGCACGGCCGCTGCTTCGCTCCCGCCTGTCCCTCGCCCTGCACGTGTGTTCCCCCGTGCATGTCCCCACGCGTCGCCCCCGCGTGTCCCCCACGTGTCCCCCGCCTTTGCCCTTGCGTTTCCACAGCATTGCCCAGCGTTTCTCCGTGCATCCTCTTGCATTACCCCCCCCGCACTGCCGCTGCATTGTCCCCATTGCTCCCCCCCCCCCCGCTCAAGACCGGTCCCAGCGCCCCACTGCCTTCCTGTCCCTGCGGTCTCACCGCCCCCCGTGTCCAAGGGCATCCCCAAGGGCCCAGGTGGCTCTGGGGGGCCCAGTGCAGTGTTACCCCCCCGCCCAGGGCATTGGCAGGCCCCGCAAGCAGATCCTGGGGTGGTGCTCCTGTCCATCCCCGTGTGAAGCTGGCCCTGCTTGCATGCGTGTGTGTGTGTTTTGCATGCAGCATGTCCCCTGTCCCCATGTCCAGCGGTGCTTGCCCCTGTCCCCATGAATGCCCCCCTCTGCTTGGCCGCGCCATCCTGCCGTGGGTCCCTCCTTGCAGCCATACCCAACAGCCCGTCCTGAGACCTTGCTCCATCCCCTCTTCTCTCCGCAGTCGGTGTGACCTGCCGGGATGGCGGTGCTGGGGGGCTACTGTGAGGGCAACAGCTCCATCGCCCAGGCCTGGGTGCACCAGGGCTTCCAGCCCTGCTTCTTCTTCACGCTGGTGCCGGCCGTGCTGCTGAGCGTCTGCCTGCTGCTGGGCGCCCTGCAGTATGCCTGCTACATCCGCTTCGGCCGCGCCATGGAGCCCAAGTACATTCCCCGCTCCCGCCTCTACCGCAGCCAGGTCCTGCTGTCCCTGCTCCTGGCCCTGCAGCCCTTTGGCGGGCTGCTGTGGCAAGCGGGGGGCCCAGGACGGCTCTATGGGTACATGTTGCTGCACGCCTGCCTCTGGGCCCTCAGCTGGGGCTGTGCCGTCGCCCTCCTGCAGCTGGAGCACACACGGGTGCTGGCGCACGACCGGACGCGGGGCCACGGCACCGTCCTCCTCCTCTTCTGGGCACTGGCCTTCGCCGCTGAGAACCTGACCCTGGTGTGCTGGAGGAGCCCGCTGTGGTGGTGGGCGCTGGAGGACACCAACCAGAAGGTGGGCTGGGGGGGCTGCGGGCAGGGGAGGGGGATGGGCCCTTTGCTGTGGGAGGCACTGCAGCATCGCAGTGCTGGGGTGGGGTGTGCATGCCACACCCTGCCATGTCCAGGGTGTGCACCCTCCCAGGTTGCACCCGTGCGTCTGCCGCATGTCTTGGCCCTGAGCCCCTCTCTCCATGCCCCCATCCAGCTCAGCTCCCGCTTATGCCGGGCACAGCCCCAGGTGCAGAGGTGGGTTGCGTCTGCCTGCTCCCCACAGCCCTTTACCCCCCTCCTCCCCTCAGGGTGGGAGCACCCCAGGCTGGAAGGCACAGAGCCAGGCACGGTAGGGAGGAAGGAGGGGTCTGGGTGCTGCCTGAGGTGCTGTGCTCAGCCAGAGGGTCCTGCTGAGCTGTGTGGAGTGTCCCCTCTCTTCTGGCTGCACTACAGCCCATCCCCGTGCCCCGCTCCTTGGTTTTCTCAGCTTATGCCCATCTCGTGCCTGGCCGGGCTGTGCCAAGGGCCGGCTGCGGCGCTGACCCCCTGCTCTCCGTCCAGGTGCAGTTTGGCTTCTGGCTGCTGCGTTACATCTGCACGTTCATGCTCTTCATCCTGGGCATGAAGGCACCGGGGCTGCCCCGCAAGCCCTACATGCTGCTGGTCAACGAGGAGGAGCGGGACGTGGAGAACAGCCAGGCGAGTCCCAGGGAGCCTCTCCGTGGCCAGAACAGTTTGGGGATGTGACTGGGGAGGGGGCTGTGCAGGGAGGCTGGGAGCAAAGCAGACACATCTGCCCTGTGATCAGCACCCTCAGGAGATGAAGGAGGAGTGAGGTTCAGGGCTGCCCAAGCTCCCTGCCCGCTGTCAGCAGGATGTGGCCCTGCTGGGAGGATGGAGTGGGGACCCTGGGAGGACGGGGCTGGTTTTCTTGGTGGGGTGTTCCCCCAGGGCTGTTGCCAGCTGGGCTGGGGTGCCAGAGCAGTGACTCCTTGCTCTGCTGTCCCCCAGCCGCTCCTGCCTGATGCCGACAGGACCACCTCCACCTGGAAGGATTTCCGGAGGAAGCTGCGGCTGCTGGTGCCATACATGTGGCCAAGGGGCAACCACCTGCTGCAGGGGCTGGTGCTGTTCTGCATGGCGCTCATGGGGCTGGAGCGGGCCATCAATGTCTTCGTCCCCATCTACTACAAGAACATTGGTGAGGCGCCTGGAGCTTGGTGTGTGAGGCTGCCCACGGCCTCACCAAGTGCTGGGGGATGTCACAAGCGCTCTGGGGGGCTGCAGGGACCTGGCAGGAGCAGGGTCCAGGGGGTCAGGGACCAGTGCTGGGTGCCGGGGCTGGTTTCTGTGGGGCACCTGGCAATGCTCCCTGCCTCCCCACCCTGATCCTTGCCACCCTCTCCCCAGTGAACGAGCTGACCAAGGGCGCTCCCTGGCACACCTTGGCCTGGACTGTCTGCATCTATGTGGGGCTGAAGTTCCTGCAGGGAGGAGGTGCTGGTAAGGACTGCCGGAAAGGATGGGGCGCTGGGGAGAGACAGTGTGGGGCACATCGTGCGGGGGCTGGGGTGGCTGGGGATGCCTTTAGGCCCCCCCCATCACTGCTGCTTTTTCTTGGGAGCAGCAACCAGGGCTGGTCCCGTGTTGGGGACAGCGGGGAGGCCCCATCCCAAATCCCTCTTTCCCAGCTGGGCTTTCTGAGCTAGCTGCATGCCCTGGTGACACTGCTCCCCGCTGACCGTCCCGTGGTGCCCTGCAGGCTCCACCGGCTTCGTGAGCAACCTACGCACCTTCCTGTGGGTGTGGGTGCAGCAGTTCACCAACCGGCAGGTGCAGGTGCAGCTCTTTGCCCACCTGCACGGGCTGTCCCTGCGCTGGCACCTGGGGCGTCGCACCGGCGAGGTCCTGCGCAGCGTGGACCGGGGCACCAGCAGCATCAACAGCCTGCTCAGGTCAGAGCGCACCCGCGGTGGGTGGGGGGTGGCCGGGCAGCCCCATTGGGCCGGGCTGATGCGCCATCCCCCTTTTTGCCCCCCAGCTACATCGTCTTCAGCATTGTCCCCACCATTGCGGACATCGTCATTGGCATCGTTTACTTCACCTCGGTTTTCAGCGCCTGGTTCGGCCTCATCATCTTCGTGTGTATGAGCCTCTACCTGAGTGAGTGGGGGGTCGGGGTGCAGTGATGCTGTGCCAGGCTGTGGGGCAGCAGGCATCTGCTGACACAGCCCCCTCCTGCCTGCAGCTCTGACCATCTTCATCACCGAGTGGAGGACCAAGTACCGTCGGGACATGAACACACGGGACAACGAGGCCAAGTCCCGGGCCGTGGACTCGCTCCTCAATTTTGAGACGGTACCGTAGGCGGTGGGGGGTCGCTGAGCGATGCCCGGCGCTGGGGAGGCTGATCCGGGCGCTGACCCTGGCTCTGTGTCTTGCAGGTGAAGTACTACAATGCGGAGAGCTATGAGGTGAACCGCTTTAACGATGCCATCGTCAAGTACCAGGTACAGGGAGCTCAGCACTGGTGGGGGAGTCAGAGGGGGAAGGAGCCGAGCCTCACGGGCAGCTGTGAGGGGGATGGAGCTCACCACGGGTCTGGTTTGGAGGCGGCAACATCTCGGAGGACCTTGCCTCTTCCAGGTGTCAGAGTGGAAGGTCAGTGCCTCTCTGGGCCTCCTCAACCAGACCCAGAACCTGGTCATCGGCCTGGGGCTGCTGGCGGGGTCCCTGCTCTGTGCCTACTTCGTCACCGAAAACAAGCTGCAGGTAGGGCTGATGCCAGCCCGGGGCAGCCCCCTGCCCAAGCTGGGGCCCCGGGGCTGGTGGTGACAGGCACCTCTCCCCTGTCCCTTCCAGGTGGGGGACTTTGTCCTCTTTGGCACCTACATCATCCAGCTCTACACGCCGCTCAACTGGTTCGGGACTTACTACAGGTAATGCTGGGAGTTGTGGGGGTGCCTGGGGTCCCCCTTCCCATTGGCACCTGGGTCGGGACGTGCTCCCCCAAACCCTTCCCTCTGGTCTTCACCCCCTTCCAGGATGATCCAGAACTCCTTTGTAGACATGGAGAACATGTTTGAGCTCTTCCACGAGGAGCAGGAGGTGGGTGCCACCTTCCCGGACCCCGCTGCCTGGCATGGCCCCATGGTCCTGCCCTGGGAGGGGGTGGCTCTGAGGCCATGTCTCACCCTCCGGCAGGTGAAGGATGTGGTGAACGCTGGCGACCTGCGCTTGGAGGCCGGGCGGATCGAGTTTGAGAACGTGCACTTCAGCTATGTGGATGGGTATGGGGCAGCGGGCATTGGGTGGCAGGGTGGGACAAGTCAAGCTATGGGGTCTGGCACAGGGACATGGGGCAGGGAAGGTGGTCCTGAGCCCCTCTCCATCTCCCTCTCCCAGGAAGGAAATCCTGCAGGACGTCTCCTTCTCTGTGATGCCTGGGCAGACCTTGGCCCTGGTGAGAGCGGGACCTTGGGTGTGGGTTCACTGCTGGAGGGTGGGATGGGGAAAGAGGGGCTGGGAAGTACAGGGGTGGGAAGGACAGACCCCCAACGGGGCTGGCCCTTCTCTGCCCAGCCCCTGGCCTCCAGCAGTGGGGGGTCTCTAGTGTCTCCAAGTTGCTTTACCTTCACGTGCAGGTGGGACCTTCGGGCTCAGGGAAGAGCACCATCATCCGCCTGCTCTTCCGCTTCTACGATGTGCGGGGTGGCTGCATCCGCATCGATGGGCAGGACATCTCCCAGGTGAGGGCGGGAGGCCTCCGGGGACCGGCGGGGGGGACATCAGCTCCTCTGGGCCTCTCAGCACTGCTTGGTGCAGGCACTGCCATCTTCGCAGGGCAGGGGGTGAGGCACACAGCCCCCACAGCCCCTTTGAAGGCTGATGTCTGTGCCAGGAGTGGGGTGAATGGGATGACTGCGGAACATCTGGGCTGAAATGCTGGAGGCTGGCCAGGGCTCCCCAGGAAGGGCCAGGGCATGGGCAGGGTCCCCCCACTGCAGGGTGGAGATGCAGCTGAGCCTGTGGTCCAGGGGGGCCCTGGAGCAGACACTCTGCGAGGAGTGGGGTGTTGGGCTCACAGCTGAGGGGTAGGATTGGGGTTTGGGGGGGGGGTCTTTGTGGGAGGTGTGTGTCTGGCTGACTGCTCCCCCCTGGCCTCCCCAGGTGAAGCAGGCGTCGCTGCGTGCTCACATCGGGGTGGTGCCCCAGGACACGGTGCTCTTCAACGACACCATCGCCAACAACATCCGTTATGGACGGATCCTGGCCACTGACCAGGAGGTGGAGGAGGCAGCTCAGGCTGCTGACATCCATGATCGCATCCTTTCCTTCCCCGATGGTGAGACCCCCGTGGTCCCCTCCTTGCCCTCTCCTGCCATCCTGGGGTCCCCCAGGACCTTGTAGCTGCCCTCACGGGTGTCCTTGGGTGACATCCCCCATGGGGACACCTGCACGACCCTGTGTCTTGCTTTGCCTCTCTCTGCTGTCTCTCCAGGGCTAAATCAGCCCCTGGGCAGGGATGGGCTGAGGCTGCGCCAGGTGGCTGCATGGTCCCAGCGGGACCCCCCCATGCAGCAGAGCCCTGGTCCCCATCCCCATCTTGGAAGGCACCAGCACAGCACGTTCCTGCCCTTGTGCCTGCAGGATACAACACCCAGGTGGGGGAGCGGGGGCTGAAGCTGAGCGGGGGGGAGAAGCAGCGTGTCGCCATCGCACGCACCATCCTCAAGGGTCCCCGCATCGTCCTGCTGGATGAGGTAATGGCAGCAGCCCCCAGCCCAGCCTTGCCCTGCTCTGCAGCAGCCCCTGCCCCAGCCGCTGCCTGAGCTGCCTGCGTGCCTTCCCTATGCCTTGTCTCTCCCACAGGCCACGTCCGCACTCGACACGGAAACTGAGAGGAACATCCAGGCCTCCCTGGCCAAGGTCTGCGCCCACCGCACCACCATCGTTGTTGCACATAGGTAGGGATGGGGGAAAGGGCTGATCTGGGAGGTGCTGAGCTCTCCAAGCTGGCCAGCCCCCCACAGAAGGACTCGCAGACCTGTCCTCCTGCCCAGGTGACAGCAGCTGCAATTGTGGCTCCTTGCACCGTGCAATCCCCCCGCCCCGGCCGGGCCCTCTCCCCTCTGAGCCAGGATAACATCCTGCTTTTCCCTGCAGGCTCTCCACCGTGGTGGGTGCAGACCAGATCCTGGTGCTCAAGGACGGGCGCATCGCAGAGCGAGGAAGGTGAGCACACAGGGAGGGCTTGGTGCTGTCTGACCACAGGGACCCCCTCCCTGGCTCTGGGGACAGCTGGGGACCCTGCACTCCCACATTCTCCCCGCAGGCACGAGGAGCTGCTGCAGAAGGGCGGTGTGTACGCTGGCATGTGGCTGCAGCAGCAGGCCGGGGACGAGGGCAAAAGGAAGGAGCGCTGCACCGAGAAGCCCCCGGGCAGCAAGAAGGGGCCATGAGCACGGCCGGGGGCTCTGCTGTGACACTGACCCAGGGCGCAGGCCCCTGTGCTACCAGGGAGCCCTTTGCCAGCTGCGGGCCAGGGCCCCGTGTGCCCCGGGAGCTGCAGGGGCTGGGTTGGACACTCCACTACGTTTGTACCTGTTTGTTTTGCTGTTGTGTATTTTCTTAAACCAGGTCCTTCCCAGCTCTGTGCCTGTGTGCTCTGGGCAGGGTACGTGCCTGCAGGACCCCCCTACTGCAGGGGGGCTGTGCTCTGGGCAGGGGCAGGCAGGGTTACTGCCTGTGCCCTTGGGTTGACCAGCAGCTCTGCCGTGGGGCAGAGGCTTCTTGGGCTCAGGCGAGCAAGGGGCAGAGCAGGCTGACAGTGCCTGCCCCCTCCCTGCGCAAAGGGCTGAGCATGGCAGGGGACGGTACTCCAACAGCAAAGGAAGGAAGAAGCAGTGCAGCTGGTGCATCTTCACCCCCATGTGCCCCCCCTCTTGCACCCCCATCCACAGAGATGTGCCCCTCTGGGCTGGATACCAAGCAACCGCTCCCCCAAAGCGCCTCTGCACCTTGTGCTACGTTTTTATTTTCTCCCAAGCAGCACTTTGACAAGTCTCAGCATTCCCTCATCCCAGCCTGAACCCACCTCCCACCCCAGGGAGGCACTGCCAGCAGATAACCCCTCCTCAGCTGTACACTGCTCGAAGCAGGACAGCCCAGCCCTGTGCAGAGCCCGGCACAGCCCTGCAGGCAGGAGCAGTTCCAGTAGGGAAGCACAAGAGAGCGGGTGGGAGAGCAGCACCACTGTGCACTGCTGCAGACCACCCTGCAAGAGGCCAGCAGGACAAGTCCCCCTCCCCAGGTGTCAGCTCCTGCCTCCAAACACCAGCAAGGAAGGGCTGGCTCCAGGCTGAGGGCTGCGTTTGCCAGAAGGGGTTCTGCGCTGCTGCTCCCCTGGAGGGGATCCCCCACAGCATGGCTGGAAGGAGGGAGGCGTTCCTGCCCCAGCAGCATTAAAACAGGACCCTGGGATAGTTCAGGGCAGCAGAGCAGCAGCCAGCAGTAGACAGGCAGCTGCCATCCTCCCGCGCCAGCGACGCTGGCACAGTCAAGTCACTGCTGAGGTTACTTTTCAGTTAATGGCCCTTGTTAAATTAAATCAGAAAGGAAACACTGCTCCATTCAGTCTCAGAGAGGTCCTGGGCCCCAGGCAAGTCGGGTAAGGCCCAATGTGCTCTTGTACATGCAAACAGCGGGGGAGGCACCGAGAGCTTGAGGAGCAGGGAAGGGGCTGCCTTCACGCTGCTGGGAGGCTGCACATTCACCCATACCGTGCCCAAGCAAGAGACTATCCCAGCCACCGCTGCTCTTTGCTGAGGGGCTGATGCAGCCCTCCCCGGAGCATGAAATCCAGCCCCCTGCTACTGCAACAGACAGCCACATCCCGGCTGTATGTCCGCATATGCAGAGATGTCCCCACGCAGTACTTCCCTCCAGGCCAGCTCTGCCCTTACCCCACAGTCCCAGCAGTGCTGGGACACAGCCACAGCAGCTGTGGCTAAGTGTATGCGGTGGGCTGCTGCTTGCTTTGGTCAGTGTGCGCTCAGCCTCGTCCCACACCATCTTCACCTCTCCAGGAGCATCAGCAATTTGCTGCACTGATTTTACACAGGTGCTAGGGCTGAGGTGTCAGCGTGTGTTTGGTGGCTCGCTTACAGCACCCAGGGAGATGAGTTGTCCCTAGCAAGGGGCTCTTGTTGTCAGTGTCCAGGCCAGAACCCCACGGCATCCACATGGGAGGCCAGAGCTGCTCCTCAGGTCACAAGTGGGATCCCACGTCCACTGGCACACCCTGCCTCACCTGCCTAGGACATGCTGCAGTTTGATGGCTTTGAACCGTGCGCCTGGAACGGGAAGAAGCACACAGTGAGCAAGGGAAGATAGGCTGCTTCCTCTGTCTGACAAGGAGGCACATCCACTGCTCAAGAGTCCCCAGGGCTGTGTGCTCAGCAGTGACACTGCCACTGCCCCAGGCCAGTCTGCCCTCCTGGTGAGAAAAGTGACCCTCGACAGAGCCCAGATGAAGCAGAACCCAGGGAAGAGCCCACCATGACGCAGCCAGGCTGGGATCAACGCCACCACGGCACAGAGCCTACAGCCAGGCTCACTCACCTGCCGCTGCGACTGCTGGTACTCGGCTTCGCTTGCTGACAGCGCCTGGGCCAGTGCGAGATCCTCCTCCTCCTGCGTGCTGCTGGGGACAGCGGTGCATTGTGTGCCTCGGCCTCCCCTGGGCTCACCAGCCCAGCGCTCAGAGACCTTTGGGGTGGCAGGATCTCCTGTCACTGCAACCCACCAGGACAGCTAAGGGCAGGGAGCAACTGAGGATCACCCTGAACAGGCCAGGGGCTGGGGAGGGACCACAGCACCCAGCTGGGGCTGGCAGCCAGCACCCTGGGCCAAGGAGAACCATGTTAACTCCACTCTGTAAGACGGTGCGTTTAGCAGCACCAGGCAACATGCCAGAGGACGTGGGCTCCCAGGTGTCCTCTGCGAATACTCCTAGTCCACCTTTGTCACGCTCTAGCCACACTCATTAGCTGACAAATGGCAAGACAACAGTTTGCCCTACTCTGTGCTGTCAGTCACTGTCCCCTCCCACCACCCCAGAGGGCTTGCTTGCTGAATAGAGCTCCATGATGGCTCTGGACTCTTCCTTTTTTTCCCTGTCAGCCACACAGAGGCATCATCTGGAGCCACGTGCCAAGAGGAATGTCATCCCGAAGCCACATGACTCTGTCCTGGGCACCTCTCACATGGAGGCTTGGGGTGTAACACCACGTGTCCCCAGACCGTACCTGGGTGGATGTGCTGAGCTACATGCTGACTCTGCCAGGGACATCTCCAGAGCTCGCTGCAATGCCTCTTCCTCGCTCTGAAACAAAACATCTCGTCACCAGCTTGGCTGAGGTGGCAGCAGGCAGCCCTGAGGGACACACAGCAGGCACAGTCTTGCCTGGCCAAAGGTGGGCCACTTCCCCTCTCCAAGGCCAGACACAGCCAAGGTGAAGGCCTTAGGCTCAGGACAGACCTGCAGCTCTCTCTCCCCGTGCCTGAGGGAGTGCAGCCCTGCCTGCCAGTGGTGCAGGGAATATGCTAAGAATACCAGCGGGAAGCAGCTTCCAGCCTCCTCTTCTGCCCTTGGCTTGCAGAACAGAAAGACAACACCCAGGGAAAACAGCCAGCGCACTTTGTCCCTTTGGGGAAAGCTAAGCACCAAGCGCAGCCAAGAGCTGCCATTCGCAGGCACCAGAGCAAACTCTTATGTCCCACTGATGCGTCCAGGACCCCTGTTTGCCAGGGAAGGCCCAGCTGGGGAACACCACAGTCACCCTCAGAGCATGGGTTACAAAGCAGTTGCTGCAGTAGCTCCCCAGGACACAGGAACCACCCAAACCCACCCCAAATGCCCAGGCCAGGCCACTCACCAGCCCGTTCTGCAGCATGACAGCTGGAGGGGAGGTGCTGCGAGTCTGCGATGCAGCTGCTCTGCCTCCTCTGCGAACAGGAGAGAAGCTGGGTTATTGTCAAGGCAGGGAGCCCTAGTATGAGTACGCAGCCCTGCCGATGCACAAGAAGCAGGGAGCTGTCACTCCTGCATCCCACAGGGAGCCAAGCTAAGCCTGGTCGTGCCCACCTCAGAATTATGAGTTGGGCTGTCGCCATACCTGGCAGAGGCTGGAGAAGAGGGGCTGTCTGCTGGCCGGGCAGCTCCACTGCTTGATGCAGTGACTGTTTTGGAGGAGGATGCCTGGGCTCTCGCAACCGCAGCGTGCCTAGAACAGACAGGACGCAACTGCTTTACCATCATGGGCCATCCCTGGGCCCTGAATACCCAGGGAGATGAAGCTGGATAGGACACCTCCCTGGCATCCAGCTCCCTCTCTTCCTCCCAACAGCACCCATGTTGTGGCTCAGCTACACGCAAAAGTTTCAAGTGTAATTTCTCTCCTCAAAACACTGTGCCAGGATAGGCAGAAATCATCGGCTATGGAATAAGGGACTGGGCAGAGGAGCAGGAACAAAACAGCCTGTGAGCAGTACCAGTGGCTTTTGCTGCAGGAGGGATAGACTGTGTATACAGCTGTGCTGACTCTGCAAACCTTAACGCTGCTGGAGGACACCCCAGCACACAGGGCAGGGAGTGCAAGAATGCAGCAGTCCCAGACAATGGGCCGGGAAGAGCTTGGCTTCTTCCCTGTCACCCATCTGACAAGCACAGCCCTGTGCCTGCCAGCCCATCTGTCCCCAGGCCCTCACCCTGCTTTGGAAAGCGGACGCCCTGCCCCGCTGCAGTCGTGGTCCAGGGGGTGCCGGTGCTTGAGGCAGTAGTTCTTGTGGCACTGGTCACAGATCACCTTCATCATCTCCTTCTGCTTGCAGCCAGGCTTCAAACACTTGTTGGTGAATATCTGAAAGACGACATGGCGGTGGTGAAAAGGAACACACCCGTCAGGGCTGGGGCTGTCCCTTCCCTCCACGCCAGGCCCCGGGCACTGACCAGCTTTCTCTCCCAGTGCCAGTTCTGTGGGGCTCTGGAGTTTGTCTCTGAATGCTAGTTTTCTTTAGACAGTTTATCAGTAATTCACTATTGCTTCTGTGTCCATAGACAAGGGGTCTCCAAGATCACAGAATGCACAGCAGGAGAGACTGCCTCGCTCAGGGACTCCTGCCTGCCCTGCCAGGGCAGTGGGGACAGCCCAGAGCCCTCCAGCTGATGCTGGGCTGGATTCCTGCAGGGTCAGCTCCCTGCAGCAATTTCCTCTCCTGGTAAGAAGGAGCAGCTAATTGCTGACTGCATTTTCCTAATGGCAGTATGCAGTTTCCCATCCTCATCCTGCCTTTCTTCGTGTCCCACGCGGCTGCCTAGCCCCACCCTATGGCTATCTCAGCCCCAGACTCACACCACAAAGCCCTGCAGATGCGTACATCTCCAGTTCACCAACCCTTCCTGCCCTCGGCCTGTGCAAACAGAGAGGGTACCGGGCAGAGCAGAGTTGTGTGCTGTTTTCGTTCCACCCCCAGGCTTCGGCAGGGACCCAGCAGAGCTCAGCAGTGAGATGGAGAGGAGAACGCTGGGTTCCTACCTTGCGCTTGCGCTGTGCGGGGTCAGACTTGCAGTCACGGTCAATGTGCTCACCCACCACGACATCGGGCATCTCCCCCCGCCTCACGGGGACCGGGGTGTTGCAGAGGGGACACACGGGGACCTGCACATCCTGTAGAGACAAGAAAAGGGTGCTGGGAGCACGCAGCTGAGCAACCTCAAGTGCTGTGCGGCCATCCCTCTCCCTTCCAGGATCTGCCTGCCGCAGCTTCCACAGCATCACCTGCGGTTTGAGATCCTGCTCACCACCCTCCAAAGAGCTTGCTGTTTCTGACCCAGCAGCTGCAACAGGCACAGACACACACTGTGGGAAGGGAAGACAGCAGGGCCGGGAGATGCCCAAACCATTTCACTCAGTGGCAGAAGGCAGGCTGGAAGTTTGCAGCACGGAGATACAGCTCCTGGCTTTCAGGGACACCTCCAGACTCAGCGCACATCCCCAAGGGGACTGCCCAAGTGACCAAAGAAATCACAAATTATTCTGATTGCTGGCTGGGAATGCTCAGCAGCTCCATGCACAAAGCTGGATTAGACCTCCTCTCCACGCTTACCTTCTTGTAGGCAGAGGTGCAGTTGTGCTGGGCATAAGCGATGTGGTCAGTGCAGAAGATCTGCTCGCAGGCGTCGCATTTCAGGGGGAGGAAGTCTGGGAGCAGGGAGACGCAGCGGGCAGAAAGCGTTGAGATGTCAGTGCTGCCTGCCTGCAGCCCGGGGTCCCCCCTGACTCCCCGAAGGCACAGCTCTGACCCGCAGCAAAGCCAAGGCTGCTCCTCTCGTCCCCCCGCTCCCAGCACGGACACAAAAGGGCTGCAGGTCCGTAGCGACGTCTTCAGAAATACCTGGGGCTATTCCTCAGAACATGCCCTCCCTGGCTTCAGGAATAGCATCCTGAAATCATAGCGAGCTCCCTGGGGGCTGCCGGCCTCAAGCCAGAGGCGAGCGATGCTGCCACACCCGCCACGGGGTTCACCCCCCCGGGATGACCGCTGCCGTGTGCCCCGGAGGAAGGACGGGCCCCCGGAGAGGCCCCCCGGGCACACAGCCGTGTCCGGCCCCCCCGCCCTGCGGCGCCGAGGGCCGGCAGCCGGGGTGCCCGCCTGGTCCCTGCCCCGCTGCCCCCGACCAGGAGCCCTTGCCTGCGCTGCCGTCTCGCTGCTCCGCCGGTAACAGCCCGGGCAGAGCCAGCCCCGGGCTACCGACACCGGCAGCCAGCTCCGCCCTGGCGGGGCACCCGCGGGCGGAGGGAAGGGGCAGAGGCGGCGGCCGCCCCACGCCCCTCCACCAAGGGCAGTCCGGGCGGCACGACCCGCCCGTCACCCCCCGCCACACCGAGCGGGCGCCCGGCCCCCGCGCCGCCGCCTCCCCCCTCCGCGGAGGCCGTGCTGGCCGGTCCGCGCCGCCTAGGCCCGGGCCTGCGGCTGCCGGGCCCGGGCGAGAGCAGGGCCCGGCCGCCAAGCACCCGCCTCCCCGGTGCCCCCCTCGGCCCTCACCCAGGCGCTGGCAGGCGGGCCAGGAGCAGTGGGCGCCCAGGTCCGGGAACTCCATGGCGGACCCCCGCCGGCACCGGCAGCGGCTCGCGCCGCGCCCGCTTCCGGCACGGCGTCAGGCGGGGCGGGGCCACCCTCAGCCCCGCCCCCATAGGCCTCCCGCCCCGCCCCGCGGGTCCGGGCGCGGCCTGCCCGGCCGCCCCCCACCTCCCGCCGCGGGCACCGCGCTCCCCCGCCTCCGGGAGCAGCCGCTGGCAGCGCGGGGGAAGCCCCCCGGGAGGCCCTTCCCAACGGCCAGCTCCGGAGAGACCCACCCCGGCGGGGGGACGAAGGCTCAGGGCAAGGGGCAGCCCAGCGGCGGCCGCGGCAAGAGGGGAGGCGGCCCAAAGGGGACCGCTTGAACTCAGGGAGCTTCCCTCCATCCTCTGCCTCCCGTCCCCTCTCCTGCCCTGCCGCAGCCCCACCCTCCCTCCGTCCCCAGCCCCACGGGAGAGACAAAACGCCGACCCTGGGCTGGGTAACAGAGCCCCTGGCTCTCTTCAAGCCGCTTCAGAGTCTTCAGGGGCCACGCTACGGTGCCAGCAGGGTCAGCAGTGCGGACGGCGAGAGATGCCCCGCAGGAAGAAACTGGAGTACTGAACAGGGCCAGGAGCGAATTTCATTGATTGCAAAAAACTCCACAGCCACCCAGTAGCAGAACTCAAATCAGACACGGAAAAAAACAGGTATCGCCCCACACCCTGTTCCAGCAGTGACGTGAAAGATGGTAAAGGTTGGCAGAAGGGATCTCTTCGCTGCACAGCGCCCGTCTGCTTTTGTGCCCTTACTGCTACCCTCCCCTCCAAAGACCCCTTATCCTCCCCTAGCCCCTGAGAGCCACGTTTGACTGTGCACCCCATTCCTCCCCCCAAACGAAACCAATGAAAGTTAAAATTATTTACACTTTTAGCCATTTAAAAACCCAATAAAATAAGATTGCATATGTCCTACTGGGGATGTGGGTATTAGCAGCAGCTACAGCTAGCTCAGTACTCGGCGTGCAAAACAAAAGACAAACAGAAGACAGACCAAAATACCGCACCATTACTAGGAAGCGTTTGCTGGGGTTGGTGTTTCGATTGTGGCATAAGGCTTCTAGGAGCTGGCTCCTCCCCAGCCGCATGGCAGGGGCGTCTCCCGCTCAGCCAGCAAAGGCCGGGCTCTAGAAGGATGGAAAGGATTCATTATTCCAGACACAGCACATTAACACTGACGCATTTCCGTCCCAGTCAACACAAACACCTAAAAACCCACTGCACGTTCACCGTGTGAGTTCTTCCTTCTTTCCAGTGACGATGGAGGAAAAGGGGGCGCATGAAGAAGACCTAAGACATAGATGCTGCTGTCATCACTGCCTCCTCCTCATCTCCTTGCTTTGGCAGCTCAGCAAGTGTGGGAGAGGGGGGAGCCGGAGCGGCAGGAGACTCTTGTGCCTCCTGCTCCTCTCCGAGCCCCAGCTCTACATCCATTTGCTCCAGCTCCCCCTGATCCAGTAGCTCAAAGTCATCTGCTTCCTCCTCATCCTCCGGTGAAGCTGCTGTCTCTGTCTCCACCACTTCGGTCTCTGACAGCTGTGCTTGGAAGCTCAGTTTCTCTTCGGGCTCAGTGGGCAGGAACTCGGAGAGGGAGGGCCCCTCGCTGGCCTCCGAGGACCGCAGCAGGGCAGAGAGGGTGTTCTGCACTGCTGTGGTAATGGCAGTGGTGACGATCTCCTCGCTCAGCGTGTCAATGCAGATGCCCAGGCCTGGGGCAGGGACAGTCTTTGGCTCCACGTTGCCTCCGGCCGCTTGCCCGCTCCCATTGAAGTGCGTATTTACAAAATGGAGAGGAGACGCGAGGCGAAGGATGGAGAGGTCAGAGTCCACGGCCTCCTTCTCTGCTGAGTCCAGCTCACGGGCAGCGTGGGCAAGCTCAGGACCCAGAGGCACACCAAACACGTCTTCATCGCTCTGTGGTCCCAGGTCTCTGGAATGATATTCTTCCACGGAGGGAAACTCTGCCAGGTCCTTGGAAAACGACTCCTCCGGCTCGCTGTGCAGGCTCTGCTGATCCAGGTCTGAAAGGCACCAGCAGTAAGGCGCAGGTCCCCTCACTTCGACCCAGGGCACTGACACCTCCCACCCACCTCCCCCCAGCTGACACACCAGGGCTCACTTTTGGGCATCGTCCCAGCTCTGGGAACGCAGCAGGAAGGGGTCTGCAGTTATTCCCTTCTCCCAGTGGCATGACTCATGTGGAGTGTCCCTTTTCTCATCCTGTCCTATGTGCTCTGTGCTCAGAGAGGACCTCCTTCTCCAGCTCACGCTCTCTGCCTCTAGAGCCCTCCACTAAAACCCGCAGGGTCAGGGAAATTGTGCTTACAGCACGTCACCTGCCTGTTCCTCCCCAGACACTCAGGTGACCACATCCGAGTGATTACCCTCACATTCCTCACCACTAACCAGCCTTCCTCTGAGCTTGTAAGTCTGACAGGGTGGGGTGTCCGACCTGTTTCACCCAGCATCACATATATGGGCGCGTGACTATACCATGCCATTATTTCTGTGGGACTTTGTGGATGGCCTTGCTTCCTTGCTGGAGTAACAAGAGAACATTGTCTTGTGGGGCAGTAATCAGAGGCAGATGTCCACTCAGGACGACCTCATGATCAGCTCTGAAGCCAGGGCACGCTGCACTGCTATTACTGCTTCCTCCTTTTAATGCTCTTCCCCCCTGCAATTAACTAAGTTCTCTCCCTGTGTTTGGAGAGACAGTTCTTCTGGGACAAAACACTCAGGCTGAGGAAGGCAGTGAAGTGTCCCATCACGTACCTTCAGAAACATCCGTCAGCTGTGGGGTGGTAGCCCTTGAGACAGAAAAGCCCCCACTCTCCAGGATGGAAGCCTCCTCATCAGAGAGCTCAGAATCTGTGATTGACAGTGCCAAGGCAGTCTTTTTCACATCCACCTGCACGGGATGAAGGCAGAGGGACAAATACCTGAGTGTCTGACTACCAGTGCTGCCTACGGGCACCTCCGCACAAACCAGAGCTTCCAGGCAGAAGTCCTTTGCTGGAGACACTCTGCACAGGGACAGTATGAAAGCAGGAGGGGGCTGGGCAAAGTGCTCACTGCACTGCCAGGGAAGGACAGCCTCAGCTCACTGGCTTTCCTGCAATAATTCACTACCTGATGCTTTGCCTGCCCTCAGTGAAGAACCCAAAAGAGCCAGCACAAGATGGGATCAGCCTGTAGGAGTCTCAGAAGGCTTTGATCATTCTTCCTCTCCTGGGATCACCAAGGAGCAAAACACCCCTTCCCTTTTGCATTCATGCTGGGCCCAGTGAAGCTGGGCCCAAGCAGCAGCAGTTCAAGTATCTGCATTCCTTTGGAAGCTGAAGCTTCCCATCTCACAGCCCAGCTACATGCTCAGAGCTCCTGTAAAGGAAGACATATGGTCCGTTTCTGTGGTGCACATACAGAAAGGTCCCACCCAGTCTGACTGAGAGCAGGGAACTATGTAAGAGACACCAGTACTGCTCATCTCCCTTTACCAGTGGTGAGGAGCCTCTGCACATTACAGCAGGATGGTTGATTTCTTTAGGAGACACTCACATTCTCTGAGCATGAAGCGTAACCATCAAAGCAATTCCACAAGTCAGCAGGAGGCTGGAGCATGGCTCGCTCTGTCCTGCTACTGCATCACCAGCCCTGTGGCATTGAATTCTCAACACCCATGTTGGAGACAATGGCCTTCATCAAACTAATACCCTTCTCCCCTCGGGATTCTGCAAAAAAGTAACTTGTTGCTCTGCTGTTCGTTATCAACGCGGCTGTACTCAGACTACCCCCTGGCTCTCAAGCTTAGACCAGAGAGGAGGGACTGGTTCCTGCACAGCTCTTTGTGCTCTTACCACTGGGGAGAAGCCCGACAGCTCTGCCTCACTCTCACTCTCTGTCTCTGCTGTTGGCTCATCACCTGCTGCAGGCTCACTCTTCCCTTGTCGCTCTGTGAGAGAGAGAAGAAAAGCTTTACATGAGACCGAAGGAATTTTATGCCTTCATACATCACCTTCCCACTACTTCTACTACCCTGTGAAATGGCACAGGTTTCCCAGAAACCCAAGGTTCCCAGAGAAAACTGTAATCTGTTGCTCTCGTTTGCTATTCCCAGGATCACCTGCCCAGTTGCTCTCCCCATAACCCCTGAAGTTTCAGTCTGTTTCCCCTGCTCCACTACAGCCTTTCACCACACAGTGTTGGCAGAGCTGTTCTCCCATTGTCCCTTTGCTAGGGCTCCACCCTGGGAGTACGGCACCAGAAAAAGTCAGAGCAAAGTTGTGTCCTTACTCTTCTTCTCATGCTTGTGGTGCAGCGTCTCTGCCTTCATACTGTAGTCCAGTTTCATCAGGACAGGCTCCAAACGCGTGTACATCCTCTGGATCAGCTCGTGGTAGACCACCAGAGGCCAGAGCAGAATGCTGAGCACTGCAAACACAGGATGCGGGCAGTGTGAGAGACAGACCAAGCACAACCCAGCCCTTTATGGGGCACCAGCAAGAAACTCTGCATCAAGGAAAGCGCCGCTGAATGGCATTTGCTTTCCCATCTGAATCTGCCTAAAATCCTCATCCATGGCTATTCTTACTCACTCCAAAGCCGCTTGATTAACCAGGTTTTCCTAACAGATCTCTGTTAGTATACGGATTTATGGTAAGATGAAGCGTAAGCCCTCCTCTTCAACCACTGTATCCCAGCCTCAACATGCAACAGAGGCCCTGAAATGAGGTCATTAAAACTAAAAATCACCAAACTTTTATAAGGGTAGCAGCATAGAGCTCCTATGTAGCTGTGCTAGCAGCAGATCACCTGAACAGTCTTAAGAGTTAGCAGGGGCTCACGATGCAGTGAAAAAGGTCTTATTTGCTAAACATGCAGCTTCTTTAACAACTCTCTCGATATGGATTTGCCCACTCTAGGAACTGAGAGATTACAGGTTTCTGCTTCTCTGGGACCTCACCAGTACAGCCCCAGCCGTGGGTAGAAGAGGAAAGCAGCAACGTTTTAGCGACGGCTCCCTCTCCTGACTTTGCAGTTGTACTGCATGCACACACTTAAAGCAAGAGGCTTGCCGGAGCACATTGCCTGTATTGATTAATAATCTAGCACAGATCCCCTCAAGAAAACCACGAATATGGTTCTACCAGCGTATCAATAGCACAGTTAGGTCATGTTTCAGCTTAAGTCAGACAATAGAGCTGCTTATACTCACAAATGATGTAGGAGATCATTATGCCTGGAACATAGTGTCCAACTACAGCCAGAATCAGGCAGCCTGAACAGACACTCATGCAGAACTGAAGGAAGAGAGAGGAACAAACAGAAGTGACAAGAGGCAGAGATACATCTATGCAACCAGTGCAGGAAACCCTGTTAGAGCAAAATGAGGGATGCTCCTAACAAAGTCAATACACCAGCTTTGCACTGAGTACATTCAGATGCTGACAATCACAACTCATACAGCTTGGTTGGGTTAAGCTGTAAGCATTAGAGGTTCAAGCGTGGGAAGACCAAGGTAACCCAAGACCCCAGTAAATTTCATCAAAACTTTATTGGACATGAATGTACATGATGAAGTACATGATGTTCCCTGAGGCTAGGATGAGATATTGCAAATTCCGATTTTAGAGTACATCTCTCCCGCAGAGCTCAGCACTTTAAGAGAAGTCCGTACTGTCCTGACAGAGACAGGAAGCTGTTACAGAGTCACAGGATGCTGTGCCACTGCCACGCAATAAACCAGCTGGCAGAAGCATTAGCAGAACCCATGCTTCCACCAGACCAGGACCTTCCTAGTCTGGAAGAAGTGGAAGTATAATGTTACAGCCCTGAGGGCTTGTCCTGCATTTTCCTGGGGAGGGGGAGAAGTGAGAACAGAGACCCTGCAAGCCAGGGCATGGGTTCTAATATCTACTAAATCCAGCAATGAAGAGTTTCATTCATAAGCAAAAGGGTCAACAAAAGCTAGGGCCCTCTAAGGGCACTGCTCCCAATGAACTCACGCTTTATGGGCATCTTGGTCCTGGTCTCCTACTCCCTGCAGCTGGGACAGTGTTTTAACAGAAGAGGAGTAATCAGCCGTGATAGAAACCCACTCCTTTTGGCACACTGGACCCCAGCAAGCCTGATACAATCCTACTGGCTGGTCTGTCCTACTTTTTGTGATGCTGAGGCAACTCCTGTCTACAAACCCTTTCCAAACAACACACGTCACAGCCATCAGAACATGCTTTATGACAAGTTTCCATGCACTCAGAAACACTGCTGCATTTGGACTCGGCTAGCTGCAAAATAGGTAGGACCAGCTTAAAGGGTTGAATGGAGCCTGTGAAATGGGCAGAGACTGTAGGCTCCCCTTTTTTCTCCCCAGTCCCAATCTAAGAACTTCCTCTACGCACTAAGAAATAAAACTAAGTATAACTAGCCATTCACAGGAGGGGTTAAGTTCAGCTCCAGTTTACAAATACTGGAAGCAAATTACTCATTATTTAAGCTTCCCATGGCACAAAGTCTGAAAGGAATGAACAGCAAATGTTAAACAGGGATAGCAAATGTAAAAATATTGATTTGACATTCTTCCATCTCTTAGGCCACCA
The DNA here is from genome assembly GCF_030936135.1 of Gavia stellata. Classification (NCBI taxonomy): domain Eukaryota; kingdom Metazoa; phylum Chordata; class Aves; order Gaviiformes; family Gaviidae; genus Gavia; species Gavia stellata. Next base: position 18,647,623 of record NC_082601.1, on the reverse strand, counting down.
GCAATGGAAAGAAAAGCCCTTGCACAGAAGAGTAGGTATCTCCAGCTTACCTTGGCAGGATTTTGCCTCTTGTACTGTAGCAGTTCCTGCAGGTACAGCCTGAAGGTGACCCAGCTCTCTGCCAGACAGTGGCACAGCTCAGGGACACTGAGCAGGTGAGGTTGTGCCCCTGAAGTCACCCCCTCACTAGAGACAGACAAGAGCAAGAAGACAATCTTTGAACACGGTCTGTTTTGTTGGTGGGGGAACAGCTGCACTGGGAAGCGGAGATCCCTACCAAAGGCTTGACAATACTGACTGCACCTTCGACTGAACTATGGAAGACACTTGATTTAGAGATACTTTTTTCCTTTAATCAGGAAGAGAGCCAAGAGACACCTGAGCCAAGCAGCAGCAGCAGACACCATGCCACAGCAGCCCTATGCCACAGGAGCAAGACGCAAAGCGGTTTACTCAAAGCCACGCAGACAGAAGCGCTGGAGGTACGACTAGTCCGTGGCCTCCTCTGGCACCAAGTCCGAGGTAGCCAGAGTGTGGTGCTCAGACCTATAACCATGGCGAAGCACAGGATGCAAACTACGCCACCACAAACAGCACGTATGACCTGCAAAAGTCAGTCTGGGGGATTTCCTTCTCTCTGGAGGAGTCTTAAAATAGTCCAGGATAGATCCGGGGAAGAAACACGAGAGTTCCTAACATCAGAAGCACTTGAGCTTTATTGCTACTGAAAGAACATTAGCTTTCCCCAGAGTCTCAAACTGTGGCTCCTGAGCTGATAAGCAGCTCCCAGTGCAGGAGAAACTATTACCAATGTTTCACAGCAGGAGCCATGCAGTCTATCGACAACAGCAAAAAGGGCAGGTGAGATCACCACACTAACTTGAGGCTTGCCCACTCTCCCCTCTCACCAAGGAACACATCAGTGAGCTTACCTCTCCCCTCCTGGCTCCTCTGATGGCTGTGCTGTAGAGAGAATACAGCATATTAGTCAGTCAAGTGAAAAACACAACCTGACATTTTTACCACTCGAACAGAGCAGAGCTGGAGATGTATCATCCTTAGCTAGGGATGCACCTGGGGACCTTCTTCATGCTCTCATGCAAGCAGGAATAACTGGTTTGGAGTTTGAGCTGTGCAGGCTTCAGTGAAGCATGCCTGGAGACTCAGAGCAGCCAGAGCACTGCTCTCAGGGTGCTCCAGCACACCTTGCAACCTGTGTTGACAAACATGTGGCATGACACTCGTGTCCAAGGTGCACCCTGCCACTAGCATCTGGGGTCTCCGCTGCAGGGATTGTACAGCTTGCCCTGGTGTCCCACACGTCTGGGCAGCGCCATCCCCAGGGCAGCTGCCTAGCCCCTGTCATTCACAGAGGGCTGCCAGCACAGCCCCTGAGCTGGGCAAAGCTTCAGCTCCCACCTCAGAGCTCAACATGGCACTAGCAGGTCTGAGCTGCATTTCCCACTGACCAGCCCAGATCACAGTCCCTGGCAGGGTGCTGTGTACCAGTGCTGGAGATCTCCCTGCTGTCTCTACCCTTTCCCACGGAATTAAGTAACAAATAGCCATCTTGCGTATAATTATCTAATTTTAGGGCTCTCTTGTGTCCCCTGACAGCCCTTTGTGCCAGGCACAGATATAACTACACTCCTAAGGTCTGGCAGTCTGGATAAGAGCAAGGAAAAGCTTCTCCCATTCCCCTCTGCACCCAACCCAGTGATGATCAAACAGGGACTTACTCCATGCAGCACTGAAGGAAGGAGCGGTGTTTCAATGGCAGAGGTCACATATGATTACGCCCTGCCTTCAGATACACAGAGGAAAGAAACCCCAAATATTTCTATGACAACTGGAACTCATGAGCCTGGCTGCCCATGGATTTGGGTGTCCTGGCTAGTTGACTAGTGTCTGGGGATGTACAGGGCTCAATCAAAGATCTTGCAGCAACATAGTCTTTATAAGTCTTCTGTGTTTAACATGCCTTGATCATGCTGTAAAGGCCCCTTGAGGTCTACCCTCCTCTACCTGTCAGCCTAATGTCCTGAAGCTGGTAGGGACAGATACATCTTTGATGATGTCTGGCCAACAGCAAACTTCATTCCGGCTGTCCAAGAGGTTCTGAAAATCACTGGGACCCTATCCCCCACACTGCACGTCACCACATAAACAGGACTAAAATAAAGGTACGGAGTTTATGTTCAAAGTCCAGACTACTTGATGGAAATGGGCTTAAAAACGCAACATGAGCAAAAAGGGGTTTGAACTCTCCCCGGAGACACCAGCCAGAGGCAAGTCCAAGAGTGGCAACGACTCCCCCAGGGAAGCGCACAGAAGAGGTGAACATTCATCACTGCCGACACCCAGTGAGACTTCAGACTCCAGTTCAAGCCGCAGAAGAGAGCAACTGCTTGTAGCAGCTTTGCCACTGTTCTCCCAAGACAGAGGACTTTGGGCCGAGTACGTCAAACTCCTCCTACCGCTGCAGGCACTGCACCAACCCCCTCGCACAGTGCAGTGGAGCAGGAGGCCATCCGCCCAGGGGAGGAGGCAATTCTTTGAGAGCGTGACCCAGATTTCCAGTAATCGGGCCTGACAAGAGGAGTCAACTGCCTTCATTCTGGGCTGCCCATCCACTCCTCTGCCCACGACTGTTCGGCACAGAAGCTGGGGCAGCTGGCAAGCGCTGCTCACAAAGGCAGCTTGGGGTGCAAAGTGAATATTATGGATGCAGGTCCACCCCCATGGGGCAGCTGCTTCTCTCGCACAACCACCATTGCTGTATTTTGTTATTGCCCTCAGGAACCTAAAGCTGCTTAATCACAGCACACAGAAAGCCAGCTATATCTCAAAACCTCATCTATTACCGGCACTGTATCACCAAATAAATTACATTTGGCACTGGCCTGTCTGTGATGGCTGGCTATATTGGTTGTACCAGCTACCAAACGAGGTGGTGGGATGCTCGCCATACTCTGCTGGACAGATGTGCCAGCACCACAGTAAGTGGGATGGCACAGGAACCCCACTCCTCTCCAACTGGCTGCAGTAATCCAAGCCATCCAAAATATGCCAGCAGAGGGAGTGAAACCATTCTCAGTTGCTACTGAAGGTTTCAGAGACACTTTGGGGAGCTGCAGAACGTTTCAGCAGGCTGCAGAGTGTTCATGTGATTTCACCTCTCTGGCAAAACACAAGCTGTCTTTAAAATCAACAGTATCTTGCTTCCTGTAGTAAAGTAGTCTGCCTGCTGTCCATCCCAAAGCACTGGAGTCTTACACCAGTTGGAGGAACAGACCAACCACAAAAATCCTAGAGCATTTCTGACAGGACATGTTCACTTAGGTAAGGCTTAACTCCAACCTGTGCTGCAATACTGTCTAGCACTAGTACAACTAAGTCAGCAAGCAGGACACCCACAGCTGGCCTCAGATCATCAATAACCGGCTGAAATCTTGCTGTCGGCTTTTCACACCGGATTGTGGATTAATACAACCCACTTGATATACACCAGACTCTTCTGGGAGACCAGTCAGCCACGCAAGAGTTTAGGTTACATGTTGGTACTGACAAACTATCGCTGATGGATTCCTTGGCTCTTACAGGTTTTCAACACTTCCCCAAGAGGCATTCTTCATCTGTGTGTAAACTTTAGCTAGAAAGCAGGGGCCCTTTTTAAGGAGTACCAGCATTCAGTTGCAATGCAGGCTTTGCTAAAGCTTTTCCATGCTACACTCTCCTACACTGACCAAAACACAGCTGCCACACAATGGTACAAAAAACATCCCTACTTGATACCCATTTCAGGAGGAAGTGGAGCTGCTTCCTAAGTCCTTAAACAATATTTAAGTGGACCCCCACATAGAGGCGGTTACATATGGAGAAAATACCCTGCGTGGGAGCTGAAAATATGCAGTCCCCTCTGACAGGACCTAAAAAAGGTTGTGCATCTCGCTGCTGGTAGTGTGTCCCTGATCACAGTGTGTGAGTAACTGCAAAATACACGCTGAGGTTTTAGCATTCCTTCAGAAGTGATGTTATAAGCAGTCAGCCGAGACATACAGAACTGCCACAAGTTGAGGTTTGTGTATATACCAACTGACTCTTGAAGGTGTGGTACTGACCTACTTCCAAAATCTCCAGGAAAGGCTTACATGAAGCACTGAGGAGGAAAGCCACAAAGCTGCAGCTCTGCTTCAGCAGGAAGCAAGAGCCACACAAGAACCCCTAAGTATTCAGCAGTGCCAGTTCAACAGGAGGCCCCTCAGGAACGCAGAGCACTGCTCTTTCCTTGAGAAGGCTGAGGAAACAGAGTCTAGTGGACCATGTTGAAATCAGGTTTGTGACCTAACCAGGCACATCAGAAAGGTGTCCCTGTTCTTTGCTGTCAGCAGCAGAAAAGCAGCAAAGAGTAAAATATGGGGAAGAACACCACTGAGGAGAGGCTCAGTAGGATGTGCACTGCAGAGCTGATAACACAGGATTAGCCTAACCCCTGTTGTGTTGTTTTGGTTTTCTTCTTTTTTTTTTTTTTTTTTTTTATTCCTCACTGCTCTGCATCATATAAATTTATTTCAGTATGGATTTCCTATTTCTTCTGTGATAACACAACTTTACAGGCCTGGTACTTGCTGGAGCGATTCTACCCCCACCCGCGTCAATGACACCATTCTGTATTGGACACCAGGCTTTTGCGTTCCTGGACATGTTTCAAGTGAGATGTTTTGGGTTGGCTTTAAACTATTCCCTTAAAAAAACAATATGAATAAGCAGGAAATTAAATTGGCCAGTCCAGTTTGGCTGCCTAGTTACCTGAACCACACAAAGCAAACAGTTTCAAGACTACAGCTGAAACATATCTAATCTTATCAGGACTTCTGTGAAAGTACCCTTTAAGTCAGTATCCTTTTAGGTCAAATAAAGGGCACCTTACAAACAGACATATAGAGGGGCTTTCATTCAGAAACTCTCCCTAGAGTAGGGGGGCAGGGATGGAGGGCCCCAAGCTGCCTTTGAACAGCAGCAGTAGATGCAGTAGGCAGGTCTGGGTCCAGTCATTTAATAAACTCCAATGAAGGAGGCACTCAAAGCAGACAGCAACCAATCCACGCCTATAATCGGTATGAGGCTATTCCTCTTGTTGCTTTTGTGTCTAATGTTGGCAAAGACCCTTCAATAAATGGGAAAGATAAGCCAAGTGATCAGACTCACCGATTAGCTGGAGACCAGATGCTGTTCAGTACAGGTACAATACACTAACTGCCCCTGCTGTCAGACCTCATCATCCACTCTGCTACCTGCTGCAAGGAGAAGTGGCTCTCATCTGCTCTGCCTCTTTCAGGACATAAGCCCACACTGCACTTAAGTAAAACCAATACACTTCAACCCCCCCTGTTTCCTTCCCCCAGCTCAGCTGGCCATATATGCTCAGACCGGGAATGATCTTTTTGCCACAACATTTGCAGGAGAGAAAGGACACAGCAGAAACACTGCATCATCCCTACCACCAGCTTCCCTAACAAGCTAGCTGGGCCCCCTTAGTCACTTCACTCTCAAAATTAGCTACTCCCAGAACTTCTCAGCACTGGGAGCAATTCTCCCCATGCCCAGAGTATTAGGATACATCCTAATACTCTGACACAAGTAGGCAAGAGGCAGCACCAGTACCAAATCCTGCAGTTACAGTAAGAACAGGGCTTCAATGACCTATGAGACAGCCAGGAAAGGACCAGCTGTGGCCATAGCCCAGCAACTGGTAACACTAGAACTGTGTCACTAGCTACAGTGCTGCTCATCACATACCTGAGAAATCAAACAGGAACCTGGGCTTCCACCTCTCCAGCAAGAGGATGACAAGAAGGGACATGCTGAGGAGAAAGAGGGGTCTCAGGGAGGTGGAGGAAAACAACCTAGAAATCAAATGAGAAATTGTTAGGCAGGAAAAAGGCAGCAAGTTACTGCTCTTGATGAGCAAACAGGTACGGCTCAGTGTACAGCAAAGCAGAAACATCCGACTGCTACCGGCCACTGCAGCAAGCACTGTACTCCACAGACACCCACCCCTTCCACAGCACATTCTCAAAGGGCGCCTTTGCCCACCAGCAGACAGCTGACTACCTGTCATCTCCCAGCACTCTCCTCCCCTGCTCCTGAGCTCCTCCTTCAATTGTAAAACAACGCTAACGCTCCCTTGTGTGAGTACAAGTCCCTCCGAATCCTCACAGCGGAGGCTCTAGATAATGTAAATACAGATTGCTGTAGCAGAAAACTGGTTGAGAATCAGCCTGTTTGCTGAAAACTTATGTCCCATTTGTCATCACAAGGTCCAGTATCACCCACAAGTAGCACCAAAATACATTCTGCACCTGCTTGTAGATGCTTATTCTTCTATTACAAACCTCTCCCCTGTTTAATCAGAGCCTAGCACTTAAATGGTTTAGTTGCTCACTTAACTCTATCACAAAACCTTTCATATCCCTCAACAACACATTGGCTTGAGCCAAACGCCAGCTCACACAGTACTACTCACACGTAGATGTGCAATCCCACCATCAAAGAGTTTATCTCCCCACTCCATATAGATTCAACAGCAAAGGCCCCAGGGTGGCGCTTGTGCCAGCAATGGCTGTCTGCATTCCTCCTTCACTCCAAACAAGAGCATCAGCACTTCCCTCCAGCTCAGAGGAGCTCTTTTTAAGTCTCTCCAGAAACAACTGCCGGAAAAATGCATTCACCCTCTCTCCTTTAATGAAAACTCCTTCCCAGAAAGGAAGAGCCGCTCCACTATTTTACCTTGCTGCTCTTCAGCAAGTATTTGCCAATAACTAATCTCAAATGCACCAAACTGATCAGAGTCAGAGAGCATCTTGCCGTGCAGTGCAGGGAAGGGCTGTGCTCCCCGCCAAGCCACAGACAGGGGCAGAGGACTTAGAAGAGAGATCTGTCTCACTGGGCAGCACAGAATGAAAGCCGCATGCTCTCCAAGGGCTTACAGGACCTGTAATGACCTAAACAACAACGTTTTTATCTGTTCTTATGGGACAACAATTCTGTAGCTTAACACGTCAGCTCTGGAAGAATTTCCTCCTATTCCGGCTCATTTATGGATTGCAGTTGAAGGATGCTGGCTGAATCCTCCATGGGACCGTAAATAATTCCTCCCTCTCCGTGATATTTAAATCTCTCTCTGCTGTCCCATATTCCAGGCACTCTTTGTTCATCTCGACCTTTTTACGTGCAGTCCGTTAGCCATCATTGTCTACCACCCCTGCCATCTCATGGCATGCCTCTCCCCCTCCCACTAACTTCAACACTCTGTATTCAGACCCTTCCAGCTGGTAGTGGAGTCCAAAACCATTTAAGTACCCAGCTACCATGTACGCCTCTGATAATCACATGGATGAGGGAGCAGAACGTAAGCAGCCTCCTCAGCGCGACTTCAAAGGCTGTTTGGTCACATACTTTCCCCTTCTCTGACTTCAGAGTCTGTCCCTTCCTATTTCATCTGCAACCAACATTTAAGTCTTTCCCCAGACAGTTTTGACCTTTTCTGCTGGGAAAGCCACTGGCTAAGAACGTTTTTGCCAGCAAAACTGACTCACTGTTTATACAAACAAACAGGATGTTTTTCATTCCCATCCACAGCTGGGCTCTGCCACTCACACTCCTGGCTCCTCGCGTTGCTGCCCTGTCTGAGAGGCAGAGGAGAAGGGAAGGCAGGGAATACAGGCGCCCCAACTGAGTGGCCTCGGCCTTCGCGCTAAAAATCAGCACCCTCCAGAAAAAGATTAACAAGCAGAAGGGCATAAATAAAACTCCACTCGGCAGCCTGCCGCTGCAGGAGGCTATGGGGCTTACTGACCACGATTACAGGGTGAAGCGAACCGATAAAGCACGGATGCAAAAATTAACCAGAAACGTGCCTGGGCGAGCCTCCAGTTGGGCCCAGCTGCATTTTATTATCGCAGGGCAAATCCTGCCCAAGCTCTTGGCACTTTCTCCCCTCAGGGAGGGGCCTGTTTATGCTTGTCGGATGAAAACAGCACTGCTACTCCTGGCTAAGAACATCCCACGGCGTTACGGGGTGCAGCTGCCATCAGCTTTGCTGCAGAAAAACAGACCACAGGCACCCCAGAGGGCATCGCCATCAACCCCGAAGGCTCACCAGAGGCCACACGGCACCGCCACACCGCCAAGGGCTGGACGAGCAGCACCCCCACAGCCGCGCGGCTGCTGCCGGAGCCGCCAGCCCAGCCTGCGCGGCCTCGGCGGGGCAGGCCCCGCTGCTCGCCCGGCCCCCGCCCCGGTCCTCCCCCGGTCCCCCCCCCGCCCCAGCTCACCAGAGGGCCCCGCCGAGCGCGGCGGCGGTGACCAGGCTGTGCAGCGGCCTCTCCCACACCAGCAGCCGCTGCGCCGCCGCCAGCGCCGCCTCCCAGCCCCGCAGCCGCTGCCGCAGCGCCGCCGCCAGCCGTGCCGCCGCCGCCGCTGCCGCCTCCTCCTCCTCCTCTTCGGCCGCCGCCGCCGCTGCCTCCTCGGCCCGGCCGCTCGCCATGGCTGCGGGAGGGGAGGGCGGGGGGAAGGGAGGGGCCGCTGTCACCGCCGGCGGGGGTGGGGGGGGGAGCAGCGCGCGCTGCACCGGCCCGGGCGGGCGGCACCGCCTGACAGGGACCGGCGACCGCTGGCGCCGCGCGCATGCGCAGCCCGCCCCGCGGCGGAGGGGGACCAACCGCGCATGCGCTAGGGGGCGGGAGCGGCGGGGTGCTCTGCGCAGGTGCGTCTCAGGCCACGCCCCCTGCACCGGAAGAGGAAGGCGGGCGGCAGGATTCGGCCTAGTAGGGGTTTTGTGGCCTTCGCTCCGGTCACTGGATCCTGCTTTGGCCTTGGAGCGGCCCGGCACCCCGGAAGGGACCCGCCCTACGGCCTGGGAGGGGGCCCAGCACCCGTCGGCCACCGGAGGGCACCTGGGACCCGGCTTAGGAGCCGGCCCGGCACCCCCGGAGGGGACCCAGCAGCCCCTGCCCTGGGGGCGGGCGGCATGGAGCTGGACGGGCTGCTGATGGACGAGGAGGGCGCCTTCTCCCTCAGCGGTTTCCAGGAGTTCACGGTGAGTGTCCACCCGGGGCACCCCTGGTGGTGCCCGGTGTCCCCGGCCCAACCTGTCCCCAGCCTCGCACCTCCTCAGGCTTCTGGGGCGTTCTCTCCTTAAACCCTGGCCCCGAAGACCCCCATGTGACCGCAACCCGGGCCCCTGGCTGAGCTCGTGGGGGCCCTGCCGCCCCCGTCGTACCCCTGAGATGGATTGAGGTGGAGAGCCCAGTATGGGGAGTGCTCAGGGCTTTTCTCACATTCCCTCTGTCTGCCTGCAGTTCCTGCCGAGGCACCAGCAGCTGAGCGAGAGGGTGCGGAAGCGACTCTATTATGGCTGGGACAAAGAGTGCAGCCTGGATAATCTCTCCAGCCCTGTGGCAGGTGCGTTGCTGAGTGTCCCCAGATGGGAATGCTGAGTCAAGGGGGTTGGAAGTAGCCCAGGGGCTGAGACCAACAAGTCACCCGCTCCCTCCTCAGTGCCAAATCCCACCCCTGCCCAGCCTTCCTCGCTGCGTGCAGCACAGCGGGCAGGGTGCCAGAGCCTCATGGCTCCTGCTCTCTGTTTTATTGCCCTTTTGGTCCTACTGCTGCATTTTTAGTACCTTGCTGGTTGGTAAAGTTCCTTTAGGTTGCTTGTGAATTCCTTGGCAGTGAAGGCTGTGTCCCTGTCCCTGATGAGAGGTGTCTTGGACAACTTCTTGTTCTCTGCAAGGTAGTAGGGAGTTTGTTTAACTTCTAGTTGTGAGCACCAAGGGGACAAGTTCCTGCTGTGTGTTTGTCTGGATCACATTCTGTTTTTCCTGTTGATTCGGCAGTGTTTTGGGGGAACAGAAGGCTGCAGCTGGGTTGAGGCTGAGGAGCTGGTGCTGGTGACCGCAGAGAGGAGCCGTCAAGGGCAAGCAGTGGTTTGCTGGAGGGCCTTCATAGTGGGGTCACATTAGTGGTTCCATTAGCTGCACGTTCACACAGCTTGCAGGGGACATTGAGCGGATGGGGAGGCGTGCTTGCATTCAAAACTTTTGTGATAGTTTTGGGGAAATGGACTGAAGTCGCCAAGAGGCTGCCTGTGATGTACCTCAGCAAGGAGGGGGATGCTGGGCACGTGGTGATGGAGCGGCGCCAGGCAGGGCAGCCAGCTGCCTGGGTGTTGCTGGGAGTCACGAGTTCTGACACGGGTGGTGCGAGGGAGGCACATGGCTTGTCTTTGGGGCTGATGTCACACCCGGGTGCGAGAGGGGACTGTTCCACAAGACGCTACCAGTGTTGAAAATTCAAAGGGCACATTCATGGAAGAAGACTCTGTTGAGGGCTATTAACTATAAAGACTGCCTCACACCCAGGAAATGCCTCAGCTCCAGCAGGTGGGGGCAGGAGCGACAGACCGAGAATATCACTGCGAACTTATCTGCTCTTACAGCCTTCCTTTGCTAGCTGCTATCAGCCACTGTCAAAAAATGGGACCTGGGGCTATCACGTCTGTCCTGGTATAGCTGTGCTGTTGCTACATGGCGAGTTTATGGCACTGCTTTTCAGATGAGATAGAGGCAATTGTGGGGAGAGTCCAGAGTAGCAGGAGGAGCTGGAAAAGGTCTTTGGTGTTGGGAGGCAGTTGCAGGAGGCAGTGAGGGGCTGGCTGAGAAGAAGGAGGTTGAAAAGTGAATTTGTTCCTTCTGGAAAGGAAGAACCATAACTACCCTCAGCATGCCGTGGCTGTAACATGGGGACAGCGATCAGCTGCTCTCTGGGTCCTCTAGGGCAGGACGCGTCATGGGTTGGATTTGTGGGCTGAAGGATTAGGTTTGGTGTTGGGACAAGGCCTGGGGGGGATCTCATATACTTTCCATCCATCAGTCTGTGTCCCTGCTTAGCACAAGGGTGGCCAAGCAGGGCAGAGAGAGCAGCAGCAGTGCAAGAAGCTGGGAGCTGCTGATGGGGTGGCTGGAGCTGTGTCTGCCTGCCTGCCTGTGGATCCTAGCAATGGTGTGGCTTGAATGACCTGGGGAGGTTCCTTAGAGCAATGTGTTTTCGAGCTAGGTGGCTGCTGTCAGGCAAATAATTCCTGTGGGACTGCAGCCATTCTCTTAGTTGCTGGAGAGCCCTGGAAAGGAGGGATATGGAGGGAAGAGGTTGTGTGGTGGTGCTTCCTCTGGAAGCTGGAAATGCGAGGCTACTGGGATGAGCTCTGCTCTTGATGCTGTCAGCCAAGGGCTCAGCAGCAAAATGGAGCTAGAGTTGCATGTCAAACACTTCTTGCCAAGCAGCAGACTGTAGTGCTGTTTGGGATGCGCCCAGCTGGTCCTATCACATTGAGAAGTGAGATGGGAGCTGCTGAAGCCATCTGCCAGCATCCGTCAGTCTCTGGCCTTTTCAGTGCTTGAATGCTGAAGCATGTCTGCACGTGGCAGGGAAATGGGCTGAGATGAGGAGCTGCAGTATAACTGTATTGCTGCTTCCACGCCTTGTTAGTGCTTTCAGGCTCTTGTTCACATGAGTATGTTGTCCATCATCATCTTAGGGGCATTAGGGCTGTGGTGGGGAGGAAGCTGGGTCAGTGCTGACCAGCTCTGGAGGAGGAGGAGGATGCTGGTTGGAGGGGAGCAAAGTACTGGGAAGACCTGATGTGGACATAAGGTGCTAGAAAGCCTCTGAAAGGGCTGCCTGAGGTCTTGCGGAGTGAGGGGAGGGTGTTAGCCTCTCTGTGCTGCTGACTGCTGGTAACGCCCCGTGACGCAAACACGCTAATCTGGATCTGGCACTCCTGCTGGGCCTTGGACACTCACATCCTCTTCCTGCTTTGGTCTGGCTGTCCTGCCTATTTGTTTGTTCCTCCCGCATCTCTGACTTCTGATAAGGCCTGTCCTACCTTCATAGTTTAATTTAAATTTGAGGGGCTGTGCAAGCACCAAGACTCAATGGGCTTGTGGGGGAAAAAGGGAAGGGTGGGGGTGGGCTGTGCCATATGGGGCTAACCCCTTTTGCTGCTTTTCTGTCCTAGATATTGCTGTGGAGTTGCTGCAGAAAGTGGCTCCCAGCCCTATTCGCAGACTCCAGAAGAAATACGTGTCTCATGTATCTCGGTAAGAAGCAAAACCTGTCCCTTCATGTCCCGTGTCAGAACAAGGAGCTCTGGTCTCACCTATGACTCACTGCTGTCCTCTGGGCCAGCACTGGCTTTGTGCTTAGGCCTGATTACTGTCAAAGAGGAACTGGGGCTGAGTGACAACGCCAGCAGGCACAGTGGCTTCCTGACACAGCCAGACCCGCTTCAGGTTGGCTCTGCTCTCTGGGTTGCAGGTGTGCTCTTGTTACTGAGAATCTGTACTAGCTGGGTCTGCAGCTCACTGAGCAGCCAGGTCTGAATCCTGCCTCTGCTCTCAGCAGCTAAGCCCTTGCAGTGCGCCTGGCTGCAGGCAGGGCTGCCCAGTTTGGAGCTGCGCTCGGGAGCAGGAGCCTGGGCTTTCTGTTCTGCATCCTGCATCCCCTGCCCTTTCTCTTGCTGCAGCTCAGGACAGCTGGCGCAGAGCTGGCAAGGCTGGGACCTATTTAACTGCCTATTTACTAAACCTCCCCACTACCTACGTGGGGAGGGAGCAGCCAAATTGTGATGTGGTGACTGAGATGTTTATAGCACGCAAATAACCTTCGGGTTGGCTCTTGCCTTGTCCCACAGAGAAGCTTGCATCTCGCCCTGCTCCATGATGCTGGCACTGGTTTACATTGAGAGACTTCGGCACCGGAACCCCGAATACCTCCAGCAGATCTCATCTTCAGACCTGTTCCTGATCTCCATGGTGAGCGGTGTGGGCTGGGGGGCGTCACTGTGTTGGAGGGAGGCCTGGAGGAGTGTGGGGGGGACTGAGATCTTGTTCTTTGTGCTGCTTTTAGATGGTTGCTAGTAAGTACCTGTATGATGAGGGTGAGGAAGAGGAGGTGTTCAACGATGAGTGGGGAGCAGCAGGAAAGGTGGATGTCCAGACCATGAACACACTGGAGATGAACTTCCTGAGTGCCATTGTAAGTGGGGCTGTCACTGCTGCCAACTATTTCACAGAGAGGGGGAAAGGAGGTGTTAAGGGGAGTCTGGATTTCTGCTTTTCCCTGACGTACACCCATGAAGGAGTGGAGAAGGATGTGCCTGGGTGCTGGATGGCCTGCCCTGACTGTGCTGACCTTTCACTGCTGTCCCCACAGGACTGGAGTCTCTACACAGACCCCCGGGAGCTGTTTGAAGTGCTGAGCTGGCTGGAAGGACGGTACGTGTGTGGGGTGGGGGTGAGCCTTTCGTCCACCCTGCATCCCTGGCTCTGCCCCTGCTCAGAGCTAGCCCTGCTGTAGTGAAATAAGAGGTTGGGGTACCCATGAGCCTTCGCTCTGCAACTCCCTTCCGTAGATGTTGAGCAGGGTCTTCCCCAAGCCTGCCTGGGCTGAAGCTCTTTTGATGGAGAAGGTCCATGCCACGTCCACTGTTCCCTTTTTTCCTGCAGTGTGGCAGAAAAGCAGGGCATGTGGCGTGGCTGGTTCACCTACACAGATTTGTGTGTCCTCATGGAGCAGTCTGTGTGGCAGCATGTGCTGGGCCAGTTCTACCAGCAAGTGGTGAAGGTAAGGGCATGGGGTAGCAGCTGTTTGCAAGAACATGGGGCCCAGCAGGCCATGGGTTTGGAGTAGGACCCTCTTTTCCACTGGGAGCAGCAGCTTGGTTTATTCCCTGTTGAAAAGGGAAGCTATCAGAAGCTAGAAGATGCTGATTTGTAGCTGTGCTGCCTGCAGCACTGCAGCCTAGTGCTGGGTTAGTCTGTGCCCTGTGCTGGACTGCAGCCCCACAAGTCATGGTGCAAGATCATGGTGGTGGCATGGAGGGAACTGGCTGCTGGCTGGGGATTTAAACAGGGACTGTTAGGTTTTAGCTGGGGCACTTTGGTTTGTGGTATTGAGGCCCTGCTTTGAACAGGCTGTGTGCCACCTGCTGTTAGCAGTGTGGCTGCCTGCTCCCCTGCGTACAGCCCCGGTGCTGGGCATGCCATTTGCCGTCACGGCTGCTGGGTTGATGTGCGGCCATGCTGGGTCACGGCTGGCTGTGGGGGGCTGCTGGGGGCTCAGGGCTAACCATCGGCTTCTCTGCAGCTGGCCTGCCTCCTGGGTGTGGTGTACCTGACTGGCTTCGCTGCTGTCTTCGCCTCCGTCACTGTGGTACACCGGTCCATGTGCATGAGGAGCCTCAGCCCTGCAGCCCCCCGGCCTGCGCTGTTCCCCGAGGAGGGTAGCTGCCAGCTGGATGCCCAGCCAGCCCCAGCCCCTGACCAGCCCCAGCCCGAGCTGCCTGACGTCTCTCCAGCCAGCTGTACCCGTTGCCTAGGGGAGAACGAGACAACCGAGGAGCTGAGTCGCGGGGGTGTCACAGCGAGTGCGCTCTACCTGTGGGGCAGCATGATGACGGCTTTGTCTTACCTGAAGGTCCCTGATCTAGCCCAACACAGGACCCCCCCACAAGGCCCCTTCCGGAGAGTACCCACCACCTGTGAGAGGTCTAACCGTACTGCCCCTGGCCAGCCTGGCCCCTTCGGACTCGGTGTGCTCCCAGTTCCTCCGGCACTCCACTGCCATGCCTGCTCAGCTGGTGTGGGCCCCACATGGGATGCAGCCCCCAACCGCAAGGACTGGCTGGACCCCCTGGGGCTGAGGCAGTGCTCCTTGCACACTGCCATGGATCTCAGCAGAATCAAGAGCTTCATTTTTCCCAGCTAGGAGCGTGGGGTAGCAGCCCCTTTCCCCTTCCCTCCTAGTGTGGCACAACTCACTTCCTTGCACTTCTGGGACCCCTGATCCCTGGGGCTGCGCGGGGCTGGAGGCCCCTGCGTTATTTCCAAACCAGCATTTGTGTCCCCCCACCCAGGACAGGGGTGACCTTCACTTTGGGGGCTGCTGGGACAGGTTGGGGCAGAGTTGGCTTGCTGTTGGGGTGCTGCGGTGGGAGCTTACTAGCTGGAGGGTAGAAGTGGTGTGTCCTTGGACTGGGGTGCTAGGGCAAGGGCCTATTGTACCTCTTCCTACATCGAGTGGTGGCCTTTGGTAGTGCTGCGTAGGTGTGGTGTGTGGGATGTAGGATGCTGGGCTGTGTGTGCAGGGCGGAGGGGCTGGGGTAGTGAACCCGGTGGGGGGGTGGGGTGCTCCAGGAGGAGGTAGGGTTCCTGGGCAAGGGGAGAGGAGGTAGGAGGGGAGAGCAAGCAGCCCAAGCTGGCTGGCCATAGCAGCATTTCCACTTAGGGGCTGCCAGGCCACTTCTCAGGAGGTGCAAGGGTCATGCCAAGAAGAGATCCCAATGTGACTGTGCCCCAGGGAAAAGTTGTGCCCTGCTGGGCTTGGAGGTGGTGAGGTTTGGTTAAGGCTGAGCTTCCTTATCCTGTGTGTTTTGGGTGCTTTAAAACTGGGGTGCTCTGTGACCCCATCCCAAACCCCAGCTCTCTGTGGCTGTCAGCGAACAGTGCCTGACTGCTCCTTGGGGCGGGGAGAAGGCACCTTGTCTTGCTGACCAGCCCAGCTCATCATGCCCTTTCTTTCTACTGTGGATTTTACACCTGTTTTTCACTCTTTTGTAGATGCAAATCTCTTCCAATAAAAGTAGTTCTTGCTGTGCATCTGCCTTGTCCTGCTGAGCTGCTCCATGCTGGCAGCATGGCTACCCCACTGCAGAGCCCCATCGATGCAGCTGTGCTTGCTCTCTGGGCCAGGGCAGATCCTAGGTGCTGGCAAGTGAGCCCAGGAGCAGTGAGGCCTGTCCTGCAGGGCTCAAGGGGAGGGACCAGGCTCTTTGGTGACAGGGGACAGGAGAGACGTTGGGTCTGGTGCCTGAGGAAGGCAGGGGCAGTGGGAGAGAGGAGGTTCCCCATCCTTGGGAATGCAGGGAATGCATGGTCTCCACTGCTCTTTGCTCTCCAAAGTCTGTCCAGTTAATGAGTGAGCCCTGAGCACCAAGGGCTTGGCAGGGTCGCCGTCGTGGTCGCTGGCACAGCCACCTCTGCCCTGTGACAAAAATATGAGCATCCCCTGCCTGTGCCATCCCCGCCTTCTGAGCCAAGCGGGCAGTTCTTGTTCCCGGCAGCCTTGTCCAATGGCAGGATTCAGTGCCCTCCCCCTAAGAGCATGGGGGATGTGGTAGAACCCCATCAGAGACCCTCCTGGTGTGGGCATAGTGCCCACAGAAGGGAATGGCAGGACCTGGTGGGGGGTCGGGGGCGCGGTATGGCTTTTAATGGGCTCTTCTGGGCCTGATGGTGAGGAAGGGCTGGAGCAGGAGGGCAGAGGGATGCTGTGCTGGAGAGAAACAAGCATGGGCAGGGCACGCTGGAGCTGGAGGATGCTGCTTGTGGGGATGCTCCAAGCACATGAAGAAAGAGGCGTCTGTGCTGTGGCCCACCCAGTCCCTGCCCTGTGTACCACTGGGGGCAGAGATGGGACCTGGGCTGTGGGCAGTTGGCACTGTAACAGTGTGTGGTGTCCTGGCCATGGGTAGCTGTCACCTGGCCCTTGTGGTGACAACCCAGAGTGACACTTGCATTCCTGGCCGCAAGGGCAGGTTACTCACCAACTCAAGTTAATGGCTAACCCTGGGGCAGCTCCTGCAGAAGGTGGAAGTTCAGCTGTCTGTGGGCTGTGAGGAGCCCTTTGGGGGAGTGGGAGCCTGCCCACCCTCTCTGCACTGTGAACTGGGACCAGTGTGGGGAGGCAGCAGCATGAATGGGGGCCACTGCGGAGCGCCTGATGCTGGGAGCCCCGTGCTCACATCCTGTTCTCCACAGAAGATGTGCTCCTGGATGCTGAGCTGTTGCTTAGCCCTTCAGGTAAGGGGGACCATGGTGAGCAGGCGGAGAGATGGTGTGATGGGGAGAGGGCTGGGGTCCTCACAGGTGTCAGGGCAGGGGCTGCATCCCGCGAGGCAAAGGGTGCTTGAGGCTCTGGCCAGGGTGTGCTGCGAGGGGAGTGGGCAGGATGGCTGGGCAGTGGTGGGCACTGCCGGGGGTGTGTCAGTGAGCATGCATCTACCCAGGGGTGCTGGGCACAGGGGGCTGCAGCTCCAGATGCCACAGGGAGTCGTGACCATCAACCCTCTTCCCCATACAGCACTTGGCTGTGCAGGTCTCCTTGCTCTGCATCTTCCACCTCCTCCTCCTGCCCACCCTGCCTGAGGAGCCGTCCCACGCCCAGGCCACCAGCGAACTGCTGGCACGCAGCCTCTTTGCCTGCGGCATCTCCACAGTGCTGCAGACGACCCTGGGGAGCCGGTGAGCAAGGGGGGTGACCAGGACGCAGCCATCACCAGAAGGAGGGTGACACCACAGGAGGGCATGTTTCTGCCCCCTCCTAGGCTGGGGGAGGACAGGCTTTGCTGGAGGTGGGAAGGGCACAAGGACTGGGTTTTCTGCAGCAACGCCTTGCCTGGTATCTCTGTACAGCTGTCCCCTCCCTGCCATCACTGCATCCTCCTCTCTCACATGTCCCTCCAGCAAAACTGCTGTGCTTTCCCCTAGCTCCTCGCTGCCTTGCTCCAGCATCACACGCAACTCCTCCAGACTGTCTGGTGCCTGTGTTGCCCACGCCCCACGCAGGGGCTGGGCATGTGCTTTGGCAAAGCCCCTGACCTCCACGCATGTCCCATGTGCTGCTGCTTGGGATTTGCTAGGGCACATTTGGGATGTGGGGTGCGTTCCTGCCACTTTGGGGTTCCTACCTCTTCCGCTTCCCATCTCTCACTCCTGCAGCCAGGGCTTTGGGAGCAGCCCTGTCCCCTCTTTCCTTTCTAACATGCCCTTGCTGTCCCCTTCCGCAGGCTGCCGCTGGTTCAAATCCCATCCTTCGAGTACCTGGTCCCTGCCATGGTGCTGAGTTCCCACCTGTCCCTCAGTGCCAGCGTGGACAGGAACGGTGAGCACAGCCCTGGAGCCTGCGTCCCGTGGGGCCCGGGCCGTGCTGGTGCCAGGGGAATGGCGGTGATGAGGTGCCTGGTGCGCTGGGTAGGGATGAGGGGTAGCAAGGGGTCGGCCTGCTGGCTCCGCTGGTGAGGGTGCACCCTACTCAAAGCATCTGGGACCCCACCACAAGATTGTAATTTGTCTGGGGCCTCCTCCCCCGGGTCAGGGCTTATGGGGATGCTGGTATGCTGGCCCTCCTCCAGCCAGCAGTGCCTGCACTGCATGTTCTTGGACCCAGCTCCAGGATCCCAGCATCCATGTGCATCACATCCCTCCGAAATTCCCTTCCAGGCACAGCCATGGCCAGCACGTGCCCTGCACCACACTGTGCCGTTGCAGGGAGCCGGGCTGCCTCACTGCAAGAGGTGGGTGCTCCTGCACTGGGCTGGGGGTCCCCATCCTCCTGCTCTACCTGCATCCCAGTCACTACCTGCACCCCCCAGCCCCTTTCCCTGCCTTCCTGGGGATTGCCATGAATAGGGGGGAGACAAGGGGATGTGCAAAGGCAATGGGGGTCGTGGTGCACATCGGTGCCTATGTTCCCCTGGCCTCGGGATGAGCGGAGCAGCGTTGGAGCACAGGGAATGAGTGATACTATTGGGGCAGGTGGGAGTGTGGCCAAGGGGGGATGTTGGGCGGCTCTCTGTGTACCCTGCCCCATGGGTCTCATCCTTTCCTCCTGCAGGTCTCTGGAGCTGTGCTGGTCTCTGGGCTGGTTCAGCTGGCGCTGGGAGTGTCTGGCGTGTGTGGGTGGGCAGCCCGGCACTGCGGGCCCATGGTCCTGGCCCCCAGCCTCTCCATCATTGGGCTGTCTGCATACAAGGAGGCTGCTTTCTTCTGCTCCACTAACTGGGGGGTAGCGCTGCTGTACGTGAGCCCCAGGATCACGCCAGTGTGCAGCCCGAAGGGCTTCCCTTTGCCATGGGGACAGGAACTGTGCATCCCCATGGTGCACAGCACATATTTGGGACCCCATTGCCGTGATGCTGTGTGGTGACCTGTGCTCCCTCTCCTAGGCTCATGCTCCTTGCTGTCACCTTCTCCCAGCACCTGGGGTCCTGCCGCCTGCCCTTCTGTGCCTGGCCGCAGGCTCAGGGGGACTCTGCAGAGATGTCTGTCCCCACTCTGCGCATGTTCTCGGTACTGTGGCTTGTCTGCCCAGGCTTCTCTCCAAGCCTGGCTCTTTGGTGCAGGGTTAGGTGGGACCCAGTGGCCCTGGAGCAGAGCTGGGTGCTGGGAACAGAGGCAGGGGGAAGTCACAGTGCAGGTCCTGGGGTGTGGGTGCTGCTGCGGGAGCTCAGGGGACCTGTGCTCAAGGGTGTTGGAGCAGCAGAGCCTGGGATGCTCCCTGTGGGGTTAAAGGGAGATGTGGCATAGCTCCTTGGGAGAGGCGACAGGACAAGGGCCTATTGTTTGGGGTACAGCAAGCAGGGTGCTGACTGGGGCGGGGGAATTCCCCGCTGAGGTTCACCTTGCTGCCTTGCAGGTACTATTCCCATTTGCTGGTGTCTGCATTGTCTGTGCCATCCTCAGCCATCTCCACATCCCCTGGGAATCGCTGGACCTGGCCGTGGCGCAGCTGTCCTGGGCCAACAACACTTTCCATGCCCCTTGGCTCCACATCCCCTACGCAGGTGGGGGGCTGCAGTGCTGGATATGGCCATCCACCTTCGTCCAGGGCCTCTATCACCCGTCCCTTCTCCCTCCGCTGCAGGCGAGTGGGGATGGCCGCTGCTCACCCCCCGGGCGCTGGCAGTGGGCATCGCCATGGCCATCGGTTGCAGC
Organism: Gavia stellata; assembly: GCF_030936135.1. Taxonomy (NCBI): domain Eukaryota; kingdom Metazoa; phylum Chordata; class Aves; order Gaviiformes; family Gaviidae; genus Gavia; species Gavia stellata. The sequence goes on along the minus strand of NC_082601.1, from coordinate 18,627,788 downwards.
ATGAACTCGGTGGGCTGCTACGTGCTGTGTGGGAGGCTGCTGCGAGCACCCCGGCTGCCCCCCCATGCCTGCAACCGGGGGCTCTGCATGGAAGGGCTGGGCAGCCTCCTGGCAGGGCTGCTGGGCACCCCGGGGGGTACAGCCGCCAGCATTGGCAACGCCTGCACCACCGGCCTCACGCAGGTATGCCCAGGGTGGGGGAGGAAGGTCGGCAAGGGATGGGGAGGCAATGAAGCAGGAGGTGGGGGGGACCTGTAGCACCTAGACTGTCACTGAGCCAGCGCTGGGAAAGGCAGGTCTGTATGGTACTACATGGGGGGACAGAGTTGGGGGGTGATGCTCCCCATCCTCACTTTCCCATCCTCCTTTCTGCCAGACTGGTTCTCGCCCCTCGGTGCAAGTAAGTGCGCTGGTGTGCGTGGTGCTGGGCATGTCCCCGAGGTTGGCAGGGCTCCTCACCCGCATCCCGCTGGCAGTTCATGGTGGGTACCCTGCCTTTCCCCTGCACTGCGGTACCCGCAACCTGCCCAGCGATGCCTGACTCCTGCCCCTTGCAGGGGGGGTGCTCTGCGTCACCTATGCCGTGGCCGTGGGCACGGGGATCTCCTACTTCCAGTACGCGGACATCGACTCTGGGAGGAACATCTTCATCGTTGGCTTCGCCATGTTCATGGCACTGCTGGTGCCACGGTGGCTTGGCGCGGCTCCGGCTCACCTGGCCACAGGTAGTGGGGACGTTCCCTAGGCAAGGCAGAGCCTTGGGCCCCGTGGTTTGGTGACCACATATCTCCGATGTCCTGGGAGGCTGGGGTGGATCGTGGCAGCAGGCAGCTTCCTCTCCAACCCCTGGATATGCCACAGCAGCTCCTGCCCCTTCCCTGCTGCTGGGCTGGAACATCCTGGGTGATTCTGGCACTGTTCCTGCAGGCTGGGTGCCCCTGGACCTCCTCTTCCTCTCGCTGCTCATGGTGCCTGTCTTCTTAACTGGCTTCCTGTCGTTTTTCCTGGAGAACACGGTCTCAGGTGAGGGGATGCCACAGCTTGCCTGCGTGAGCCCGTGCTCTGAGGGCTGGATCTGGCCATGGGACCGTCCCTGAACCACCGGCTCTTCCTCCAGGCAGCCCTGCTGGGGGTCCTGGGCCTGCTGTGGTCTGGGAGGGTGCAGCTGGAGGAAGGGGCTCCCATCTCACTGCCCACCATCCTGGTTGCAGGAACCCTGGAGGAGCGAGGGCTGCTCTCCAACCTGGCACTGCGGAAAGCTGGGGCAAGCGATCGCCACCCCTGTGGAGAGAGGAGCGAAGCCAGCCAGGTGTATGGGCTCCCTGCCGGGCTGAGGAAGCTGCTGCCATCCTCCTGCAAAGCCTTCCCCTGCTGCTTTCTCTGCCCGTGGAGTGAGGAAGAGGAGAAGGAAGAGGAAGAGGACAGCTGTGCCCCTGAGGAGGGGACAGCTGCCCCAGGGGAAGGGACACACCTGCTCCCCAAACCTGTCTCGGGGGAGCAGCAGCTGGCCAGGAGGCTGAGTGAGATGGAGATGCCCACGTGGCACGCTGTGACCTGACTTTGTGGCCAGGGACACCTCATGGGGGACTGGGGCTGTGCCCCCAAGGCAGCTTGCAAGCTGTTTTCTCCTCGTTTCTGAAGCCCACATGGACTGGAGGGACCTGTACTTCCACACTCCCAGCGTGAACCTCATTTCTCTGCTTGGGAGTGAGCTATAAAAACCTTCAAACACTTTTGCCCTTTCCAGTCACAATTTGCTTGGGGGATGCCAGCCCACCCTCCCCTGCTGCCCTGCAGAGGGCATGGCCACCTCGTGCCACTGCAGATGGGGATGTGGGTGCCCCTAAAGCCCACCATCAACCTGTGAATATGGCTGTGGAAGGGGTCAGTGCTTTGGCCAGCCCCAAAGGGCTGTCACACCAGGCTCTGCTCACCCGCTGGCACTGTGCTTGGGTACGGCTGACTCTCCCCCTCCTCCCTGCCTTGTCCCAGCTGTGCCCATGGTCCCTTGATGCCCATGGCACCAGGTATATTCTAATGCCCTGGCTCTGGCACACCAGGATGCCCCAGGCTGGGGGTGCAGCTCAGCTCAGTTCCCCAAATCGGTGACACCCCCCCCTTTTCACCTGCAGCGGGTTGGTCCCAGGAGCACTCACCACTTAACTGTCCCCCAGGTATTGCTCTTGCTGCTAAACCATTCAGCAGTGGATTTCTCTGGGGAAGAAAACATTGCCTTTGACCCCTGTCATGAAGCTCAGTGTCTGGGTTGGCCTCCTGCTCCCGGCTGGTTACACCGCCTGCAGCAGAGTCTGCACCAGCCCTGCTTGCTGCTCCAGCATTTACAGCAGATCAGAGTCTGCAGGCAGGACCCTGCGCTCCTACTGCTGCCTCCGCTGTCTGAACCGCCCTCCGAAAGCCCAGCCCTGAGCTAGGAAAAGACTGGGGCTTTGCAGCCCTTGGGTGATGCCAGCTGGCCCCGGGTGCAAACTCGAAGGAAGGACAGACTTGGGCTGGGAGGACAATGGACCTGGTTCACGGGAGTGACGTGCTTGGGCTGGACCCCTCCACCTGGTCCCGAGGAGCGCCCTGATGCTCAGGAACACACAAAGGTGGCTGCAGAGTAGGAAGGATGGGGTGCTGCTGTGCATGCAGGTCCCTAGGGGTGACCCCCCCTTTCCCCAGCTGTCTGTGACCCCCACAGCTGGGCTCTATGCACCCAGTGGGCACGGAATGCAACACACAGCCCAGCCTCACCCAGCCAGCACCCTGTCCAGCACCCCACCTGGACCCTGCACCCCAACCTGGCTCTGCACTCTAGCTATGCCCAAAGCCCAACTGGGTCCTGCACCCCAAACCCTCCTGCACCCTAACCTGGCCATTCAACTCAACCTGTCCTGCACCCTGCCTGAGTCCTGCACCCCAAAGACCCTGCCTGCTCCCACCTCCCCTGGCACCGCCTTGGGATGCAAACTCCCTGGGATCACCACCTCCCCTGGTCCCGCCCCGAGGGCGGCTGCAGCCTGCGCGCAGGGAGAGGGGGTGAGTGGGGGGGTGTGAATAGGGTGCAAATGGGGGGCTCAGGGGGCAGCGCATGGGTGCAGGGGGACAGTTTGTGGATGGCCTCAATGCATGGGGTGCAGGTGGGAGATCACAGTCAGCGCGTGGGGGTGGGGGTCAGTGTCCGGGGCAAGGATGGGGCTGTGCTCAGTGTGGAGGAGGCTGGAGGGCTGGGGGGGGTGCGGTGTCCACGGCCCCTGCCAGGCTGGCACAGCCCAGCTCTGTGGTGGCTTGTGAGCCCAGTCCCTGGGCATGGGGGACACAGGCACCTGCAGCCGCAGCTATGCGGTGCTCACTGGGGTGCAGCAGCCGAGTCCCAGCGCAAGCCTGGGAGAGCAGTGGTGCAGGTGCATGCTCTGAGCCGTGCCTGCACAGGCACGCTGCAGCTGCTGGGGCTGAGGAGTAAACCCAGGGCCAAGAGACAGGAGCCCCCGGCTGCTGCTGCCTCTCCAGGCTGTACTGTGTCCGCAGGGTTGTCCCCAGCTGGGCGGTTGCACCAGGACATTTCATAACAGGAGCAAGCGCAAAACAAAGTCTTAAGACATTTCAGTCCCCATCGCTTTGCACAGCATCTTGGCCGTGGCGCCTCCTGTGACAACTGGGGATGCTCAAGAGGGACGTGCCAGCTCGGGCCCCTGTCCTCATCAGCAGGCGAGGGAGCAGGAGCAGGAGCAGTCACACCCTGGGCACGGAGGAAGCAAGGGCCATGGCCCTTTCCCGGTGCCGGTGACCTTCCCGACGTGCCCCGCTCCCTCGCACGCCACGGAAGAGAGCAGCATTCTGGGAGCCGTAGTCTGGCCCTCGCCTCCGGCCCGGCATGGCTCGCCTCTGCAAAGCCCCTCGCCCGAACAGCCTTTGGCCTGCCTGCTCCTCTTGCCCTTGGGTAACTTGTTGGCTCCGCAGAGCCCCAGTCCTGCAGGCACCCCAGGGATGCCGGATCCCCAAGTGTTTTGGCAGGCACGGAACCTGTCACAGGGAGGAGCGGGAAGCGGCAGTGCTCGTGGGTGGCGTGGGCTGCTGCCGGCGCTCTGCCGGCATCAGTACAGGCAGGGGATGGCGTGTGGCTCGTGCGGAGCACAGGGATGGGATGTCCGAGCAGGAGGAAGAGGAGGGCTGCAGCGTCCTGCTGCCTGTCCCGGTGCAAGAAGGGCAGCTTAAATGTTAATTTGGATGTAGAGGTCTTGCTGAATTAATGGCAGCAAGCACCAGATAATGCCAGGGAGGCAGCAGTTACATTGCTATGTATCTGCTGGTGCATTTGGGGTGCGTATTGTGAGCTGGGGTAGGAACTGCCCTGCACAGAGCTTCCCAAAAAGCTCAGAGCTGAGTGCATGTGCAGGAGTGTGTGTAACGAGAGCTGGCTGAGCATCCTCACCTCTGGGGTGTGAGGTGGGGCTGGCATCGTGGAGGGGCCAGCAGGGACTGGGGTCTTCCTGGGTGGGGGGTGAGGCAGAGACCTAATTGCTCTCTTGCAGATGGAGGGCTCTGAGGATCTGGAGAGCAGCCTCCTGACACAGCCCTGGGCTTCTGTTTGCTTTGGCGAGTCTGCTTTTCTTGCCAAAGCGTACTTCAGGGATACCGGCTACATCCTGCTGATCTCCGACCTCAGCAGCGTCTGGTACGAGAGTGCAGACGCCGAGGCTGTGGGACAAAGGTCCAAGGTTAGTGTCTGGAAAGTCCAGGAACCTCCTTTTCTCCTTGCAACAGCTGACGTCCCAGCATAAACTGCTTGATGACACAATGGCTGTTGGATCAGACAGGGCTTGGGTGCAAACACCTGGGCTGGGAAGTCCCCGGGTGGCTCTGCCCAAGCTCTGTCACCCCAGTTGGCCAAGCACCCTCCTCCTGGGAGAGTGGGCCAGGCTATTTAGCATGCCCAGGGCAGCCAGGTGTTTACTGGGGCTGCACGCTTAGGCTGGCACACTCGTTTCACTTGTGGGCTGAATGGGCAGCTGGTTTCCCCAGGACCAGTGTACTAAGGAGAAGCTTGAAACAAGGCTGCCTTCCCACCGGTGACGGAGAGACCTCTGTTCACATTCATAGCTAGGCTACGGGGTGTCCTGTCAGCACGGCCCCCAAAACACATGGAGACATGCCTCATCCCCTCACCCTAGTCCGTGTGCCCAGGCCCCTGTGTGCCACCCCTGTCTCCCATGTCCTTCTGTCACAGAGTGGCTGTACTGAGCGGCTGGTGCCAGGAGGGGTGGGCATGTGGTGGTAGCCATTCCCCAGCTCTGGCAGGTTAGCTGAGCTGTGACAGCTCTTGGCCAGCCTGTGACACTCATGGTGGCATGCGGGGCAGATGTGCTAGTGGAAGCCATCCACCCTGCCCATCACCCGGACCCTCCTGGGCTGGCAGGGGGAGCCTTCCCAGCTCAGCTGGCCTGGGAGAACTGGTGGGGAATGTCCTGTGGCGGGGCTGGAAGCCGAGGCCCAGGAATGGCTTTTTGCAGCGCTGGGACACGCAGAAGTAGTTTGGCTCCTTCTGTGCTGGAGTTTCTGCTGCTTTTTTCCCAGTGTCAAGCTCCCTGGGGCGTTACTGTACCCCTAACCTTGCCTTTCCTCAGGAGCTGAACAAGCGGTTGACGGTCCACGTGTCCTCCTTCCTGCACCGCTTGTGCAACCTGATGTGCCCCTTGCTGGCCGGGCAACCAGACGACGCCACCTCCTTCTCCTGCCACCGTGCTGCTGGTGGCCTCAGCCTGCATGTGAAGAGTGAGCTCTCGGGACTGCCCTTCTACTGGGACTTCCACTGCTGCCCTGCTCCTGTGGAGATGGTGAGTGAAGCTGGGGAGAGTTTGAGGAGGGTATGGCCAAAACTAAGGATTGTCTTCTAATGCTTGGAGGCTTTTGGGTGGTCTCGGGCTGTGCTGGTGGCTGTAGGGTGCCTGGCTCTGCCTGCTGCCCCTCCCGAGGTTCACTGTCCCCATTTCTTCCCACTGAGGCTTCGGCACCTCGGTTGGTGCCTTGCAGCGAGGCAGGGACGGCCTAGCACGTGCTGCTGCCAGGGCACCGGGGAGATGTCCAGTCTGGGATGATGCCCTGCCAGCGCCCCGATGCTGTTCTGCTTTGGTGCATGCCGTGAAGCAGGGCACAGAGCGGCGGGTACCCCCAAAGGACCCACAGGCAGTCTGTCGCGATGGAGGGAATTAAAGCGGGGTCCCCCAGCTTTTAAGGGGTTGCTCTTACCGCGGGGCTGCCTAACACTTTGGCTTTCGGGAAGCAGACCCTGGAGCCTGCTGTCGCAAGCTGCGGCAGCGTCTCCGCCGGCCCCCGGCAGGCGGGACGGGCACTGCGGGGCCGGGGCTGCCCGGGCCGGTCCCCACCGCCCCCGGCACCCCGGGGCCCTGCGGCCCTGCGCGCACAAGAGGGCGCCCGGCACCCGCTAACCGCCTCGGCGGGAGCCTCCGGCGGCAGCCCCGGTCCCGAGGCAGGGCCTGCGGCTCCGCTGCCGGCGGGCGGCCGTGGGAGGCATCGCCCTAAATCCCCGACACCCCCCTCCCGCCGGGTCCCCCGGGTCCTGCTGCGGGGCAGGTCCCTTCTCCCCCGTGAATGGCTGCGTTTGGGGGTCACGGGGAGGAGAGCCGGGCTCCCCAGCCGCTCTGGGGGTGTCTGTCCTCGCTTTCAGGGTTGAACCGGGGAGCAAATAAACTCGGGGTCCTGGCTTGCTTCGCCCTAGGGACTCGCTGTCCCTCCCTGGGCAAGAAGCATGGAGGCTGAGCTGAGAAGGTGCAAAGCCCACGCTCTCGGCTGGTAGCTGTTCTTCTCCCTTTGCTTGGAATCGTGCTGGATGTCTGCAAGGCACCCAGGAGGTGGGAAGCAGCTGGGGTGCTGAACGTGACTGGTGTGGATGCAGGAATGGGGACCAACTCTGCCCTGCTAAGCTCTACTTGGCCAGGGGCTCGAGGCAAGCATGGAGCCCACCTGGCAAACCACTGCTTGTCCCGTCCCAGCTCTGCTGCAGACGGTGCCCTCTGAGCCCTTGGGTGGCTGATGGCCGTCACCTCTGTGGCTCGTGCCTGGGGGTGAGCAGAGCACGGAGCCCACCGTGGGCTCGCCACAGGAGCAAGAAAGCTTCGCGAGCAATGCTGGGTTTGCTGCCCTCTCACCCGTGAGCTCAGCCTGGCCACAAGGACAAGGGGCGTGCTGCAGCGGGGGAATCCCAAACGCCCTCCCAGGGGCTGTGGGAGGTGATGGGCAGGAGGCTGGTTCGTGCACCTGGTGGGCCAGGGCAGCCCAGTCTGGCTCTGGGGCAGGGGACGTGCCCAGGGCTCTGCATGGGGCTTGCGAGGCCATAAGCTAAGGGCGGGCACAGTGGGCTGCAATGGGGAGCTGCAGCCTGCGAGAGTCCTGCACATTGGGATCCCTGCTGCTCTTGATCTCACCTCCCTGGGAAAGTCTCTCCTGTTCCTCGAGCCGCAGTTTGATACCTCGGGTTCTCCTGTTTTTTCGTCCAGCTGTTTCCTGTGTAGGAACATGCCTTGGGGTGTGCAGAGCCATGGGGCACATGGGGGGCTCTCTGCCTCCCACTGCACCCCAAATGGCGGGTGGAGCATTGCCCACCCCTGCACCCTGTCCCCATCGGGCTCTCCCACCCAAGCTCTCTCCTGCTCCAGGCCTCAGCTCTGAAAGGATGGGACTGTGATGGAGGCATTCTGCCTCCCTTCTCCCAGCTCATGTCTTGGGTGAGATGCGGGGTATCTTGGGGAGCCCTGCATGACCAGGAGTGCAGGTCTTGCTATGACCTTGCTGGCTGCTCAGCTGTGACAGTTCTATGGACAGCTGTGTGCATCCCTGGACCTTCCCTAGAGTGTCCCTCCTCCATCCTAGGTGTCCCGTCACCTCGTGCGGCCCCTGATTCGGATGAGCCTGGCACTGCAGTACCAGGTGGAAGAGCTGACCTCCCTGCTGCTCCAGAAGGATGCTGAGATTGAAGACTATAGGGAGAGTGGGGCCGCTCTCAGCAGAGGTGAGGAGGGATGCCTGGGGCCAAGAGAGGAGCAAGCAGGGAATGAGCTTCCTCCTTAGCGCAGGGCTGGCGTGCTCTGCTCCCTCTGGCTATTACCCAGCTAGGCTTGTGTATCGTGTTCAGCCGTGCCAGCAGTGAGACGGTAGGCAGAAGGCTGGGGAGCAGCCCCTGGGGAGAGCTGGGGGAGGACTGGCCCTTGACAGGTAGCCGGAGGAGTTGGGGAGTCGCCAAGGGGCTCTCCGCTTCACCGAGAGCACCTGGCTGCTCCCCAGGAGCCGGCGGGGATGCCAGCGAGGGCCGGCCCTGGAGCGGTGTCAGGCTCCCTTCCTGAGCACAGTAGCTCGCCGAGCGCTTGGAGAGCAACCAGGGGCTCCCGGCTCTCCCCGCCACAGGAAGCGCAGCCGTGCATGTGGGCCCCCCTCCAACGCCCAGCCTAGCGGGAGGAAGCCCCCTCGGGTAGGACGTGGGTCAGGACCTGCCTGGGGGAACCATCTGGGGTGGGGTGTCCTCTGCCCATGGAGGTTGGCTTGACGCTACTTTTTGGGTCGTCCCTTGCTAGCACTGTGCTCTGTCCTGCTGCCAGAGGTGATACCTGCCTTTCTGCAGGAACCTTGCCCCCCTGGGATGTGGGGTCCGATGGGGGCCAGCCCTGACTTGCATATCATGGCCGGGAAGACGATGTCATCCAGACCCTGTACCATCAGGTACCCCACCACAGGAGCCAGGATCTGCCCTGCAGCTGCACTAGAGCTGCGCCAGCTGGCCATTGCTCTTCTTTCCTCCTGCTGCGTGCCAGTCTGCAGGGCTCGAAGCAGCCAGGACAACCCGGTTTGGGTCCAGGGACTGATGCTGGTGGGCAGGTGGCCTCTCTTGTCCCTTGCCTGGTCAGTGCAGGAAGATGGGAGGAAGCTTTGCACCAGCACTGCTGAGCAAATCTGGCCAGGTGCTTCTCCAGACAACATCTTAGCAATGATGGGGAAAAATTAGTGCTTTGAAGGAGGCACAGAGAAGAATGAGGGATAACAGGGAGTTTGTCCCCGTCCTGCAAGAGAAGGACACAGGCTGGCTCACCCCTCCAGAAAAACAGCTGGAGACAAGCAGTCCCCTGTCTCACGGAGCATGGCTGTGTGGTGCTCAGACTCAGGCAGCTTTTCCAAGCTGGGAATGGCGCTGAGCGTGTCCTGACACTGTCCCCTGCTCCTCTCTGTGGGAGGGTGCTGGGGCAAGTGTGGGTGAGCTCTGGGCTCTGCTACCTGACTGCTGTGTGCTTCAACAGGCTCAACCTTATTCCCCCACTTCCCTGTGGTCCTTGCACCTTCTGCTAACCGGGTGATGTGTCCCTAGCCCAAGGGACCCACTGGCCTCTCCTGCTGCCTCTGGGATGAGCATGCTGGAGCTTTCCCCTGCAGCCCCTTCGCCCAACGGGCAGGGGAAGGGGAAGCCAGGGCGGAGGTCTGCCCAGACATACCTGGGCTGATCCCTGCGCTCCTTTGCAGACCGCCTGCGGACAGAGCCCTTCCAGGAGGAGAGGTTTCAGCAGAACTTCATGGCTGAGGTAAGGAGCGGTGCAAGTCCTCCCTCCTTCGGCAAAGGGGTGTTGGGGAGCTGCACCAGCAGCCCCAGTGTGAGGTGTGCTGGGCTGGATGGGGGCACTGGTGGGGATGGCTAGACTTGCCTGGAGAGGGGTGATGCCCACTGGCTCTCCCATAGCCCTCCTTGCATCCTTGCACCTCGTCTGCAGGGTGAGCAGGGCTGGGGGCATACCTGGCAGGCTGGATAGGGATGTGGCATCATGTTTTGTCACCCTCTCACCACTGCCTGGCTGCCGGGAGTTGCCAGGGGTGTGAGCCGGGCTGGCTGCTCCACAGGAGCATGCCGTCGCTGGGGCATCCTCACCTGCCTCCCACACTTGCTATGGACCTGAAACACTGATGCTGAGAGCAGACAGGGAGCAGGTGAATGAGGAGAAGCCATCTGCTCCTTTTGGTTCATCTGCTGCTTTTAGGGGTGGCTTCGCAGTGGCGCATTGTGGGGACAAGTGCCTTTCAGCCTGCTATCTGTGCTGTGCCCACCACTCTCCCCTTGGTGCACTTGGCTCTAAAATCAGACATGTGCTTTGGAGAAACTGGGGCTGGAAGGACAGAATCTTCCTCTGATCCTTTTTCATTACTAGAAATAATCACAGAAGCACTAAAATGGTTCAAACCAATGTGGCAAGATCAGAAAAGATTGATGCCCATCAATGCAAAAAGACTCAGGATGCTTCTGAGTGGTCCTGTGCTTGCCAGGGTGTCCGTGGTGTCACACAGGCTTCGAGAGAACATTGCTTTGTGAGACACACACTGATGCTCTTGCACAGCCAGCAGTAAACCATCTGCAGAGTTTCTAAAAATTAGATACGATCCCTCTTTTATACAAGAGGCATTGCATCCAGTGCAGGCAACTTTCCTTTCCCCCTGGTTATGATGGATAGAGATGAATTCACTGCTGGACTACAACTTGGAGGTTGCCTAGGGACCGATGATCATGACCAGATTACATTCACCCTGGGCAAAGAAAGGACATTCCTAAACAGTAATTTATATCCTTCATGCTTTGAAAGGGCTAATTTCCCAAAGCAGGGGGAAAATTATGAGTGAAATCAGTTCGGAGGAAACATTTAGATAGAAAAATGTGAATGAAAATGGTGAGCTCTTTCAGAAGAATTTCAGAAGCCACAGAAAACCACAATTCCACAATCAAGAAAGAGGGCAGCGCTGGCCGAGAGCCCGTTCTGGTTCAGCGGCGAAGTGAAGGCAGCAATTAGAAATAAAAGAGCAGTTTATAACAAATGGGAGAGCGGGAGTAGATAGCAATCAATATAAATTAGAAATTATGAAGTGTAGAAAATGGATAACAGAAGCTAAAGACATCAGGGAAAAATCATGGTGAAGGACAGAAGGAAAGGCTTTTATTTAGCGTAGTAGAAGAAAACCCCAAGCTCCCAGCAATGGGATAAGCTTATTAGTAGACGGAGGCGGTAAAAAGATTGATACTGGAGCAGACATGGCAGGAGCAGTCGGTAAATGTTTCTGTGCTGTTGCTGGAAGGATGCAGGCGGATGTGCCAGGATGGGGGGGATGATGAAGTATGTCTTTGTCCGAGGGTCAGCTGGACAACATCTGCTAAAGATGAACATCAGGCTTGAAACTCAGAGTCCTCCAAGAGCTGGTAGGGTGTGGGGCACAGGGGAAGGTGCTCGGTGGTGCCGGGTGGCTGCTCAGGCAGTGGGTCGAGCAGGAGGGGAGCAATGCAGTCCTGTACAAAGCTGTGCAAAAGCAGCTGGTAGGGAGCTTGTCCGGCAGAGACTTAAAAGATGGAGGGCAGTTGGTGCTGTGTGTCCCGGGAACAGCCCAGGAGCAGCATCTTGGGGCCAGAGCACTGGACAGGGAATGGGAGGGTTTGGGAGATGCTCCCCTTCTGCATCCCCTGGCAGCCAGGTCTGAGCACCAGCCGCAGAGGAGAGGCTGATGGAGGGATGCAGTTGTGCGTTCAGTCTGCCTGTGGAGATCTGTCCTCTCTGCATTCATCCTGTTGCTTCATAAACCCACTGATGATGCTTTTGGCCCATGTAGCATCCCATGGCAATCAGCCATGAGATGGGAGCAGCTGCTGCCTTTGGTTTGAATGTGGTACCCCGTCGTTCCTGCTGATGCCTCCTAGGTCTTGTGTTAGTGAGGAACACGAGACATGGCTTTGCAGCTCTCCACCACCAAATCTGGCTGTTCAGCCTAGTCTTCCCTCTCTTCCTGCACCAGAAGGGTGGGCTGGATGATCTCATTGTCTCTGGGCAGGTATTTTAGAGCCCCCAGGCAATTTTCTACTCCATTTGCCAGCTCCAAAAAGGAGCAGCAAGAAGGGCTGAGGTCCCTCGGGACATGCCGTGGGGAGCGGGGAACGCTGCAACTGACTCCTGTGTCTGGTTTTGCAAAAAGACGCCGGACAATCAGCGCGGAGTCACAGGAATGAATTGAGGGCTGGGGAATGAGCCCGGTATTGAGAGACTTGGAAGGGAAGAGCTCCGTCTAGCTTATCAGGGAGAAAATTGAGAGGCGCCTTGATTACAGTGCGTGAGGGTCTTTACAAGGAGAAAATGCTGGTTAGTGAAGGGCTCTCTTTAATCTTGTGGAGAGCAGCAGAGCACGAGCCAGGCACTGGGAGTTGGAGCCAGGCAATTTGGAGCTAGGACAGAGGCATTTGGGTTTGCTCCCGCGGGCGATTAGTGATCGGGGCATGCTCCCAAGGGCAGCGGTTGATCCTCCATCTCTTGATGTCTCCAGAAGTGGGCTGGGAGCCCACCTGGAAGAAAACCAAGTTTCTGGGCTTGGTCTTGGGATGTGCGTGGTTGAACATCAGTGGACAGGAGGTCAGGAGGAGAGGTCTGATGGTCCTTCCAGCCTCTCCCTCTGGGAAATGGGGCTTCAGGCTGTGGATGTTTGGCGGCGGTAAGCACCTCCTGGCTGGAAGTGGGCTGTGATGGTGTGGCACAGGGCTGGCAGGATGCAGGGAAGCGTTCCACAGCTTTGCTCGCTTCCCAAACCTTTGCTGCATCCCCCATGGAGAGGAAAAGACCTGCCAGTCCCCCAGGGCAGAGCTGAACAGGGACGCTCCTGCCTCCCGGCTTAAACATGCCCTTTCCCTGAGCTTGCGTGCACTCCGCTGTCCAGGGCATTTTAACTAATCATGGGGAGTTTTCCAGCAAAGCCCTGAGAATATTTATACGTTTAGGAAACGACGCTTTCACACATGCAGTTTTTGGCAAGTGTTCACTGCTGAGCAGCTGCCTGGGCTTGGGCAGAGCTGGAGGGAGAGTGGCGGCCGCGCACGAGCCGAGGCAAAGCCAGCAGCTTTTATTGGCAAGCCCAGGGGTTCACACCGTGAGGGGAAAGAGCAGGCGGCTGGAGAGGGCTCAGCGCCCCGGGGCTGCCCCAGCACCCTTCCCAGCAGCCTAGGACCCAGTGGATCGGGGGTATTTTGTCCCCAGGTGTCCCTTTGGGTCGCAGAGATGACCCCACAGAGCAGCGTGGGGTGCCCACCCATGGGTTTTGAGAGCTTGCCCCGGCCTGGCTATGGTCGGCATTTCATGATACAGCTTCTGCCAGAGCCCGTGGTCCGGCTCTGCGACGGGGGCAGGGGGTCCCTGCGGCACCATGCCCCCCACCCCGGGGAGGGCAGGGACAGGTACGCCAGGGACAAACTCACTGATACCATCAGTGCAAATATAGCCCCCGAGCCCCAGGATGCTTCGCCCTGCGTATTTTTATCTGCCACAGCCGGCGCGCACGGGGGCGGCTGCTCCGTGCCTCCGCAAGCCGAGCGCGGGACCTCAGCAAACAGGACGCAGTGGGTTCACGGCTCGACCCCGGGGCCCGGCGAGGAGGAGGAGGATGTGCCATCAAAACAAGCAATGCCGGAGAGGAAGATAAACAAACAGGCAGCTTCCAGTGCAGCCCTGGCCGAGGGCGAGTGGGAGCCCTGAGCCGGGGCTGGCGGCGGTGCCGGCGGCGGTGCTGGCTGACGTCAGGGCACCTGGGGGTCAGCGTCCCTCTTATTGTTCCCCACCGGTGCTGGGATGGAGGCCAGGCACCCGTCCCCCTCCCGCAAGGGGACAAGGGCCAGCAGGGCAGGTGGAGGGTGGCCTGGGTGCCCACCGGAGCCGCCAGCCATCGCTGCCCTGGGGTCCAGCTGGGCACCTGCCTGCGTGCTGCCTGCCTGCTGCCTGCCTCCAATGTCCTGCCTCTCCTTTTTAACAGGCGCTAAAAATAAGCCCCCAGGAGCAGAGCTGCCGCAGTCTGGCCGAGGACGAAGGCGGCGGTGGGCCGCACGTTTTGCAGGGTGGGGACGGCATCCCTCAAACCTGCGCCAGCCCCGTGCAGCGGGGAGGAAGCGGTCCTTTGGCTCCTTCCAATGAGGGATGTTTTTAATTAGTGCAAGGTAGCTGCGGCTTTGCAGCTGCGTCCGGGCCAGAGCAAGGCTGGCGGCATGGGCACGACGTGGGCTGCTTGCACGCAGGGTGCAGGGCCCAGGGGAGAAGATGCTGCGGGCGCTCGGCCAGGCTGGGGTCCCTCAGCACGGGGCTGGGGAAGGAGCCAGTGACCGCGGCGCTGTTACTAGCAGGACTGAGCGGTGCAAAAGTTGTAAGGCCTCAGGCGGGCTGGCTCAGGGGAGAGGTGGCAGCGTGGGGCTGGCTTTTGGGGGTGCTCGGATGAGCAGAGTAAGCTCTTGTGTGCAGCCAAGCATCTGTGCTGTGCTCATTCAGTGAGACCCATGGGTGCCTGCATCCTGTTCTCGACTGGGGCCACTTGTGGGGTCCTTGCTTCATTCCTGAATAAGCCTTGGTCACCCCATATCATTGCTGCCCTGGGGTCCGGGTCCCATGCTGGAAATGTGGTGGGCTGCAGTCATGCTTTGGGGAGCGGGGCACACGCTGCCCTGCACACACGTGTTTGCAAGGAGCTGCACATTGCTGCAATCAGGAGGAGCAGAGGGTCACTCGTGCTCAGCGTGAGCACATGTGCAAGAGCACGAGTGTGCACACAAGAGCAGGAGCATGCGTGCCGGCACCAACGGGTGCAAGGGGCAGAGTGCCACATCTGATGGCTGAAGGGGACGGGGGCCAAGGACCAGTGCTTCATGCCCACAGTGGGGCATTTGGGGAGGAGCACAGGCGCGCCTCACTGCGTGGGGGCTGTCCGCTGCATGGGCACCGGCCCGCCCGCAGTGTTTGCTGTGGAGGTGTGTGGTGGGCAGCGCTGCGGCATTATTTATTTATTTGCTGAGGCCTGATCAGGTGAGGGGGGCCTGGCCAGGGTGCGTTTTCTGGGCTGCTGCCGGCAGCCACAGGCCGCTTGCACAAGCAGTGAGTCAGTGGAGCTGCACGCTGCTAAAACCAGACTTGGCACGGGCGCCCCGGGGCAGCAGCCTGCCTGAAATAGTGCCCAGACTGCGGGCAAGGAGTGAGCCCCCAGCAGCCGGGCCAGGGACAGGCTGGCCGTGATTGCTCCAGCCCTTGCATCTGCCGGAGATGGGGATGCGCCATGGCAGCAGCGGCTGCTGTCCCGGGAGCCCTGTGGGGATGCTCCCGCTGGGGATGTGGGGGGGCTCACGTCCCGACCCCCTGTGACTGGGGCTGTGCCTGGCTGGCCACAGCCCTGGCACTGCCTGCTTGGTCCCAGGCCGACTTCAGCCCAGCATCACCTGGTGGCTTTTTTGGGGGTGGAGGGATGGACAAGCGCCATCACAGCCCCTCTCCTTGGGGCACCACACGGCCTTTGGCTCTGCAGTGGCATGTGGTCTGGCACATGCAGGGAACCCTCCTTTACAGGCGGAGTCTTCCTCATCCTCTCCATGCCATGCCATGCTATGCCATGCTGTGCCATGTTGTGCCATGCCACGCCACACCATGCTGTGCCAGGTGCTGCTGCAAGCAGGCAGAAGGGTGTCACAGGCAGCCTGGCAGAAGGGCCCAGACCCCGCTCCTGCAGGAGACGCCCCAGCCCATGCATGGGCACCGACCGCGCGGTGCTGCCAAGGAGCAGCTCAACTCAGGGGATGATTGATCTCGTGTCAGCAAGCGGTGGTTTGAGCCAGTGCCAGGCCTCAGCTCGAATGGGAGCATTGAAGGGGGAGAGCCCCTTCCCCCTCCGGAAAGTGGAGCAGCAATCCCTCCACTGCCACCCCCGGCCCCACTCCCACATCTTGGGCATTATTGGCCCCATGGCCACAGGCAGCTGCCTGTCCCTGGGGAGCGTGCGGGGGGCAGTGGGGAGCGAGCAGGCATCTGGGGTCCCAGCCTTGCCAGGCTAAGCTCACTGGGGCTTAGGGTTTGGGTTAGAGGAGGGCAAAGGGGGGATGTGGGGTTGTCTGGCAGCAGGAAGGTGCAGGGCACGGTCTGCCCCTTGCCGCTGCGCCCCGCAGCTGCCTGTCCCAGCCCTTCAGCTCAGGATGTGGCAGCAGCTCCTACAAGCAAAGGACCTTTTGGGGAGGAGAACAAGGTGGACTTTGATGGGGCTCTAAAGGCACTGCTCTGTGTCCGCAAGGGATGTGGCGGCTTCTCCGTCCCCAGCTGATGGGGTCTGGAATGGGGCGTTGCCATCCCCGTCGGCTCCACTGGCCACGAGCAGGGCAGAGGAGCGGTGCTGCCTGCACCCCTGGTGCTGCCTTCCCCAGCTCCCTACACCCCCGCTCTGCCTGAAACGGGCTGCCAGGTTTATTCACCATGTCCCTGCGTGTCCTGAGCCCTTCCCCAGCTCCCTCCATACCCCTAGCTGTGCCCCTTCTCCTGTGACATCCAGGGGCAGCTTTTTCCAGTGTTTCTGAGAGCTGCTCCCTCCCTATCCCTCAGGCCAATGCCGAGTTGTGCCAGCCCATGCAGAGGTGGTACTGAACAGCTGGGCACATCTGGGCAGGCAGCAGCACCCGGGGAGGGGTTGCTCTGCACTCCAGGGAGCACAGCCATCGGATTCCTGAGGCTGCCTGCTCCCACTCCGCTCGAACCTTCGCGTCCTATGTATATGGGTAAGGAAACAGGGCCATTCATGTATTTCTCTCTCTATTTATACCTCTCCCTTTCCGTATTTAGTGTGTGCGCAGGCAGAGGGGGCAGCGAATGCCGGGGCCACTGATGTTCTTGGCTCCAGTGCCAGCTGGAATTTCGTCCTGGAATGTATCCTGAACCGCTCTGAAAACACGAATAAATCTCTGTGTGTTGTCTGCGTGTGTGTACACAAATATATAGACAACGTATAGACATGGAGCCATATAGGGCATTTGTAAGCTTTGCTATTTAAAGGAAGGAGTAGTTAGAGGGCTCTCGGCGAGGCAAACACCTCTGGATCAAAGGGATGCAGGGCGCTCTGCTAGCAGCCAGGCACCTTGGGAGATAGGTGGCCTTTGCTTTGTCCTCTCCAGGGAGCTGAAGCCACCCCGTTGGTGACATACCCAAGGTAGCACGCCCAGCCAGCCCCAAGCAGTGCTTTGATCCCCTGGGGGCTGCATTTCACAGAGGTCTCTGGTCCCTGGTCTCTAGTTTCCCAGCGAGAGCCCCAGAGGGCCAGCTCTTGTGCTGCTGGCACAGGCTGCAGAGCCTGGTGTGCAGCGGGATGCAGTAGGGCAAGGATATCAGCCTCTCTGGGGCACGGGGTGGTCCAGGGCTTCTGGGGGGCCAGCGGTTGCCTCCTGAACATCAACCGGTGCTCATGGCTGTCGAGGAAAGATGATGATGTGGAAAAGGAGAAAATAGATGTTGAGTAGCAGGTCCCAAATACGTGCAGGGCTGGGCATCTCCTTGGGATGCTGGAGCATCTGGTGCTCACGGCTGCCTGGGAAAGACAATGAGAAGGGGAAAATAGAAATTGGGTACCAAATCCCATACAGGATGCTCGGCCATGCCAGGAGGGCAACTCCTCGGGAGGTGCTGGCAGCTGCCTTGCTGGGGATGCTGGATGAGGCCCTGGTGGGAGCACCACTGGGTCTCCCAGCACCCCTTGGCTGGGGAGCAGGCTCCCTATTTAGCCCAGCTCAGGGTCACGCCAGCTTCTTGTCTTCTGGTTGCTGAAAAAACTGGTATTTTGGGCTGAAAATGCCCTCGTTTGGTCTCTGGCCAAAGGCGATGTGTTTGTGGGTGGGGGAAATTGGAGCAAATTCCTGCTGCGAGTCCTGCACGTATGCGCGGGCGTGCGGGTAGGGGAAATACAGTTTTCCTTTTGAAAAAAAGCCCCGCTTGTTTTTATACAGAACTCCAGAAGGGCTGAAGGTGGAAACTTGGCCTGTCAGCAGCTGTCACAGGGGAGCGGGTCCCTGCCTGAGTTTGGGGGGAAACCACAGCTGGGTGTTAATGGGACTGTTAATGAATTAATGTTGGCTGCTGGGGGCCGGGGGGGAGCCTGGCTCGGCAGGGCATGCGCACGCGGAGCCCCGCCTGGCACCCGGGCTCTGGCTCCTGGCACGGCTGCAGAAAGCCCCAGCTCTGGGAGCCACGCACTTGGGAAGGTGTGAGTCTCCCCCTCCAGTCGTGTCTTGCTCTCTGGGTTGTGGAAACGCTTGGAAATGTGGCCCCATTGAGGGGGAGAGGGTCCCATATCAGAGAGCATGCATGCAGCCAGCATGGGTGTGTTATCTTTTGACTGTGGGCATCTGCTGCCTGAGCTGGTATTGCTTAATGCTGGGTCTCCTCACTGCCGAAACAAAATCTTTAAAGCAATTTAAAGGAAATGGCAGGGAAGTGAAATCCCCCCAGGTATTTATGGGTTGGAGAGCTTGTGCTGGCTCTGTCAGTGCGACGTCTGCAGCGGCGCTGGTCTCTGCACAGCACTGCCCATCTGCAGCCCTTCTTGGGGTTATTTCTCTTGCTGTCTCCTCCCAAATGTAGAGGAGCACCCATGTGAATGTGGTAAGCACAGCCATGCCCCATGCTGCGAGCTCAGCAGTGCGTTTGCACAGCTTTCACACCCGGCTTGCTGAGGACAGCTCTGGAGGAGGTGATGCTAACACGCTCACCTGATGCCAGCGTGGTAGGGATGTGGGGGGGCTGAGGAATAGCACCGTAACCTGGTTGGACTAGAAATGAGAGGGAAAATGCAGAGAGGATCTGGGAAAAAGAGAGCAAATTCTTCTCCATGGATCTCTCCTGCTGCGTTTGGCTTCAGGCTCTGCGTCTGAGATCTCAGCCATGGGGAAGCCTGTGGCATCTCCTGGGGTTTCACTCTCTGGTACCAGACAGCTGTTGAACCAAGAGGAAAGAGTGACCATCCTGAGGGAGGGATGACCATGCCGAGGAAGGGATGACAATGTCAAAGAAGGGATGACCATGCTGAGGAAGGAAAGACCACACCAAGGAAGGGATGGCCATGCTGGGGAAGGGAAGACCATGCTGAAGTAGGGATGACCATGCCCAGCATGGGACTGTGGATGGACAGGTTCCCCAACAGAAGACGCTGTTATGGATGGAGACAAAGACTCCTTCTCTGCTGGGAGGAAGGCTGGAAGAACCTGAGCTCTTGGGAGCTCTGCTTGCTCATCAGGGATGCTGTGCTTGCACCTGGGCTGCAGATGCTCTGCCAGCTCTGGTGTTGGGTATCTGTAGGTGGGTGAAGACAGACCCTCACCTCAGTAAGGAAAACCCTCTGAGCTGTCAGATGCAGTACCTTTCCCAGGGACCCTGTGCTGGCCTTTCGGGATCAAGCTCCAAGTGTGTAGCCCATGTTTGCCACCCAGTGCCAAACCTGGCCGGTGAGGCTGAGTGTCTGGAGAGGGCAGTGCCTGGGCTCCTCTCACAGCCCTGCTCCTTGCACAGGTGGGCTTTACACAGCTGGCCCCCCATGCTGGAGAAGGTCCTTCAGAGGATCCCAAATCCCAGCTTTGAGGGGCTCTGAGGCTCCTCTGTGCCTGGCTGCCAGCTCCTGGGGACCGGCTCTGGCTCCGCTGGGCCCAGAGCCCTTCCCAACCCCATCCCAGACAGACGGATATCCCAAAACCCACTGGTCCCAGGGGCCCCCGCTCTGGGTCCCTCTGGTTGAATGAGGTGGTGTGCGTGTGCCCAGACTGTCCCCTCCTGTGACTGTACAGTACACACGGCTAAATATATGTCTGTGCAGATACAGGAACTCAGAGGGGCTGAGTGATGCTCCCTTTCTATACCTCTTTTCATGGGGAGAGCTAATGAGATTCATGTCATTAAAGGGCTGATGTTTTGTGGGATGGGAGCCTTTTAAACGGGATGTGTCCTGGCTTAGTCATGGCAAATATTTACCAAAAAAAAAAAAAAAAAGAGAAAGAAAAAAAAAGGACATACCGTATAAAATTAGAGTTCTGAAAATAGTATTTAGAGCAAGTGAGAGAGAGGAACCTAAAACAGAAAATACAGCCCAGTCTGTTCAGGAGTCAGGGGAAAAAGAGAGAGCGAGGGGAAAAAAAAAAGCCAGAGATAAAAAGAGAGAAACCTCGGCAGTAAAAACAGCATCTTGGTAAATAGACTATTAAAAAAATTCTGACCTGCTTTATGGCTTTCTTGGCTGCCGTTCAGCTGTGCTGCCCTGGCCGGCACGGAGGGAAGGTAGCAGGAGCCGGCGTCTGTGTGGATGCTCAGAGCCCCGGGACGCGGCTCCCCCCTCCCCGAGCAGCCGCGCAGGGCGTTAAATTTAGCCACATAATGATGGCCCTGAGGAGGCAGCCTTTTGTAGCCACACTGTAATTACTGCCTCGCTTATAAATTTTATTTTTCTTATTATATTTCCTCCTCCTCCGCTGGGAGAGGGGTGGGGGGGTCTCCCACACCCCCATCAAACCCGCAGCAATCCAGGGAGTGGGGGGTACCGCTGCAGGGATGGAGCAGGTCCATGGGACCGAGAGGAAGGTGGGAATGGCTGCGTGAGCCCTGTGCCGCCCTGTGCCTCTCTCCTGCCCCCATACAGGGCTCAGCCCCACATTTGGGGATGGGGGAGTGTGGTAGTGTCCCCGCAGCCCAAAGCGTGGGTGTCTTGGCCCCCCACAAGCTTTAGCATCGCTCTCTCAGGGTGCTTGGCAGATGGGCTTGTGCAGGCAGGACCAGGGGGTCTCCGGCAGGGCTGCGAGCCCACGGCACAGCCAGGCTGGGAAGGCAGCTGGGACCCCCACCAGGTGCAAGGAGCAGCCGTCCGGCCCTGCTTGGCGAGTCACCGGCTCCAGCCCTGCTCCTCGTGGAGGTGGGAAAGGCGAAAAGGGCGAGGGCTGGCCCCGGCCCCCTCCTCCTGCCGGGAGCGGGGCAGAGGGGATGGCTCCTCTCTGAGCCGGTGCAAGTGGGGGACAGCTTCAGGCCAGGCAGGAACGTGCCAGAAAAGGTCTCGTTCCCCTCTTGTTTTCCCAAAACAAAGGAAGCAGCCTTGCATTGCTGGAAGTCGCGTGCTCGGGCTGTGCTGGCTTGTTATCATCCGATAACCCGGCGACCCGGGAGCTGCCCTGCTCCTCACCCGTGAAGCCCGCACTACGGGATGCGAACAGCTTCCGCATGAGCTGCCCTTTGCAGAGATCCGTTTTCCGCTCCCCGGGCTAGGGGGGGGACAGCAGCAGGGTCTGCCACGGTGGCCCCGGCCAGCCCCGGGCTCACCGTGTGTCATGCACCGTGTGCCCAGTGGGGGACCTGCCCCTGCAGGTGATGGTGGATGGTGAGGGCAGAAGAAGTGCAGAGATGGCAGGTGCCTTGGCATGGCCCAGGTGCTGCCATCCCGTATGGGGCGTGGAAGGAGATTTGGGGCTCAGCTGTATCTCGCTTTGCCCCATTCAACTTCCCCGAGAGCACCATGGCCAGTCTCTGCTGTGGAGCAGGGTGGGCAGTGTGTGGGGCTGGGGGCCGGGGTCCCTTGGGGCACACGGTGATGTCTTCAGGGAAGGGACCCTTGCAAACCGCCAAGGAAGGCTGCACAACACCGGGACTGCCTGCTTTCCCTTCCAGCTCTGCCCCTTCTCCCAAACTCGTGCTCTGGGGAGGGTGTAGTGGTGCCGAGGCGCCATAGGGACTTTGGTGGGGCTGGTGGTCAGGGTGATGTTCATCATCACCGTGGGGAGGTATTTGGGGGGGTGTCTCCTTGGCAGAGCTGTGCACGGGGACATGTGGGACCACAGCAGTCCCACCCAGCTGTGCCCAGGGAAGCCGGCTCACCCCAAGCAGCCCCTTTCTCCTGCCCCACGCTATAAGGGCTCTGTTCAGCACTACGATGACCCGAGGCAACCTCCATCCCTTGCTCAAGTGCCCGTTTCAGGGCAGGTGGGACAATACTAAATCAACTCCTTTAAAGCCTCCTGACCCGCAGCCCCACGGACGTGCTGGTCTCCATCCCTCCCTCATCTCCTGCGGGCACACCAGGGGCTGGCGCGCTGGCCAGCTGCCCGGGCATGGGGCTGCCTTGGCTGCTGGCCAGGAGGCTCCTGGCCTGGCTGGGTCCGTGCCCCGACCCTCCACCCCACCGCAGGGTTCGTGGCTTGCACTGGGTGCCAGGGATTCAGCACTGAGGTGGTCATGGGAGCCCTTGGGGACAGTGGCCACTGCCTCGCCGTGGTGGCTTGGGAGCCCAGGTGTAGAGAGTGCCGGGGACCAGGAGACAAAGTGCCCTTTCAGCCCGATCCCTGGAAAGATGTGTGTGTGTGTGCAGAGGTTAATGCCCTCAGCCCCGGGGAGAGGAGAGGACTGAGCGCGGGCTGGCTCCATCCCCGCCAGGAGCTGGGAGCCGGGAGCCATCCCGCACGTGTGCCTCTGCGTGTGCCTGCGTGTGCCTCTGTGTGCAGGAGGCTTATGCATTTCCGTCTCGGTGTATTTATGTACGTCATGTGTGTGTCTTACTCATCACTGTGTTTTTCTTTCCTTGTTCTTGGGTCTTTCCCCCACCCCCGCCATGGATCTATAATTCTTTTGGCATTTTATTCTTTCCTTTTTTTTTTTTTTTTGTTTAAATCTCCAGTTTTGGAAGTTGCTGGGTCCTTAGGAAAATAAACTGTATTTTTAGTGCTTGTCTGCAAGGCTGCTGATCCCGCCTGCCCCTGCTCGTCGCTTACTCACTATTTGTTTAAGCTTTTTTTTTTCCCCTTCGCCCCGTGCTGGGGTGCAGGGGCAGCCAGCGCTGTGCTGGAGCTGAGCGGCATGGTGGGAGCACGCCGAAGTTGTCAATGAGCAAAAGGCAGTTCCAATCTGGCCTTTATTGAGGTCTGGGCTTGCGTAGCGCTGGAGCAGCCTGCCCTGTAATCAGCCAGCCACCAGATCTGGCCAGCCTTGTAATAAAGCAGCTCTATATTTATTTGTTCTGTTTATACCCTGCTCTGTAATAAGTTGGGAGCCCTCCCCACTCCCCCCGTTTTCTTTGGGAAGCTCCTCTGGGTCTCCAAAGGGATCTGCCATCCCGCGCGCAGCGGATGCTCGGGGCTCTGCATCCTGCGAGCAGCTCTGGCCACATCTGGACCACGCGCCTTTTGCCCTGAGTGCCCCACACACCCCATGCCTGCCATCCCCATCCTCTCCCCAGCATCCCAGCCCTGTTCCCCCACCCAGAGAGCCCCTGCAGCTCTGCCAGTACCCCACACCCCCCCTGTGGCCGCTTCTCCCCGTCCCCGCCACCCCCAGCGTTGCCTCTACCAGCCCCCCTCTTCCCCCTCTCTATTTCAACCTTGGGTCTTTTTAAAATACGTTCATTAAAGGGAGCTCAGTTGCCCTTTCCCCGGCGAGGCTGGAACACTGACAGCCTGTTCGCCCGCGTGTCTGTAATTAAACTCAATCTCTGGGTGAATACAACAATGTGACTGCACAGAATAATTCCTGGAGATCCTGACGCCGAGGAGGAGTGTGGCCTGTGAGCGGCCCATTCACGCCTGGCTTTCTATAAATACTTTACTATGTGGCACTAAGAAAACTTCAAGCCCTTTTTTCCCCCCCTTTTTTTTTATTAGTGCTACATAATATAGTAATTGTGCGACTAGAAGGTTCCCCCTGTGCCTGCCCGGGTTCACGGGCCTGGGTGTGACCTCACGCTGCACCGGCCGAGCGCGGGAGCCTGCCGCCGTGCCCAGGGACCGCTGCGCTGGCCCCGGGGCCACCAGCCTCGCCAAGGGGCCAGGGTGGCCCGCAGCACCCTCCAGCCCAGAGCTGGAGGGATGCAGTGGGATGCTCTGCCAAGCCAAAAGGCTTACACCCCTAAAATTCTTCCCGGTTGTGTCCCTGCTGGCAGCAGTGCTGTCCTGGGAGGTGTGGCTGCTGAGGGGAGATGCAGATGAATATCGGGGCACCGGGAGGAAGGATGGATCTAGGGGAGCATCCCTAGATCCCCATGGCCCTCAGCGTGGCTGCTCTTCAGGTCCCAGCCTGGGAGCTCACTGGCCTGGGATCCTTTGGAATCCCCAGGGCAGCTGCTCCCCAGGTCCCGTCCTGCCCAAAGACAGGGAGGAGGTGTGTGTCCCAAGTGTGGTCCCATCCCACCTGCTGTCTCCGTACCTCCCTGAGACCCTGCCTGCCCTCCCCTCCTCTGGAGCCTGCCGGTGGCATGCTCCCTGGGGAACCCTCCCTCTGGCTCTGTAACCTTCATCAGTGGTGCTTTTTAAAGCATTACTGGCCCATGCAGACGCTGCCAGCTTGGGCTGCCCCTTGCCCAGAGGGGCTGGAGCTGGTCAGTGCGATTTTCCCCAGCCGCAGGGTGTGCCAGCCCCACGCACTCCCCTGCTCCCTGGGCAGCATCCCTCGCCTGGCTCCCGGCGTGCCGCGGCCACACGTGCCTGGCACGGTGCAGGTGCCACAGTCGTAGAGCAGTCACCTCCCTGCCCACCTGGCTCTTCCTCCCTGCGTTTCAGGACCTTGGGGTTGCAGAGAGAGCAGGGGTCTCATGCCACTCCCCGGGCTGCCGGAGTGCTGAGGCACAGAGCCTGGGGGCACGGACTGAGTCCAGGCATGCCACCCCAGCCCTGCCAGCTGGGGCATAGCCGGCACGGTCCTGGCAGCGGGCAGTCAGGGTTGACGTGAGGATATTGCTGCATTTGCATGGCCAAGAGTAATATTAAATCTTTGCGTTGCATTAGTGTTCCTGAAAGCCACAACGGGTGTTAATATTCATGAGCCCACTCCGCCTCATCCATATTCATGTCGCATCCCTCGACTGCGCAGCCCCTATGTGTTGATTTTCACCTGCTTGGCAGCATGGTGCCCAGGAAGGTGGCACCATGCAGAGCTGGAGGTGCCAACCTGCCACTGGCTGGGGCTGAGCGTGTGGTGCCGGGAATGATGGCCCTGGGTGCTGGCACAGGCTGAGCTGTGGATTGCTTCTGCCATGGGGATCTGGGGACTCGCTCTTCCTGGGTGCTGCCCCGTTTTGTGGCCCCCCAGTTGAGCTCGGAGGCGGGCAGACCCATGGGTAGCGTCTGGGAACAGGGACCCTCCCGTCTCCCTGCTCTCCCCGGCAGCCTGGCATGGTCTCCAGTCCCTGCAGGCCTGCCCCTGCCGGGCACCCCTGCCTTGGTGGGGAACCCCCCTAAACCTGTCCTGCAAAAGCTGCCCAGTGCATCTGGAGGCCCTTGGCAGGGTCTGAGCCTGGTGATGCGGAGTGCCAGGAGAGTCTCAGGTACCTCCATCCCCTGTAACACTCCATCCCATCCCCTCCATCCCTTGCCCCTTCTCTGTCCCTCTCTGTTTCTGCTGCCAGTATCCCCTGCATGGCCACCTAACCACCCTGCTTCCCGGATTTATCTTGTAGGACAACCCTAACTCTTCCCCCAGCCCCAGCACTAGGGGCTTGGAGCCCAAAGGAGACAGCCTGGAGGCATTTGCATCCTCATCACCACCACACTGCCAGAAAATGGGTGTCCTGGGTGTCAGAGCCACCGGGAGGTGGCCGAGGCTCTCCGAGCTGTCCCTGCAGCCCCCTGGGACAGCTCAGCACTGTCACCCACACCCCCCCAATGCTGTCAGCTGCCCTTGCACCCCAGAAGCACCAAACCTTGCACTGCGCCCATCCTGTGCTGGGCTGTGACCTCTCCTGGTTGTCATGCCCGCAGGTAGAAGGGGACCAGGGTGAGCAGAGCAGGCAGCACGTGCCCGCCTGGCTGGGTACGGGGGCTGGCTCTGTGCTGGTGGGTTTGGGGACATGCCATGCACTGGCCTGTGACAGGGACGCGGCAGATGGCGCCCTGTCACTGGTCAGAGGCCGCCTGGGGCTGCGGTTCTGGCACTGCACCTCTGCAGCCATGGTACTGCCTCTCTGCATCCCGGGCACTGCATCACTGCAGCCCTGGCACTGCATTTCTGCATCGCCCTGGCTGCAGTCTCTGTGACAGGGATGCTTCTGGGCAGCGGGGCTGGTACCAGCATTGTGCTTTCGCCCTGGTTAGCAGTGCAGCGGGGAGCCACGCAGGGGCTGTCACGCAGCAGGGATGCCGAGTGGAGCAGCCAAGGAGCTTTCCCCCATCGCCGCAGCATCAGCCCCATGGGGGTTAGGAGCAGGGACGTGCCTGGGTCTGGATCCCGCCGTGGGTTTCCCTGCTGCACAGGTCCCTCTATGCTCACTGCTCTCAAGGCAAATGGATCAGGGAAGATGAGTGGGGTTAGGCCCCAAATTTGGGGATTCTGGGCCTGTTTTCTACTTTAGGAAGGCTACAAGGAGAGGAAAGGTTTCGGTGGGAGCAGCAGAGGGCTGGATGTGAGGTCCCAGCTCCCCGGCCCCTGCTGAGGTGAGGCAAGGCAAGAAGGACTGGAGCCAACTGGGTGCTGCCCAGCACAGTGCAGGGAGCAGTGTCAGTGGTGACAGCAAACTGCCATGGCTTACCTCCTCTCTCATCATTTATTGCTTACTCCTTGGCAACGGCCCTCTATTTGCCTATTCATTTATGATTTTGCTGCAAAACCTGTTGATATTAGTGATTTTCCTAAAACCTCAGCTCTCGAAGTGACACAATTGTAGGAAATGGCGAGTCTGCTGTATAGGATCATAGGGGCTCAGCTGGCTCAGGGCCGGTATATATGACGGGATGCTGATGGCAGCAAGGCTGTGCTTGTGGCTCAGCGTGTCCCTTTGCCCATGTCCTCTCATCACTACCCCTGCAGAGGAGGGCATGAAGCCCAGCACGCAAGTAGAGACCCCCCAAGAGCTCCTCGTGCTGTGGGCCCGTCTCAGGAGCGCTGCCTGTTTGGGGTTGCACATGTGCTTTGCATTTGGTATGTGCCCTTGGAGCAAAAAGAGAACTCGCTTGCTCTAGTTGGTGCCATGCCATCTTCTTGCGCTGGCACTCGCCCTTGGGGACAGGGCATACTTGGAGGGATGTATAGATTGCTGCATCTCTGGGGCTGCCATCAGCTGCTCTGCCATGCTCAGCCAGTGCTGGATCTTTTTTCCCCACTGGGATCAGTGGTTATTTTCCCACTGCCCCTGCACCTCTGCCCTGTCTTCTCATCCCTCACTTTAGGCTCCTGAGGGCTCTCAGACATTGATACTGCAGTGGGCTGCTGTCATCCACAGCAGAGACCTTTGTGCATCTCCCCTCTCCAGCCTCCAACTCATCACTTTGGCAGCTCATCTTCAAGCTGCCTCCAGTTCAGGGGTACCGCTGGGGTATCCCCGCAGCCAGGCCCTCCTGCCCCTGGCCGCAGTGAGGGTTTGGGCTGCTGGAGAGCCCTGGTGAGGCTTCCCCAGCCCTGTGCAGGGGTCTGTCCTATGCAGCCCAACAGAGAAGTCCCTCCATCCCAGAGGCTTTCTGCGGGCGCCGGCTTCCACAGAGCCGTGCAACACGGAGCCGGGGTGCCCTTCCCCTGGCTCCTGGCCGTGCCGGCCTGTCTGCGTGGCTCCCGGCGCTGCTGCCTCCCCTGCCTTTCACTTGTGTGTATTTACGGCTCGGAGGGAGCCGTCCTGCCCCAATTCCTCGCGTGCAACAATTTCATAGTTCTCTCCATATATCCATATATATCCATATAGCATTTGATACAGGTTTTATGGGCATTTCCATACGTTTTACAGACACAGCCATTACAGAGCCAGGTTTCACCTGAGAAACCTCAGGGGAGTGGAGCACTGAATCGCCTTAGTCTTGGCCCCAGAACAAGGCTCTCTTCTCTCCCTTGCCGGGGCTGCCGCTATCAGCACTTGCAGAGGGATGGGGGATGGAGGGGGGCTGGCGGTGCCTACCCCAAGAGCTGGGATGCTGCCCGCAGCCTCATCCATCCTGCTCCTTACGGCCTCATCCTGCAAACCCCAGGGCTGTCACTGCTGCCCCTTGCTCCCTCCCCAGCTGGCTACCACTGGTGGGGGCTGCTTTGGGCTGGGCTGCTTGGTGCAGCTCAGGACCGCAGTCTGTATGGCCAGGTTGCCAGGATCTGGCCCATTTGCCCACCTGTTGGGCTGTGCATCTGGCTGGCTGCGGGGACTGGAAGCCCTCGGTGCTGGTGCAAAGGTGGTGGCACAAGGCTCTGGAACATCTCGGCTGCTGTGGTGCATGCAGAGCACCGCAGCGCTGGCAAGGCAGCCTCTGGCTGGTGGAGGGACAGAAAACGAATCCAGGTGCATTCAGCTCTCTGCACATTTTGGCATGCTGCAGAGGCTGCTGGCACTGCAGTAATGCCCAGCGCTGCTCAGTGGCTACTCGTGTTCCTGGCACAGGGGAGAAGCCTCAGACCCTGTTTAAAACGGAGCCAGGTGACACATGCCTTCATCACCACCACGGTCAGATCCTGGAGCAGCCTGAAGTGCAAATCTGGGGCGTCCCCATGACAGCGTGCCCAGGCACTGGGCTGCCGAACACCATCTGCAGGGGAGGATGGACTGGGGCAACCAATGCACCGAGGAATTTTCACCCTGCGTGTGAATTCCCATTTGCAGGGGATACGCCTGCTTCCACCCATCGCTGCCTCCAGCCAGTGCCACGGGGACCACTCCTCACTGCTGGGCTGTCCCCGGCACAGCCGTGGCATCGTCCGACCCAGCACTGCGTGCGAGCAGCGCCCTGGCTGGGCTATTAATAGCAGCTCCCCTCTCCCCTTTCAAAGGCTGGTGGGAGCCCAGGGTACGTCCCAGTCTGTCTTCTTGAACAGGTCCCGAAAGCAGGAACCATTTGTGGCTTCCCCGGCCGGTGCGTCTCTCCTTGGCCTCCAGCATGTTCTATTTTCTGTGCTGTTTACTGTTCTTCTGTGGGCTGTCAGGTTTCCGCGCTGGGGGAAGGCTTGTAAATGGGGGCGGGGGGCAGCGAGTCCGCATGGAGGGGCTACAGAAAGGGGGGGGTTGGAGGAGCACAGACATGGCCTTTATCGCAGCCGAGGGGATGTGTGGCTCATAAATCCGACCCAGGCAGATAGGGGATAAATCATCCCAGCTCGGGCACTGGTGGTTACCCATGGTTAGAAATTAACTTTGTGTTGGATGGGTCCCAGGCTGTGGGATGGGAAGGGGAGGCTGCTCCGGGCAGCGTGCCTCCTGCCTGGCCGGCCCTGGAGCTGTGTTGCAGGCGGGCAAGCGGGTGCCCAGTGCCCTGGCCCAGGCAGGCAGGGGTGGCGGGCACAATTAAAGCCAGAGCTGATGAAGCAAATGGCCTGGGATGGATGCTTTGGCTGAACCTGTGCTGTGGGCAACGATGCTCTGGCACTCACGCCAACCTGGCTGGGCTCTGGCACTTTGACGACTGGCTGTAGCTGCTGCACAAGCCACCCTTGGGCTGCAGGCATGGCGGGCACTGGAAGACACTGGTCTGCATGGGAGGGGACGGGGACCCAGGGTGCTAGGGAGGGTGGCAAGGTGTGCGTGCGGGGCAGGAGGGTGGATGCGCTCGTGGCAGGACTGTCCTCTCCTCCCGCAGCTGCAAGCCAAGGGCTTGGCAGAGCCGGGACCCCCATCCTGGTGTCATGGGGACACGCAGGCTGGGGCAGTCTCTGGTCCCAGCTCTGTGCTTCCGAGGGCGGGAGGAGGCAGTGAAGCCCACAGACCCCTGTTTCACTTCCCCTCTCCAGCTTCAGCATCCTTCTAGCCCCAGTTCCCCTTTCTCCCAGCCCTGGTGCTCCCTACACAGCTCCATGAGCATCCCCAGACCCTGCCCTGTGTAGGGCCAGGACTTCCCAGGGGGCTTTTAGGCATGCGACTGCAGCAACCTCTTCTCCATCTGCTCAGGCCAAGTGTCCACAGCTGGGACCATGCCACCCTTGGGGGCCCAGAGCACCCACCGAGGTGGGAGAAGGGGCAAGGCTGGTGGGGACACCCCTCCTGCAGCGGGTCTCCAGGCAGCTGGCTCAGCTCAGCTCAGCTCACTCCTGGCCCGCTCTCTAATAGCTCCCCAGCTTTCCTTTCTAACGAGGCTCTAATTGGAAGCCGGTTGTGCTTCCCTTCCCCTCTTCTCAGAGCTCTCCAGTCCCAGTGCTGCAGGGCGATTAAGCTGAGGTTTTGGGTTTTTTTAATATGGCAGAATTATTTTGGAAGGGCCAGGATCGTTACATGACGGGCTTCTTGAAAAACCCCAGGCTTCGCCTTTCAGACGAGGCCTTTTCAAGTGGTTTTGCACAGTACACGTCTCTGGGCAGCGACCGTCTCGAACAGTTACTGTTAATTATAGATGCCTCTTTCCCGCTCGCCCATTACTCAAAGGATTTTTGTGTGTTTTAACAGTGTTTTACATCAGCCTGAATAAGACTCTATTCAGTATTTCCGAGAGCTGGAACTTGGGCATCCCCTGCTGTATGTGTCGTGCTCTCTTCCCTGCATCCCCGGGGCCAGGGACTGGGCAGCTGGCACGGGCACAAGCCTTCCTCCCACCACCCAGCCGGTGCATGCACTGCTCTTGGAGCAGGAGTTATGGCTGCTGCGTGCACACCCTCTTTGCACCCCTCTCCTGGCTATGCATAGCCTCGGATTTGCACGCTCAGCTACTCGGGGCCATCTCCTAAATCCACCCCCCATCATCCCTCTTGCATGCTGAGCACCACTGCCCACTGGTGCATGCTTGGCCAGACCCTGTGCCCGATGCCCTGTCATCCTCTTTGATCAAGGATTGAGGGGCAGTGACAGCCCCAGGCACGCTGGCCTCATCCTGGCCTCCTCAGGATGCGCAGGGTCCTATTCTCTCTTGCTGAGCCCTGGGTTGGTGTGTTCCCCTTGCATTAACATGGGGATGTCTCCCCGGCGCCTTGCACCGCGTAGCTGGGGTTGTTCCCCATGTCCTTTGTGCTGCATTTATCAGCACTGATTTCATGTCTCCTTCGTTACCCAGCTATTCAACAGCAACTTGTTGCACTCAGCAGGTTTTCCGACTTCCCTGAAGAGTTTAAAATCATTGAGATTGCCTCCTGTGTACCCTCTGCCTGCAAAAGCCACCCTTTACTCCAACTTGCCTCCTGTGCTTTACCCTAGGCGTAGGCTGTGAGAAGAGCTTGCCTCTTCTCCCATGACAGCTGAGCTGGTTTAGCCATCCTTGGGGAAACACCTTGCCCTAAGTATTTTCCCCGTCCCGTTGCATCCCCCTGTACCCTCAGCTGCACATGCTGCCGCCTTCCGATAACCCTGGTGCGTTCACAAGCGGTGACTCCCCACCACAGAGCAGTGCTGCGCCTTCGCTTCGCATCATTTCTGTCGCCGGATGCTTTTTGCCCCTCGGCTGCAGGCTGCTGGTGTTTCTGCAGCTCCCGAAGCCTTCCTAGACAGAGGACTAAGCCCTGAGCTCTGGGCCCCCCTCAAGAGATGGGAACCCCCCAGGATGTGCTGGGCTCACTGCGGAGGGGACACTCATGGGCAGAACAGCCTGCCCGAATGCTGGGCAGCTGGGGTTTGGCAGTGGGTGCCCCTGCCAGACAGTGAAGCTTTGGTCAATGGAGAGGTTTGGAAGGGCTGAAAGATGAGGAGCAGCTTCAGGACTGCTCTGCTGGACCAGTTTCACAAGCCCAGAGGGGACAAGAGCTTCCCCTGAGTGCTCCAGGGCTGTCCATGAGCTGCTGGCTGCTCCCCCGAAAAACACCGAGTTGAGGGGGGGAAGAGTGGATCCAACTCATCCTCATGCCCACCATCCATCCTCCTTCAGGCTGGAGTGGGGACTTTGGGGAGGGTGGGGGGCAGCTGGGGGCCACAGTGGCATTTTCCGGGGAGAGCACCATTCAGGGAGGGAGGGATGCACCTCGTTTGGGCACCTCCGCAGCCCTCATCTCCTCCAGCTCAGCGTATAGGGCACTGTGGTCAGGCCCATTTATAAAGCTGGTAAATATATTGGCAGAGTTTCTGTCCCCTCCAAAGGTCAATATTTGTGCAGAGTTTAATTTTAACTTAACAAGCAGTTGTTTGCAGAGACTGCCCTGTTTTTGTGTGTGTGCGCGCGCGTGTGTGCGCTTCCCCATCGATGGATGTTGGTGGGGAGGCGTGCGAGCTGCTCACGTGTGTGCACCGACTCACTGGGGCACAGAGGGGGTCGGCGCAGCTCCCCGCTCCCGGAGATGCTCTGGATGCAGGGGCAGCACTATGTGATCCAGAGGACAAGGACCAGGGTCTGTGGCTGAGTCTAAAAATGCAACCCACAGACCTCTCTGGGAGATGACAGTGGGCAAAATGTGCCCCGGGAGGCTCCGAACAGCAGCCGATGGGGACAGTGGCTTTCCCAGCCTGTTCTGACCGGTGCTCTGGGCTTACTGCAGGCAGCTCTGTGGCCGCGCAGCTCCCAGCCTTGCACCTCCTGAACCCGTGTGGCTTTTGTGGCTCTCACCCATGTTCTGGCAATGTGCGTCTCCAAGCTAAGCGCGTCGTTCAGGCCGGTTCCAGCGTGCAGCACTGGCTTTGCATAGGGCTTGGAGGGCTCAGCACTGGCCCCCATGCACAGCCACTCCAAAACCAACCGTGGTGTTTCTTCCAGGGCTCTTCCAGTATCACTACCCATGGGGTTTTATACCCCCCCGTCTGCCCTACCACCCTGCTGTGCCAAGCAAACCTACATCACACACACCTGCAACACCTCACTGATGCCGGTGACTCCTCTTTGAGAGGTCTAGAGCCGAAGTGCCCCCGCGCTGGCAGGGGACAGGGGAACGGTGCTGCCCTGGTCTGTGCCCAGGCACCCGAGACTTCTGTTTCTGCTACTCCCAAAGCTCTTCTAGCTGCAATCCCATGCTGTGCTTCACCCTGGGGCTGGCCACATGTTCCCAGCTGGGCTTGGGGACAGGCTGTGCATCTCACCCACCCCATAGCATCTCACCCCTTGGGACAGAGGCTGGGTCCTCCCAGCTACCCGCAGTGCATCCCAGTGTCCCGGGGCAGGATGGGACACCAGGTCAGGTCTGATACCCTCCCACAGCCCATCTTGCCGAGGGCACAGAGTGTGTTGGCTGTGGGAAAATGGGAGAATAACAACAGGCACAGCCCTGGCCACAGGAGTTTTCCCAGTCTCCCACCCCAGAGACAGCAGTTTGGGGGCAGGAAGGGGGGATGCAGCCAGGGAGAGGTGGGAGGGCTGGGATGGAGCCCGCCGTCCCCGCAGCACAGCCTCTGGGGCTCCGTGTTTTGCAGCCCGCCTTGTGGGCTCTGAGGTTTGGTTTCCTTCTCTCCGCTCTTTTCCTCTTCCTCGCCAGGCCCCGGGGCTGCCCGACCGACCTCAAAGGGAAAAGCGGGCTGCGAGGGACAGTGGCGGGATGGGCAGGGGTAAACACGGGGCTGGGGCCGGCCAGGCGGTGGGTGATGGAGGTGAAGTCATGCCGTGACGTCAGCCCTGCGGCTTTGGGGACAGCCGTGGTTAGGCTGCTCAAGGAGGGGCGGCTGTTTTCCTGCAGCTCCGACGCTCACTCCTGGTGCCCGTCTAACTTATAAACTTTAATGGCCAGTTTAAAAGGTTCCTGCCATGGGCACCTTGTTGCCAGTTTTAGGTTTTTAATTTGGAAACTTTCCCCTCTGTGGTTGGGGGAGGAAGGACTTGGGTCCGCTCAGGGCCAGTCATCAGGACACGCGGGTGCCAAAGAGACGGTCCAGAAGGGCTCTGTTCCCGTCACTGGTGTCGGGGCAGGGTCGGCCACGCCAGCGCCGAGGAGGGCGGTGGGACAGGCGCCGTGCATGGGGCAGATGGGCTAGAGGAGCCCCCTGGTCCCCTCCCGCTGCCCACATATTGGTGGAATAAATTTAGCTCCTCCTTGGCCGCTGGCTGGGGGACCGCCAGCAGCAGCCACCTGCTCCTGATCAGCACGGTCCTACCCCCCCGCCCCTGGCGTCACCACGGCTCTGGGCTGTGCCGGCAGCATCCTCACCCTGCAGCCCTCAGGAGATGCTGGGAGCCCCTGCACCTCTGCTTGGCGGGGGTGAGGAGGCATGGGGCTATGGCCATGTTTGCTCCCCCAGGCACCCGGGTCCTTGTCCCTGCCGTCATGGTGTGACCCAGTGCTCTGGCGTTTGCCTGTCTCGTCCCCCAGCTGCCACCACCACTGCAGTGGCTGTCCCGCCCCATGGGGCTGCAAGCGGTGGGTGTCTGTGCCGCAGAGACTGTCAGAGGGGTCTGCCTTGTCCCCTGCCCTGCCATTGCTGATGGCTGTGACCCCCCAGCCACATCACAGGGGGTGCTGGCATCCCTCCCTGCGGCTTGTGCTTGCCACGTTGCAGCCGGTAGAGCTGGGGTTAGGTGCAGAGCCATGCCTGTGCATGCTGCTTGGCAGGAGGAGAGGATGTGGGGCTGGCACTTTGGGAGACGCTGAGAGCATGGCATTGGTGCTCTTCCTCGCTGCCCAGCTTCCCCGAAGCCCTCCAGCAGCCCGCAGGAGGGGTGGGTTGGCAGAATCATGTTTCACCGGTGCAAGCTCAGCTCTCCTCTGCCTGCAGTAACTTAAGAGGCCCTTGCAAATGCCCAGGAGGTGCTTGGTGCTGGGACACGAGGCTGAGGCCTGACACCCTCCCATGCAACAAGGAAACCATCCTACAAGCTTGAGGGGAGCCTCCCCACAGCCTTTCCACCCAGCCCTGGAGAGAGCAGGGACATCTCCCCCCCACCCAGCTGCAGCCACCTGGGGTTACTGACGGTGGGGCTCCAAGGAGTGACCATGGCTTGGCTGGGTCTCTCCTTGCGACCAGACCAGCGTGGTGGGGCTTGTCCATATGTTCCTGCTGTACATGCTGGTTTGTCTGAGGGTGCTGCATGCAGGCTGGTCCCTCCAGTGCAGGCTGATGTGGCCATGGTGTGAGCCCCTGTGGCTGGCTGAGTCCTAGACCCTGCTGGGAGACCCCACCCTAGAATATCTTAGCTATCAGGTGGGTCCGGGACCTTTTTCAGACCTTGCTGGGGGTCTGGGGAACTGCAAGGCAGACAGGAGGGCTGGCTTGGCAAAAGTCTGCACCCCAGGGGTTGAACTCCCCCAGGGTGGGCACCCGAAGCACTATAAATAGCGCGCAAAGCCAGAAGAGCAGAGGAGTGGCCCTGGTTTACCAGCGCTTTCATACCATGGCTTTCAAGTGGTTCCCCTGCCTCTTCCCCATGAGCCAGTGGCATATCTGTGCTCAGCCCAGGCACAGGGCCGGCCGGCGGGCTGCCTCCGGTGCCGTGCCATGTGCTCTGCGGCCGCTGGAGCTGGTGCCGCTCGCCAGCCCCAGGGCAGCCCTGCCTTTGCCAGCCCTGTAATTGATTCCTGCTCTCCTGCCCGGGTGGAGGCTGCAGATGTGCAGCCTGGTAGGAGGCAGCGGGCTGTGGGTACCAGCTCCAGGAGCCAGCCCGGGCAGGGCGAGGAGCAGCCCAGCCCTCACCGCGGCTCTGATGTCTACTTTGAGAGCTACCTTTTGAGTTTTCATGTGTTCGGAGAGCTTGTCTCCCAGCCGCGGCTCCTGCTTTGGGTCTGCTGGAGGAGGTGGGGTTGTTGGGGAGGAAAGAAACAGCTCCCCCAGTGTCACTGTTGTGTCTCCCAGTGACAGGCTCCTGTTTTGAGTTGATGGCAGCTGAGGGCAGTGCAGGGGGGCTGTAGAGGTTCCCCCATTCCCCTGAGGTTGTGGAAAGACCTGGCTGGGGAGGGAGAAGGTCCTCCTGCACAGTGCCCTAGCAACTCTGGAAACTGGGCCCCCCAGCCAGGCAGTAGCCCCACCAAAAGCTGGGGTCTGGCAAGGGGGAGCCGGGGCAGGAGCGAGCACAATCCAGCTTGCCAAGCCCTCTGATGTCTTTGAGGCTGGCAAAGAGCCGGGCCATGGGGGTGGCAAGGGCTTAAGTTATGGAGGAGGATTTTCTAGCCTGGCACCGTATAGGACACAATGTGTTGGAGCATGTTATTACAGATGAGGTTAAAGATAAACCAGTTTTTAGACTGGAGGGTGATGGTGGTCCAGGAGAGAGTGACTACAGACAGATGCGGTTTGACATGAGCACAGGGGAGCTGCAAGCAGGCACCCTGAGTACCTTATTTTCCAGTGCTGCTGATGGCAGATAGTGCTGCATGGAAGAAAACACCTAGAAAAATAGTGATGAAAATGGTGAGGCTTTTAAAAAACCCTGTATTTAGCCAAAGGGCATGGTTTTGCTGTCTGGAGGTGGTAAGGGTTGGGTGGACCCTTTGGAGCAAGGCAAGCGTGAATGGAGAGAGCGGCGTGACGAGTGGGCAGGGGGCTGGAAAAAGCAGTGGTCGCCAGAGCTGGGGGAGGTTTCTGTTCCTCATCGCCCACGGGAGAGCCGCGGGGCTCGGAGCATCATGCTCCCAGTGGGCTGGGATCCCTGCCCTCGAAAACGAGGAGCAACTCGGGCTGTAGCGGCAGAACCTGGCAGGGCAGAGATGGATGGGGCTGCAGCAGCAACGGGAGGTCTGCTCGCCAGGGCAGAGGGGCGCAGCATGGGGCAGGGTTGGGGCCGTGGCTCACAGGTCCCCCAGCCCTCTGTGCCCCTCCAGGCAGCACCGCAGGGACCCCATCCCTCTCTCCAAGGGCTGAGAGGGTGAAGGTGCCCTGACAGAGTGTTTTATTAGCAGCAGGTGCCTGAAATCCAACCTGTGGCCCAGCAATCCCTCCCCTCACCTGGAGATGAACCCGGGTTGGGGGGCACGGCTGCACAGGGTCAGGCCCTGCCGGTGCCGGGATTACCCCCGCCGTAACCAGAGCGGCTCGCCAGCAGCCTGACAGGCTGGTCCTGCCGCAGGCGACAGGCGCGTAATGCCTGATTTCACAGCTCCAGCGTGCTCTGTTTGCTCGTGGCAATGATCTCTCCTGCCCTGGCCAGCTCCAGACCTTGGCCAGACCCTGACCTGCAGCTCTGTCAGCTGGGATTAGGCACAAGATTTAGGCTAAGACCTCTTTGCTCCTGGCTGAAGCAATGATAGAGAGGGGAAAGCCCAGCCCATCATCTCCGGAGATGGAGCTCCTGCCCTGCCCTCCAGCCTATGTGCAGCAGCTCCCAGAGATGGGGCAGGAGCATCTCAGGTCTGCAGCCAGCACCAGGGCCTTGCAAACACCACGGCACTGCCATGGCTGGGAGCAAACCTGATGCAGACGAGGATGAAGGCAGAAACTCCCCCATCTCTCTGGCTCTAAGATGGTCCATGAGATGGGCGTAGGTCCCTGGGCCGTCTTGCAGCAAACCAAGAGGAACAGGACTCGTCCAGGCAGAAAGGCTCTCCCCTTTGCTGCCTGCAGCCTCCCTCCCAAAGTGCTTCTTGCTGTGCCCAGACAGCTTGTTCCAGCAAAGCCATGGCTGGGAGGAGGAGCTGTGGGGCAGATGCAGCGAGCAGCCCCCTGCCCTCAGCTCCTCCAAGCAAGGGGCCGGGGTGGTTTGGCAGCCGCTGAGCAGCAGTGCCTTGCAGGAGGGCTGGGACTGGCTGCCTGGTGCAGCTAGTGCTGGGGGAAGGCAGAGCAGGATCCGTGCAGCAGCCAGGGATGCTGTGGCACCCTGGCAGACACCAACCCTGGACTCGCCGTATCTGCGTCTCCCTATTGCACGGTGCTGTGCCAGGGCTGAGGATACTCATCGCCTCCTCGTGGGGTGCACAGCCCTGGCCAGCCCTCCGTGTCCCTGCAAGCTTGTCCTCTCCCAGTGTCGCTTCCTGCTTGTCTCCCCAGACCCCGGCTTTGTTGGCTGAGCTCATTTAGCTTTGACAAAGTTTATAGTGCGCTGGAATGCAGAATGGCAGCTGGCCTCCCTCCAGCCTAAACATCCCCACCCCGTGGTGCGACGGGAGCTGATAAGGGTGAGTGCTGCAGCGGGCAGGTATCTCATGCCCAGCCCGCGACCTTACAGCCACACGACCTTGAAGGTTGTCATTTATCTCACGTATGTGTGTGTGTGTGTGTGTGTGTGCAAGCTGTCTCCCATCCTCAAGAAATGTTCTCAGCGTCTCTGGTTTTCTCTCCGGGCCAAACCCACATGCACGTTGCCCGAGACCGACTTCGAACAGACTCCTTTGATGAGCAGGGCTTAAATATATATTTGGCATTCCAGTGGCAGTGTGCCGAGCGCGGCCAAGGGTGTGAAAGTGTTTGCTTGACAAACTCCGGGGGCTCTCGCCTCTCTGCCGGCCCTGGGGACTTGCAGGAGAGAAATGTCAAGGAATTTTTCACCTCTCTGTTTTGTTTTGTGTTTTTATTTTGTTTTCCTTCTGAGAGTGCATTTTTAGCTCTGGTGAAAGGTGCCTGATTGACAGTCCCAGAGACTGAGTCCCCTCTCTTCGCTGGGACAGGGACAGCAGGAGCAAACATCCCACCCCGCTCCTGTCAGGGAGAGGGAACGGCCCTGCGAGCCTTGCGCTGACCCTGGGGGCTCCTGGCTCCTCTCCGCTGGCCCTGCCCCTTCCGTGAGCCCAGCGCTGTCATGGACGGATTTGGGTACCACCAGGATGGAGATGCCCCACTTCCTAGATGGTCCAGGCTGTGGTCTGCTCAGAGACGGCCCTTTTGCAAAAACCCTCTGTCTGCTGAGGGCAGTGGGGTCTCAGTCACAGGGTCCTTTGTCACCGC
The DNA here is from genome assembly GCF_030936135.1 of Gavia stellata. Taxonomy (NCBI): domain Eukaryota; kingdom Metazoa; phylum Chordata; class Aves; order Gaviiformes; family Gaviidae; genus Gavia; species Gavia stellata. Next base: position 18,589,382 of record NC_082601.1, on the reverse strand, counting down.
TCAGCTGGCCCCAAAGACTCCTCTGCCCCAGCACCGTGCTGTGAAGACACCCGTGTCCATTGCTCCACGGAGGATTTCCCAGCCGGTGTCCCCATGAGCCGCGGCACCAGCCTGGGGTACACACTGGTCCCCAGGCACCCTTGGGTGTGGAGAGGTGTCACCTTGCGCCTGTGCAGGGGGAGATGGAGCAAGTGGAGCAGGAGAGTGTCTCCATGGGCAAGTTGCAGGTGGACGGGCTTGCAGCCTCCTGAAGTGGTGCATGGGAGGTGCTGGGAGCATGAAGTCAAAGCCACCCTGATCTTCACTGGCCACTCGTCTCCTTCTGGGCTGCAGCCGGCGATGGGGCGGGGGAGGCAGCTCCATCCCCAATTCCCATGCGATGAGGGATCCATGGTGGGGCTCGGACATGCAGGGCAGAGTTGGGTGCAGAGCTGGGGCTCTGGGCTTGGATGGCAGCCCAGGGGTGTCTCCTGCGTGGAGAGGAGTAGGAAAGCAGAGCCTCCCCATCGCTTCAACTGCTGCATCCTGCGCCCGTGGGAAACGGAGAGGGGAGGCCCTGGGCAGCGGATTCGGTTTCACAGCCCATGTCTGCAGTGCCCGCCGGAGCGGGGCGAGATCCCGGCTGGCTTTTGGGGAGGGGGCCGGGGGGGCTGTGTCTGTGTGTTCCCAGCTGTCCCCAGTGTAATCCCTCACGAAAGAGAATCCCCTGCCCTGCTGCATCCCTGTTGTCTGGTGGCAGCGCCGCCTGGCCCTAAATCACCTGCTGCTCCCAGCCTGATGGATCACCATGGAAATGGGGGTGTTGCCCCCCAGGCCAGCGGAGAGAGAGGGTCTGGGGTCTGGGGTCTGTGGGGCAGGGGTCTGGACTCTGGAGACTGCAGAGCAGGGATTAAGATGCTGGAAGTCTACGGGGCGAGGCTTGGTGCCCTGGGGACCACAGGGCAGGGATTGGTAATCAGGGGGCAATTTGGGGGCAGAGATTGGGCTGCCGTGAACTGTAGATGCTGAGAAAGGGATATGGGGGGACTGCAGAGCAGGGTTGGGGACCCTGGGGGGCTGTGGGGCTGGGGGCAGGCTCTGTCCCTGGGCCAAGGGCAGGCTTGGCTCGGGCTCCCCGAGGTTTCCTTCCCGGCCCACTGAAGAATCGCTGGCTTGTCTGGCGGAGCATGGACCTGTGGATTTCCTGGGCAGCAAGTCCGTTTCATGTGGCCACTCGCAAACTATCATGACATCACCGGGGGCTGCTCCTCCCAGAGACAAACCCAGAGCTTTTTAGGGGTTTGCCATCCCCCCCCACCCCAGCCTGTGTGTTTTGGCCAGGGGGGACCCGGGGAACTGCATCCAAAAGCGGCTGCTCTGGCAGGGAGATGGCGCGCAGGGCTGGTGGGCAGGGGGAGGGCAGTGCGTCCCCCCCATACTGAATAAACATGGGCTGGCTGGGGCTGGAGGGGGCTTTTCCAGGCTGGACCACACCCCGGGGGGCTATTTTTTGCCATGAATGAAGGGGCTGTGTACTCACAGGGCAGCCTGGCCTCCTGCCGCCGCTGCTGCGCACGGAGAGCTCGCCTGACACTCAATCCTGTTGCCTGGCTGGGGACCAACATCTGCGCTGAGCAGCTGAGCACTGCCCGCGGGACACCTGGGCACCGGCACAGCTGGGCACTGCCCGCGGGACACCTGGGCACCAGCACAGCTGGGCACTGCCTGGGGGACACCTGGGCATCCAGCACTGCCTGGGGGACACCTGGGCACCGGCACAGCTGGGCACTGCCTGGCGGACACCTGGGCACCCGGCACAGCTGGGCACTGCCTGCAGGGACACCAACGAGCTGCCCGGGCTGGGAAACATGGGCTGTCGCAGAGCAAGGGGAAGTGACGCTGACTCAGTGGCAGTGCCAGTGGCTGTGCCAGGGCTGCTGGGGCATGTCAGATCCAGCCCTGACGGGGCCATGTGCCTGGGGAGCCGCCTGACCCAGCCCGGGGACAAGCCCCACTGCCGCCACTGCCCCACGCAGCAATGCTTCCTGCTGCAGTTTCGGGTCACAATGGGGCAGCATCCCCAGGGGCTGCCCCTCCGGCTGCACCCGCTCTTGGGAGGAACTACAAAGCCGCCGGGGTGGAGCGGCCACTGCCTCCCGCTCAGCCCGGTCCTGAACGCACCCAGATTCCCCCCAAAGCCCCTAATCCCACCTGGCTCAGCCCCAGCTTCCGCTCTGGGCCCTGTTAACTCCGCTAATCTCTTGTGTGCCGGGTTTAGGGACGCGCTGAGTGCAGCATCCCCATGGGTCTCCCCCCATCACCCCCAGATTTCGCTTTTCAAGGGGTCTGCGGGCTGTTCTGCCAGTCCCCAGCCCTGACCCACATTCCTGCTGCCTCCGCTAGCCCTGCTGCCCCACGGGTCCCAGGGGAGCAGCGAGTGTTTGTGCCTGTGAATGAGTGGCCTGTCCTCGTCGGGTGGAGCTGGGGTGCTGGATCCCACCCCTCTCTGTTCCATATCGCCACACAGCATTCTTGTGATTCACCAGGTGTGGCTCCTTTTCCGTCACCCCACTTTGCAGGAAGTTTCCCGGCCAGCCCCCCGCGAGCCCTGCGCAATAATAACAAGCTGGGATGAGCTGGCCGGCCTTCCTGAGCAGTCCTACAATAACAAACCAGCGCCATGTGTCCAGCTTTCCTGGACAGACAATAATAAACCCGCATGAGCTGGCACGCTTTGCGGAGGAACCCTACAATAATAAGCCTGGGTGATGTGTCCATATTCACCAAGCCACCCTACAATAACAAGACAGTATGAGCCACCCAGCTTCCTCGCAGTGAAGAGGGGTCCCTGAGCTGTCCCCCTGGGACAGGAGGGACCCTGGCCACCAGGTCTCCATGTCTTCTGCTCCTGGGCTTGCCCACTCCCTCCCCTGCCTGCACTGGCCCCTGGAGAAGGCACCCTGCGTCAGTGGTGGACCAGGTTGGCAGAGGTGATGCCCATAGGTGCCATCAGCCTGTAGCTCTGCCTTTCTGGAAGCCAGCAGCGACTCCTCACAAGTCCTGGCGTGCTGGGACCTGCTGTTCTTCAGGGTGTCCTCCTTGTCCAGCTCCCTTGCCGAACTGGCACCCAATGCCAGCTGCCCTGGAGGTTCTCCTGCTGTTGCCCCATGGGCTGCCGGACGGGAGGACATGTGGCCATGGTCAGCTTCTTGCACAGTTGCCCAGGAAGGTAGGCAAGGCTGGTGCCTGTAGCAAGGGCTGCTCTGCTGGACCTCACTCATTTTCAGGGAGTTTGTTGGCACTTGGGCAGCGGGAGGGCTCGGATGCCCGTGGTTTTGCTGGACAGTGTGGCGGGATGACCTCTCTCCAGGTGTGATGGGGTAGGGGCTGTGCCCACTGGGGGCTGGAGGCCTTCGCCCCCCCACTAGCCCCTCTATCAAGCCCCCGGCTGCTGCTGGTGGGCTGGTCCTCGCGTGGCGAGGGAAGAGATGCTGCAACCTCCTGCCCTACCTCTGCGCGGCTGCTGACCCTCCTTTCCCTGGGAGTTATCCCTGGGAGCTGGAAGCAGCAGTGGGTGGGCAGGGCAGGACCCCCCCAGCATCCCCGCACTGGGTGGAACCGGCATTCACCCCAGCACAGAGGAGGCACAATGCAGAGCCCTTGCTGCCACCGCGCCCCTCCGCTCAGTGTCTACGAGAAAAGCTGTAACCCAAGCCGTGAAAACAGCACAAGGAGAAAAGAAAAGGGTATTGAGCGGCGGGGCTGCTGCGGTCGCCAGCCAGCATAGACTGCTGGTTGTTAAGCGGGTGCCTCGCTTGCAAAGGCTGCCTTGATGAAGTGTGAGACAGCACTTACGGAGGGACGCGGGCAGGCATTCTCGCTCCATCTTCCGCTCACAGTGCCGCTCTTTATGCTCCTGACATTTGCTCGCTGGAAAGGCCCCGAAAGTCAGGGGGAAAGGAAAACATTGCCCGCAGCAGGGCCAGAGCGGCGCTGGGAGGAGTGCCGGGCCATGCCTGGCTGGGCTGGGTCGGGCTGGGACGCTCGGCTGTCCCGGCCTCACCGCCCGCTCTTCCCCAGGGTGACCCCTTCACCTCTCGGCAGCTCTCCGGCTGCCTTCCCCTGCCGGCACCGCCGCTTCCTGCCAGGTGTGCTCAGCCTGGCTCCCTGCCTGGGAAGCCCTGGCCATCCTGCCCCTGCCTGCTCCACGGGCGGGCTGGCAGCACCGCCAGCTCTCCTAGCTGCTGCTGCTGTGCATCCCCAGGGGTGTGCGTGGTAGAGGGTGATGGGGACTGCGTGAGCTCAGAGCAGGTCCCTTAGCAGTCCGCCGCTGGGGTACGCAGTGCCCCAAGGTCTGCTGCAAGCTGGGGTGAGCGTGAGCAAGCAGTTCTAAGGGCTGGTGGAGCTGGGAAAGGCCATTGGTGGTCAGTGCGGGGCAGCTCGGGGTGCTTTGGGGCAGCTCTGCCCCAAGAGAGAGGGTCACCACCCCACCAGGGAGCTGGGGCGGGAGGCCAGGCTGACGTGTCCTACTCCATCCCAGGGGGATGATCTGCCCCTTTGCTTGCCCTTGACCCCAGCCAGGAGGGAGCAGTTCAACCCCCTTCACCTCTGTCTTCCTGCAGACAGATCCTGGTGGGATCCCTTGGTCCGGTGCTGTTGTCGGAGGCTGGGTGAGCGGCTAGCACAAATTGGTGCTCATCTACCTGGATCCCAGGGTGGATCCCTCCCCAGCCTGACCGACACGGGCACAACCACAGGCAGAGATGCCCAGCACGCATCCAGCGAGCCACGCCAGCCGCGTTCCCAGGAGCACGCACAAAGCTCACGGCAGCGGAGAGTGCTGAGGGCAGCCTGGACACGAGGCACGGGAACGCCCTGGCCATGGAGCCCTTCCCCTGCCTGCCAGGGGCTGCCGCAGCATCACCAGGCTTCAGCTGTGCCAGCACGGTGGCGGCCGTGCCCATCGCCGCAGAGCTGGTGCGCCGTTCCCGGGCTGTCGCTCCACCACGCCGCTTCCGCGGAGCCCGCTGGCAGGGGGAGCCCAGGGAAAGCATGCCCCCCCCGGCCCACACCCCTTGGCTCCTGGCCCCGGCAGGAATTATTAAGTGTGCCCCTGTGGAGCATGTGCTGAGGCTGGCCACGGGAATGTGGGCAGATCTGACATACAAGCCACAGCAGCCAGGCTGTAATTTCCAAACAGGCCCCGTTTGCTCTGTTTTCCAGTTAAAAATATATTAAAAAATAGGAATGTGGGGTTTGTAGCGAAGAATGTTGGTAACCGCTTTGAACGTCTGGTGTGATAATGAAAGGGTCAGTCCCCAGCTTTGAGCACGACCGATTTAGACTCTGGTGCTCGGCACCAGTGTGGGGGCCCAGCGTGGTCCAGCCTGCCTGCAAACCCCCGCTGGGCTCAGGCCAAGGGAAGGTGATGTTTCTGCATCGGTGGCACAGTGCTGGACTGGGTGACGTGCCCTTCCTGCTCATTCTGTCAAGAGGACATCCAAATCGCTGTCTCTTATGGCCTCTTGAGAAGGGAGTCTGGGCAGGGATGGGTGAAGGCAGGATGCCGGGGAGATGGATGCTATACCCTGCCCACCACTGGCCCTGGCGCCCTCCACGCTGGGGTACAGCCCCATAGCAGAGCCCTCCGGGATGGGGGGCACCGCGTGAGGCTGCAGTCCAGCTCCCCATGAGCTGCCCCTACCACTGCAGGGCTGCCAGCGAGCACGGCTTGCTCCCAGCACGAGGTCAGGTGCCTGCCCCCCTTCGCTGGGCAGCCCCCCCCAGCTGGGCTAATCGCAGTTCAGCGTGTGCTGCGGAGCCTCCCGTGCCACTGTCGCAGCCTTGAGTCGCTCCTGATACCAGGGCATCCCGCTTGGCCTTGTGGCCAGGTAGTCATAACACGTGGGACAAGCCATGCCAGCTCCCTGGGCAGCGCTGCCCGGTGCTGGTGAGCTGCGTGGGGCAACCCGGCCGGCACTCCCCCGGGTGCCAGCTCTCTGCTCGTGCTCCTTCCCGGAGCTCTGGCATCGTGTTTATCCCAGAGGTGGGTAATCAGAGAAAAACAAGTCACTGGAGGCCAGGACTGACGTCGCAGTGGAGACAAGAAGTTGGCTGCAGTGGGATTCAGGTTGGGGATGTGCTGGGGCAATGGGGCAAGGAGGGAGGGGAAAGTGACTGGTACCCAGGGCTTGTCCCCCACCCAGCCCCTTCTGGGGACACCTCCTTGTCCCTCTCAGCCTCCGGGGCCATCAGGTGGCCGGTGGCTGGCACAGCACGCTCCGCTCCCTGCTGAGTCACGGCTCTGCAGGGAAACGCTTCCAGCTCTGGTTATAAACCCATTTCCCTACCGGGCTGTCAAGTGCGGCCCTCCCATCCCGGCGCGGGCCAGCTCCGGCAGCCCAGTGGCTCTGAGCCCGCAGGCTCGGTCCGCCGGGAAGGGCAATGGCAGGAGGTGGCCAGTGACTCCCAAATTCCACCCCAGGCTCGCTGGAGCTGGGACCTTCCTGGAGGCATGGGCAGTGGGTGCCCTGCACCTGCGGACCCCTGTACCACCCCAGATGCCTGTCCCTCCCTGGGGGGCTGGCAGTACTGAGCGCCCTTCTCCAGCGCCTCCCCGGGGTGCTACCCCAGCAGGTGCGTGTGTGCAGGTCTCAGGGACACCGGACGGTTACAAGCGTGGTGGGCACTCCACAGCATTGCCCTGTCCCCAGGGACACCATGGGGACGTTGTGCTGGCTCCGGGCCGCTGCGGCTGAGCACCGGGAGAGCAGCTGCCCTGCCCGAATCCTCACTTGGATGCTGGGAAGAGGAGCAGCCTGCGCAGCCCCGGGGCTCGGGGCATGTCCCAGGTGCCATCCTGCACTGCAGCCTGTGTTCCCGCTGGGTTGGAGCGCAGGGGGATGGGCAGCACCCTACACCTGGGTGCACAGCCTGCCCCACTGCCTTGGCCCTCCCTGGGGATCCCTCAGTGGTGGGGAGAGGGGGTGGGCAGCAGAGTAGTGTCACCCAGGGCCGGGTGGCTCTGCAGGGGACTCTCCTGCCCTCCTGGGGCATTGACCCGTGCACTGCTATCTAGTACACTTTGCTCACTCCACCACCGTTCCTGGCTTTCCTGGGAGCTGCTGTTTGCTTTTCTCTGAATTATGACTCCAGCTTGTGCCTTTGATCTGGGCTGTGTCGGCCACCCGTTGCCAGCCCCTCTCCTGCCTTTGAAGTGCGGTCGCCTTCCTGGCCTCGGACGCTGCTTTTGCAATCTTGGGTGCAACCCTGGCCCCGTGGGGCTGAGACATCCAGGGCAAGAGCATCCCCAAGGTGTCCGAGGTGCTCAGCATCCCTCCTCCTCCCTGGGACCTTGTGATGGGCCAGTGTAGCTCAGGGCTCGGAGGTCAGGCAAGGAGGCATTGGGAGGTGTGTTTGCCCAGTGGCAAGCAATCCCGGTGATGCTGGCAGGGTGCTGGGACCAGAGCATCGCTCCCTCCTGTGGCAGTGGGCAGGGACACAGGAGGTTCTGCACAGAAGCTGGCCAAAAAGCAGACCCCGATGGCATGCGTGTCCTACAGCTAAGGGTCCTTTGATGCCTGCAGCTCCAGCAGGAGGGATGAGACCTGCGGGGAGGGCACCTTTCTGGGCACCAGCCAACCCATCCTGGCATCAGCCCTGCCCTCCCTCCCCGTCTGGCGGGGAGCAGCGAGGGGGGCTCAGCCTGCCCTTTCTGCCACTGGGAAGCCAGGGCCAGGCTTCGGACTCTGGCCTTGAGTGGGTCTGAGCGTCCCCATCCCCTCCCCACTCCCCTGGCCGAGAGACGATCCGGCCTTATCTGTTACACTTTGTTCTCCTGCTGTCTGGGCGTGGAGCGGAGCAGAGATTAGTGCGCAGACCTTTGGCACACACAGACACACACACAGAGATGTACACTCTGCCGCACAACCAGCCAGGTTGTGCGGACTGGGAACCCAGACCCACGCTCATCTACACACACAGCTGCGCAGACAGTCCCCCATGCACACACGCATACTCACTCACCTGCACACGTGCACCCACACCGTGCCCCATGCACCCCCACACAGCCGCCCCCTCCGGGGCACACACGCGTTTCCCCATCCCTGCACGTGTTTGATTTCTGGCTGTTTGCTCTGTTAGGTTCCCAGTGGAGCATGGCGCTTGCCCAGCCTGCCAGCCTCCCGGTCACAAAACCCAAGGTCCCCCATGCACATTGGCATGGCCCAGAGGGCAAGGGTGGCATCCCGCAGCCCTGGCAGGGGGTGAGGGCAGGAAGAGGGGGGCTTCCTTGTGTCAAGCCTGGATGGAGACAAAAATGTGTGCAGGGAGCCAGGAGCTGCTCTGGCAGCCTGGGAGCAAACCTGGGCACCCCTTGTCTTGCCATTGCATCTCCTTCTCTTGCCGTGGGTCCACGGGGGATAGCTTGTGCTCCCCGCAAAGACATCGCTGGAGGCAGCCATGGCAGGCAGAGCTTCCCAGTCCCCACCTCGTGCCGAGGTCCTGCCCCTGCCCAAGGCTCACTGTCCTTATCAGCCAGCCACGGCCCCTGCGGTGATCCCGCTGGGGAAGCCGCAGCCCTTCCCGTGCGATTTTATCTTTGGCGTTTCATGAATGACTTGCAAGCCTCCACAGTCTGCCTCTGAATGGGAAGGCAGCCCACTGGCCAGAGCAGGTGTGCGGGTGTGTGCACACGCGTGTGTGTGCACGGCTGGGGAGCAGCCGTGTCCTGCCCAGTGCCAGAGCTGGCTGGCCCCGCAAGCCATGACGCAGTCCCCGGGGTGAAGCAGATGGAGTCCAATGGGCAGAGGGATGCCCAGCCCCTTCTCTGCCCCACTGTGGCACCGTGGCAGGGTGTCCTGGCAGGAACCGGCTCCTGGCAGGTGATTTTCTGGCAGGGTGACGGTGCCTCTGCTCTCTCCCACAGAGCCTGCCCCAGATCTGTGGTGCGGGAGAGGGGCAGGCATTCGCCTCCGCTCTGCAGCAGCTGTACCTGGCGGTGATGCAGCAGGAGGCCAAGCAGGCTCGGAAACGGCAGCACTCAGGTGAGGAACTCCATGGCTGTGGGATGGGGAGGGGCTGAAGCAGCTGGCCTCCCTGTGGCTGAGCCCCCATCCTGGGGGAAGCGGAGTGGGGCCCTGGGTGCAGCTCCTTCCATGCAACAGTCTCCCCCTTTGCTTTCCCCCCATGGGCTTGAGCTCCCCCACCCAGGTGCCATTCCTGTTGTGGGTTTGGGCAATGCCCTGTGCTCCCTCATCTCAGTCCCAAATTGCATCTCTTTCTGCTGGTACCAGAGGCCACTGAGATCCCGGTGCCTGCTGCAGAAACCGCAGGGCACCCCTGTCCACCGTCTCCATCCCAGGAGGATGAAACAGCGTCTTCCAGCGAGGGAATCACGGTGAGCGCAGCTCTAGAAACAGCTTCCCCCTACCAACAGCAGGAAGGGGCCTGCAACTCCCTCCCCTCCTTGCATCCCAACCCTGTATCCTTCCAGGACAGGCTGGGGGTCTCAGCTCAGTTCCTTCTTAACCCCATGCATCCTGGCTGGGGAGCGTGTGGGTCTGTTGCACACGTGTGTGGTTTGCACACCACCACGGGGGTGTGGGGGGGTGTCACTGCTTGCACATGCACACCCATCCTACGTGAACCCCCTGAGTGGACTGATGCTGCCTCTGCTTTGATTCCAGCCGGCTGCCTCCCCAGCTCAGAAGCCCCAGCTGCCTGCAGCCAAGGCCAAGCCAAAGAAGGCGAAGGGCCTCTTCAGCTGAAAGGTTGCTGCCACCCACCCCGAGGGTCTTTGCTCCCCCCAGCATCTGAGAGAGGCAGTGCAGAGCATCCACACATCCTCTGCCTCTCCAGCTGCATCTCCTGGCGGACCCTGGCCTGGGGCATGGTCCCCTCCCGAGGTGTCTCCAGCTGGAGTGATGGGGCATCTCCTCTCTTCAGTGGTGTCTCAGGAACCTCTTTTCTGCCTCTCCCCTGGTGCAGAGCTTTCCCATGCTGCCCCATGATGGAGCCAGCGCTGGACCTGGGGCGAGTGGGAAGGATGCTGCCAGGTGGGTGTGGGACAGCAGGGACTCCAGCAGAGCCGTGGGGTTTGGCTGCACTCGTGTGGGTTTGCAATAAAGGGCTGTGTCTGGGTGAGATCCCTCTCCTCCTGCTCTGTCGCCCCTGGGCCCGCATTGTCCAGTCAGGGGTGCAGCCCCCAGTGCTGCAGGGTCCCCCTCAGGCCAGTCCTGCTGTCCCAGGGGCTTGCAGTGGCTCTGGACAGTGAGGAGGTGACAGCAGATCATTGCCGTGGGGCAGGACAGCAGCTTCCAGCCCATGCTGTGCCTCACACTGAGCAGCATGCGAGGTGGGGTGTGCATGAGGGGACCCCCAGAGCCTGAGGGCACAACGTGCTGGAGGGCGTGGAGCCCACGTTCTCCTTGTCCCATGCTGGGTACACACCATGTGCTGGTGTCTGGAGCCAGGAGAAGCCCTTGTAGCAGCTGGTTGGCAAAGGCAGCCTGGTTGTGCCGAGGGCCACCCTCCATATGCAGGCAGCTCCCCCAGGGTTAGTGGGCAGGTGATATGGGGTTAATCCATGCCCTGGCCTCCAAGGGGCAGGGGACAATCAAAGCTGAAAGTTCCCAGGCCTGAGAGCAGCCCTGGAGCAGTTTACAGATGCTCCCTGGACACAAAGCACCACCTCTGCCCCTCCATGCCCCATCCATCCATCCATCCATCCATCCTTTAATCCCTGCTCTCCTCTTCCAACCTTTGTCTCCACATGCTTCCTTTGGGCTGGGACCCCACTCCTGTGCCCGAGTTGGGTCCTAAAATAGCAGGCAGAGAGCCAGGCAGCGCTGCTGCAGGCAGGCTGCAGCCCACCGTGCTGCTCTCCTGGGGCAGGGGCCCGTGCCCCTGTCTGCCCTGCTCCCTGCGGCTGGGCTGGCCGCAGTCACCCTGCCTGCTCTCCTGGGCAGCAAGGGGGAAACAAAAACATCCGGAGCAGCCCCTGTGTCTGTGGAAGGGGAATGAAAGGGCCTTTGCTGGGCCGTGGCTGGTCATTCCCAGGCTGAGAGCAGTCGGTTGCTTTTTATATTTCCTCTCCAAAGGACCAGAGTGCGAGGCAGGGTGGATGGTGGGAAGAGGAAGCCATGGGATGGGAAGCTTCTGCTGACAGCTGTAGCTGCATATCCTACCTTCTCCCACCTGCCAGCATCTTACTGTGGCAGCTTTGGGTCTGTCTGCCGGGCACTTGACCCAGGGAGGGTCCTGCTACCAGCTGGGTAGGATCAGGGCAGCAGTTCAGCAGCTTTATGTTTCATGTGTCTTCTGTCGCCAGGTTGTCCCTTGGTGCAACCTCTGTTCCACCCATGTGGGTTCCATCTCCTGGCCTGGGAGCTGCTCTGTTCCAAGCCAGGTCCCCCAGTTCCCTGCTGGGCTCAGGCTTTGTGCTGCTTCACCATGCATGCTGGGACCTGAAGGAGGAAGGTTTATCACCCCAGCAAGGGCATTGGACTCATCTGTCCCCTTTGGGGCTGAGGGGACATCACATAGCGGGGGACACATTCCCATCCCGCTGTGCCAGTGGCTGGTGGGCTCTATAGGGGAGTGGGTGGTGCAAACCAGCACCTGCACCCCCGGGTCATCCTGGCTGCCAGATGCACCCAGGCTGTGTCTCTGTTTCTCCCTGGGGTGCTCAACTCATGGAAGCCAGTCCGAGGGATGCTGCAGGGGTGTTGCTCAAGAGCACTGTCCTGCTGTAGAGTAAGTCCCCCCAGGGACCCCTGAGGCTCTGTGCCCAAGGGATGGGCAAGCACCCTGGCAGACATGAGGTTGGGGTAAAGACCTGCTGCAGAGGCAGATCCCGCTCCACTCACCCTGCTCCCAAGGCAAGGGAAGGTGGGGCTGCAGGAACGTGGATGGGGTGTAAATAAAAACAGGAGAGTGAAGACATCAGCGGGAAAAGGAGCTCTGCCGATGCCCCCCCCCAGCCACCGCAGGGACCCCAGCCCCCGAGACTCCAGCGTGGGGCTGCTGGTGCCTCCCTGGGCCAGGCTGCTGCCGGCTCCGGGGAGTGTCACCACTCATTGTCCCATCCTGTCCTGCTGGGGTCTCCTTCCCTGTCCCCACCCCCTCCTCCCTGGAGCCGGCTGGATTTGAGCTCCCGACACACATTAAAGGCCACAAGTTCGGCCTCGGCCTCCATAAATTTGATTCCATAAATATTAGTTTTCGCAGGGTTTAATGAAGCCGTTATGCCGGGCACGGCCCAGCACCCCGACCCGTGCCCTTAATAAGGGCTCTGTGGCCTCGATTAAAGGGACCTTTCAATCGCTGTCAAGTATTTTTAGAAAAGGAAAAGAAAAAAAAAAAGAGAGAGAGAGGAGGAGAAGAAGACGACCAAGGCAACGAGTAGGGAGAGGAAAATCCCAACCCCGTCCAGTGCAAAAATAGAGAAATAGCACCACCTAGACTGCGTCGCCCGGCTCCGCCGCCCGCTCGCCCGCTCCTCCTGCGCAGCGCCCGGCTCCGGGCAGCCCTGCGGGGCCTTGTGCCAGCCCCGTGCCCCCTGCCCCGGCAGCCTAGGGAGCCCAGCGAGGTGTCTGCGGGATGCTGCCTGCCCCGGCAGCCTGGGGAGACCAGCGAGGTGTCTGCGGGATGCTGCCCTCCCGCTCAGGGCAGGGATAGGGGGATGAGGCGGTAGGGAAAGACGAGGTTCAGAGGAAGGAGGGACTTGGGCACGGTCCGGACGCAGGCGGGAACAGTGTGCAGTGGCCGGGCATCCCAGCAGTGCCTGAGAGTGGCTGAGCACTCTGGGAGATGCTGTGTGATACAGGGATGGATGCTGCATCTCTCCCACCTCCACTGGAAGGTAATTCCTCCCTGTGACCTAGTGCTATGGCAGCAAGTGCCCCTTCCCACCAGCTCCCGGAGCAGAAATACCCCCCCGAGCAGAAATCCCCCCTCACCCCCTAATTAGACGGACCCTGTCGCAGCCTCCAGCCCCCTCCCCACCCACCCAGCCCTGCTTGCCCTATCGTGCCTGGGGCTTCTGTCCCACTTGGCCCCATGTGCCAGCAGGCTTTGCCTGGCAGGGGCACAGGCTGGCATTGGGAATGCTGATGCCGTGGGCAGCGGTGCTCCCGCAGTCTGCCTCAACCCCCCTGGTAGGCGTTGCAGAGAGCTGGGGCAGCGTTCCCAGCTGCAGAGCCACCCCTGCCACCAGCACAGGGCAGCGGGGCTGGGGCAGGACCGGGGGTCCTTGGAGCTGGGGCAGTTCCTGGTCAGCAGCTCTTCGTCAGCACAGAGTGGTTAATGAGCGGGAATGATTCTCCTGTGTCCCATGTCCCGTGCAGGAGCAGGGCCAGCCCAGCAGGTCCCTGCTGCATGGGAAGGTGACGGACTCTGCACTCAGTGACAGGACACTGCCACTCTTCGCTGTGGCCAGAGCTGATGCAGGATGCCGGGGCCCCTGCATGGGTAGAAGCTGCTGTCACGGACAAACCCAGCTCCCTGCCTGCAGCCCTGGGCCTCCGAGGGACATGAATGTTGTACCAGTGAGGGCTGGGAAAGGCTGCTGTCAGCCCAGAGCTCCTGGGAGGGGGGACAGACATTTGTGACATGCACGCTGCATGCTTGCAGGCTGCAGAGGTTATTTGGAAGTCTGGGTTTGGTCACTGGCAGCCCTAAGGCACTTCTGCCTGGGGATGTGCTGCACTCCCCGGACCCAGCGCCACCCCAGACGATCCTGTTCCCCACTCCCTCATAGCAGATACGAGCTAGGTGGGGAGCTGGGCTCGTTCCTTCAGTAGGAGTACGAACCAGCCTGGAGGACCCTGTGGACCTAGCCCAGGCTCCAATTTTCCGGTGCCCGTGATGCGCAGAGAACTGTGCCCCTTCCGCAGCCCTGGGAAGCCAGGGATGGTGAGTGGTGCTGTGACACGGCCCCTCTGCTCTGTCTGCTGCTGATGCCCTTAAGGACGTCTCACTGGAAGGATCAGCTGAAGAGATGTGGAAGTGGGGTGGCCTGGGACTGCTGGCCAGACCCTCTTGCTCCACCAAGTGCAGGAGCAGTAGGACATCCTCACCATCCTGCACAGTAGCAGGACTTCACAGAGGCTCTGGGCACTGGTTTTCGGTACCCAAAACCAGCACGAAGCCCTGATGGAGTGTGGCTACTGCGTACGAAAACCTGATGGAGACACCTCTGGCCAGCTGCACTTTGCCTGCAGCTCCTGCAAAGGAAACGGTCCACTGGAGCCACTGGATAGCAGCATCCCAAACCCGTGGGTCCTGCTGGCTGCCCAGCCTGCATCCCTCTTGCCCAAGTTCCTTGGTCCCGCTGAGGCCAGCACAGCCCTGCAGCCAGAGCTGGACTTCTGGCTGGGCTGTTCCAGCCTGGCCTCTCTGTGTATCCCTAGGAGTGACCCATGCCCTGTGCCCACCGAAGGCTGGCGAGGGGACATCCCTGAGAGAGTTGTGTGCGCCGGGGCATCCCAAGGCACTGCCTCACCTGGGAAGGTCTTAGGGAGCCAGAGGGGGTGCAAGCAGAGCCGTGCCGGACCCCTCCCCGGCACACAGCTAGGGGAGAACCGGGGGGGCCCTGCAAGCCCTCGCTCCTGAAATCAGGGTGTTGTATTTACTTTCCCCTTTTGGCAGCTAGAAGGGGAAGCCCATCCCAGCCCCTCATTGTTGTCTCAGCGAGTTAATCAGATGCCATAATCCTGTTGTGGAAATATCGGGCCTCCCTGGAAACAATGGGGAGCGAGAATATTGTGGTTAAATTTCAACCAGCTGCCTCCCTGCTCTGTTTGATCCCCGCCCGCAGGCCCGGGCCCCTAGCGAGCAGGCGGCGCGGCGGGGGCCGGAGCCCCGGGGGTGCCACCCTGCGCCCACGCCGCCGCAGGGGACCCCCCGCGGGACGCCCCGTGGGGGCCGTGCGGCGGGCCAGGCGCGCCCCGGGGCGGTGGCGGGGCTGCCCCGGGGGGCAGGTGGCGGCGGGCACCCCCGGCGGGGTGGGCTGCGGGGCTCGGCCGGGGGGAGGAGGCTGCGGGCGGCCCGTGGCAGGTTCCGCGGGGAGGAGGCGAGGGAGGGAGGGCGCTGGGAGGCTGGGACACGGGCAGGGTGCGGTCCTGGCGGTTCCCGGTCCCGGATCTCTTCAATTTCCCCTCTCACTCCTGCCCGGGGAGCGGAGGCAGCGGCGGCTCCGGCTCCGGCTCCAGCCCCGCCGCGCTGACCGCCGGGGCGCAAACCGCGGGGGGCTCCGGCAGCGCCGAGCCCCGCGCCCCGCAAGCGGCCGCTCGCCTGCCAAAACAAACGGCCCTTCGCTATTTATTGCCGCCGCCGGGCCACGGCAGCTCAGAGCGGGCCGACACCGGCCCGCCGCACCGGGCAGCCGGAGCGCACCCGCGCCGGGCAGCCGCCGCGCCCCGCCGCCGCCGCCGGCACCGGCACCGGCACCTGCCCGCCGGCTGCGCGCCGCATGGGGAGCCCCGGGGCGGGCGGCGGGAGCGGCGGCCGAGCCTAGCGGGGCCCCCGGAGCCGCCGGTCCCCCGGGCCGCCCCGGGGCCGCCGGGCGCGCCATGAAGCCGGCGCGGCTGCTGCTGCTGCTGAGCGGGTGCGCGCTGCTGCTGGCGCCGGCCGTGCGCGGCTGCGGGCCGGGCAGGGTGGTGGGCAGCCGCCGCCGCCCGCCCCGCAAGCTCATCCCGCTCGCCTACAAGCAGTTCAGCCCCAACGTCCCCGAGAAGACGCTGGGGGCCAGCGGCCGCTACGAGGGCAAGATCGCGCGTAACTCGGAGCGCTTCAAGGAGCTCACGCCCAACTACAACCCCGACATCATCTTCAAGGACGAGGAGAACACCGGCGCCGACCGGCTCATGACCCAGGTACGGCCCCGCCGCCGCCCGCTTCTCCCCCCGCGCCTGGCACCTGCGAGCACCAGGGCTGCCCGCAAGCGCCCTGCCGCCCCGCTCTCCGGGGGCAGCGCGGGCAGCAGCGGAGCACCCGGCGCTGCGGCTTCCCCGTCCTGCCCCGGGCATCCCGGTGCCCGGCCCGGGCTGCCGGCTGTGCAGCGCGGGCATCTCCCTTCGCCGGGCGCTGCAAAGCTCTGCCCCTTCGGCGGGGCTGGGCGCGTCGGACCCGGAGCGGGCAGCAGCCCGTCCCCGCTGCGCCTTGCTATGGCAGCACCCTGCGCCCGGAGCCGGCAGCACGCTGCCCCGCAAGCCGGCAGCACCCTGTCCCCCGAGGCGGCAGCACCCTGACCCGCGGCCCCTCGGAGCCAGTGGCACCCATGCCTGCTGCACCTCGAGGTGTGCCCTTGAGCTTCCCAAGCCGGCAGCACCCTGCCCTGCTGTCCCCCAACCCATGTCCCCCTGTCCCCTGAGCTGGCAGCAGCCTGCCCTGGTGCCCCCCGAGCCATGCCACACTGCCCCTGATCTGGTTAGCAGCCTGCCCTGCTGGCCCCCGATCTGGCAGCATCCAGCCAAACCATCCCTGAGCCGGCAGTGCTGTGCCGCGCTGTTCCGCAATCGGGCAGCACCCTGCCTCGCTGCACCCATCCTGCCCTTGCCCCTCTGCTCTGCCTACCGGCTGGCCGAGCAGGCAGCCTGCCTGTTGGAGCCGAGAGGCACAGCAGAGCCCGGTGTGCTGGCAGGGAGGGGAGTGGGCAGAGCAGCAAGCTGGGCTCCAGGAGCGCCCTTGCTGTCCTTGTCCCCCTCTGCTGCCGAAACCTTGTGCCGTGCCTTAGTGCCCCATTCCCACACATCTCGGGTGGGATGGTGAAGGGTGCCCGACGGGTGCTGCCCTCAGCTTGCTGCACTCAGGGACGGGGACAACCTGTTGTTGCAAATGCCCTGTTGCAGTTAGCTTACAAGTGCCCTGGGCCAACGGGAAGGAGGGGTGAGGGGGACAGAGGACAGCGGTGGAGGGGGGGGGGGGTGATGCTGGACGAAGGTTACTCTGTGTTTTAATATTGCCAGGAGAATGCTTGAGGGTTTCAGGAATGCAGATAAGGAGCCGCACGGCCTTGCTAAGAAACCTGGCCACCAGCCTCAGCACTGGGTTACGGCCCAAGCGAGCTCCTGGAGGAGACAGGGGGGAGCTGGGGCTGCCCCACTGACCGCTGGCACCCCCGGTCTGGAGCTGGCGGGTGGGTGAGCGTGGATGGCTGTGGTGGCAGGCGCTGAGCAGGGCTCTGGCCATGGTCTCTGGGCGAGCTGTTGGTAACAGCGGGAGGAGAAGCTGCTTGGGTGCTGGCTTGACAGCTCTGCAATCCTCCATGCTCCCGGGGCAGGTCCCTGAGGGCAGGGGCCATGGTCCAGGGTAGTTCTTGGGCTGGGGACTGCAGCAGAGAGACCAAGACCCCCTATGAGGCAGCACCAAGCTTGGGGAGTTGTATAAGTCGTGGTTGCTGGTCATGGGAGCCCTGGGGCTGGGCTGGAGCCTGCATCCCCTGGGGAACAGCCTCAGGGATACTGAGGAAACGGTGAGCTCTGCTGGTCTGTGCATCGGGGAAGCGGGTGACTCATTGCTTGAGTTGGAGGCAAGAGAGTGCTTCTGGTTGCGTTTGCTCTTGACAGTGCTCCCACTGCCTGCCCTAACCCAGCCAGTGCCCCCCGGCACCCCTGGGAGAGGGAGGACTCTGTCCCACCTGCCAGCCCCACACTTCCCACTGTCCTGCTGTGTTGTTGGCAGGGTACCTGGAAGCTCCCTGGTCTTCTTGGGGTGCCCAAATGAGGGCCCTTAATCCAGCAGGGTCCCTGGACACTGCACATTCATGCACAGATGGGTACCACGGTGCCCTGGGCAGTTCTGCAGGGAATTGTCCCCATTGCTGTGGAGATGGCATGAATTCTGGTAGCTCGCTGCCATCCCACAGCCCTCTGGGCTTGTCCTGTGGCCCCTGGTTGTGGGAGATGTCCCCAGACGTGGGATCTCTGGCTTTGGCACCATAACCTGTGTTGCCATGGGTTGAGAAAGGCCATTGACCCAACTCCTTGTCCCTTCCCCCAGTGTGCTGGCTTTTACTGCTGTTGACTCACTTCAAACCTGTTTTCTTTCCCCAAGTCCAAGGGTCTGGGTGTCCCAGGCAGCCGGAAGATGCCGCCTACTTGGGGGGGTGGGTAGTGCTGCTCTCTGACTGCCTTTCCTTTATCGTTTCATCTTCCTCAAGAATTCCAGTGTGTTTGCTCTCTCTGGTCCCACTCGGAGGTGCTGAGATAAGGCTGGAGGCAGAGCTCGCCTCACCTCTCCGCGGCAGCCTGGCCCAGGAATGTCCCAGGCCCCCTGCCCCCATGGAGTCCCAACCCCAAGCCTCTGCCTACCCCAGTCATCACCCCTTGCAGCCACTGTTGGCCTAACGGGCATGGAGACCATCCTTGCAGTGGTGAGGAATTGCTCATGGAGACCTTGGGATAGGACTCTTGGCTTTCTTTGGGAGAAACCTCACCTGGGGGGCAGATGCTAGTGGGACCCCTCTTCTCCTGGCCGGCCTCTGGGCGTGGGGGTAGCTGTGTCCAAACACGCTCCATCCACAACCCCTGTGCTAAGGCTGTGGTCACACTTGAGTGTCCTGCGTACCTCTTCTGAGATGGTCCTGGGGTCCCTGCTGGCTGTGCCCTGTCTTGGAGCTGTGCCCTTCCTTCCAGGCCTGCTGCCTTCCCAAAAGGGGTTTGGCTTGCCCCACAGGACATGGTCCTGTCCCTAGTCTGGGCATGAGAAGGGAGATGCCAATCTTGGTCAGCGGGGGCAACATTTCTGGTCAGCCCAGCCCAGGGTCTCCACCGTGATGTGCATGGGAGAGCTCAGAGCCACCCAGCTCAGCGTGGTAGCACAGGGCCCCATCCTGCATGTGGTCTGGGGGTGCCCAGTGACACTGCCCTGCACCACTACAGGGACAAGCTGTGCCCCCCACACACACTATCACCACCCGCCTTCCCCCCAAACCCTGCTATATGCCTGTTGCATGGATTTCAGCTTCCCAGCTGCGCACTAGAGCAGTGCTGGGGCTGGTGAGCTGTGGCCAGGGCTCAGTGCCACAAGGCTGAGCTTGGACATCCCACTCCAGCCTGGGCACCGCAGGGCCTGTGAGCCATGGTGCCATTTCCCTGTCTTTGCCATCACCTTGCGAGACCTCGTGTTCACCCCCAGGCAGGAGGGTGACCGTGCCACACAGGCAGGCAAGGTCACCCGGGTCCCTGAGGATGCTGTAGCCCCTCCGGGCTGTGCGCGGGGAGGAGGTGGGCTCTCCCTGCAGCCCCTGGCAAACACAGAGCCTGCGGACAGCCTGTGCCCATGGGTTTCTTGGTCCCTGCCTACCTGTCTGTGCAGGCAGCAGAGCCCATGGGTAGGCAGTGCCTGACCCTACTTGCTCCCTGCCCATCTGTGCCTGCTCCCTGCTGATGATGCCTGCTCCCTGCCCATTGCTGCCTCCTCCTTGCCCATCCCTGGCCATCCCTGCCTGTTGTCTTCTCCCTTCCTCCTGTCCCTGCTCCCTGCCCATTCCCACCAGCTTGTCCTTGCCTATCACTGCCTGCTCCCTGCTTATCATTGCTCATGCCTGCCTGCTCCCTGCCCATAGTTGCCTATTCCCTGCCCATCCATGCCTGCTCCTTGCCCGCTGCTGCCCTGCCTGTCCGTGCTTGCTTCCTGCCTGCCCATGCCTGGTCCCTGCGCTCTCCCCCCGACCGTCCCTGCCTGCTCCCTGTCCATTGGTACCTGCTACCTGCCCGTCGCTCCCCGCTCCCCGCCCGTCGGTACCTGCTCCCCGCCGGTCCCTGCCCGCTCCCTGCCCGTGCTCTGACACCTGCTGGCCACCAAAGGCACAGGCAGAGCCGCCCGTCTCGGCAGCCCGAGGGCAGGGTGCTGCAGGGCCCTGCCTGCCGCTGGGTGCTCAGCCGGGCAGGCAGCTGGGTGCTGCCCCGGGCGGGGAGGGGAAGGTGGGACCCTTGGGCTGGGTCTGCGCTGGGGGAGGCACATGCGGGGGAGAAGGACAGCCCAGGTGGGTCCTGCTAGGAAGGGGTGGCCCTGCCCCGGGGGCTGGTGGCAGGCAGCGTCCCCGCCTGGGGGACAGGGGCTGGAGGGTCTCGGTGTTTGTGTGCAGGCAGGGTGTCCCTGGAGGACGGAGGGGCTGGCGGTGAGGGCAGGAGGGGCGCCCAGAGTGGGGTGCTGGCGTGGGAGCGGCAAGGGGACACGTGGAGTGATGGCCTGGGGGATGTAGGGGGGCACTGGGGGCTCCTTGCCTGCCTTCAACTCTGAACCCCCTTGCTGCCCATCTCAGCGGAGTCCCCGTGGGGCTGGGGACCTTGGGAGCTGCTTGTGCCCTGTGCCAAGTGGCACTACGGTGGTGTTGGATGGGGACAAAAGTCACTCCCCACCCTCCTCCTCCTCCCCTCACCTGGCAACTGTTTGTCCAACACCTTCCTGGCTTATCTCCCCACACCCAGGGAGCTGTGGGACGAGGGCAGAGGTGCTCCCCTGCCTCATGCGGGGCAAAGGCCTGCCTGGCACTGCCCTTCCTGGGGCCTGGACCCTGCCAAGTGCGAGCAGGTTTCCCTGAGAGCAGCAGCACTCACTTCCCCTTGGAGCAGGTGCTGGTGGACAGGGTGAGGGCCCATGTTTTTGGGGGGCAGCTCCCTGTGGAAGCAGTGCTGGGGCATTTCTGAGCCAGGGAGTATAGCCGGCATCGGGTTTTATAGCCCTGGCTCATGTCTGCCGTGACAGTGTCTCACGACCCATGACATCCCATGGCAGGGAGTTCCAGCACTGAGCTGGGCATCACGTGAAAACGTCCCCCATGGTGTGTCTGATTTTTAGGCTGCTTCCCAGTTATTTTATTTAATGCTTCCCAGGACTGGCCTCATGCATGACCATGAATGCTCTGTCCTTCACCCTGATTTTATAGTGCTCTCCAGGACCCCACAGCATCTCTTTTCCAGGCTGCACAGTCCTAGTCCATTCACCTGGTTTTGTGTAGAAGCTCTGGTATTGCTTTTCCTACACCTTTTCTAGCTCTCCTCCATCCCTTTTGCAGCAGGTGAAGGGACCAGAAGTGTGGGCTGTACTTTTGCAAGCCAAGTGCCCAGGGGCTTCGTCCCTCCCGGACATGCAGCTGTGGCTGGGGGAAGCAGGCAGCGCAGGGTGAGGCTGGGAGGGCTGCGGTGCAGGCATTTGGGGCTGGCATCCCTCTGCTTGCTGGGGAGGACCGTGGCAGGGGGGGACGAGGCAAGTCAGTTGCCTTGCTTGTGTGACCTCTGTGGCCACCAGGTCTGGGGCTTTTGGGATCTGCTGCTGTTCCTCAGCCCCAGCTTTTCAGCCCTTGTGGTGGGGAGAGGTGGAGGGGGCTTCACCCCACATCCCTTCTGCTCCAGCACAACAGAGCTCTTAGGCAGGTTTGGCATTTCTCACATGAACAGGGGCTGGATGAAGCTATGAGGCTGCCCAGTGCTGTGTCCTTGTGCCTCAGGACTTGAGGATTGATACCAAGCAGAGCTGTGCTGAGGACTGGGCAGGTTGTTTCATTTGTCCCCAACACTGGGGACGGTGCTGGGGACCCTAGGGGATCCTCCCAGCCAGGAGGCAGCAGGGTCTGAGCTCCCTCATCCTCCTCCTGTCAGCTGGGAGCCCCTGGGGCAGTGCTAGCACAGGGCAGGTGTCCTGTGAGCAAAGAGGGTGTTTCACGCCAGCCCAGGCTGCGCTGCCCAACAGGCTCTCCAATGAGCCAGGAATTGGGGAAGAGGTGGAGGAGGAGATGGGTACCCTGTTGGGGTGCACACCCTTGGGAGATGCTGTGTCAAACGGTGCGGTATCAGGCACTGCGGGAAGTCCGGAGGACGTGGTATGGAAAAGGCATCTCATGTTTTCAGATCTCTGCTGGACCAGCCCCCAAAGGGTCTGAGGACCTAGAGAGGCTTCATGGAAGCATGGTGGGATACAACCTGCCAACCAGGCAGCTAACCCCCGCCTCCAAAAAGCTTTTACTGACTCTGCCCCTCTGCCCTGCAGCGCTGCAAGGACCGCCTGAACTCCCTGGCCATCTCCGTCATGAATCAGTGGCCGGGGGTGAAGCTGCGGGTGACCGAGGGCTGGGACGAGGATGGGCACCACTCGGAGGAGTCGCTGCATTACGAGGGCCGAGCCGTGGACATCACGACCTCGGACCGGGACCGCAACAAGTACGGCATGCTGGCTCGCCTGGCTGTGGAGGCTGGCTTTGACTGGGTCTACTACGAGTCCAAGGCGCACATCCACTGCTCCGTCAAGTCAGGTAAGGCTGGGGGGAGCAGTGAGTGGAGCCGGGGGCCAACCCCGCCATTGCAGCATGCGCAGGGAGCCTGGCTGGTTGGGTGGGGTGCTCCCGGGGCGGGGGGGTTGCTGGCAGATTTCCCTATCTGAGGCAGACAGTCGGGTGGGGAATGAGTCACACACCTGTGGCCGGCAGTGCCATGGGGCAAACTCCACATCTAGCTCCCATGGACCTGCATCCTGACCCACCCTCTCTACCCCCCTCCTTTCCCACCCCACGTGCCCTTCTCCCCTAGCCTGTCCCTCCAGTCTGCCCATCGCATCTGTCTCCCCTGCCTCTGCCCTTGCAATCCCTTAGTGCCCTGCTGCCCACGCTCAGCCCCATCCAGCCCTGCCCTCCTCCACCACCGGCTGCTCTTGAGCTTCTGCTGTGGCAGCAGCATCTGTCCAGCCCTGACTGGCCAGGGCCAGGGACACCCAGGCAGCGATGGGCCAGGGTGCCCTGGGATCAGGTCTTTGCTGTGCACCGTCTTCTGCGGAGGGGAGCAAAGCTGGGGGTGCTGGGGGCAGAGGCAGCTGGGCTGGAGTCGGGGTGCTCTTGTCGCTCGTGGTCTTTGCTCGCCCCCCCGTGCAGTGAAGGGGGGGAAGGCTGCTCTCAGGCCCTGCCCGTGGCCGGGACGGGATTGCGTGAGGTGCAAGACACCCCCCCCAGCCCGGGGACAACCTGCCCTGCCCGGGATGCTGCGGCCCCGGGCCCCGCGAAGCTCCCGCCGGATCGGCCGCGCTGGCTGCGAGCGGCAGAGGGCAGCAGTGGCCCACGCACGGCACCGGCCACGCAGGGCCAGACTCGCCCGCGGCCACGCGCCAGGAGAGGGCCGTGCTGCTGCCCGGACGCCCGCGTGCCCGTGTCGCGACAGGCTGGGAAGGGCTCTGCCTGTGCGTGGGCTTGCGTGGACACAGAGGCAGCCTCGGCGGTGGCACGCACACACTCACCGGCACCGTGCCGGCTCGTGGCTGGTGTGCCAGAGAACCGTGCCTGCACACGGAGCACCGGCACACGCACGCACACGCACAGGGAGAGGGCTGTGGCTGCACCCACGTGCCCACAGACAGGCCCGCACACCCGTGTGCCACGCACCGTGCCGCGGGGGTGCCGGGGCTGGTGCGTTGGTGCTGCCCCGCATCTCTTGTCCCCGGGCTTGGCTCCCACCGCACTCTGCCTGTCCTACTGCCCTAGCCCGCAGCCAGCGGCCTGACACCCCCAGACGCCAGCCTGCCCCCCCGCGCTGACCCGCTCCCCCGTGCCGATGCCAGGACGGGCGCAACGCCAGCCGGTGATGGAGGTGGGGCATCCATGCCGCAGAGAGGGAGCAACGTGCCCCCACAGAAGAGGGACAAAGCGAGGGCGAAGGACCAGGGCTCCCACGCCCCGAGGCACCCTGTGGGGCTGGCCGGAGGAGTGGGGCCAGGCTCCGAAGCAAGGACCGTGACCCTAGAGCCTTGGGGCTGGCCAGAGGAGTGGGGCTGTGCCCCTGGAGAAGGACGGAATCTCTTGAATCCTGAGATGCTCCCCTGGACCACCTGAAGAGGGATGCTGTGACCCAGGCAGCAGATCAGGGCCCTGAGGCCCTGGAGGGCTTCTGGAGGCTGGCCACAGCCCCCTTGCTCCACAGCGGCTCCTCGGGGCTCTGGGTTCCCCATATTTATCCCTGAGGCCATGGGGAGCCCAAGGGTGCGTGGTGGAGGCTGTGGGGTGCATATCCTGACCCCCCCAGAGCTGTGTACAGCGGGCAGCGGGCTGCCCCTGCCTCTTAGTAAATGGCTTTTATTTTTGTACGGATGGCCGCGTGGCCTGTTGTATGTATTGCATCTCCTCGGGTCCCCCCCTGCACCCACACACCCCTCCATGTCCAGCGCCTGTGCCCTCTGCTTCTGCCAGGTGCCCCTCTCGCCCTCCTGCCAGCCCCTGCGCATGGCTCTGCCGCCTGCCTGGGGATGCGGGGTGCAGGATTTGGGACCTGGCCTCCGGGGCAGGCACAGGGCGGACACTGCACCTTGTCTGAGCAATAAAAGGATTCTGTCCCAGAGATGGATGCCTCTCTTCATGGGCCTGGGGGCTGGGATTTGGCTCTGCCCAAAGCTGGGGAGGGATGAGGGGCAGTGCCATGTGGGTGGGGACACTCAGGGATTAGATGAGGGTGCTGGGAGAGGGCTGAGGGGGGCTGGGAGCTTGAGGCTGGGACCATGCAGGGCCAGGAGCAGGACTCTAGATGAGCTGCCCCTAGTAGATGGTGGGAGGGCATCATATAGACACTAAGATGGGGGTGTCAGGGGCCTGGGGAGCCAGGGCTGCTGTGGGAGCTGAGCACCGTTCCTTGGGAAGCCAGGGTTCCCCTGCTAAGTGCCAGGATGGGGCCCTGGTGACCCTTGGTGACTTGATACATCTTCTTATCTGGGAAGAGGTAGGACCGCTGTGCTGCCATCCCAGGGGACAAGACCCAGAGAGTTTGGGTGCTTTACCCTGTGACAACTGCTAGCGAAGCCCTGCCCAGGAGCCTGGTGGCATTTGCCTGATATGGCCACAGGCTGTGACATCTCCCCACAGCTCAGAGAGGGGGTCGGCTGGCATCAGCGATGCGGGGGCGAGCAGGCGGGAGAAGGGAGCAGGGCTGCAGCACAGGGTGGAGGGGTGCTGCAGTGCTGGGGGAGGGCGCTGCACCCTGTGCCGTTCCTTGTAGGATCCTCCTCAGCGGTACCCAGGCCCAGCACTGCAGGGGATGGGGATGCTGTGGGCATGCAGATTGTGACCGGGCACTCTGGTCCTCAGTCTGCCACCAGCTCAGGGCTCTGCCTCCCCTCTTTTGAGCTTCAGGTGCTCCCTGGCACTGCCTTGCACACTTGGGGCTGTGGCTGTGCCCCGCTCCTCCAGCCAGGTGGGTTTCGGGACCGGGCTCTGCAGAGCAGTTCCAGCACCCTGGCACCACAGCACGGAGCAGGTGCTACCATGCGTGGCTCAAGCCCCAGGTGCCACCCCCAGTGACATGGTGGCTGGGGGATCAGGTGCCCAGGGAAGCTGGACTGGTGGCTGGGGGTGTGTAGGGGACACGTGCACGTTGGTGATGCCAAGGCAGGGTTATCCCCGGGTGGGCAAAGCCGGGCAGCCTGGGGGCGGTCTCTGTGCATCATGGAAGGGTGATGCTGGGCGTCTGGCAGGTAACCCTCCTGTCCTCTCTCTCCCCATGCAGAGCACTCGGCCGCTGCGAAGACGGGGGGCTGCTTCCCTGGGCGGGCACTGGCAACGCTGGAGGATGGTGCCCGGACACCGCTGTGGGCGCTGCGCCCAGGCCAGCGGGTGCTGGCGATGGACGGGGCAGGCAAGCCCACCTACAGCGATTTCTTGGCTTTCCTGGACAAGGAGCCCCGCGCCCTCACCTCCTTCCACGTCATCGAGACGCAGGAGCCGCGCCGGCGCCTGGCCCTGACGCCCTCTCACCTGCTCTTCGTGGCCGAGAACGCCTCGGCACCCGCCACCCACTTCCGCCCCACCTTTGCCAGCCGTGTGCGCCCCGGACATTTCGTGCTGGTGGAGATGGGGGGGGGTGGATTGCAGCCTGCTGAGGTGGTGGGGGTGCGGGACCGGAGAGACGTGGGAGCCTACGCCCCGCTGACGCGCCACGGGACGCTGGTGGTGGACGGCGTAGTGGCCTCGTGCTTCGCCCTGGTGCAGGAGCAACATCTGGCACAGCTGGCCTTCTGGCCGCTCCGGCTCTACCACAGCCTGGTGGGGTGGCCAGGGGCGCAGGGGGACGGCATGCACTGGTACTCGGGGCTGCTCTACCGCCTGGGCAGGCTGCTCCTGCCCCCCGACAGCTTCCACCCGCTGGGGGTACCCCAGGCAGAGAGCTGAGGGTGCGCCCCAGCCATGGCTGGTGCTGCTGACGGAGGTGGTGGCTGCAGGGCGGCTCACCGGGGGCCAGCACCCCCTCCCAAAGCTGGGTGCCCATGGAGAGCTGCCTCCAGCCCTGCCTGCTCGGGGCACAGCCACCTCCTGGTTGGGAGTCACTGCGGCTCCCCAGTGTGCCTCCTCCATGCCCACTGCCCCCTCCTCACTCCCTGTTCCTGGGGGCAGGGGGGAGGCACGAAGGGTCCCCCCCCGGACATGGGGGTGTCCGCGGCTGGATCCACATGCTGCTATTTGTGTGTGTGTGTGTGATGTGCGTGTGCATGTGCAGAATTAGCTAATGACAGAGGTCTGATCGACGAGGGGGAGCAGGAAGAAGAGAGCCCCTGGCTGCGGGCTGCTCCCGCAGGGCTCCCAGCCTGCCTGCACCCGCTGGGGAGCCTTTGGGAGAGGGGCCCCAGGGCCCTTTGCTGGGCAGCCTGGGCAGGAGGACGGGCGATGCCATTCCCACCCCTGCGACATGACAGCTGGGAGGAGAGTGACCCAGGTACTGGGACTGTGCCTTGTCCTTAGCCCTGACTGCGGGTGCATGGGGGCACCCAAAACCAGCCCCTGTATGCCTGGGGTGCCCAAGCACAGGCAGGGCTGTGGGGCTGGGGGCTGGCATGGCTCTGGCACGAGACCTCTGACTTGGTGACGTGAGTGCTGCTTGGAGCGAGAGACTGGGGAGCGGGACCCCGAGCTCTGCCCAAAGCCAGCACCATAGCCACCCAGGCGGGCATGCCTGTGGGGATGCTGTGACAGCACGGGGGGCTCTGGCTGGCAAGAGGGGACTGCGGAGGCAGGCGCGCGGGCAGGAGGGTGCGAATGCCAGCCAGGCATGAGCACGTGCTGGTGGGAGCAGGGGTGAGGAGAGCTGGGGCTGCAGCCCCAGCCTGCTGGAGCCGGGGGAAGGAAAGCAGCTGGGGAGAAAGCGTTCCCTCCCTTGCCTTCCCAGCATCCCACCCTGAGCTGGCTCAGCCCGAAGCCATGCCTTTCCCACCCCGAAGCTAAAAAAACTCCCCAAGCTCCAGACCCTGCTTGGCCTGACCTCCCCAACCCCCGAGCACCCCAAACCCTCAGGGTAACTCATTGCTGCTCACCTGCTCCCAGGACCTGGATGGAGTCCCATCAGAGCTGCAGCCACGGTCCCCCCCTCAAAATCATAGCTAGAGCCTCAGCCTCCTGTGGCTCCACGTTAGTGGAGGTGAGGGGGCTGGGAGGGGCTGTGACCCACATTCCCCCTGCAGCATCATGCGTCTTTATTTATTTATCTGCTCTTTGTATGTACCATAGATGGGAGGCAGCATGGGCACGTGCAGGGTGAGATGGGAGCGGGCGGGGGGGGAAAGCTGTTTGGTTGGGGGGGATGATTCTTTTTTTTAAAACAAAAAGCAGAAATTATTTAAAGATTATTTTAAAACACAGTTTTTATGGTGATTGTTGTCCAGGGTGAAGTGAGAGAGCGCAAGCGCGGCCGACATCAGGTGTATTTTTGTCTCTTCACTGGATGTACCTGTCCTGGTCGGGGACATGGCCCAATAAACCCATCATCTCCCAGACAGGCGCTCCAAGCTGTGGTGTGGGGAGGGCACGCAGGGATCGGGGATACTTACTGCCCATCATAAACAGGGCAGGCAGGGCTAGAGGGCACCTTGTACTTCTCTAGGAGCAAGATTTGGCCACCCCAGTGCCTCCCACCAGTAAGGGCGAACTGTCCCTCCCCAGTCCCCCATACCTAGGGGAGGTGGGCAGCTGGAGGCTGCGAGAGTGACCCAGCCTACATGGGACCAAGTTGTCATTGGGGCCACCTGGAAACTAGGGCAAGTGGGGCTGGAGGTAGGAGGGACAGCCACCGTGGGACTGCCGGGGACACCTCTTCATCCCAGTCTGGGCCCATCGCCCCAGCACCTGGCCGTGCTGGGACACCCTTCCCCACCATCTCCATCACCACAAGACCCATTAACTCAATGATCCCGGAGAAGATGGACCCCCTACCCTGTACACTGGGTTTCCAATGTCACTAGTGCTAGTCACTGCTGGCTCTGTCCCCTCGTCCCTTGCCAGCCCTGTCCCCCCTCCACCCCATCCCCATGACAGCAGAAAGGAAGACCACCAGCCAGCACTCCACAGAGCCTCCCCATACCTGTCCCACCCACATACCCCTCTGTGCAACCCCTGCTCCACCTCTGAGCTGCCCTGTCCTGGTCTCCCCTGGGGGGCTGGGAGCAGGGTCCCCCCAGGGCTTTCCCTGGACCCCACAGCATGGAGAGTATGGAGCAATTCGGCAGCAGGCTGTCAGCGAGGGCCCTCATCACGGCGGCTAATTTAAGGGCTCTGCAAGGCGGGTGAGCTAATTTAATTAGGTTCTTATTACAGAGAAGGACAAATTGGTCCCCGGGGGGCCCACGGGGTCAGACTTTCGAGAGGCGCTTTATGGAGTGAAATTTCAATCAGGCTGCTGTTGCAGGCACGGTGGGGGGGAGCCAGAGGCAGGGGATGCATGGGGAGAGGATGTGCCCTTTGGGGTGCCCCATGGCACTATGGGCAGCCCATCTCCAGGCCCAGGTTTTTAGGGTATCAGTGAGTATGGGGGAACAGCTCTTTGCCCCATTAGGAAAATGCTGCAGGGTATTGGGGGGCTGCTTTGGTGTGGAAGCAGGGAAAGTGGTGGGGTCCTGGCTCTGGGCTGGCCCCAGGGCAGCGAGAGGAAGGGGGAACACTCATAAATAAGGTTCTGGGGTCTTTCTGAAGCCCCATTAACTCCACCCTAGTCCCATAAAGTCCCATGGTGAGGATGTTGAAGACAAAATGAGGTCCAGCCGGCAGAGAGGACTTATGGGGGGCTCTTCTTTCCCTGGATGTCCTCCCCTCTCTTGTCACTCAGCCCCAGGAGAGCCAGGGCAGCCTGGGGGCTGCCCCACGGCTTGTGGGCACCTGAAGCAGCCCCATTTCCCAGGGTGCCAGTCCTGGGCGGGGGGCTCCCACCAGGGTCCCGGCTGGGTGGTGATGGATGAGAATGCTGGTGGGTGGCCGGCAGAAGGGCCGGGCTGGAGGGTGCCACAATGGATGTGTCTCCATCAATTTGTCCTCATTACCATGTGAATGGTGGGCGGGAGGGAGAGGAAGGGCATGTGGCGGCAGGAGAAACCCCCCACATGATCCCATCTGGGGTAGCGTGTGTCCCCCCCCCTCCCTCCAGACCTGTCTGAGTGTGTTAAACCAGCGCCAACACCCCCCCCGGCCCCAAATTCAGGGGAGGAGAGGTACCACCCCCTATTCAGAGCCTTGAAAAGGCTACAGGGTCCGGCGCTGTTAACAAGGGGGGACGCTGTCCCCGTCCCCGCCTCTCCCGTCTGTCCCTCGCCCCGTGGCCTTCTGCCGTGGCAGCGCCAGCCAACCCCGCTCCCGGCCCCCGGCTGGCACGCTGGGTGCTGGGGTCCGGCAAGGGGGGTGTCGGGGGAGGGGGGGGGCGTCGGGGCTTGAGGAGTGGGAGAGGAGCACCCCAAAAGCATCTCCTCTTTGTGGGGAACTGCACCTTTGAGGGGCGCGGGCAGGAGAGGACAGCAGGGTGGGGATCCTGCGGGACTCCAAGACCAAACCTTCCCCGCGGAACGGGGAATATCTCCGGGCAAGGAGGTGGTTTGTCCCCACCGTCCGGGAGCTCTGGGTCCAACCAGGTCCCCACGGCCTGGGCTGTGATGGGGGGGGGCTCACCCCGAAATAGCTGTGCCTGCGGGCATCGGTACAGCGGCTTGTGGGGACTCTCCTCCCGGCGAGGGCAGACTGACCCATAGCTGCCCCCCCGCCAAAAGCCCAGGAGAGGCTGCCCACCCCGCTCAGCCCCGCACGCTGCCAGCCGGCGGGTGCCCGCAGAGGGGGCCCGTACCAGCCTCCCACTCTCACTTGCGTTAGCTTAATTCAGCTTAATGGCTTTCCGGGGTGCCGCGGCTCCGGGGACAGGGCAGGACCCTGCTCTCTGCAGCGCCGTTGTGGCGGGGGGGGGTGGGGGTGGGGGGGTGTCCCCAGTGCCCTGGCCCTGGGCCTACGGGAGCCCCAGAAGGTTGTGTGGTGTGGGCTGCAGAGCCCATCCTGCGCCCCAAACGCCTCCACCACCACCCCCTCTGCCCCCCGAGCCTCCCACCTTCTGCCCCTCTCTCAACCGTGGCACCCGTGTGGGGTCAGCGTTGGGAGCCCCCCTTCCATTGCAGGGGCTGCCCGCCCCTCCCCTGAGCCCCTCTGCCTGCGCTTGGCAGCTTCCCCCGGGCAGGGATGGAGGTGCTTTAGCAGGCAGCAGCCTCTGGGAGTCACACCACACCCCGAGCCCGCTGTGCCTGTACAGACACGGACAGACAGACGCACACATGCACCCCCTACACATACTTTTATGCCCTGGACAGACACATGCCCACCACCTCACCAGTCGGGCTTGGACACGCGCTAGCTCTCAGCATCCCCATCCGATCCCCCAAATTACTCTCTTTCCAGCCCGGATACTTTATAACCCAGGCAGTGTCTGGAGCACCCAGGTGTCCCTGTGTCTCTGATGTCTGTCCCCTCCGGGGACAGGCCGGGGGACATGCGCATGGCCAATGGTGACAGCACTGTGAGGACCACAGGACACAGCCACCCTGGGGCAGTGCCCACCTCTGCAGCCATGCCCACCCCACATCTCCTGGGTGCAGAGAGCACTCCAGACCCACGGAGGGGGCTGACACCTTCTCCCCCCATCCCGGGTGAGCCCTGCCAACTCTCCTGCTGGAGGGGCACCCTATAGCTCCCTCTCCCACAGCACAGGGCACAGAGCTAACTCACCAAAGCCCACCTTTCCCCTCCTGTATCCCCTCCTCGGTCAGCAGAACGCACCCAGCACCCACTGTGGGTCCCGGCTGCAGGGCAGGCAGAGCTGGGGGTCCCCTACCCTCTGCACAAGGGAGGGGCAGCTGGGGACTGTGAGGGGGGGTCTGGCAGGAGGCATCAGCCATTACCTTGTACACTGTCCCAGTACGAGACGGGGGCTCCCAGCATCGTGGGAGCAGCCAGCAGGATACGGCCCCGGGGGAAACCCCGCAGCCATCCGGTGCTGACCTTCCACGAGTGGCTCTGGGGAGCCCCGGGTGTCAGGACGGGGGGTGTGTGAGTATGCGCCCAGGCGCAGCGAACGAGTAAGAATCTAATCAGGGTCCTTTTCCTTAATAAATCATTCGTCTTAATCCAACGCCCTCTTTCCTGCTCTAATAACTCCCGGCGCTGGGCCCCACAGCCACAACAATGTGGCTAATGGAACGATTTATTTTCATAATGGCGCTGGTGGGGAGAAGGGGCGGCCGGGCTGGGGGCAGCACACTCCGGGGCAGGAGTTTCTAATTAGTGAATGAAATTTGATGTAAGGCTGGAGGAAGATGGATTCGCTGCCTGACAAGGGGCCTTTCAGCTCATCAAAGCACCCGAACAGGGAGGTAAATTAAATTATTTCTAATTCTTCACTAGCCTCCAGGGAGTCACCCTCCACCAGCAAAAGGTGGGTCCGTTCCTGAAATGAAGAGGCGCTTGAAGGACTGAGGTTGAGTGGAAGGGACCGGTGTCTGTGAAGGGATGGGGATGACAAGATGGGATGGTATGGGGTGGGACAGCAGAGTGGGACAGTCTGCTACTGACTTTCCTGGAAGAATGGGGAGGGAAAAGGTGGTGATGGAGGGAAGAGTTGCAAATGGTCAATAAATAAATAACTCCAGGGGCTAATGACTAATTTGAAGCAAGTTTTCCATCCATGCCTGTCACCTAACCAGACCTGGAGCAGGGCTGAAATGCAACCAGTGCTGGAGTGGAGCAGAGCAGCCCGACAGCGAGGAAACAGTATCCCAACCCTCAGGGGTGTTGAGCAGGGACAGCACTTGTTTTTGAAGGGGTGTCTGATGCTGAAGCAGGCAAAGGGTCCAGTGCAGGGGAATGCTTCAGCAAAGACCCTTGTTCTCATGACTCTGTACAATTTGAGGCCAATCCCAGTGACGTTAATGCTTGGGGCATGAAAGCTGTTCTTGGGATGTGCAGTGTTTTTCTCTAAATCACCAGCTCCTGGAGTCCTGTGATGAGACTCAATCTTTACAGCAAATAAGTGCACTCCCTCCTAGCACTCCTGCTTGCAGAGGGGCCTTGCAGTGCCAACCTGCCACTAGCCCAGGTGTCCCCAATACCAGAGTGCAAAGAAAAAGGCTTGGTGCTATGGCTGAAACCAGCCCTTGGCTCTCCCTGGAGCAGGGAGCATTACAAGCTGCCCCGAAAGCACCCCAGGCTGCCCCACAGCTCCCCTCCCTGCGGGGCGGAGGAAGCCCGTTCAGGGACAGCAGGCAGGCTCCCGGGGGACTTTCCGTACGAAATCCTAGTCTGCATTTCCCGCAAGATCTCCTGCCCTCCTAACCACGCTCAGCACCGCCGAGCAGCCACGGTCGCAGCACAGCCTGGGGAGGGAAAGAGGGGGAATAGGGGGGCTGTTTCTTATTGCAAGGGGCTGGGGAGGCATGGGGGGGGGGGGGCGGTGGGGCGAGGCCCTGCAGCGGTGCCGGGGGCTTGCTGCAGGCTGGGGAGCACGGTCTCTTCCCCACGGCTGAGCTAGGTGGAGCTGCGACAGGCGCAGAGCTGGCTGTGCTGACCCAACACTCCAGGAATTTAATTTGTTTAATATATTCCCTGGGAAAGAAGAAAATAAATAAGTGGCACCTTGCGTGCCCCCATGTCTCACTCTCGCAACGGAGGTGTCAGCTTAACGAGCCAAAGCCCTCAGCCTGATTAACCAGCCGCTGCTCCCGCTAATAGGGAGCCGCCGAGCAGCGTGATTGATGCAGGCAGAGCATTAGCCCCCGCAGCCTGGCGCTGGACTGCCGGGCGGGGGCACCGTGCCCCCCCGGCCCCTGCCCTCCGTACCCGGGCCCGGGTCAAGGGCAAGTCAAAGGCTCCCTCTTGCCCCGGGGTGGCTCATCCTGCCCCACCGCTCTGTGGTGTAGGCAGTGCCCGGAGAGGTGGAGCTGGGGTTGCTTTTGCCTCCAGAGGCAAGGACATGTTGGTGGCTTCCCACCAGCTGTGGGACTGTGTGGCAGCTCCTCAAAACAGGGGCTGAGGGCCAGGGTTGTGCAGAGGTTTTGTGCTGAACTCTAGGTCTCGGCCACGCTTTCTCCCGTGGGCTGAGGCCAACCGGATGAAGTTCAATAAGGCCAAGTGCCGGGTTCTACACTTTGGCCACAACAACCCCATGCAACACTACAGGCTTGGGGACGAGTGGCTGGAAAGCTCCCCCGCAGAAAAGGACCTGGGGGTGCTGGTTGACAGCCGGCTGAATATGAGCCAGCAGTGTGCCCAGGTGGCCAAGAAGGCCAACGGCATCCTGGCCTGTATCAGAAATGGTGTGGCCAGCAGGAGCAGGGAGGTGATCATGCCTTTGTACTCAGCTCTGGTGAGGCCGCACCTCGAATACTGTGTTCAGGTTTGGGCCCCTCACTACAAGAAGGACATTGAGGTGCTGGAGCGTGTCCAGAGAAGGGCGACGAAGCTGGTGAGGGGTCTGGAACACAAGTCTTATGAGGAGCGGTTGAGGGAACTGGGGTTGTTCAGTCTGGAGAAGAGGAGGCTGAGGGGAGACCTTATCGCTCTCTACAACTACCTGAAAGGGGGTTGCAGAGAGGTGGGTGTTGGTCTCTTCTCCCAAGTGACTAGTGACAGGACTAGAGGAAATGGCCTCAAGTTGCGCCAGGGGAGGTTCAGGCTGGATATTAGGAAAAAGTTCTTTACTGAGAGAGTAGTGAAACATTGGAATAGGCTGACCAGGGAGGTGGGGGAGTCACCATCACTGGAGGTATTCAAGGAGCGTGTGGATGTGGCATTGTGGGATGTGGCTTGATGGGCATGGTGCTGTGTGGTGTTGGGTGGGTTAGTTTTTGGTGTGTTGTGTGGTGTGGTTTTGGTTTTTTTTTTTTCAGGTTGGACTTGATGATCTTACAGGTCTTTTCCAACCTTAGTGATTCTGGGATTCTGGGATTCTGGGGTAGGGACACTGAGGCACAGGGATGTGCTGGAGGCCACGGTGACAACCTGGGGGGAGCCCTTGAGTCTTGGCAGCTCCTTCAAGGCTTTAATCCCCTGAGCCCTTACCATACCACTAAGGAAGAAAACCCAAGAGTCCTGACCCAGCCCCC
Organism: Gavia stellata; assembly: GCF_030936135.1. Lineage (NCBI taxonomy): Eukaryota > Metazoa > Chordata > Aves > Gaviiformes > Gaviidae > Gavia > Gavia stellata. The sequence goes on along the minus strand of NC_082601.1, from coordinate 18,555,047 downwards.
CTTGTCCCATCCGTCCCTCACCCAGGCCTTTCTGCAGTCCTGCTTGTCTGTCCCTCCATCTGTCCCCCCCTTACTGAGGTGTCCCTGGGTCTCACTGCAGACATGTCACCTGCTCACGCCATCCCTGTCCCATGGCATCACCACCCCCTGCCCCCACCTTGGGAAAGGGTTAATCAGCAGCCAGGGAGACAGGGTAATAAATGGCCGTTATCTCGTTAATGAGCTGACATTAATTAGAGCCCAAGGTCCTAGGAGGGGCAGCTGATTTATCTGGTCACCCTGGGAGCAGGTTAGGAGCTGACTCCATGGAAAGGCCATTAACAGGGAAGAGGTGAGGCTGTGCTGCTGGGGGGGGGGGTCACCCTGCACCCATCACCCATCCCTGTACTGCCCCCTGCCCTGAGCCCAGCCCTGGCTCCCTTCCCTCCCAGGGAGCAGCTCTGGCCTTAAGACAAGAGCCTGTGAAGCAAAACCAGAAGATCCTGGAGGTGACAGGAAAAAGCAGGGCTGGGGGATCCCCTGGGGAGCCCAGTGATGGGGGTGCTAGGGGGAGGAGAGCCCGGCTGTGCCAGGGACATGTGGCACTGGACACAATGTGCTGGGGTGGTGTGCTGGGCAAGGGGTGTGGGAGCAGGGGATAGGGAAGCAGCAGGAGGGATGCTGTGCATTCAGTCACTTCCCTGCTTTTCTGGATGATACTGGGCTATGGGAGCCCAGTTTAGCCTCTCCCCCCAAAAGCCAAGGTCTGGGGTGAGGAGAGACATTGAGGATGAGCCCAGGTGCTGTCAGAGCTCTTCTTGGGGACAGTGGGATGGAGGAGATCTCTGGGTAGATGCTATAGGCTCATGGTGTTTCAGGATCTAAGAGGAAATGTGTTGGGGCTAATGGGACTGGAAATGTAGCAGTCAGACCCTGGGTCCTTGCAAGAAATGGATCTGAGCTGACTGTGTGTCCCTGTGTCTCCAAGCCACGTGTTTACAGTGGGACAAGCTGTCTGTCCCCAAGCCTGAGCACCTCTGTAGTGAGTGCGTTGTTGCATCCCAGGAAGCCGAGCCAACAGCTAGTAGAGGGGAGCCCTAGGGTGTCCCCTGCAGCCATGTGGCCTGATCCTGCAGGATGCTGGTGCCCCAGCCCTTTGCAGTGGCTGTCTGCTGGCATCAGGTGTGACGCTTCAGAGCTGCCCTGGTTATTTCTGCTGGGAGCAGGCATCCTCCCTGCCCTGCAAGCCTTCCTGTGCCAGTTTGCCATCCTTCTGCTCCAGGATGGGAGCTGTTAACTTGTTTTTCTGCTCAGCCTTGCCATGTCCCATCAGAGATGGGGCTGTCTGTTTGAGGAATTGCTTGGCTAAATAAACAGCTGCTCAGAAATCCCTGCAGGAGGCCTGTCTAGGAGGGACTGAGCCATGTTTGCTTTGCCTGTTAACCCCTTCGCTCGGGGCAGGTACCTGGGGCTTAGTGCAGAGGGAGGTGTGAAGGCTGGGTAAGGTGGGCAGCAGAAGCTGTGTACCCCACCAAGCCTGCGCAGTGTCAGGGGGGTGGAGGCATGGGGATTTCCACCTTCCAGGACAGATCCCTGCCTGCCGGACCTGGCAGCTGATGTGCCAGGATGGAGAAGCCCTTGGCAGCTTCTGGCTGGCTTGGAAGTTCCTGTGGTGGGCAGGAGAAGGCAGACCCATGCAGGAGGGGATGCAGGCAGGGACAGGGCATGGCAGTGACTGAGCACAGCACCCCTGGAAGCAGGCAGGGAGGTGGCTTCACCGACTTGCCTGGCACTTGTCTCCTGCCATCACCAGAGCAGGGAGAGACCCCTAAAGACAGATAGGGAGCCCTGTGAGCATTTCTGTGGGGCTCTGCGGATGACCGCTCTGTTCCCACGATGGTGATGTGGATGCCTCTGCCAGTGTTTCTGCAGAGGGGACAGCCACCAAGCAGCCTGGGACCCCAGGGCTGGCTGTGCCAGGTCTGACACAGGCTGGGCTCAGCTCCCATCACTGTGGGGCTGATTAAGACTCATTATCTGGTTGGTTAACAGGCCCCGGGCCACTTGCAGGTGACTTCAACTGTTCATTTAGCCACAAATCACCACGGGGCTGGCAGTTTATTTACCTTCCCCACCAGCCTCCTGTGGCTTCCCAGACTCCAGAGATAGCAGGTGAACCTGCTGCGAGGGGCAGGGGAAGGGCAGCATCCCACTGCTGGCAGTAGTCAGGGCTCCCACAAAACCTGGGGCACCCCAAAGTGGAGCAGACTGGGGGCTTTTACACCCAGTGCTTCAGCCTGCTCTGGGCTGGAGGCTGCAGAGCATGCATGAGAGTGGGACACTTCTACAGCCACTCTCATGGGGGAATGGCTGGGAAAACACCTGTGAGCAGGCTTACAGCCTGTGTCTCCAGCATTAGTGATGCTTCTGGGCTGTATTTCTCCACCAGCTGGCTTGGAACTTCAGAGTGCTGCAAGATGACCTGAGGCACCAGGGTCAGAGCAGCAAGATCCACTGCTTCCTGAGAGATGCTTTAAACAAGGTTGTTGCACCGTAGGTCTCTTACCAGGAAGGAATTTCTAAAGATGGAAAGCTCTGAGGGTCATGACCTGGGGAGCAGTTAATGCTTAGCAAATGGGTACTGCCATCCTGAGGAGAGGGAGCTCTTTCAAGGCTTAAGAGCTATAGCCTGGGCAGAAATCAGGGTGCCTGCCACCTCTCTGGGATGGGCTAAGCACATGGGTTCCTGCACTGGTCCCTGTCTCAAAGGTAACTTGTATTGACTGAAGGCAGGAGGTGACCCAAACCCACCAGAAGGACCTGGTGCTAAACTGTGCATCCAGGAACAGCCAAAATGACAGATTAGGTGGAAATCAAGACACAGCCCCAGCATGGGTCATGTCTTCATCTGATGTCTGGGATAAGGACTTGATCCTGGGAAAATGAAAGTCTGGTCCCAGTCGGTAATTTTTTTATCAGGGTATGGATTTTCCTCGGCACCCTTGACTTTGATCTTGGGGAAGTTGGGTTTGCTGAGGGACGTTAAGTTGCTTCCCAAGGTGACGCTGAGGAAGTGGTGGGGCTGTAAAACTGAACTGTACTCACAAATACTACTTGTGACCCCCATGGCTTGTTTCTGAGAGCTCAGGTCCTGCTGGCAACAGCTTGGGAAAGTATGCGAACTGCTGTAGGTAGTGTTGTGGGTCTCTACAGATGCCGAAAACTTGTGTGCACCAGAGCTGGGTGTCTTCGGTGGCCACGTGGGTGTTTGCTCTCCTAGTTTTACTCCTGCTGCTTGACATCGCATGGATGGAAGTTGCATGGAGACAATCCATTTGAGGCTATGGACACAGCAAAGAGAGCTCCAGTTGTCCAGCTGGGCACCTTCACGTCAGCAATGAAAGGCTTTGCAAGGCTTATGTACATCCACATAGATGCTGCTGTGACTGCTGCTTTCAGGTGGCTGAAGAAAGACTGGGCTCTGAATGTCCAGCTGAGGGACATCAGAAAAATCCCCCAAAAACATCTGGGCAAATGAAAGAGTCCAGGAAGCCCCAGGCTGTGTCAATGCTCCTGGCACTGCCCATTGCCCAGTGAGCGATGTTGTGATCAGGGCCCTCCCAGAAAGGTGAGGGAGCTGAGGAACCTTGCAGCTGCCTGGGCAGCATGGACCTCCCACTGCTCTGCACTTGCTGGACGGGAGAAGACTAAGTGGTCAAGCGTGGAGGCACCTTTAGGGCATAGTGAACATGAGGTGTATCAGGCAGGGGACAAATGGAGGTGTTGATAGGGTGGGCTTAAACCAGCAAGGGATGTGGAGATGGGAGAAGCACCCTTGCTGGTTCAGGGCTTCAAGCTGGTCCGTCTAGTTCTGTATGGGGCTCAGGAGATCTGTCCTGGATGTGCCCAAGATCTTCCACAGCAGCAAGGTGGTGTTTGCTGGCCTGTTTCACAGAGCTGGTCACCTTGGGAGGGCTCTGCTACCCCTGGGTGAACAGAGGAGGCCCTGGGGTAACAGCCCAGGGTGAGCTGTGGGGGGGACTGGGAGCAATATGGCGCTGGCTGGGAACATCCCCCTTTAAACTCCACCTCCTCCTGAACTGGGGTGGTTTCCTGGGGCAGCTACTGTCCATAGTGCCCTGTACCCCCAGGCTGTGGGAACGAGCTATCTCTCTGGCTGATATCCTGGGGTCTCCCACCTGTGGCTGATGTTCAGGGTTGCCTTAGATCCTCTGTGGAGACCCTCCTGTGGAGGAAGGATGCTGGGCAGAGGTAAGGGGCCAGGCCACAGCCAAGTTCACTTATTACAGTCCTCAGATCTAGTTAGCAACCAGGTGAGCTGTCATCAGAGGACCTGATGGATGGGGAAGAGAGTTCCCTCCTTCCTGAGGCGGGAAATGAAGCTAATCAGACCTCAGACACCTTAATCCAGCTCTGATCTGATTAATGACCCTGAAGACTGTGAACTCATCAGCACTGTGGCATCTATCACTGCCTGCATCCCGCCCCTTCTGCTGGCCACGGCCCGGCATGGCTCTCCTGTGCACAGCCCTGGGCTCCAGCTCTCTGCCCTGCGTGGTGTGGGCTGTGTGCCAGCTGCTCCAGACCTGCACAAACCTCTTGCAGGGTCCCAGTGTCTGGGTTTGACTCCCCTGGAGGTGGGAACTCCCTACACGATTTTCCTAGATTTCTTTATTGGGATGTTTCCAACGAGGTTTTATTGCTGGTGTCTGCAAAGATTTCTTGCTTGTGCAATTCGAAGGCTGCAGCTTGGCTGCTTGTACTTGCATCACCCTGGGGTCAGTGAATTGGGCACCAGCCTGGGCTGCTGATCCTTGGAGGAGTTGCTTGTCTTTGGAGAGCCTCCCTGAGTAGTGCAGGGGACTGCCATGAGTACAGTAAGGCTGTAACTTGGTGCTGAGACCCAGACCCCCAAACAAGCCTCACTCAAGCCCTGCACCCACTGCCTGAGCTACAGTGGGTACAGCCACAAATGGTTTCAGGGGTTACCCATCTCTTCTGGGCTGGCTACTTGCCTGTCTGCCACCCCATGGTGGTCACTGTGGTGGTGACTTCTCTGTTGTGCCTCAGTGCAGTAGCCCCAGTCGCTGCCCTGGGTGTCAAGGCATGTTCCCTGTGCAAAGCTAACAAGCCATTGCAATCCTTGGAGCCAGCCCTGGGGACTCACATAAGGAAGCGGTGGGTCCTCCCTTGCCACTGTCACCATTGCAGGCTGTTGACCTGCAGCAGAAGAGTTGTCCTACCCCCACTGTGCCCTCTGTTCCCTGGATACTTGTTGCAGTTTTCCCCTGTGCTTGGGAGCCAGGCTGCTCCATTCCTTCCAAAACCTTGTCCTGCCCATGCCTGCTGCTTCACAGGTCTGGCTACTCACATGGGGGGAGAGGGAAAGGACTTGGGGTCCCTTTGCTTGACAGGGACATTGACTTTGGTCCTGGGAAAGCAGAGGGGGATGAATTTGGAGGGGGGGGGGAGAGCCCTACAGCCTCCCTGATGGTAGAGAGATGGTATAGCGGCAGGCATAGATAAGGGTGCTGGGGGTGGAAAGGGACACTGTTCCATTTTCAGTACCCTCTGTTCAAGTAGGGTGTGTTACTGTGGGGTGACATCGACCCCAAATCCCCTTCTGAGCAAATCCAGCTCTGGGCTGTCCATGGGGCTGATTCCTGCCCTCCTTCCTCCCGGGAGGCAGCCGGAAAAGGGCTGTTGTGCATCTGTTCCCACACAAGGATTTGGGGCCACCCAGTAAAGCTCGTGGGTGCCAGGCGCAGGCAATGGAAGGAGGAAGTTGTCCCACATGTAGGACCTTTGGACCTCCCTGCAGTGGGGTGATGTGTGTTCAGGGAGCTCAGCAGGCTCCAGACCAGACTGGATGGGCACAGGGAAGAGAAGCCCCTGGGGTTACTGAGCAGAGAAAGCACAGGAGGCTGAGGAAGGCCCCATATGCCTCTGCCTTTCTCCTCCCTGGGCATCTGCTTGCAGGCTCTGTGGGACACAGGATGCAGGGGGGTGGACCCATCTCTTGCCCAGGGAATACAGCAGTGCTGGAAATGCTGAAGGAAGAAGAAATAAAGGGATGGGAGCTCCCTTTAGCCACTATAATATTTACGGAGGGCAATAGCGGCTGCCTCACTTGCCTTCCAAAGAGCAGGACCCATCATTGGGCACAAACAAGCAGAGGCTTGTCTTGGTGTGTCAACATGACACAAAAAGGTGGGGCCCAGAGACAGACAGATGCAGACCCTCGATACCAGCGACCACAGATGCACTCGCACGCACTCTGCCTCTCCCTGAAGGCCAGTGCCAGGGGGGCTGGGCCAGCTCTGCTCCTGCTCAACCACATCTCCCAGACCAGCCAAGGCTTTCCTCTTTGCCCTTCCCTGGTGCCACTCTCCAAGTTGTGTCTTGTCTGGGAAAGATAAGACTGGGCAAATGAGTAACAATCTGCCTGTAGGCACCTGCTCTGTTGGCACCTTGGGCAGACATGGGTGATGGAGGGTGGCGGCCCCTGTGTGTGTCCCACTCAGGTCCACTGTTCTCCCTGGTCCAGAGGGTGCAATAGGAAACGGCACAGCTGGGTGTTGCCGGTGATCCCTGGTGCATGGGGTTGAAGAGGAGCGTGCTGGTGATTGAGCACCTCTCCTGCCCTCCCAGCCAGGCGCTCTGCTCCCCAAGTGCCTGGGGGCTCCGGCGAGCCAGGACAGCACTGGAGCCCAGTAGGGCTTCACCTACATGTGCCGAGGTCTGTCTAGTCTCTCCAGACCTCCTCCAGCCACTGCAACTGCAGACCTGCTTCCCCTCCAAGAGGCTCTAAGGAAAGCAAGGTTGGCTCTGGATCAGGACGATGGGCTCAGCACCCTGGCAGTGGGTTCTGCAGGCTGGGGGGGACCCCCTGCGTGCAGACCAAGGCTGGGCTGGGTTTCGAGGCTGGGGAAGGGGCAGAGCGGTCAGGCTCAGGCCCCGGTGTGTCTCCGCTGCTGTGGCCGGGGGATGAGGCAGCCGGAGGAGGGAGGCCGGTGGGGAGCCCGGCCGGCGGCGGCGGGGAGGCAGGCCGGGCCGGCGGGGCGGGGGGCCGGCGCGGAGCCAATGGGGAGCTGGGGCAGGTGGAGGGGGGGTTAAAACCCCCCCGGTGCCGGCGGGCGAGCGAGTGCCCGGGAGGAGGAGCGGAGAGGAGGGCTGCCCCCGAGGGCAGCCCCGCGGAGCGCGGCGCGGCGGGGCCCCGCGGGTGGATGCCCGCCGGTGCCGGGGCTGGCCCGGGGCTGCCCGGCCGGGCTGTGCCCTGGCAGGGGAACGGCGGGGTGCCGGGGGGCCCGGCGGCTCCGCACGGGGCCGGGCAATGCACAAGCCCATGGAGAAGTCCCAAAACTTCCGCATCGAGGCGCTCCTGGCTGAAGAGCCGGCGCGGAGCGCCTCCCCGCCGGGGCTGAGCGCCGGGAGCCCCGCGGCGAGCCCCGGCCCCGCCGGGCGCTCCGACACCCCCTCGCCGCGGGCGCCCCCGGCCGCCGCGCCCCTCGCCCCGGCCGGCTTCGTCCCCAAGCCCGGCTTGCTGCACCTCCCCGGCTCCGGGCTCGGCGCCCTGCCAGCCCTCTACCCGCCCGCCGTCTACCCGCTCCCGGCCCTGGGGGGCCAGCACCCCGCTTTCGCCTACACCGGCATTCCCCACCTGCCGCCGCCGGGCGCGGAGCACCTGAAGGCGGCCGTGGCCGGCTCCTTCCCGCTGGAGCACTGGATCCGAGCCGGGATGCTGGTGCCGAGGCTCTCCGACTTCCACGGTGAGTGACCCGGGGATCGACCCTCCCGTCGGGCGGGATGCGGCTCTCGCCCCTTCCAACCCCGCGGGCCCCAGCCGGCACAAGGGGCTGCGGGTCCCCTCAGGGGCGGGGGGGCTGAGGCTCTCCGAGGCCGCCCCTTCGCGGCTCCCGGCGGTTCGGGTCGGGAGCCCGGCGGGGGCGGCGAGCCCTCGGGGCTGACCCCGACGCGGGGCTCTTGCTGCACCCAGACCCTCTCCCCAGCTAGGGCACGTTTGGGGGTCCCACGGGGAGCGAGGGGCAAGACCCGCGCTCCGGAGCTCTCCGAGGGCTGCGGGGCCCCGGGAACCCGATCCGAAGTGCAAAGTCTCGCCCTACCCCGGCCCGGTGCTGCGGGACGGCCCCGAGGGGCACTGCCCGCCCCGGTGCCGGCAGAACAGACCCGCTCCCGGGCCGGCCCAGCCGCGCCGGCCCCAGCTGCCGGCTCCGCACGACCGCCGCGGGCTCGTTGGGCTTCGCCGCGACGGGAAGGAAACGAAAATAAAGAAGCGGCGGCTGGAACCGGCATCGGGAAACGAATAAATCCCGCTCGGTGCGGTTGGGAACGAATCCGCCCGGGTTGTTGCGGCGGGGGCCGCCCGCCGGGGCTGAGGCAGGGAGGGATGCGTGGCCGGATCCGGCCCCCGGGCCGGCGGAGGGAGAGGGCTCCGGGTCCCTGCCCGCCGCCGCGGTCGGCTCCTGGGGGCGAGGAGCCGGTTCCGCGGGGCCGGCGAGCTCGATGCCGGCGGGAGCTGCGGGAACCGGGCAGCCTGGCAGCGTGTTCGGCTCCAGCCCAGCCCCGCTGCCTCCTGGCATGCAAGGAGGGTGCCGGCTCCGTGCACGGCTCCGTGCGCAGCCCCTTGCACGGTGGGCACGGCCAGGGCTGCAGGCAGGCACTGGATCCTGCACTGCAGTGTCGGGCCACGGGTGGGGAGGCTCCTGCAGGGCACGGGCAACACAAGGCCCGGCTTCAGGCTCTTGTCACACCGGGGACTGTCACTGGCACCTCTGGCAGCGTGACCTGGACCCTGCCCTATGCTTGGGGTCAGCGGAGGTCTGGTTGCCACAAAGATGGGCTTGTTAAATCTGGATACTCTGCCAGGGGTTTATTATTAGCTGAGTTGAGTATCTTAATAACCTGGGAGCCCATTTACAAAAAAAAAAAAAAAAGGCAAAAAAAAAAAGCTGGATAAGTCAGTTAATTAATAAACTGGCTGGATGAATAATAGTGCAAAAATGGAGAATTAATATGAAACATCCCTTTCATTGCTCCTTCCTCAAATTGCAGATGGGCAGGTTGAAGCAAAAGAGGCTATTCCCTTCCCCGGGCTGTCTCACTTTCCCTGGTTCTCCCTGGACTGTAGGATAGTCCAGCTGTGAAGTGGTGGTGGCACCTAAGGGTGCAGAATAAGCCCCCAGTGCTCTGGGCTTGAGTAGAGTGTGCACTCATCAAGCACGTCATTAAGAGCAGGAAAAAATAAAAAATCTCTATTTGTTGGGTGGTGAAACACCTTGCTGCTCCTCTGCAGAGGCCACGTTGTGCTCACAGGGTCTGGGTCTGTCGGTGTATCTCAGCACCCAGGTAGCTTCACGCAGGCTTGTGTTTCACCAGAGTGGGATCACACCACTGCACCTACCCCTGTGGCCCTGAGCGCAGCTTCTGGCTAGGATAATGTAGAGATATTTGTGCATAAAATTTGCATTTGTGCATCAGCCCTATCCCTCTCAAGTGCAGGATCTGCTCCAGAACTGGTTGTCTCCAAAACCCTGCTAAAAGGAGACATCCCAAATCATGGGCATGTGAAAAGCTTGTGGAAGGAGCTTTTGGGCTGTGCTAGGATGCACAGCAATAGCATGTCAATGGGTCTTGTGGGAAGCATTAGCCTGGGCTCCTGGGATAGCTTGGGGGGAAAAAAGCAGTCTCTGACTCAAGGTCTGCTGGATTGGGCCCTGGAGACCCCAAAGCAGGGTACAGGCAAAGGAGACATATGGAGATGTAACAAGGATGTGGCAAAAGCTGCCAAAGCTGTAGATTTTTAAATTGGTGACCACTGCCCCAATCCATATCCTCAATGAAAGGTGTTTGCTCCCAGTTCTGGGGAGCCCTTTGCAGTGGGGATTGCCTCTCCCCAGGCTCTCTGGTTTAGTGCTTCAGCAATTTTCCTGCTGTGAATCTTTGCTTGCTCCAGTTTGCTCCCAAGATTTGTCACGCCAAACACAGCAAACCACTCTCGACTCTCTTTGCTTGCCTGGTCTGCATATGAGGAGGGTCTGTGGATCCCTTTCAGCCTTCTCCTTCCCCCACTACACAGTCTGGCTGCTTCCATCTCCTCTGAGCCAGGTTTCCATCCTGACTGCTTTCAGGGTTTTCTTCCAAATGTCCCCTTGAGCTGATGCCTCCCTGAAGCAGAAGGATGAAGCTTTGTGTGTTTGCAGCTGCTCTGCCTGCCTGTACCTCCCCATGGACATCACTTCTGACTTGGGGACTTATGCTCAGCTTGAGGTCTATTCTCCTCTCCATGCTCGTTCTCCCAGGGATCCAACTCCCCTGGTCTTTGTCTCCTGTTATTTTCACTGCCATGTAGAGTCTGTCATCAGACCCTGTTCCTCGTCCATCTCCAGATCCTTGCTTCAGTCCGTTGGGAATATTTGGGTTCTCAAGTGTGTCCTCAGCCTTTCCTCTTGTGGGCTCACTGCAAGCTCCGAAAGCAGGTCTCTTTGCAGCATGCCTTGTCCCTGTAGTCACTAGGACTGGCCCCAGCTGCATGTTATGGCTGTGTCTGGGCTCATATTGCCCCAATGTCCTGGCTGTGGTGTGGGGACAGGAACAGTGGTGTGGGTATGTGGGGACAGGAAGGGGCACCTGCCTAGGACATGCTGTGTGCCCAGCCCTTTCTCATTTTTGTGAGGAGGGTGGTGGGCTGGGCAGGAGCCTCCTGCTGTTGGCACAGGGCTCCTGGGCTGCCAGTGGTTCCTGGGTGCCCTGTTCCAACACACAGCCTAGACAGACAGACGGACCTGCCTGGCTGAGGTTTCCAGAGTGACTGAGCGCAAGTGTCCATGCTGCTGATGCTGGTCATGTTTAGCTCTCCAGGTAGCAGTGGGCAGATACTTGGGAAAGATGCATCTAAAAGCCACCTAGGACATGTTCTGGGGCATCCCAGAGGGACCTCATCTTTGTGATTTATTTATGTAAGATTCCAGGACTAAATCATTATTTCCTTCTTTAGCTGTGCCTTCTACACCTCTCCTGTGTAGAGATGTTTTGCAGGCACAGTCTAGTTTGGTCTCCTGGGGATAGTCAGGGTGGGGAAAGGAGCAGACAGCCCCTGAACTGAAGCCACAAGCTCCACGGGGACGCATTGCACACACTCACCCTGCTCTCACCCATGTATGGGGGAGGTAGGATGCTGGGGAGATGGTCTGAGGCAGTGGGTACCCTTAGGAACCTGGCCTGGGCTTGGCTGCTGGGGTTGCTCAGGGAAGTGCTCCTGGTGCGGTGCAAGCGGGTGCCGTGCCTTCCTCCCTGCCTCTGCTGAGCCGCAGCCAGTGCCTGGCTGCCTGTGCTGCAATGTGGAGTGAGAGGGCTGGGCGGGAAGGCCTGAGCGCAGGAACAGGCATGCCCTCGCTGCAGCTGGCGGGATGCTGCCTGCCCGGGCTCCACTGCTCCCAGGCTGGGTCCCTGTCCTAGGGCTTTGAACACCTCCTGAACGACACAGGGGGAGCATTTGGCAGTGGGGTGCCATGCCTATCAGTATTTCTGGGAGCTGTGATTTATTTTCCCCGGCTAGCAGCATGGAAATGCAGCGTGGCAGTGGGAGTCAAGTGCAGAGACCTGCCACGGAGGAGAGTTGTAGGAGTGGAGAGCAGTGATATACAGCTGCGGGGCGGGAGATGCGGGAAGGCTCTCAGGAGGAGCGAAGGATTCCCCGCAGGGGACCTGGTGCTCAGACAGCTTTCCTGGGACACAGCTTGTCTGCATCACCAGCTCGCCACCTTGATGGCTTGGAGCCTGGGCCAGATCCTGCCCGCAGCCATGGAGAGCTGGCTGACAGGCTGTGCTGGGCTAGGAGAGCAGGCAAGACAAGTCATTTCAAACTGTTTCAAAAAGCAACGCCTTCCAAGGCTCATTGGGTGCACAGTGGTCTGGGCTCAGCAGGAAACATGGGCTGAAAAACAGCTGGCAAGCAGCAATCAGGGGTCAGTGATGGAGCAAGCAAGCAGAGGTAGCAAGCGCCCTTACACATGATGCCCCATGGACAACAGTCAGGGCTGCCAGCAGGCCGGTGAGACCACGTCTCCCCCTCCCAGCCCTGACATCTGGAGAAACACCTCCAAAGCAGACAGAGTGCTAATTTCCTCTCCTTTATCTGCTAGCTCACAAAGTTAAGTGAACTATAGCTAAACAAACCAAATTAAAACCAAGTGGGTTAATATCAACCTAGGATTACCCTTGTTATCAAGTAGACGGAACTGTATCAAATAAACCAACAATTCTTTATAAGCTTTATCTAATTATCCAGGAGGCAGCTGCCTTGTAGAGCTCCTGGCCTCAGACTCGGAGGGCTTTCCCGGCTCCAGGCCAAGCAATTTATTTACTGATATTGCAGCCAAATGCCAGGCACCCATCAGGGGGTCCAAGCCCTACCAGGCTGAAGGGATATTAAGATGAGCTCTGATCCTGGATGTAGCACTGGAGGAGATGGCTGGGCAGATAAAGGTATGATGGCTGGCAAGCAAAGGTGTGATGCTGAGGTAGTCACTGGTCTTCTGGTAGGAGCTGGATAAGGGGGAGAGCCTTCCTGAAGAGTTATTTTTCCTTTGGGATGGTGGTTGTGATGAAGATGGGTTCATAGCTCAGCTGGCAGGGACCGAGGGAGGCAAGCCCCAGGGACTGCTCCCTCTGCATCCCTTGGGAGGATGCTGTCCACGTCCATGTGACGGCCTGCCACAGGACAGGGGAGGACAGGACTCCACCAAGCACACTGGCAGGACAGGCTGGAGCTGCCAGCAGCCACAAGACATTGTTTCCTCTTTGCATGGAAAACTGGAACCTACATCATACCTTAACGCTCCATTTCCTCCTCCTCCCTTTGCTCCTTCCCCAGTGAGAAATTGCAGACGCTCTTCCTCCATACTCTCCCCACACAGAGGAGCAAGAGCCCTTCAGGGAAGCTGATGGCAAGTCTGAGGCCAGAGATGTTGGTGGCTCAGGTCCACGCTGAGCTGGTGCTGTGGGTGGCTGAAGGTCAGGTGAACCTTAAAGCTGTGTTGGTTTGGGCTCGCCCCATCTCGTCTGCAGGCTGAATCTTGAACAAGTCACCATGGGAAGCAGTGGTGATGGATAACAGGAGCAGCCAAAAGGTGTATTGTCAGAGGAGGTGACAGGTTAGGTGGCCAGCCACACCTGTGTAGGCTGGGCTTTGGGTTGGTGGTGGCTTGAACTGTATGACAACACCCCAAAGGGGTCTGAGGATTGGGGGTTTTGTCAGCACTGGGGCAGGAGGCAGGGAAGGTTTCCAGGGAAGTCAGGGTCTGTACAAGGTTTGTAATGGACACCACTGCACTGAGCCCGAATTTGAGACACTGAGATGGAGAACGGGGGGCTAGCAGAGGGACCGTGCTCCAGCGGTTGGTCCCCTCTATTGGCAGTTATTTTGGATATGTCACGTTTGGATTTATCTGGCTTTTGGGCAAACTTTCTGTTCTTTTCCCTAGTAGACCAAGCAGTCTTCAGCATCTTACCTGGGAAAGAATGAGTCCCTTGGGGGGTGTTGTTAAAGCAAGTTGCCTTCCAGTCTCCTCTAAATCTGGACAGATTTAATTCCCCCCGCTTTTGTGGTCGAGACTCACTTCTGTGTCTCCACTCTTCCCACATCTGTTTTTAGTCTGGCCACATCTGGCCTTGCAGGAGGAGGCACAGAGGAGCCTTTCGGGGTGGTCTGAAGGATTTCTGCGCTCCCCAGAGCCAGGATGCAGTGGCCTGGGCTCTCTGCTTTGGGATGGGGAATTCAGGCTGCAACATGATATTTTTTTCTCCCTTGGCAAAACAGCCTTCAGCTCCAAAAAAGCACAGAAGTCCTGGATTACTGGATGCTGGGATGTGAGCACACCCTCTTCCCTTCTCTTTCCCTGAAGCATCCTCTGCAGACCGTGCCCAGAAAGAGGGACCCTTCCCTGACCCGGTACAGCCAGCCCATGCAGAGCAGCCCCTGCTTCAGGGAAGGACTGAGGCGCCGGGTGCCCCAGTGCACCTTCCCGTCTCTGACAGCAAAGAGGAGTTGCTGGGTGCTGGAGCCCTTGAGCTGCCAGATGCTGCCTGGGGATGCTTTGTGTTGTGCTCCATGCCAACACTGGATGAATGAATTTCCCCTCCAGCTCTTTCTGATGCATCTCTGGTCTTTACCCCTGAGGAGCTGCAAGGGGTGTTAGCTCAGGCTGCCCCATTGCTGCAGATGCTGGTCCCCATGGCAACTCCTTTCCATAGCCAAGGGGAGCCTTCCTGTGTCTGTTTGGTTCTCAAGTCTCTGCCGAAGATCTGTACAGCCAGACCATCCATGGCCAGCCAGAGCCCGGATGGCAGCCGAGCTCTGCAGAGCTGAGCCATCTTTCCTCTGACATTCGTATTTGTCCCGGCAATCCTTTGAGCCTCTCATTTGGTTTTAGCCTTGAATATGTTTTGTGTGCAAAATAATGCACTGTGTGTGTGTCAGAGCCATTGGCACAGCATGCCTCTATTCAGTCCCTAGTTTAACTGGCTAGTGGCTGCAAGGTGGGTCCCATGGGCTCTGGCATGTCTCCTGGCACGGTGGGGCTGCAGGCGCAGGAGGGGTCATGTCCATCCCTGCTCCCACAAGGAGTTTGCAGAGCCCCAGCCCAGCCCGGACTCTGCCTGTTTCACCTGTTCCACCCAGCATCCAGGTACTACGGATCAAACCCGGATGATGATCAGTTAATGCCCCCTTCATAAATTCCTGCCTCATGCGTCACCGCTGTGTTTGTGAAGGGCTCGGTGGACACCTTGGGAGATGGGCAGGTTGGGATCAAAGCTGGAATCTGGGGGAGATGATGTGGATGATGCCCCACGCCCTGCAAAGCGGGTGAGCTGAAGCACCCTTTGCCAAGCAGGCACGTCTCTGAGGCCATGATGCTCCGTCTCGCCCCCGGTTCGTGGCAGCAGGGACATGCCAAGGACCTTTCCCATTAAGCCCCCCCCCCCGCTGCACTGGCACTTTACTCCCAGCTGCAAACCTCTGGGTTTGATTGCCGCTGCGGTGCTGGGAGAAGCAGTAAAAGCTGAACCCCGGGGGGACAATAAAGCCAGCGGAGAGGAGATAAGCAGGGATCAAACACGGTGCGGCAGCCACCCCACGCTGGACTCTCAAAGGTCCCTTTGTTCCCACTGCCTCCTGATTCAGCGCCGCGCTGCCTTCAAGGGCTGCAGGCGAGATAGCGGAGCTCACGGGCAGCCCTGCTGCCGCAGCCCCTGGCAGTTGGGCAACCACCTGCACGGCCCGGCAATAAAAAAGGAGGTTTAATTTCAGTCACAGGACTGATCCCAGTTGCACACCAAGGCCTGATAACGTATCTCGCTGGTTCCTATCAGCCAGGCAATAAAGCCATTATTGGGGCGGGAGATGATAGAAAAGATGCTCACCTTCCTCCTCATCCTGGGCTTGCTGAGCGGATGTCCCCTGCAGTCCCCAGCCCCACCGTCCCCTGACCCCTGCCCGCTGTCTGCCCCACAGCCGCCCCGCAGTCTGGCTTGATGGGGAAGTGCCGTCGGCCCCGCACAGCCTTCACCAGCCAGCAGCTCCTGGAGCTGGAGAACCAGTTCAAGCTTAACAAGTACCTGTCCAGACCCAAGCGCTTTGAGGTGGCCACGTCACTGATGCTCACCGAGACACAGGTACCTTGGTCCTGGGGGTGACGGAGGATGGTGCTGGCCAGCTGCCAGGGAGTGGGGGGCTGCGCTGCGGGGTGGGAAGTCAAGGCCATGGGCAATGCTGAAGCCCCTCGCTTGGCTGCCATCAGCCCTGTGCCCCACTGCCCTCATCAGCACCCCTTCCCAGGGCATCTCCTGCAGAGACCTGCCTGGAGGGCTCCAGGCTCTTCTCTTGTGAAGGACCCCCAGAAATACTGTTCCTCTTTTCACCCACCACCCCCAACTTAGATTTCAGAGCCTTCCCATCCCTTCCTACACTGTGAGAGGGGGCTTTTTGTGGGGCTAAAAATCCTCTTTTAATGTTCCCGTGCATGCCCTTGGGTATCCTAGGGGATTACTGGTCCCCTCTGCCCCCCACCCCTCCCCTGTGGAGGCTGGGCAGGGGAAGGGAGCAGCCCTCCCGGTGCTCCTCTCCCTGTGACATCCTCAGCCTCCTCACAGACCCACAGCACCTCGGGATGCCCCAAAATAAAGAGGCTTTGGGGAGCCCTCCATGCAGGGAAGGCGAGGGGGTCAGTGGGGACAGGATGGAGCAGGGGGACACATTCTCCCCTCGGGGCTCTCCCTCGGCAGGTGAAGATCTGGTTCCAGAACCGCCGCATGAAGTGGAAGCGGAGCCGTAAAGCCAAGGAGCAGGGCGCTCAGGCGGAGGCCGAGAAGCCACGAGGGCTCAGCAAAGCCTGCGAGAAGCTGCTGCCTGGTGAGCCCCGGGGACAAGCTGCCGACAGCCCCGAGTTCATGGGGCACAGCCCCAGCTCGGGCTTCCTGCACCGCAGCACCGCTGAGCTGGGCTACGGCCCGGACTCCTCCTGCTCGGGGGGCGAGGAGGAAGAAGACGACGAGGAGGACGAGATGGGTGCCACGGAGAGGAAGATGGGCTCTGTGTTGTGAAAGGCGGACGAAGCTGGCCTGGGAGACGGGCCGGGCTGCCGTGTCGGGGGTCTTTTTGCTGGCAGACACAGACTGTGCCCAGGCGGAGTGGTGGGGGCTGCAGGGCACCTGCCTCCCCCTTTAACTTATGTGTGTTTGGATCCTATTTAACTCGTAATTATTCCTCTGTGTATATCTGGGGGAGTCCCCACATCCCTCCCCTATAAAGCTGTTATCCAGATGCCTGTGCTCTTCCTTAGGGGATGGGAAGCTCTGCCCCCCTCCTGCCACTGCGATGCCCTGCCAAGGTCCCTGGGGAGCTGGGTGGGGACAGCAGACTCACACAGCTGGCAGCCCGCTGGCATAGCTGGAGGAGCGAGACCCCGGACCTTCCTTTGACTGTGCACTGCCCCTTCCCTGGAGATTTGACAGTGCCTGGAGCAACACATCCCTGCGTGATGTCGGCTGCCCTTCCCCTTGGTGCCATAAAGGGCTGGGAAGGAGGATGCCCAGGATGGGTGCCTGCCTGCCCTGCCTCCACCTTGCATCCCTGGTGGGGTCTGCCCTTTGCCGGGCAAAATTAAGCTGCCCTGCAAAGTAGAGCTGATGAATTGCCTAATGCAGCACTGTGTGTTTTCCATGTTGCAATCATCCTGGTTGCATTGGTGTGGCATTGCCCTGAAGTGAGGTGGGAATGGAACCCTCCTGTGTTTAGGGTGGTGCTCAGGCTGTTTGTGAGCGCTCAATGCTGTGGTGAGCCCCCCTTTCCCCATGGCAATATCTAAACCACACTCAGCCCCTTTCTGGGCTCATTCCATGATCCTCTTGGGGCCCTGCTCGCTCTGGCTGGGCTCAAATCAACCCCCGGTAGCAGGATGACAACAGACACCCTCTACCACCTCCCTAGAAGCACTAGGGTTAAGCCCTGAGCCCCCCTAAGCAAGCAGGCTGCCCTTGTCCTCAGGATACTAGAGGGTTCTGGCAGACCCTATAGACCTCCCATGCCTCCTGCACACCTTCTGGGCCTCCCCTTGGGGATGCTGAGATGGCTGTGCAGGCAGAGGGACCAGCCCCACCATGCCCAGCCTCTCCACCCCTCCTCAGCCCAGGGGGGCAGCCCTGCTTCACCCCCCCGGTGCATGTAGGGCTGTAGGAGCAGGGCAGGCTGGCCTGGGATGCTCTGTCCCCAGGCAGCCCGTGGTGTCTCCCTCCTGCCCCATGTCCTGCTGTCCCCTCCTCTCTCCTTGTCCCTGCCTGGGGGTGGCAGGGAGGGCTGCCCACCCCTGGGAAATGCTGTGGGAGTGGGAGCTGCTGAGGGGCAGCAGCCCCGGGGAGCCCCGTCTCCCCTCCAGCAGCCGGTCAGCAAGGGATGGGACAGGTAAGTATTGGTGCGGGGCTGTCACACCTCGCAGGGCTGGGTAACGCCGGGCAGCGGCTGGGGCTGCCGTGGGGCCAGGGGGCAGCACCCTGGGCAGGGGGACAGATGGGATGCTTTTGGGACAGAGGGATGGACAGGGGAAGCAGATGATGGGAGAGAGGAGCATGGGGATGGATGGATGGATGGATGGATGGATGGATGGATGAACGACACTCCTGCGTGGGGTGACAGAGACCCGCCGTGGCTGCTGGCAGCTCAACAGCTTCCCCCTGGGTGTGGCATCCCCAGTGCCCAGGTCCCCTGTCCCCAGGCAACCCATCCCAGGGTACAGAAGGGACTGGCTGCCCACGCAGGAGGTGTCCGGACCCCTGGCACTGCCCAGGGAGGAGCTCTGGTCGTGGGGAGGGTGCAGCCCTTGCTCCAAGGGGGCAGATGTGAGCCAGGGCAGGGGCCGGGTGCCAGGAGCCTGCGATGGTTGGCGTAACACAGAGCAGGAGAGGAATAAATGTGGGAAGGGGGGAAAAAAGACGGGGAAGAAAAGGATGAAGGGAGGCCGAAGTAGGCAAGGATGGTGCCCAATTCGGGGGGACAGCAGGGCAGGAGAGACCCGTTGCCCTAGGGGAGCTGCGCCCCCCCCCTCCAGCAGGCACACAGGACCGGCGTGGAGATGATGGCAGATGCCAGCCCATGGCTGCAGGAACCTCAGGGCCAAAGACATCTACCACCCAATGTACAACCTGATCCTCCGGCAGCGGGAGAACATGGAGAGGACCACAGGCTGGAGCTGGTCACATTGGGGTGGGGGTGAGATGGGGGGCACTGGGATGGCAGGGGCAGAGAGGAAAAGGAGACACGGAAAGCAACAAAAAAAAGAGTGCCAGGAAGGAGGAGGGGAGCTGAAGGTATGTCACAGACTTAAAACGTTCACCTTGATGGGCTGTGACAGGTTTAATTTCCAGAGTACAACCATTAAAGTGATGGATGGGAGGCGTTCATCTCACGCCTGGTGCAGACGGGCCCTCCGTGGCTGCAGGAGGGTTTGTTTTGTTGCTGTTATTTACGAGGTTGTTTCTGCAGAAGCCAGGCACTCGTCCAGTGCTGGGGGACAGAGGAGGGGACACGATTGATGCTGGGGGAGTTGGGGTGCTGATTTATGGCTGCTTAGCTGGATGACTCATGTTGTAAACATCGACAAATGCCATTAAAGCTGCATCTCCTTCCTGCCTCCGCCCTGGCACCCTCTGCACGCTGCGGGATGTGGCCAGCCCTGCTTTCCGCCACGCTGCTGCCTGCGCACCACGGAGGGGCTGTCGGGGCTGTCTGGCCCCCCTCACCGGGGACACAAGGATCGCCCCCCTCCTTGAGGGACAACCAGGGCCCTGGGAAGATGCAGGAGTGACCCACAGTGGTGGTGGTGCCCCATGGGAATGATTCCGGGATACCTGATGGGTCTGTGCAGCCAAGGCTCCCTGGCCTGTGTCCCTCTGCCCCTTTGCCAGTCTTGGCCCCATAACTGCTTTTGGCAACCGTCACAACTTACTATTTGTGTTCCTGATGCTTCAAGGAGCTGGGGGTGACCTGGCCTCGTTAAGGTGCCACCCCATCCCTGTGCCAGCACTCTCCAGCCTGCTGCACCCCATGCCCCCTCGCCCCCCCATCCCCACCTCTCAGCCCCACAGCCCCCTCGCCCCCCCATCCCCACCTCTCAGCCCCACAGCCCCCTCGCCCCCCCCATCCCCACCTCTCAGCCCCACAGCCCCCTCGCCCACCCATCCCGCGCACCCATGCCCTTCATGCACCCCCTTTTCTGACTCAGCTTTGCACCCGTCTCCCTCCTCTGCACCCATCCTCATCACCCCTCGCCCCCGAGCTCTCTCCTGCACCCCTGCATCCCCTGTACACCTCTGTCTGCCACCTGCCCCCTCCACCTCCCTGCCCCCGAACTCCCCCATCTCCCCCTGGACCCCATCTACTCCTGCACTCCTCGCTCCCTCCCATCTCCCCCCTGCACCCCTCCGTCTGCCCCTGCACCCCTCAACTCCCCCATCTGCTCCCTGCACCCCTGAGAACCCTCCACCTGCCTCCTGGACCCCTCCATCTGCACCCTGAGCCCCCCATCTGCCCTCTGCACCCCTTCGCTTGCCCCCTGCCCTCTCCCTACCCCCCCCCCGGCTCCCGCTCTCGCTCTGCGCGTCCCTCCGCTGCCCCCTGGCGGCCCCCGCCGGCAGCCGTCGCCGCTCCCCGCGCGCGGATTGATCCGAGGCGGCCGCCGTCGTTGCTCCGGGAGACGCCGCCGCGTCCGGTCCCCATGGCAACACGGGCCCGGGCCTCGTGGGGCGGAGCGGCCGCGGCCGGGGCCGGGCCGGGCGGGACCCGAGGTGGCCCGGGCTCTCGGGGGTCGGGCTGTGTTACAGGGAGCCGGGCAGGGCTTGAGGGAGTGGGGCTGGGCGGGCGGGCCCCGGGGGGTGGCGGTGGCACGGGGCCCAGGCTCTGCTCCCGGTGGGGTTATAAAGGACTGGGCCGTGCCCCAGGGAGCTGGGCAGGCTCTTGCTGTAGGGAACAGGGCCGCGCCACAGTCATCTACACAGGGGTTTAGGGGGCCAGGCAAGGCTGCTGGGCAGGGCAGGGCTTTGCTGTACTGGGCTCTGTGGGGCCACAGTGCGCTGGGCAGGGCTCTGCTATAAAGGCCCAAGGAGAGCTCTGCCACAGGGGGCTGAGCTGTGAGCGAGGTGGGGGCCACGGTCTGTGCCGAGGGGACTGCTGAGTGCAGGGCTGCAGCAGCCTGGGACGGTGGGGTCTGTGGCAAGGGCTGGACTCAGCTGGCAAAATAGGGACACGACTGCGGCCGCTGCAGCCCCTGCAGCGAGGTGTGCCACCCTGAGCCTAAGGAGGTGGTGTTGGATCTCTGGGAGCACCCGGGTCTTGGCAGCAAAGACTGTCTGGGTGCAGAAGCAGCGTGCATGAGGACTTTCTCCTCTTGTTTTTCAGATGCTTCCTCAAGCGCGTGGCGAGCCCCAAAACTCTGACTCTTTTCAGAAGCTGTGCTGTGGCTGTGTCAGGAAGGTGAGTGGTGGAGCTAAGGGTGCTGTTGTCGTGGGTGGATTTACTGGCGGGGCAGGGGAGAGGAGAAAATAAACAAAAACCCTTTAGCCTTTGCTTCCCTCGTTCATGACATCCTTTAGTATCTGTTGTTTGGGCTGTGGCCAGGAGATGTCCCCTCTGGACTCCTGGAGCAGGGCTTTTGGTGACTCCTGGAGCTTTGCCGCAGGGTGGCTCCTCCCGTCCTTTTGCCGGAGTCAGAGACTTCCAGCATAGAGAAATAGCTGCTTGAGTGATTTCTCCTCCCTCCCTCCCAAAGTGCTAATGTCCCCGTTGCAACTTCCTAAGCTGTCTGCAAGAAAGGCAAAGAAGAAGAAAGGTGTATTCTGGGGCATTGAGGTGGCTGAAACACTCAGGTGGCATGGCTGGGAACTCGGAAAAGAGATGATCAAACATCTGATCTTGAAAAATGTTCATGAGAAAACCCAGAAGCTGAGCTACAGGTGCGTGGGAAGCTTCTTTCTCCTTTGTACTCTTCACGCTCTCACTTCATCTTCATCCCTCCTGCTGTTATCAGTCACATTAGCACCTTCCCTCGGATTCATCTGCACCCTCTCCCCTTGGGCTGTGTGCTGGAGACAGCGCATGCACACTTAAGTAGCAGGACAGGAACCTGCTAATTCAGATGCACAGCCCTTGTTCCTGGCAAGAGTATTTTAAATGAAATGCCTTTTTTTTTTTTAATTCTGTTTTGCTGATACTTCTGTCTGTGAGGCATTTCCAGTCTAGTGAGATTTTAATTGTGGATGTATGCCAGCCAGTCACTAGTGTGTCCTAAAACCATTGCTCCCAGGAGTCCCACCGGATGTTGAGCCACTCCAGCACTCCCTGTGACCCTCCCTGCTCTGAAACTCAAATATTTCTGCCCAGTGTGTTTTGCTCATGCTGCATGGCCCGGGAATGTAAAATATTGTTCAAGGAAGGGTTAGGTACTTAGAGCTGGGAATGGTTTTTCAGGACACCTGGGTTCTGCCCCTGTTTCTGCTTCTTTGCTACCAAGGTACCATTGGGGTAGGGTGTGTAAAGTGCTTCTAATTGTGGGGTCTGGAGGTTTCGATTCTTTATTCTCTTTTCTGCTATCTAACTTAACAACAGCTGTATGCCCTCAGACAAAATTTCTTGTTTTGATTTCATTATTTAGGTGTCCTTCCACGCGATTCTTCTTCACTGTTTTTCCACAGCCAATTACTCTGAGCCCTGGTATGTCCTTAACTCTACCCATCGTTTTCCGGCCTACTGAAAAGGTAAAGTGGCAACATCAAGATTGCTCTCAGTGATCAGGTGGGCTTCCAGGGGGGCAGTAGGGCTCTGCCTCTCTTGTCCTTTCTCATTTGTTTTCACTTGAATTAATCAGTCCTTAGGGAAGGTTCTAGCATAGAAAGACTGGGCAGATTGACTTTCCTGTTCACCCCACATCTTCATCACCTGAGGAAGCCCTAACCCCTGACTTCTCTGCAGATTTTGCCAGTAGTTATGAGAGGGATCCTCACAAAAAGTTTTCCCAGTTTTTCAAGTGCTGCTTCTGGCCATTAAATCAGTAAGATAAAGTGCTTGAACTCTCCACAGCTGACTTGATCCCAGGGAACCTCAGATGGGTGGTTTTAGTGCAGAACCTTGGGTTGAGGGACTCACTCTCTGCTTTCTTACAGGAGACGCCAAAGCCTGTACACTGAAGGGCTACTGATTTTCTATAAGGGATATGTCAAGGGCCTCCCTTCTTTTGGATGAGATGGGTTTCCTTAAGCTTTATTTTTAGAAGCAGTGATTCTTTTTACCCAGCCCCTTTTCTTGATTTTCAGCTTGTTCCTGGTGTCTGTCTTGGCTCTGAGTGTTGATCTCTGGCTCTTGTCCACAGCTATATGTCTTTGATGTGTGTCTGAGTCCTAGCCGTAGAGCGTGATCATTGGGCAGATTCCCAGTACACTGCTCTCTTAGTATCATGGTTTTCTGATGACTGTTCAGTGTTCCCTTTATGAAATAAGCTGCTGGCCTTGTTCCATTTTCTGCGAATAGTTTGTCTGCACCACATCAATCGCTAGAGCAGGAGGCTCCCTTTCTTAGAGAGGAAGGACTGTGTGTGCTGCAGTGCCCAAAGTCTCTCCTTACCTGTATAAGTGGTACTCAGGAGAGGTGGTGATTGGGGAGTATGGAAGACAGGTATCTTGCAATTCCTTCTCTCTTAGCTGGTTAGCAGATGTTCTGGGGCTATTTGTACTCAGTGCTGTCAACAATGCATCTTTAAGTTGTGTGTTATCTGCTTAGGCCTCTAGCTGACAAAGCACTTAATCAAAGACTAATATTTCTGTGCTTGTGGAGCTCAAGGAGTGGTCGTACATGCTTCAGTTAAGCTGAATTGAGATCTTAAAAACACTGAAAGAAATCCACCTGCATCAAAACAAATCAGGTGAAATGAATGTGGTCATCAACTGCTCTCTCTGAGGGTGTTTGTGTGTTCCCTGACAGAGTGAGGAGTATGCCTGAGTACCTTACTCACTGCCTGCCTTTTCTGAGTGCTTCATATGCTCTCTGTCCTGCACAGAGGCCTCCCCTGGTGCCTCTGTCGCTGATGCTTTTTCCCCAATGCTCTCACAGAGGAGAAGGTGATGGGTGTTCATGGCTGGAGCTGTAATACCTGCAAGATGGAGCCTGTCTAACTGCTGTCTTCCCTTGCTTTTCTGTGCAGAGGGAGTACGAAGACAGCATCTGCTTTAAGAAGGCTGAGGGTGAGTTCTCTGTCACCCTGTGTGCTACGCTTCCACGTCCCTGTCTGTCCTTCCCAGCTGCTGTCCAGTTGCCCATCTGTGCTGTCCACAATGTCACGGAGACAACATTCCTTGTGCGCAACATTGGGTGAGTGAGATGTGGCTGGGCAGACCCTCTTTCTGTTTTGTCAGATATTTTGCCACCTTCTTGGACTCTCCAATGAATGCAACTCATTTCAGTTGTTATTAGATCTGCTGGCTGCCTTAACAAGCAGCAGACCTCTGCTTCCTCTGAGGTCACAGCAGAAAAGGCAGCAGAAATGGTAGTACTGGTCAGATCTCACTGTGGGCATGCCTTGGCACCTCACATCTGTCTGATTCCAGCATACGCTGAGAACCATTCATGCACAGGAAATAGTTGGGGACCAGCATGGTGTCCCACTGAGAAGATCCCACATCCACAGGAGAGGCCTGGGCTTCTAGCTAGTCAAAGGCAACCTGCCTAGTGTGAGCAGAGAGAGATGAGCTACCAGCTGGAAACATTTTAGTCTTTCTGTGACTTGATCTCTCTTCCCTCTGCACAGGAATGCCACAGGGATGGCAGTGGAGTTGCTGGTGCTCAAGCTGATCTCTTTGATTTGGAGGCAGGCAATACAGAAGTTGGAGAGTCTCTCCAGTGCCTGCTCTTACGTTCATGGAGCTGCCCAAAGCAGTGGCAGTATTCTGTGGCTTGGACTTATCATTTAGGAGCAAATTATGCTCCCAGTTACCAAGGGCTGCCTTATTAAAATAAGGGAAGGCCAGTAATTCAATCAGTATTGTAGAAAGGAGTGCAGTGAAGAAGTTCCTAAGTAGGAAGAAGGTATACTTCCAACCATTTACAGTGAGAGCAAAATAGCCTTTACTAGTTAGAAAATGGCCTGTGCTCCACAAAGCAGTCAGCTGATGCGGTAGGAGGGTGGAAAGGACAGAGGGCACACGTACCTTAAGCAGAGCAAGGTATCAGCCAGAAACCATTTCAGGTGATTCATCCTCCCCTTAGAGAAACCATTTGTGCTGACTGAGGGGTCCAGGGTGGTGGAGGATATGGACGGTAAGTAACACACAGCTTGCAATCAATAAAATATAAAAAGCTGATGGTATGTCATGTTCTTTGCGCAAATCAAACAAGCAGAGGGAGTTCTGGAGAGTTGAATGAGGTATTAGGAAAACAGCTCAGTCCTCTCTTCTCACCTGGGTGTATAACAGACGAACAAATGTTCATCTGGAATTAAGTAGCAGCAAATTTAGATACAGGAAAAGCAAATACTTCATTCTGGAGCTGATTTGTTTGCTGTCACATAATGAAGCTGAGAAATTTTATGGCCATTAATAAAGTTCTTAGATGTAATAGCTAAGATTCATTAAAGTGTGAACAGACATTTGCAGAGACTGGAGACAAATTTCTTCCCAGCATCACATATTTGGCCAGATGCATTGGTTGCTTCACATCCTAACTGAATAACCCATCGGGAAATGTCCATCCTGTGTGTGATTGCACAGGCAGCAAAGGATCCATTCATCTACTTAAAACGTATCTCCGTTTCATAGAGATCTTGTAACTGTGTTTGCCTGGGAGGCGCCAAGCCCGTTCTACATGATTCCTGACAGTGGCATGCTGAACCCAGGTGCTGACTGCATAGTCAAGGTGGTCTTCCAACCCAAGGTGGCTGTGGTGTATGATGTGGCAGCAACATGCTGGTTTGGAGGTGAAGAAAAACAAAAGAGGACTATCCAGCTAAAAGCCCTGGGTGAGTCTATCTTGCATTTAACACTGAAAGAAATGTGTATCATCCCTAACTGTGGAATAGCACTCCACAGGGAGCCTATGCCACAGTTGGCTCAAGCCACTGATGAGCAAGTGAAGCCCGTGGTTTGAAAGTGGCTGGTGAAATTCTCTAATATACTACTGTCAATTTGGAAGTGTGATCTGAAGAGACAGTAGGGTCCAACATGCCCTGTGGCATGGTTTGGCCAAACTGGCATTTCTGGAGCCTGCTGAAGTTGACAGAGGGAAGAAATGAGACAAGTTCATTGGCACAACGTAAAAAGCTTCAGAAACTCCTGGTCTTGTCTGCACTCAGTCTCTCCTGCCTGTCCCTGCTAGACAGAGAGCCAGAGGGAAATGTTTAAAGCTTTTTGGATGCAAGCTAGAATAAGCAATGGTTTCATTAACAAGTCCTTGCCTGAAGTGCCTTATATGGTCACTGACAAACAAAAGATATGACTCTGAGTTTAGTAAATTAGTGCTGGAAGGGCGCTTATTTGGTTCAAAGCAGGGCCAACTTTGAAGTTAGATCCAACATCAGAGTTACCTGAGGTTGTTCAGAGGCTTGTCCAGTTGAGCATTGAATATCCAAGGATGGAGATTCCACCTCTCTCTCCTAACCCAGTAAATAATTACCTTTAACAGCTAAATACCCCTACTTGCGAGTGAGTGTGACAGAAGAAGAGTATGAAGGTACACAGCCTGGGAAGTTTCGGGATGTGCTGTGCTTTGGATCAGTGCCAGTGGGGACACCTGTGGAAAAGTGTGTAGGAATCTTCAACATGTCTATGGTATGTGGAGAGGGAGACTACTTCTTGTGAGAAGTTGGCATGCTGGCATGTTTCCCTGGGGTATGTGGTCTTGAGTATCTCCCTTAATGTTGTGAAAATAACCCAAGTGGGAGTGTGAATAAAAGAGAGATAATGAGCCTTCCCCTACCAACCAGGCCATTCACCCTTGCCTTCCAGCTACAGTGCTAGAAACATATCCATTTGCAGCATGGTATGACAGTTCCCGCCTGCTTCCCACTGCACTCGGTCCAGCTCAGGCAGCCAATGTTGTCCTTTACATCCTGCAGCTCTCCTGCTCACCCTGGACAAGCCCACCAGACCAGCATGGCAGTTGTGGCAGTCTCAAATTAGCATGCATGTATCCCAGGCAGCTGATGGATCTTCTGGTGTGGTGCTTCACAGTGGACTGCAACCTGGTGAATTGTTCTCGAAGTCAAGTGGGATGCACTTCAGCACCTTGTTCTCTTTGCCAGC
The DNA here is from genome assembly GCF_030936135.1 of Gavia stellata. NCBI lineage: Eukaryota > Metazoa > Chordata > Aves > Gaviiformes > Gaviidae > Gavia > Gavia stellata. The sequence goes on along the minus strand of NC_082601.1, from coordinate 18,528,197 downwards.
TCATCTTGTGACAGCCCCATTAAAAGCTGGATGTACTGAGAGACTGCTGACATGGATGACAGCAGTGCTAGTTCATCCACAGGCTCTGCAACTTGGGAGTGGCAAAGACCTACTCATTTGTTCTACTCTTATTTTTCACACTGCAGTGGTGCTCAGCATTGCCACGCAAGGATAAGGATCTTCTTTAAGGGGTTTGAGGAGGTGTCAGAGAATCAGTCTTCTTTTCTGTGAAAAGAAAATCCCCAGACAAGGTGGGACTGTGGATGGAGGGAAATAACTTATCTGCCCGCCTGTCCTCCTGGTCACAGCAGTCACTTAGGCTACTTTCGCCCTTGGGGACACCTTGAGCCATCCTCCTCCTACCAGGAGGGACACTCCAACCCCAGAGATCACCAGGACATTTTGCTGCAGTCCACTGACTTCTGAGCGTATGGTGGGAGCTTGCTGCCGGCAGTGCTCCAGCAGGACAAGGTTGCAGAGGCTTCCACAGCATTTCTGTGCTGGGCTGCAGTAGCTTGGTGTTCTTGGTGGTGTTCAGCTCTGCTGAAAACTGCAGTTCTTCACTGATTAGTGTCCTGCATTCAGAGCCATTCTGGCTCCTGTTGGCTCCTTTTTTAAACTATTGCTTTTCTGCTTGCAGGTAGATGCACCATTTAGGATAGAAAGAGCAAAAGACCCTCTGCTTCGAGATCCTGTTTTCTCCTGTGATGTGTCCCATGGTGTTGTCCCTGCCAAAGGGAAGCTGGACTTGTGCATACGATTTCAGCCGCAGACAGTAGGAAAGCACAGTACTGACTATTTCACTATCATATCTGCTGGATGCCTCTTGCAGACTGTCCTGAAGGTGGTTGGCTCATGTAAAGGTACCAGACTGAAAGCCTTCCCTGTTTCCCCTTGTCGTCATCTTAGCACTGCAGGGGAAGGGCGAGTGCTTGGGGAAGGACTAGGGACTGTCACAGCCCTCAGTCATATAGTTACCTTCTGCTGGGATCCAGGCTGTCCCTGGTGCACCATTTGGGGTTTATATTTGTTTGAGACAGATGTGAAACTCTTGGAAGTGAATATCCAGATGTTTGCTAGGACTGGTGGGTTTGCTGATGAGATGATTCTGGTTTGGGAAGATCAGTGAAGTGCAGCAGTGACTTGTGACATGTTGACAGAAACAGGTATGACAGGTCCAGGATCTGTCTTGCATGATTTTGTGCTAGGTCCTTTGGTGTCTCTGCACCAATATTCTGTGGACTTCGACTGGATCAATCTTGGGGAAAGTTTGATGCAGACGCTGAAAATCAGCAACATCTCAGATGTCCCGGCCTATTACCAGTTTGATATTGATGGCAGAGGGAGTGTCTTCTCCTTGGATCGCCCCTGTGGAGTCTTGGAGGGCACAACAACAATAGCGCTGAAGGTGACCTTTCGACCTACTCACCCCATCAGCTATCACCGCAGAGTGGTGTGCCTTGTCCACCATCAGGTATCAGAGGCAAAGGGGGGTTTAACCAATGTGATAGCTCAGAGGGCTCTTCCAATGTAACCCACCAGGGCTGGCCTCTCTCACGTAGTAGCCCCTGGAAATCTCTTCCCACTGCATTTCCATTGATACCTGTCCTGGGCTCTTGCTGAGCAGAATCCCCATGGTGCATGTTCCTATCAGCAGTAGAGGGCTGATGCAGACAGACAGTGATTAATGCCTATGGGTGGGGTAAGGTGCATCCTTAGTAGCTGCTGTCCATTTAGGTCTCTGAGTTAAATGTGGCGGCACAGCTGTGCACTGAGTGCCTTCAACTTTCACTCCAGTTTCAAGAAAGTTCTTGGGCCACATCAAGACATAAAGTAAATGGCAGTCTAACATTGCAGATGCTAAGACTTTCCCAGGCGTGGTTTTGGAAGTGAGGTACTAGGATGGTGTAACTCTCAAAGCAATCACAGAAGGGCAGTTTATTTCTTATAATCCTTTCTGGTGTTTTCCCAGGAACCCATGTATGTGGACTTTTTTGGTACCTGCCATTCAGACATAGCTAAGCCAGCCATTCTTCAGGCCAGACACCTCTCCTGGTACCGAACCAACATGGTGAGGGGACTGACCTTCTACCCCCCCGATATCCTCAGTGTGATGCTGAAAGATGGGAAGTTGCAAATGGATGAAAAGGGAGCCCTCATGCTGCCCCCCGAGGTATGAGCCACTCTCCCTGGAATCTAAGATACTCCCATGCTGTTCTCTGCAGATGTTGACCTTCTGTTATACAGGCCAGACAGATCTAGAAGGACTTGCAGGTGCCAGACTGATTTATTTAGTATCTCTGCTGCTAATGTTCCCAGCACTCATCAACACTATCTGCATCAGTTGAGTCTTAACCAAGCTCAGCCACTAAGCCACTTTCTGGTTTTAACTCAATCACGGGGTCTTCTTTTGCTTCATATAGCTTCAGATTGAGGACTGGCTTACAACCAGAAGCCTCCTTGAAGCCTAGACTTTGAGCTGTCTCAGGAACTGTTACTGAAGTGCATCTTGCATGCCCTCTTGCTTGTGAAGCAGTCAGGACTGCAGTGCCTGGTGTCTCCACACAGGCACACTTGCCCTGCTAACACTGAGATGTTTCCATCCTATAGATCCCTCAGGACAAGCCTCCCAACAAATGCTTTGAAGCCAACTCCATGACTGAATATTTCTACGATGGTATAAGCAGTGACCTGGCCTTGTTTCCCCTTCATGTTAGTGTCAGCCCCAGGGAGTATGATTTTGGTTGCTGTGTGCCACTCCACAAGGTAGAACCACTTTCTCTCTGTGTGACCAACCACACTAAAGGAAAGATCACTGTTGCCTGGACTCCGAGCCACAGCAGTGCCTTCCGAGTGAGCCCCGAAATCTGTGACATCCCACCTTTGAAGTCTTCAGCCTTCCGTGTCCTTTTCCAGCCTACTGAGCTCAACAGTCTCTATGCAGCAGAGCTGGAAGGTTTTGCCTTCTACAAGGTTAGTAGGAATTACGAGGATCAGTTTCCAGAGAGGGTCTGGCAAGAGATTGCAGGATAAAGGCTTTTGTGGGGCTTAAAATTCAAATGGAACTTTTTATTCTGTGTTTGGCAAACTCTCATCTTTACTAACTCCTTTGGGCACTGTTTTGATACACTGGCAAAGATAAATCAGCAAAGCAAGTCACAGCTCAGGCATATGGACAGTTACACTTGCTCTTACCCCCAGTGAATGTGAATTAATGTACACCTCACTGAAGGAGGAATTACTGTGAATTACTGCACTATTAGCATAGATGGGAGCCTGCACAAAGATGGCTGTTGTGGCCTGGGTGATGGGCAGTAACTTAGTTTTTGGGTCTGGCCCTCCACAAGTAAAGCTGCTGAGGGCACTGTACATCACTGCAGCCTCTTCTCCCATGTGATGTGGGATTCACATCACACAAGGCTGCAATTGCAGGAGTTTTAGCACCCTGAAACTTCCTGGTAGGTGAAAGAGATCTTCATTACATTGTTGATTACTCTTCCTGCATTTTTTCCCCTCTAAGCCAGTGTGGAGGATATCTCGGAGCAACCTTAGAGTCAGGAGTTTCTTAGGCTCAGGTAAAGGATAGATGATTATTTTCAGTGACTTACTGTTAAGTGCTAACATTAGCATCTGCAAGTATCTCAAGCTGCACTACAGTGTCTGTAGACCCTCCTTCCCTAAGGCAACTCTTGTATCACAGAATAGCTTGGATAGGTCCTTCTGCTTGGAAGTCACTCAGTAGTCTTTTGGATCTGAAATGTAGCTATTTGGGAAAGCAGTGCTGATATTCCTTATCCAGCACTGGTCAGTCCTTCCTCCCTGAAAAAATCAATTCCTCAGCCCCAGGGATGCCATTGAAACAAACTCCTGCTTGTGATGCACTGAGGGCACTTTGCCACACTCCCTTCCCGCATACTACTCTGTTCTGTCCCTTGCATGCCTGCAGGTGCTGAGACAGTATAGCAACATTGAGGAGGATGCCACCATCTGTCCATCCTGGTGCCTCACTGTCAGGCTGAGAGCACACACGTATGAAGCAGAACGGGAGCACTTCATCCCACAGTACATCCTGGATGTCCCTAAGGTGTGTAACCAGTTGATGTTTGGATCTTTACGGAGACGCTCAGTGTTTACCTCTGATGTCTTTACCTTGTCTCCCATTGCACCATCCTGAGATGTGGCTTAGGTGGTTTCTGATGGTGTGGAGACTCCTGCTTTGGTACAGAGGTCAGATGCTCTTTCTCCTGCATTACCTTCCCAGCCTCCAGTGCGTCAGGTTGCACTGAGCATCTCATTAGCTCTGAGAGGAAAGCTGTTGGGATCTCCTTCCTGTCTGTTTAAGTGGATATAGGCACTGACAAGGGTGCTTAGTCCCCTCCCAAGAGCCTCAGACACTCTGCATGTACTTAGGCAAACGGGAGGGCAGCGCACAGAATCCACACTTAACGGAAGAGAAGTGGTTGCAAGGTAGAGTGGAAGTTTCCCTGACTCTTCCTGCTGTTTCTGTAGCACAAGTATTGTTCCTGTGAGGTGAAGTGAGATCTAACCCTAGGAAGTAAGAATAGTCTTGAGAACCTCTTAGAAAATCTCCTCGGCTAGTTCGGGACACACAGCCTGTATCTGATATGCAGGATCTGGAGCAAATTCCAACCTGCTGGAACACTTAGGTCACCAGGAGGTCACTATCCATGCAGGCCCTAGCAAGCAGCTCACTGGATGAACAGAAAGCATTGCATAAAGTAGCTTCATTGGTTCCATGAGCTTATTAAAGATGAGGGCCACTGTGGGAAGGGAAAAGACCATAATTTATATATCCCTGGTTGATTTCCTTTCTTTCCTTCAAGAGAAGTAGCTACGAAGTTCTCGATAGATTCAGCATAGTCCTTGTCTGAACCTGGAATTCAACACAGTGAAAGCTTTTTCTTTAAGCTGGTTTTCTAAACCCAGTGCAAACAACCCTTCTTGCTTGTCTCCACCAGACTTTTCCTCCTGTGGCTCCTAACACTGACACCTACTGCAGTATGCTGCTCTTGAACACGGGCACCTCTTTGATAACCTTCAGTGTGAACCAAGCTGCCTGTCCTTCTGTTTTGGTCAAGCCCTGCTCAGGACACATCATTCCAGGAGGCCACCAGATTTTCTTTCTCTCCACTCACCCACTTAACACAGTCTTGCAGCAGCATGTCCTGCCTTTGCAGCTGAACTCTTGTCCTGGATACAGCAAGGTAGGGAGAGGGAAGTAGAAGATAGTATGAAAGGTTTGTTCCTCTGTAGTCTTCCCTTTTCACGGTGACTTGCGCTGTAACCCCTGTTATATCTCCTAATAGTTAGTTTGGGTTTTTCCCTTTGGAAATAGGAATGAAAGAATATTTTCAACATTTAAAGCGGGGTCAACACTGCCGATAAAAGGTCCTTGTGGTGCCAGACACCCTGTACCCCTTGTTCCCTTGGGTTTCCATCTCCTGGAGTGCACTATACTATGCTCAGGGCCCTCCTTGACAGCACAACCTGAAGTTCTTTCCCACCTCCTTCAGAGCCAGTTCGTTTTTGCTTCTCTCTTGGAAGGAGCAACATCTTTGCAAGGTTCCTCCAGAGGTAGCTGAGACTTCTAGCTAATGTCTGTTACTTTTCCCTTAATTCTACAGGAGATTGCTCTCCAGTGTTGTGGGGAGTCCCTTCTTTTGCTCTTAGAAGGTGATGGAAACCTATACTTCAAGCCTGTCTATATAGGGACCTCCTCTACACGAATGTATACCATAAAAAACTGCACAAGGCTACCCATGGTTTTCACATGGAAGATCCATCAGTCTGACAGCAAGATCCTGTCTGTCAGTCCCACTGCAGGGATCCTCCAGCCCTATGAAGCCATGGTAAGTTAAAGTTCTACCAAAGTTCTATTTTGCTCTCTACAATACAGCTGTGGAATGCTTAGAGTAGAAATGTGAGGGCTGCCAATCATTAATACTAAAGTTGGAGAATACCAGTCAGTGTCTTAGCTTGGGTTGCTAGCCAGCATCTGCAGTCGTGCTGGTTCCTATGATGTGGGTTTCCCAAACACGATGACATCCTCCTTGACTACAGGACCAAATGGGTCTTAAACAGGCACTGGATAATGATACCCTGCATGGGACAGGGCATTAACACAAAAGCAACTTTGTTGTGCACGGGGAGATGTTAATAGATGGAGAACAAATGAGAGCATGAGAGGGTTTATGATGTTCTTCTCTTCTCCCACCTGTAAATTCAGGTTCTAAATGTCTACTGTATTCCCTGAGTGCTTTTTGAGAGTAGTGAGGACTAGCATATCTCCACAGCCTGGCTTTGAATATCTGAATGAACATCACTATATGAACCTTTGACACAGGCAGAGATGGTGGAGGATTGAAGTGAGAGTGTCTCCAGAGTTGTCTGTAGAGGATGAGGTTAGCTGTAATGGAGGAAGGGGCTGTGCATTCAATGTAACCATTGTGATGTACAGGCTTGACTCTGTTTTGGAGCTCCTGTGAGTGCTCTCCTTCCCTCAGGCTCAGGCATGGACTTTTACTCCTGACAAGGAGACCAAGTATCTGCTGCGAGCTATGGTGTTTGTGAGGAGGAAAAGCCCAGACCCCGTGTCACCCAAAAGTGTCCATTATGCCTTACGGATTGTTGGAGAGGGGGCGCTGGGCACCATCAGGGTAAGGAACAGGGGCCCACTGGGTAGTAGGGCTAGCAGGGTGGGATGGGGGTTTTGGGCTTCCCCTTTTTGCACAATGTGTACTGGAGGCAACCAATAAGGATTTACAGCAAAATTCTCAGATGTTGCTCTCAGTGGAGATGACAGAGCTGATTCTGGCAGCCTAATGGCAACAGCATGATGTAAACGTCCTGTCAGTTCAAATGTGACCTGCCCAAATCCTCTGGGATCACTCTCAACTCCTCTGTTCCAGACTGAACTGAGCAAGCTATTTGACTCCTTGGGACTCCCAGCTCTCTCTCATTTTGTCTTCTCCATTTGTTCTGCTGTCAGTCTGATTTCTAAGTGTAGTGGACCTGACTGTTAAAGTGGTGTGGCCAGCACACCTCCACCTGGCTTTCCTCCCATTATCTGCAGATCTGTGCAGCCACCTTCAATTCCAGGCAGGTTTCCTAAGGAAGCAGAGATAAATAAAATAATACTTTGTAAGTCATTGCCCAGTGTCAATCATGTTGGACGGATGGGTAGAGATGTCTTAGAGGTGTTCAGTCACTATAAATTGCATGCAGGTGGATGACTAGCCAAAAGAGAGGGGGACTTTTAATGAAGTCATGGAGGGACTGGCAGACTTGTCCCAGGTGCAACTGGCCAGCTAGTGCCCTCACAGCCCCAAATGTGCTGCATCCTACCCAGCCAGCAGCCCGAATAACAGTAGGAAAGAGCCTTTGGAGGAGGAATTGAGACCCTTGCAGCCCTGTTCCAACATCTCCCAGGGCATAACAGGTCCTACACGAAGTAGGGAGCACTTTGTACTGCACTGTGCGTGCCAAGAGATCAGCACGTGGAGAGATAAGTGGTGGCTACACTCAACTGCTACGCTCGATGTGTAACAGTGACCTTTGCGCGGCGGGTTTGAATTCCAGGCACAAAAGGAGCACCTGGACCTTGGAAATGTTCTAGTTGGTGACCTGCAAAGCTGCAACGTTGTACTGCTAAATGATGGGATCTGTTCTCTGAAGTACATTCTCAGTGTGGAACAACTGATTACCGGGCCTTGTGACCCTGAGGAGGTCCACAGCGATCCACTGGGTACTGTAAGGAAATTAGCATGGGATGGGGCGTTGGCCTCCCCCTCTTTTCTGCAAAATTGTTCTAGCATGAACTCAGGTTCGGCTGCTTGTTGGCTAGCTTGCATTGATTCTCTTAAGTGCCTTAAGGTGTCTGCTCCTTTGCTTAGGGATTTGCTACAAGTGACTCTTCTATCTTGCCGGAAAAAGCATGACCTAGAGCCTGAAAATTGAAGTTAGACCAATTTGGACCTTGAAATAAGATGCAGTTTCCCAGCAGAGAAGGGAGTTAAATAAAGGAGCTTCCGGGAAGAAATGGTGGAGTGCAACCCTTAACTGCCTTTCTAGAGGATCTCCTCTAGAGAAGTTCCCTGCTCTTTGCCTGCCAAAGGCAGGCTGGGTACTCCCACGGAGCTGCTTACAGTTGTAGTCTGGGAATCCCAGCTTCAACACCTGAAGCTGGTCCTAATGATTAGGCACAGGGGGGGCAGTGGCTTGAATGCAGGTAGGCTTGGGGAGCTGTGTTCTGAACACGTGTGGTGTAAGAGAGATCAGTGATGCCAAGAGCTCATACCATCTCTTTTCTCCTACAGCTCTGGAGCTGGAACACTCCAGAGGAACAATCCCTGCAAGGTCAAAAGCCTTTGTCCGAATAACAGTCAGGCCAGCCCGTCGGCTGCATTACACCTGGTCAATCAAATATGCTATTTGCACCCCCACAGGTAAGAGATGAGTATTTGGGGAAAATAATTCCCTCCCAACCAAGTAGACTGTGCCATAACAGACTGAGCTGCACAGTTCCCAGGGTCCTGCCAGAAGAAATCCCTGTGCTACGCAGTTCACTAGAACCAGATCCTACGTGCTGTCTCCTTTTTCCTGCACCTTTTGGGGTTAGATGTGACTGAGCCATGAGACACAGACAGGGAGAGCTCCAAGTTTCCTGCTGCTGTGGTCACAAGATTCCCTGCTCCTCTGCATGATCATGGCCTTTTATGATGTGTCCTGAAACATATTCTGAGAGCTTTGTGCAACCAGTCCTATGCAGCTGGGGTCCTTTTTGCAGACCTGGATTGGTCCCTCTATGAGAAAGAATGCAGTTGAACTAGAAAAGGCATGGAGAAGGGGCAACAGGGATGTTCAGAGGTGGGGAACAGCATTTGTATGGGAAGAGACTAGTTAGACAAGGAGTTCCTAGCTTGGAAAGTGGACAATGGCAATGCCACATGAATGGTACGAAGAAGACAAGATATAAACAACTGTTTATGATTTTTCAGTGTGAAAACAAGGGGCACTTCATAAAATGACTAGGCTGTAGACTTAACTCAAAAGAGGGGGTTTTGGCAGAGTGCAGAACTAAACTGTGTAAATATACTGCTTAAAAGCACCACATTCATAGTCTTTTGGTGATCTCTAAATGCAGAAGTCAAGGTACAACTAGAAGTCAGTGGTTTAGAGGTTTTTAGAAGCTGCCAAAGAAAAGACTGTGTGCAAGTCCCGTTCTTTCTTTGGTCTGGATAGGGCATCTCTCCATTTTGCTGTCCCAGACAGCTGCCCCTTAATGGTGCATGACTACTTTTTGGTGTTTCTTTCTCTCCCAAGCTACAGATCCTGTAAGCACAAAAGAGGAGCAGCAGCCCCTCTGCTGCATCGTAGCAACAGGCGTCTACCCAACTTTCTGCATCACAGATGCCTGTTCAGCAGGGAGTGCCAGCGGTATCCACAAGTTGTACCTCTGGAGGCTCTTTTCCTTGGACACACTGAATGACTACTTGGAGCAAGACCCGACTCCCAGCGAGCTCACCTACAGAGTTCCCACAAGGCACAGGTGAGACGAGGAGATGACTCAGAGGATCTTTCAGTCCCTCGCACAAGCCAGACACAGATGCTGTGTCCGTGGGCTTGTTTTGCAGCTCACTGCTGTGTGGCACTCTGTTATTCTATCCTAGCCCCTGCAGGTAGTTGCTCACCTCCACTCCTTTGCTTACCCTCCCTAGAGAGTAGCCACAGGAACAAAGAATAATTTAATTGCAATGGATGTCTAAAAGTCTCTGGTCTAACCCCTTGCTTAAAGCAGGGACAACTAGGTCAGGTTGTTCAGGTCCTTGTCCAGTTCAATGCTGAATATCTCCAAGGATGAAGAAACCACAGCTTGTCTGGGCATCTGATTCCAGTGTTTGACCTCTTCCATGGTAAAAACCTTTTTGCTAGTATATAATCAGAATACCTTGCGTTGCAACTTATACGGTTGCCTTCCCTGAGCTCTTTTTTCATAAGGCTGAACAAACACAGGTCTCTTAGTCGTTCCTTGTAAGTAATGTGCTCCAGCCCTCAACCATCTTGGTGGCCCTCCACTGGACCTGTTCCAGTATGTCAGTGACTTCGTTGTACTGGGGAGGTGAAAACAGGCCTAAGCTAAGCAGGACTCTCAGACCCTCCATGTATGCCACTCACTCTCATTAGTCATATATAAAGGCCTTCCTTACACCCAAAAAGGCCAACAACATAAGGTCAGAGAAGAATTATAAAGAAGACAGAGAGTGTAGAATGACCTTTTCCTCTGTCATTCCCTGCCAGCCTTCCTCCTGTCTCAATTTAATCTCTTCTTTCTCTCCTGTGACCAGCACATGCTTGATCCCTCCAGTGTACACCCCTCTCCTGCTGGATTTCAACTTTGGGGCTGCCCCAATAGGCTCAGAGCCTACCCTTGTGATGCTCCTGCTGGCGAACAAGGGTGTGGTGCCTGTGGAGTGGTAAGCAGTGCTTGCTGGAGCTCAGCCTTCTTTCTGGGGTCTGTCTGGGGTCATGGAAATGCTCACAGGGGCCGTGAGACATTTACAAATTAATAGGGTGGATTTTGTAGGTGCGGCTTGTGTTGTGGAGCTGCAGCTGAGATCTGTTGATAGGTCTGGGTGGGGAAGCAAGCAAGGAATGGCAGAGAGTTCTGCAGATCAGACCTGATGAAACATAATGTGTCCACCAGCTGGGCTAAGCCTGGCTGGACTGAGTACACTGACCATGGCCCTGGGGAAGTTTTCGGTCCCTGTTGCTGACCAGCTGACTGGTTCCCTAGGGCCTTCTTGTTTCCTTCTGATCAGAAGATAGACATGGAGCACTGGGCAGAGGATGCTGAGTTTAGCCCCCGTGAGCTGCACCAGATGAGAATTCAGGATAACCAGCTCTTCAGTGTTTCTCCAAAGTCAGGGAAACTTCTTCCAGGACAGGAGGCATCTGTCCAGCTCTCACACAGGTGATGGCAACTACCTGTACTTCAGACCCTTATGCTGTGTGCCAGGACAGCACATGCCATCAGAGTCCCCTGTGTTTCCATGCCAGATCCTTTCCCTTCACATGCCCCTTGCCCAGCAGAGATTGGGCAAGTAAAAAGTCCCTGTGCCTATCCAGTTTCTGGACCGCACAAGGCTTGCCTTCCTCAGGGGAATGTTGTTAATGTCCTTTAACACTGCAGTGCAAAAGGTATTTAGCGTGACATGCTGGGGACACTGGTCTGCCTTGACCTGACAGTTGAGGAGACAAACAAGATGCTGCACTTCCTGTGGCTTTGATTGTACAGTGATATTTTTGTCATCAACTAGAGCTGCTAGCCCTTGTGTGCCTGTGGAGGGTATGAAGAAAGCTGAACACCTCTCCTTTCAAAACAGGCCTGATCTACTGGCATTTGAAATGGCGTTGGTCTAGGAACTTGGGTCCCTAAATTGGTGTATGACTAAAATCAGCATCACTCATCCCCACCCAAACACAATTGTCCCCCTCCCTCTCTCACTGGCCCTTACGCAACAGTGACTCTTTAGCTGGGAAGTGAATTGTCTCTAACGTACTGTGTGACCCTGATTCTATCACCCTGGGCACAAGGTTGGTTTCTAATGTTTTCCTCTCTCTCCTCTTTCACTGCTAGACATGATTTCATTGGCACTGATCACCTCCCTGTCCTGCTGAAGGTTTCCTATGGCCATGAGATTCTGGTAAGGTAGCAGGTATCTCTTGCTTCTGTTTGCAGAACAGCAGCAGGTAGGAACTGAATTACAAGGTGTATTCCCCAGAAGCTGCATGGTGTGCAGGCGGCTTTGGCCTTCCCCTGGAGTCTGCACTGGCAAGGCAGTAACACAGGGCCAGGCAGAGACATAAAACCAACATCCTGACAAACTCGTGGTTCCAGCACAGTGTGGTGTGGCAGTGCACTGGCTAAACAGCCCTTGGATGTAGCATCTGCTGGTTTCCCCAGCAAGGGAATTTTTTTAATTGTTATTATTAACCTTTTTATTTTATGGGTGGTGTTAGTGCAGAATTGCTTCCTCCTCCAAGCCCACTCCAAATCCAAAACAGCCCTCCTGGGTTTTACAGTCCATGCATGTTTTCCACACTCAAGTATATCTCATGGACAGGATTTCTGTGCTTGCTTCCCCACATTTCATCTGCCTCACTGTGAGTTCTTCCACGCAGTCATCCTAAAGTTCAGCTCTGCAGCCCATCTGACTTCCCTCATATGCAGCTTTTCTGAATCTCTCCATCTCATCAGCTCTCTATGCTCTTCAAAACTCCCTGGAATGTGCTTTTCTCCAAAAGTACCACCTGCACTGGCTGCAGTTTGGGGACACACGTGCTGGCCCAGGGTTGGCAGAGCATCCTCCACCTTTGGAGGTATGGAGGCAGATGCTTCCCCAGGCCCAGAAGGTACTCCCTGCATTCCTGGTTGGCTGTTCCCACTGCAGCCCTGATGCCTTTGTCCGCCCACTTATTTCTCCTGCCAGTGGTGGAGGAGATTCCTACTCATTCTTCCTGCTTTGCTGCTTGCTAAAGAGCTGATCTGCAGTGTGTTTTCCCTGAGCATTTCCTCAGGCTTGGAACTAATTTCTCTCTCTCCCTCTCTCTCAAACTGTCAGTTAGAGTCAAAGTCACCTTGTGCTCTGCCGGGCACAGCTCATGCCCAGCTGAGCCTTCCTGTCTGTCTCTGAAGTTTCCTATGAGACCATTGTGTTCACACATGTCCTTTATTTTTCTTTTCTTTCAGGACTGTTGTCAGCTGAAAATCCAACCCTTTGACCAAGCTGTGCAAACAGTGGCTTAACTGTGCCTTCCCTCAAAGCCTTTGGACAGGCTCCCTGTGCGCTGCCTGCCTGGCACAATTCTGAGAGTGGATGTGAGCATTTCACTAGCTGGCCAGTGAGGGAATAGGCTTTGGAGCACCAGCAGCCTATAGGGCACACATCCTCTCTTGCCACATAGCCAGTGGCTTTGATGATTAGGAGAGGCCACCACCCTAACTCATGCTGTCACTGCAGAAGGGGCTGAAAAAGCATGGGAGGCCCTGGGGATGATAAAAGACCCTTGGGTGCCTTGGAGCTCTGGCAATATGAGGCCAATCCAGGAACCTGGAGCAGTGCAGGTGGTCACAACCTGCAGGGGCGCACAGTGCCAGTGCTGAACTGCTAATATCAGAAAGTAGAAATGGAAGAGGCTCCTCCTTCTGCAGAGAGGGCAGCTGAGGGGCTGAGGACAGAGTGCCTTCATTCCTTTCAGTCACGGCATAAAGAGCGCAGAGCCGCCAGCCCCCATGGCAGAGATCACTCTAAGCACGGTCACACGCTAGAGTTGAACAGATTCTCACCTGGGAATCGGTGAAATGTGCAGAACATATGCTAACCTTAAGGGAAGCAAATGACGTAATGTCACCCCAAAAGTTACGCTTTGGAAATTTGAGATAGCAACAATAAGCAGAGGTGGAGACCACAGGACTGGGGTATTGCCTGGTTATTCTGTCAAATTCCAAATTGCCTGGCTTTGGAATGGTGCTGTTGGTTTGCTGCAAGCCAATGCATGGTTTTTGAGGGGGCCAAAAATCACCTCTGTGATGGCTCTACCCATGTGGACAGATTTTTGACTTCCCACTCCTCAGCTTCCCCAACAGAGTCTGCCTGCTTCATCTTCAGGAGGAGCTCCCTCTCCATTACTCCTTCCCTACTCAAGGGCCACCTTTCAGTCCTGAGATAACTGCATTTATAGGTGCTCTGAAGGACCCAAAATGATTTCCCGTTGGCAATTTCTTCAGACTGCAGGATGAAACTTCTATAGAGTTGTGTGTTACCCACTCCCCTATGCAGGAGGGAAACGGCGCCTCCCGCAGCCTAATACTCTCACAGGTTGTCCTTTGCCTCATCACCATAGCCTGCCTGTAAGAGTGCAGCTGTGACCTTGCTCCCAGACCTCCAGGATAGTCAGGCCAGGCAGAATCTGCAGCCCTCAGCAGTTTTAGGAGGAAAAGCCCAGCTGGCTGCAGGTGTTGCAGATGAGGTAGGCTGGTTCCCAGAACTCACTGGAGAGAAGGGCTGGATCCCAGGGACAGTCCCTGAGCACACAGGATCCATAAACTGGAATTGTTTGCACTTTGCTTCATAACTGCTAATTAGGTATTGTGAGATGTTGTCATCTGCAGCACGTGTTCTCCAGGCAGCTCTCCTCTCTGGGGAATCTGGTGTCTCTGTCCCCTCATGCTCCAAGTCATCACTGTGGGACAAAGTCTGTGGACTCTGGAAGGAGAACTGATTGCAGCAGGTCTTCACTTTTCTCCATTTGTCTCCCTTTAACTGATAGTCCTCTAACTGTCACATCCTGTGTCTATGGACACTGATAACAGTTTTTCCTTGGCAGTTGTAGTCTGGTGGAATCCAAGTTGGCTTTTTAACGCAAGTAATATAAATGGGTGTTTCAATCCCAAAGCTCAGGAAGGTTCCTGTCCTTTTTTCCCTTGCAGTTTGAAAGTGTCAGCTCCTGTCCTCCTCCTATTTTGCATTGAATCTGGCTTGCTGAAGCCCTCAGGAGACTGAATGCTTATGTAGTGCTTCAAAAAGATCCCATGTGGGACTTTGTTAGCATTGTATTTCTAGTCTTCTCTCCCTCCTCACTTTGCTTATGGATCTGAACTGGAATGGGTTGTTTTGGAGGAATCAGCATTCTCTGCTCTTGTTTAAGCAGCTGATACAGTATCTCCTGCAGGTGTCTGTCCAAGGCATCCACCTGCCATTGCAAACATCCTCTCCATCTTCTGCATATGCACTTGAAAAATAGCCATCCTTTAGGCTTAGCTAATTGTGAACTGCAGCAACTTAGCTCCTTTTGGCCCATGCAGAGACATTACTAGCTCTGTGACTGCTTTGCAACCTCTGTCTCTAGGTAGGCAGCTCAGGGGTGCTTTGGGGTGATCCTGCAGGAAATGGGGCATCATGACTCATCTCTAGCTTGATTGCAGTTTTCTCAAAATGCAGAATCCTATGTCTCTTCCTTCCATAAATCTCTCCACTTTGCTTGAATTGCCTGGCGGCTGCTTTGCTAACAGGATACTGTTGATCATTACTTGATCACTTAAAATTCAGCTGGGATCTTCTTGCAGCTTTTGGACTGTTAGACACATTCTTGGAGCAGGATGTCCTCCAGAGTGAGGACATCCAGATGGTCCTTTCCAAGAGGAGGCCATTACTTACCTAAAATCCTGTCTTTCCAAAAGATTTGGCTGTCACAGCTGCACACTCTCCTATGTACAGTCCAGACACTTTCTTTCATTAAGAATTTCTACCATATATTTGCAAAGAGAAGCAGTGAGGCTGGTGCCTGACACAGCAGAGAGAAACATACCTTCTCTCTGAAACAAGATGCAAACCTTTCAGAGAAGAGCCAACAGTTGTGTAGGCTCCCCATCTCCATACTTTTTTCTTAGGACACACTGTCCTGGTATTACCAACTTAAATCTGTAACTGTGTTGCCCTCATCTTGCAAAGTCCTTCAGAGCCCTTGTGCAGTTGTTAGTGATGGGGCCAAGGCCTTGTGAGACAGTGACTGCATTTCTTTCCACTGTAGCTGAACTTCAGCGGTGTGACGGTGGAACAGGACCAGCGGTACATTCATTTTGCATCCACTAAGCACCTCTTCACACCCGTTGCCATTGGGACCTCCCACCCCCCCACACAGGTGAGCATCCTGGGGCCAAACCCAGCAACAGCGGAGGGAAGGAGCTAGTGCTACTGTGTCCCAAGGACAGGCAGTGTCTGAGGCATTTCCTAGGAAACAGAACGGCCTCCACAGAAAAGCATCACGGCAGAACTTTGAGATTAGAACTAGGCAGAGCCTGGAAATGGCTGCTGGGATGGCAGCAGGAAAAGTACCTCTCACCATCTCCAGTTTGACAAGATTTGGCATTCACTCTAGCCAGAACGCTTACGAGGTGTGTTGGGCTGTTCCACTATTCTCTTGCGTTGGATCCAAGTGAAGACTTGTCTAGCTGCTCCAGGCACTCTGGAAATAAATCCTAATTAGTTTTTTAGTAAATTAATTAAACTTCCTTAAACACTTATTCAGCAAAAAAGGCGGCTTTGATTCTGTTCTGCCTAATTTACTTGGGAAATGAACATCTGAATTGAATTAAGTTCACTTTAATACGAGTGGTTTTGCATTTCAAGTAATCCACTTTACAGTGATCCCTTTAGCTAATTTGTATTAATTTTCTCCTAGACTGAATTTGCAGGGCACCACTTGGAGAGGCACTGTAGTTATCAATGTACATATGTGGTGATAAACCTTCAGCACAGTCTCCTATCAGAGCCTCAGTGATAAATCCTGACACTATGAGGTCTCCTCATTCTTAGGAGACAAGCTGTCTAATTAATTATTAATGCTTATCAGAGTTCTCTGGGGAAGTGTTAACTAGTTTAACTTGTGCATGGTATAATAAGCACTGCTCTCTCTGACTCACTTCAGATTTATGAACTCTACAATGGCGGCTCCATGCCTGTGATGTTTGAGGTCCAGCTGGACAACATTGTGAGGATCCAGGAGGAGAATTTTCAGCATCCGGTGTTTGTCTGCCTAACTCCTAGAGGAGAAATCCCCCCTGGCACAACAGGCCACATTGAGTGGGTCTTCTCACCACTGGAAGCCAGAATGTACTTGGTAAGACCCTCCTCATGACTGCCAGAAACAGGCTTTTTTGCTGTTGTGTGCCTAAAATTCTTTATATTTCTTACTGACGATTGGTCCATGTCATGCTACAGCTGAATTGAGTTCTATTCCTCCAAGAAGCAAAGAGTCTCGAGAGCAAATGAGTGGCTGGTCTGGTCAGGAAATGAAGCAGATAAATTTTTATCTCATAAATTTCTTCTTCCCAAAGAACACATTCCTTCCACAACAAATGTGTGGAAGGAATACATCCCAATATGTATTTCTCAAGTATCTGATCAGATTTTTGGTTCATTGTTGGCCTCCAGTAACTCCCACCAAAGAGACTGAGGTAATTGTCTTTTATCATTACTGTGTATGCTGCTGCCCCTCTGGACACAGCGTTCCCAAAGACCTCTGTCCTAGGCTGCAGCAGGCAGGCAGGGTCACAGCTGGAGCACTACTTATTGCCCCACTCTGTGGTAGATGCATGGAAAAATAAATACATTGAATTTTAAAACACCCACTTTTGCTCCAGCAAAGTTTTTGAGTCCCTGCCCATCTCATACAGTAACTGGCTAATTGACTCCTTACCAACTTTCCTGGGTTAGCAGGGAAGGTCAAGGCCTGAAAGAGCAAAAGAGACTGGATTTCTCCTCACCCATGCATGTGGTATATTTAGACTAGTCCATTAGCAACTATACTAGCTTCTTGCACATCTCTCGCAAATATGACTCGGGACTTAATGCTCTTATCTTGTCCAAGGCAGGTTGATGTTCCCATCCACATCCTGGGAGGTGAATCAGCTCTGATCACCTTCCAGGGAGTAGGCTACGATCCGAATACTGTAGGAGACACTGCCACATCCAGCGAAGTTTTGTCTCCTTCAGTCTTTCCAGGTTCTACCAAGCTAACTGTGCTTGGGCAGGTAAGTCCAGGTATGCTGATTGGAATAATATGGTTAGTCCAGAAATGTGTGAGAGAGACTCACACATATGGAAGATGGAAGTGGCCCCATCTAGCAGTAGCCTGTGTTGCAGGGGAGTTCATTGCCATGAGATAGAGCAAGATATTTCCCTTCCAGCAGGTCATCTAGAGCCTAACTCATACAAGTAGTTGTTCTGAAAGATGCCTTCCTTCCAGCTTGCTGCTTCCACTGCCATTAGAAACAAAAAGGTTTTAGGGTTTGTTCATTTTCTGAATTTTCTATTAAAAGAATCCATCACAGCTACCTTTTCTTATTTGCAGCTAAACCACCTTTTCTTTGGTAATTTATTCACAAAAGTACTCCTGACATACCCTGTCAGGTCTTGGCTGCCTCCATTTCACAGCCAGACTCAGGTGATGCATAACCTGAATGCAGACTGCAGGATGGTCACTAATTCAGGCACATCCCGAGGAATGCACTTGTTTGACCTGTCACTGGCTCAGCAGGAGCTTGTTTGGCCTGGCTAGAGCTGGCCTGCCAGCCTTGGCAATCTGTTGTTAAACTCGGCCACAGATCCCAGCGTAGTGAATCAGCATTAAGCAGCATTAGCAGAGACATACTCCCGGCAGGTAAAGGATTCATCCTGTGTGACATAAGCATGCCTACCTTGGAACCCAGCCACAGCTATGTATGCCCTTTGGCTTCCAGCAGTGCAACTGCATTCCTGGGTAAAGCAAAGAAAAGATGATCAAAAATCTGTCTCAGGCTGCCAACAAAGATGCCATTCCACGAGGCTCTGTTGTCTGTAATCAAGAGTCATTAGCTTCTCTAATGATCAGTGTAATTAATCAGAGTTTGCACTGTGCCTAGAGAATGGGACAGACTAGTAGCATGCTAGTAGCAAGGTGCCGTAGGGAACAGTGTTCCAAAACTTGCATTCAGGTTGATGAGGATTTCGCGCAAGCACACACCTTGTGTGTTTGCCAACTGAAGTAGGAAAAGGCCTGGGTTGCAAGTACTGCAGAGAGAATCTTGGTGCTACTGGTCCTCTGTGCTCCTGAGATCCTCTCCTATGCCAGCACCAGCGTTCCACTCATTGCTCACTCAATCCCACTGCAACAGACCTGTCCTCTTGCTGCAAAGAGTCATTGTAATCAGAGCAAAAATGAGAGAAATATAACGCTCCCTGAAATTGTTATGGTAAGGGTAGCTGCCTAATATTATCTATGAATTGCTGGATAACCTGAAGATGACTGCATGACTGTCTTTCCCCAATGGCCACATCCCATCTTCCTTCACTGCTGTTCCTCCTGGTTTCACCTTGCTTCCTGCAGGCAGCCACCTTGTCACACCACAGGATTTGCCTTGGAAATATCCCAGACTGCACCAAAGTCAGTCGACTTGTCTTTATCAACAGCATCTCGGAGACTAAAGCTGTTGAGTTTGCCTGGCGGATAAGCACCTATAAAGACAAGAGGGTGAGTCCTTCCTTCTCATTCCTCTACAGCCTTCTTGCCCATCTCTATTGTGCCACAAAAGAACTTCCCACTCCATTTGCAATCAGACACTCAGAAACGATCCTAGGGACTTGGCTTTTGTACTAGCTGGTGAAAGGAAAGGACAGAGAAAAGTGAAGGCAAGGGTTAGGATAGGGGGGAAAGACAGGAATTCAGAAGGGGAGTCTGAAGACTTCAGTGAGGATACATGAACCTGGAATGTATGTATTCACGTGAACAGGATGTGATAATGAACCTCAGGACCCTGTCTACCAGCAAAGTCCATGGTTGTTTTTTGAATGTATCAGCTACACTTTTCTCATGCCACATACCTCTGAGAAGGGGAGGGAATTCCCACAATCTTATGCTTCCCACAAAGAGAAGGCACATAGGATGGTCCGAGGACAGTGAAACAGCTCCTCCATGGCTTTTCTTTTTCCCCAGGTGTTGCAGATTGCTCCAGAGTCAGGGGTTGTGCAGCCTGGAGAGAGCATCCCCTGCTTCATCACCCTGCAACCTTCAGGGAGTGCTTCCTTCTATAGCACAGATCTGGTGTGTGAGGTGAGACCCAAGAGGTACCTGTGTATTACCATCACCTGGGCATGTCACTGCAGTTCCCAAAAGGCTGGCCCCAGCAGTCAGCTACCTGCTGCTTCTAGGTGAAGGAATCCTTCTTTGCTCCATAATGGTGGCCAGCACTTATTACTGAAGATACTAAGCTTCATCTCTGCTGATGCTTTAAGTGTCTCTCTGTCTGTGTGGCTCACTACATGAGGTGAGCAATACGTGGCTTTGTGAGTTGAACCCAGCTACTAGAAGTCATGGTTTGAATGGGAGTGGCTTTCAGTGGGTGTCAGACACTTAAATCTCTGTAAAAAAGCAAGTCTTGCTTCTTTCACAGAATCATTAAGGTTGGAAAAGACCTATAAGATCATCAAGTTCAACCATTAACCCAACACCACCATGCCCACTAAATCATGCCCCAAAGTGCCACATCTCTGTGTGGTTTGAACACCTCCAGTGATGGTGACTCCACCACCTCCCCGGGCAGCCTGTTCCAATGTTTGACCACTCTCTCAGTAAAGAAATTCTTCCTAATATCCTGTCTAAACCTCCCCTGGTGCAACTTGAGGCCATTTCCTCTTGTCCAATCACTTGTCACTTGGGAGAAGAGACCAACACCCACCTCACCACAACCCCCTTTCAGGTAATTGTAGAGAGCTTTAATACTAGTCAGGGCACAGATTTGCAGTAGTGTCCCTCTGGACTTCCCAGGTGTCCTTTGGCAGGAGATTGTGTCTTCTCTAAGTCTTATAATACCACTGTTCTCTCCCCTTCCTGCTACTGGAAGACATGGAAAGGGAGTGGGCTCTGGCTGGGATCTCCTGGAAGGGAGGAATGGGTGACAGGCATGGACTTGAGCCAGAGGCCATGTTATTTGCATCTCCTTTCTAGCCCTGCTCCCTCCAATCATGGTTTGCTTCATAGGTATACATCCAGGATTCCCTGGTTCAGTACAAGAGGGACCTGCAGGAGTGGGAAAGGGAGAAGGAACGGCAGGCTGTGGAATTCACCATCACAGAGAAGGACCTTGGGACTAAGAAGAAGCCAAAGTCACCTGCAGGAGTAAGTGCTGCCAGAACTTTACACCAACTTAGCTCAGCTCAGAAACAGCTGCGAGGTGTCAACATGAAACATTCTTTAAGAAAATCTAGGCAAGTTGATAGGAGGATATGAGGCTCTGATCTACTCAAGATCTTGTAGCTGCTCTGTGGATAGTGGAAAATGAGATCTTGGTTTCTAGCCAAGAATCCTTTTGCACTCTCTTTAACATTGAGAGAGGGGATAGCAGGTGGGGAACTTGGAATTAAAATTATTTTTCTGACCACCTTATAAACTCTGAATTTGCTAACAATCATCTGAAATTTGGAAGTGTGTGAGAAGCCTTAGGAAAAAAAAAACAGTGACTCTGGAAACAGATGGTTGGATTTTTAACAATGAATAAACACCGGAGAGAAATGTGAAACTAACAGTAAGAATGTGGCCCGAGTGAAGAATGGGAGTATGAGATCATTGATTCTCAGCTGAGGCAAAGTAAAACAAAATCCTGGAGTCTTGTTCTGCTCCATATCTTTCCTACACTGTGATTTCTCGTCCTTTTTTTTTTTTTTTTCTTTTTAGAGGTCATCAGATTCTACTGAGACAGAAAACCTCCCTGAATCCTTAGCTGTGATCAGGAAATACAAGGTAAGTCAGGCCTGTCTCACCCATAGTAGAATCAAACTGACTGCTTTAGAAAAGAGGCAGATGCTGGCTATCACAGGGTGGGAGCCTGCACAGAGAGCACAGCAAGATTTGTAGCTTCAAGGCTTTGGGACACAGACTGTTTGGAGGAGGCGGAAAAATCGGACTGTCTGGCCGTGTCCTGTGGGCAGTAACTTTCCAGCTGAGGTGAACAGGAAATGAAATTTGAACCAAACACACCCGTGACTGGAGAAAAGGGGAAAGGTTTTGAATAAGCAAAAAAGATGCACATGGGCAAGGCAGTTGGTACCTGAACTGGTTTCACGCTGGGGCCACAATGGAATGTGTGCCATGATGGAAAGTGGCAGGACGCTGGCATGACTTTGCCCTTGCCACTAAAGGAGCTGTGCTCTGTGCCTCGGGAGAAACTGCAGGCAGGAACTGCCTTGATTTAAGTGTGCGGAAAGGTTTAAGGCTGAGTTTGCCTGGTTCATCTCTGTTTCCGCTCAAGGTTGCACAACTGTGTGCACTGTCTTTTCCAGCAGTGATGGCAAGGTGTGAGACAAGGTCCCAGTGAATGCTCTGCAGAACTGCCTGGGCCCAAAGGCAGAGCCATGCTGTGTCTAAAGCCGTCAGCAGCACATGCATTGAGAATGACAGGGCTCGTGGAGAACCAGCTAACCCAAGATGTGGAAGGGTTAAGGGGAGCTGACGTAACGCTAGGCCTGAGCAGATTGATGAAGCTAGAAAACACAGCTTGTTATCTCAGGACTGCTGCCACAGTAAGGCTGTAGCAGTGCTCCTGGACCCTGCAGAGTGCCTCTGCATGCCCTGCACTGTCCTGTGTGAAGGTATCAGCTCGGGGCAGCTCTAGCTTGGACTGTCCGCCCTGTGCTGTTAGGTGTGATCAGTGATGCAGGTCGAGGCATTCACTGGGATGAACATAAGGATGGCTGGGGAACAGTAAAACCAGCTTCATTCAGTCCTCTAGGGTTTTAGCTCCTGGTGACAATTTGGAGCTTGCAATCACCCGCTGTGTCTGTGTCAGGCGTGGTGAAGGCCTCTGGCCTCATTCCCAGAGGCTGGAAAGCTATGTCTCAAAGGTCATTGAAGTCCTGTGATGCCTGAGGGCTTCTCCAGAGCTGGATGGTGTCCTTCTGGCCCAGGCTTCTGGACTACTACTACTCCTCCTACTCCTGCTCTAAGAAACTTCCCCCAACCGGACTGCTGATAATGCCACCCCAAACTGGCCCATGTGGCGTGGCTGCAGTCAGTTCCTGGTGTCCTTCCAGGCTCAGTGGACAATTTCCACATGCATTCCTTCTCTCACAGCACTCCTGGTGTGCTCAGAAGAGCAGAGATGATCTCCTGGAGTTCCACAGGGATGGATCAGAGTACAACAGCCCCGAGTACCCTGGGGAGATGCTGAAACCCTGCTGACACTTGGGGCTGGCACACTAGGTAGTGAGGAGGGAGTGGACCTGATTTCCAGCATGACTGCTCATGCCTGATGGGGGTACTGCAGTGCCAAGATCATTTTGACTCTGTCTCCTGTCCAGGATCTGGTGGCTCTGGCTGCTGGGCTATCCAGTTCTCATGCCTGTGATCACACCTGCACCAGCCTACCTGTGGCCAAAGGAGTAACTAAGTACATGCCATTTCTTTCTCTCCAACAGACATTACCCCCTATTAAAAACCACCCTATGCCCAATCTGCCGGCTGGACACTTTCAGAGGAGGCTGCTGTTGGACAAAGAAGCCAGCCAGGTGTGGGTCAAACCAGAGCCTCCCAAGCCCATCCTCTTACACCTTGGTGTGACAGCCAGGTCCTACTCTATTGAGGACTTCTTCAGCAACTTCACCTCGGAGTTCCCCAAATATTTCTTGTCCTGGTAAGAGATAGCTTTTTGGACTGGCATCTTCATCTGAGCCAGGGCTGCCCATGCTGTGGTATGCACTGAACTTAGAGCTCTGCTCTGCTCCTCTCCAGGGCCTCAGTATTAGGCAAAAGGTGCCTTGCTTTCCCCAGTGTTAGCTGACATGACCTGTTTCTCTCCCTCCCTCAAAAGGAAGATACTGTCAGAGCTCAGTGCTCCTCTCTTATGACAGCGTCCCTGGTGCTGTCACCAAGTGCAGCAGCTCCCACTCCTCCCCTGGCACCCTGCACCGCTCTCCGCTTGCCTGCTGCTTAGCCAGGGGGATGCAGGTCTTTGGTAGTTCAGTTCAGTAATGCTGCCACTGATGGAACAACTCCTTCTTTCCCAGCCCCTTCAGCACCTGGCCCTTGGAGAGCAAGTTTGTGGATGGGAGTAGGGCCAGAGACAGAACGGACATGGACCCCAAACGGCTGTCCCTGGCTGCTGCTTCCAAACAGGAGTTGCAGATAGCGACTGACATACTCACAGGTGTCATCAGGTGCGTGTCCCTTCACCTTCACCCGGTTTGATGCCCCTGTCCTCCAGGGGAGTGCATACAACATGGCCAGCCTTCTGCTAATCCCAGAGGATTTTGTGCACTCCTGCTGCACCAGAACAGGGGATCCAGCCTGCCAAAGGCTACCCTGGGGACTACGAGCTCAGGAGTCCTGGTGTGACAGCCAAAGGCAGTGTCTTGCTCCCCAGCTAGGGGCTGGGCCCATCTCTGCATAGTGAACGGTGTCACTGCCCAGGAACCAGAGCACTCTGCCTGCCATGGTCTTGGGAACAGGCTGCATTGGGATTCACCTATTTTGCCTGCCAGCTGCAGAAATGTAAAGAACCAGTGCTGGGGAGGCAAAGGTAGTTTCCTTAGCTCAGGCCATCTTGCTGACTCCCTTAGGTCCAGAAAGCAAGAAAGGACAGACTGAACATCAACATGAGTCAGGGTTTTCCTCTGATTTGTACTGTCTTGTAATGATCCTCTGGGGTCATACAGATACCTGATTTGCTGGGACTCATCCCTTTCCTCTTCCCAGAGGCCTCTTGGACAACACCCACTTCCACGATGCAGTGAGAAGAAGCCTGGATGAGCCCATTCCATATTTCTCCCAGTTTCGGTGTGCAGAATCAGCAAAGCTCCAGGACAGGAGACAGTGCTCCCCAGTCCCCTCCAGGGTCTCTGCTTCACCAGATCTTTACCCTGAGAAGGATGGAGAGAGGAAAGAAATTAGGCAGAAAACCTCTCCCAACAATGATTTGCTGGAGTCTTGGGAGATTTTTCACCACGAGCAGCTGAGGGAGCAGAAGGAGATGATGAGCAGGTGAGGAAGAGCTCACACATAAAAGGCAAGAGCTGCACAGGCAGGAGAGCCATGGCAGCACACTGCCTGGCCAGAAACCCATTTCTCCTTCAGCCCTGCAGCATTTCTGCTGGGGTGTTCTGTGTGCTCTGGGTGGAAATCGATGCTAGCCCACCTAGCCACCCTCTCCTGAGTGCAGTTTGTGAAGAGTGCAGGTTTGCTGTGTCTTGGGGTTGAGCTGTGGACAGTGACAGGATGCTGGTAGTGAGTGAAGTCTGCTTTACGCTCAGACAGTCCTGGCTGTGTTAGACATTAGAGTGAGGTGTGTGCTTACCTTATTTTTTATTTTCACTGCAGTATTTCATCACCTTGCATTTGCTGTGGCTATTCTCTTGCACACCCCTACAGGCCACAAGCATATGCGCAAATACTAACCACAGCACAGCTTGGAGGGAGAAACCAGTAAAATCACAGTCACGCAGCTCTGTCCGAGGTCAGGGCCTGATGCCAGCTGGTGGCGGTTCTGGGAGAAGGGTCAGCACTCCGTTGCTCAAGTCTTTGGTTCATTGGCCTCAGTGTGTAGCAAACAGTGTGTGCTCCACTGCTGTGCCTGATGTGTCCTGGGAGGAGTCACAGCAAGCAGCCTGCCTTACCTGCTTTCTGATAGCTGTCCTCTGCTTGTACTTTTGCCCCTCCAGGCAGCCGGCCTTTGGGAACCTGGTGGAGCTGGTGCTGGAAAACACACTGCAGAATATCCTGATTGAAGCCAGCCGTGGGGAGGTGGTGCTGACAGCCCGGCCCAGAGTCATTGCTCTGCCCCCCAGCCCTTCCCGAAGGTAGCGGAGTGTATCTGTGCTGTGGCAGGGGACAGGACCTGTCCTTAATATGTCAGGCTGAAACACAGCCCATTTTCTAGACCACATGGATTAGCTGGATCATTGCCTATCAATGCCAAAGGCTGCCTGTGCAAAAGGGGGAATCCACTCCCAAAGCCTCTGCCCCTTCTTGGCTTGTCCTGAGTCATAGAGCAGAGGTGGTAATGCTGCAGCCTTCCTGTGGACCCGAGACCATCATGCAGCTCTGAGGCAGGGCCCTGTGAGTGAACAGCTGGCAGAAGGGGCTGGCCTGAGGCACTGGAGAGCCCAGCACAAGGAGGGTCTCGGGAAAAGGGGTTGAGGAGCAGGCAGCACAGGCTCTAACAGCAGAAAGGGGGCAAAGCTTTCATAATCCAAGATGGTGTGGGATCTAGTCAGGTTGAGGAAATGGCCACTGGTGGGGAAGCAGATTTGGGGATGAGGACAAAACATGAGGATTGTCCCAGCTTGGGGAGAGGTGCAGGGAGATAGGATTGAGGGAGGATGGGAGAGGGTTGTTGGACGGAGATGTCATCTCCAGAGCTGCAGGAGTCTTGTCTATATAGACAATGGGTGTTTTCCTTGATCCCTCAGGGCAGGATGATTGCCTGGGGGGAGGCAGCAGCAGGCTGCACTCTCCCCACCCCAAAAGCAATCTCTTCTTCTTCAGAATCACCAATCCAGCAACCCTACCCTCAAGAGCATAGCCGCTGAGCACTGTGCTGCTTGAGCTCTTCAAGCACATCAACTGTCTCCACTCTTCATCCTGTCCCTGTGATGTCCAGAGCAACTCTTATCCTCCCACACCACGAACTGAGCTCAGCATGCTGGCTGCCTCTGAGGAGGTATGTCCTGATTATGTCCTCAGCTCCAGTTTGAATCCTCTGGCAACTCCACAGCAGAGTTCATGAGATCTCTCCTCTCTGTGGCTGGCCACATCATTGGAGAACCTCCCTGTGCTACAGAGAGCACATGGACAACCTCTGTGACTGTTCCCACTGTCCTCAGTCTGTACCAGCTGGGAGAGGAGTGGAATCTGCTTTGAAATGTAGCTGGGAAGGACTGACAGTTGGCCATTGAGGTGCTGAGCCCCTGCCAACATCAGTAGGACACAGGTACTGAATCCTCCTCCCCTCCTTGCTCCAGTGGCTGCTGCAGGTCCCACGTATAGCCACCCAGCCCAAGAGAGCAGCTACAGCACCGTCTAGCACAGTGCCATCTAGCACGCTGCCATCTAGCTCGACAGCCCAATAAAAGTAGCTTGGCCTCTGGGCACACAGACACCAGCGTGTAACGTATGTAATCAATGCATCTGGGTTTGGGAGCACCCTGAAGGAGCTCTCCCATTTTCAAACTGCAAGATTCACCTGGGGAAGGGTATGCTTTAAGCCTTGGCCTGGCATGGGGGTCTGGCAGGCTGCGGGAGGGTGTCGCTGTGAAGGAGCGGGGTTTGTCACAGCCGGGAGGTGGCAGTGTTAGTTGGGAGAAATCCAGGTGCCAGCGCGGAGCTGCGGCTGGTGCTGGGCACCGGCTGCCTGCTCCCTGGCAGAGGCTGCAGGCTGGCCATGCCAGGGAGCGCGGCTGGGTTTGCAGCATCTCCCCTCATCTGTGGCCCACTACAGGCTCTGCTACGTGGGGCTCACCTAGCCACCCTGCTCTGGTGGGGATGCAGCTGGTGTCCCCCTCCAAACCCTCCTGCCCTGTGTTCCCAGTGCCAGGGCCAGCCGAGACCCGAGCTGCACCTTCTCCCCTTGCAGCTCAGGAGAAGACCACACGTGAGGAGCTGCAGAGGGGCTTTTGCCCTGCTTGGCAGAGGGCAGACACCTGCTGTGCCCAGACGTGCTGCAGCTCACCCAGCACCAACCCAGCGCCCCGCTCTGTGCAGGAGCCCTGCGTGCGTAACCATTACCAAGCCTCAGGGCTGAGCTGTTCCTGTTGTCAGAGATACAGCAAAGGCACTGCCAGCTCCCAAGCTCGGCGCCTAGGGCCCTCGCATGGGTCCTGGATCCTTCTTATAAGAAGAGCAGACCCTCTCCTCCCTCCCCAGCATCCTGGGTGCCAGATCTCCCAAGTCACAGCAGTTTTTCTGTCTTCCTCTGGGCTTCAGCTGGTGCTGAACAGGTGATGGGGTATCACCTCCTTCCTCCCCAGCTCAAGGCGGCAGCAGGGCCTTGAGCCAGTTGAGGTGACTCTACCTGGTCCAGGCTTCTCACTAGGATTTGCTCACTACAGATGCTCTGTAGTCCTGCGACAGGCTTCCCAAATGGGTAATGCAGGCAGGGGCAGGAGCCTCTCTGTCTTCCTAAAGCAGGTTGAATCCAGCTGCCTGCAGGAGCCCAGGAGCAGCCTGGAGCAGCAGAGACAGGGTGAGTGAGTTTGTCCATCCTCAGACGTGCTGCATGATCTCATGCTCTCTGGACTGCGTCACCACTAACTCCTCTGCCTTGTGGGACAGATGGGTCAACATAGGAAACACTGTGTATTGGTCCAGTGTAACACCAAAGAGTAAATGGATGGAACCAGAGTGCAGACACACATGCAGAGAATGATTTTTTTTGTCATTAAAGCTCACATTCTCCCTGCTCTCCCATGCTGAACACAGCTTGGACCTGGAGGAAGCAGGACTGGCACTGCACTTGCCATTTGGAGCCCTACCAGAAGTAAATTCTCTGATTAGTGTCTCTCTAGTTGGAGAGAGCCCTGAGACAGTGCCTTTAGCAATGGGTGAGCTAGGGAACAAGAGGTTTGAGAGCTACCTACACATCTGAGATAATAGAAGTCTTTCTTCCCTTGGCTCTTTGCAGAGGGTGTGAGATGGTGGTGTGTCACCTCTATTCTAGGTCTTCTCTGGTGCCTGTCAACCAGAACCACTCAGCGTGCACTAAGCAAAGCCATTAGCAGCTGTCACACACTGTTCTTCTTTTTATCCTCATCTTAAGTTAAAAATACACCAGGGACAGCCCCTTTCCCAGGTTGGGGAAATTCCTGCTTCCTCTTATCAAGCTGGGATCAGACCCTGGCCCTGGTTTTGGAAGACACTCACATGTGTGACTGAGCTACATCACTGTCCCTTTGGCAAAGGGAGTGAGAGACAGCAGCACTCCTAGGCACTGCTCGGGGTGAGCTCTGCTGAGCAGGGAGCCCACAGCAGTGCACTCACCTGGGGGCTTCACTGCTTCCCTGCTGCTCCTTTCCATGGTTGGATCTTGGGGGCAGTGGTGGAGTGAAGGGTGGGCACAGATGTGCAGCACTGGCAGGGAGGACTTGTCCCTCAGCAAGAGGCTTTGTTGCTACCCAGCCACCAAGGGTGAAGGCAATGAACTGTGGGACTGTAGTAGACCCACAGCCCAACTCCCAGAAGAGGGGAGAAGCCCTGTCTCTGCTAACCACATTTGGGTCTCTGGCAGGAGGAAGTCTGAGCTGCTTGTGCTAGCTTCCAGGGCTGGATTTGGCCCCTGCCCCAACACCAGCCACATTTCTAATGCACATCTCTGTAATGGTGGTATTACAGATATGGGTCCTGCTCCTTCCCACTGGTGTTCAGGTGGTGAAGTGATGTTCCCGCGGGGCTGGTGGCCAGGCCGGCCAGGACAGACTGCCAGCAAGTATACAGCCAGCATGAGGATGGCTGAGTGTGAGCTTGGCAAGCTAATGGGGCTCCCCTTCTCCTGTGCTAGTTATCAGGAGTGCTCAGTCATCAGGCAGTTAATGCAACACACAACAGGCCTTTTCTTCTTGGCTGTTAGTCCTGGCTCCTAGGGAGGGGTGAAATGGCCTTGGGGCAGGCGGGCAGCAGAAGCTATCCTGAATCCCATTAAAACATTTAACACCTGCTGAATCGTGCCATTGTCTGAGAGATAAAGGGAAGGGAACAAAGCTGCCCTTGGTCTTCCCTGCCAGGGTGTCTGCAAGGCTCTGCTGTCCCATTGCAGCTGGGGAGCCTGGATCCCCCGCAAAGACCCACTTGGCATGGCTCTGTGTCCATGTGGGGAAGGTGGCAGTGTTAGGGGACAGTCCCCTGGGCAGGGCAAAGTCTGGAGAGCAAAAACATGAAGGTGATCCTCCCAAAACCCTTGGCAGAGCTGGGCAGAGGTCCTTCACCCCTGGCCTCCCATGTCTGAGATACCCGGCTTTGCTGTCTCAGTTGTGTTGCTTTGGTATTTGGGAATGGGGACTTTTTAGTCCATGCTCTGGTCAGGCCAGGGCATGATGGTGGCTCCTGGTGGACATGAGAGGTGCTCTGATATGAGCTTGTCAGTCCTCATGGGACAGTGAGGTAGCACAAACCCTTGGCTGCTGCGAGAGGACGCTGAGCCTGCCTCTGCCCGGGCCAGCCCTGTTAAGTGCATAAGCAGCGGCTTGATCCCGGCACTGCCTGCCTGCCAGGGAAGAGCACACACTGGTAGACGCTGCCCTGGAGATGCCAGGGCAGGTGGAAGATGTTCCCCGGGACAGCTGTCTGGTGTAAGGCACTCTGCAAGTTCAAGAGACCCATTTTCCATAGGGCATCCCTGCAAAGGCAGTCTTTGCTGTTATTTGGTGCATGGTGGGGCCCTGCCCTTTCAGGAGAGATGTTGGGGTGAGAAGGCATTTCTGGTAGAGCACATAGCGCTGTCTTGGAGATGCCTACTGGAGCTACAGCAGCAACAGTATGGTGTTTGGGGGTTTTCTGGCTTCTCTGGAAAGCGGGGTGCAGCCAGGCAGCCTACACCAGGAGCTGCTGCATGGCCCGGCAGGGAGAGGCGAGAGTCCTGCCCAGCACATTTCCCACTCTGGTAAAGGAGAAGCGGGCAAGCCCAAGCATCAGGGCCTGTATGGCATCAAACATTTCCTTTTAGCACCATAACCTAGGGCAGCGGTGGTTCTGCATTTCCTTTCCTGGCAAAACTACTGGAAAAGAGGATCAGGGTGACCCAGGCCAGCAGGTTGGCATCACTCCAGCTCATTCCCGTGCCAGGATCTGCTGGGCTGGGAGCCTCCGGGACCCCAGCCCCAGAGTCAGCAGCAGGTGGGAGGGATGGAGCCTGCCTTTCAAAATGCTGACTCTGAGAGGGACAAGTCTCCAAGGAAGAAGAGCTGGATGGCAGTGGTTGATAAGGATCTGCAACCATCCACTTACAGTTGGGAATCCACTGCAAGCACACCCTGGCTCTGGAAAGGACAATGGTGGCAGTTTCTAAAGCACACCCTGGACCAGGATACCTGCAGGTGTCCACCGTGGGGGTTAAAGCAGCATTACCCCCTTCCCCACCTGCAAACACACCCATCTACGCAAACAAACACGCCAGTGCACTTGCACAAAGAAGCTTCTCCTGCCACCACAGTTGCGCTTCATGCTCTGTTATCCAGGGAGCTGTGGGTGCCAGAGTAACCCGGAGAGATAGCCCAGCTCCTGCTGGTTCCGGCTGAGATCAGCTGAGCGTCAGGGCTGAGGAGCATGTCTGGGTGCTACAGGAGTGCGTCTAAACTTCTTCTGGCTCCCATGAGCTCTGCACGCTGCCCCCAGAGCCAGCATGGGGGTGTCTGCACCAGTTGCCTCACTGGGTAGTGACACAGCTGGGATGCGGGAGAGTGGTGTGACTCGGGGATGCAGTGACCCCATGGGAAGGCATGTGCGCATGGAGTGAAACATATCCTGTTCTTGCGGCTGTGTTGGGAGAGCTGGCTCCTGGCCCATGCAGCCGTGCTGGAAACGCTCCCAAAGAGAGCAAGCAGAGGTGGTTTTGTCAAGCTCTGCTTTGCTGCCTAGCTCAGAAGTCTGTGGGCTCCTGTCAGTGAAGCCTGCATCGCCCTGGTGTGCCCAAGGGGTCTTCAGCATGTGTGGGGGGATTGGGGTGGGGGCAAGGGAGTCCTTGCCATCACCGGCACTCAGTATCAGGCTGGTTAGGGTAGGCAGTAGCTTTGCTTTCCAGCCCTGGGACCTTACCGCTCCCTCACTTTTCAGCAGCGCAAAGCATTGCAAGCAAGCAGCCCCCACCCCAGAGCTGCCCAGCTGGGGTACCCCCACACCTGCCTCCCCGGGTGCCCGGCTCTCCCTTCACCCCCGGCTGCAAAGTGAGCCAGGCAGGTGGGTGGAAAAGTGACAGCTGGTGTTGTTCCAGTGCAGGTTAATGAATGTCTCCTCCTCCACCCCCCCCCCCCCCCCACCCCGCCACCTCCTCCCCCCCACCGCCCGCCCCAGCACCCAGGCTCCTGGCTCCTATCAGCCCATCAGGCTCCCATTAACAAAGGCAGCCCTGGAGAGTTTGCATAGAGACCTGCTCTGCCTCTAATCTAGGTGGGCTAATCGCCTCCCTTGCCCAGCCTGCCTTCCCTGGGTCAATATTTGCTCTGAGCAAACACAGAGCTGTGACAGGTGTGCTGGGGAGAAGGCTCGCCGCCGCCAGCCCAGCCCTCTCGCCTGTCTCTGCTCAGTCACATCTCTCCGGCCCCCCGATCACCGGCCAGCCAGCGCTATTTTTATCAGGGCTATAAAAGCCCCATCCAGCCGGCGTCACCCTCATTTTCTGCTCGTGAGCCAGCGGGGGAAGGCGAAGCCACTCACCTGCCAGCTGCCAGCGTCACCGGAGCCAGGTGAGGTGCTGTAGCCCGGCACACCTGGGCCAGGGTCCTGCCTGCCTGGCTGGGAGCAGGGTGCTGGGTGTGGGGGATACCCTGGGGGCTCCCCCGGGACAAGCACTGGGAGCCTGGTGGCACCCCCAAACTTCTGGGAGGGAAGGGGATGCGCTCAGGGGACACCATCCCGGCTGTCCCCTTCCCTTAACTCTTCCCTTCTCTCTCACCTGTATTTTCTGATCCTTTCTGTTCCCCTCCCCTCCTTCATTGACTTTCTTCCTTCCTTCCTTCCTTCCCTCCCTCCCCACCCTACCTCCCCAGGCTGCCGTGCCAGTTTAACCCGCCCCTGCTCTGTTTGGCTTTCCCAGGCAGCAGGTGTCAAGCATCCAACCTTCTGGACTTTACCCCCGGAGGAGCTGGTTTGGAGCAGCGGGTGCAGCAAGGAACGCTGGCTCCCAGCCTGGAGGGACCCAGCCTAGGAGGAAGGATGGGGAAGGGGCTTCCAGCAGCCTGGGGCAGAGCACCCCTCCAGCCCATGCCATCTGAGCCCGGAGCAACTCTGCACTTGCCTGGCGTCGAGCCCCACGTGCAAGACCTGACCTGAACGTTTTGTTCGTTCGGCTCGCGTTAGGCAGGTCCAGCCCGTCTGCAAGCATGCGGCTGGCGTGCACACGTGCCACACCACCCGCACACCCCTGCAGTGTGTCCCGTGCGCCCGTGACCTGCAGCCCACGTAGGGAGCGCACGCTTGCTTCCAACTCGCGCAGGACGTGCAAGCTGGTTTGCAGCACGTGTGCCAGTACAAACATACAGCCCATGTGCGGAGCGCACAAGGGACATGCACACAACACACAATCTTCACCCAAACACATGCATGCAGTGTATGACCTGTGCGTGGTATGTGCATGAAGCAATGGACAGGCAGTGCACACATGATACAATCTACACACAGCGTACACGAACGCCATGGGACCTGCACACGCACGGGACATGGGACCCGCATGGCATTGGTACACACATGGCATTTCTGACACTCAGCTTTGTAGGCTGTGACATGCAGGACTCATGTCTGTGTGCCCATGGCATGACAGACGTGTAACATGCTAGGCGCATGCATCCCGCCTGTGTGGCTGACCGCTGCCTGCAGCAGCTTGCTGGGGAAGGGCAGCCTGGCCCTTGCACCCCAGCAGCACTGCAGAGCTGTGGCAGGCACGGGAGCCCTGGCAGCACTGCCCTGCCCTGGCACAGCGCTGGCCCAGAGTGGAGCTCACCGGGCTCTGCCAAATGCGCAGGTAGGTCTCAATGGTCTGCTGGCACCAAGGGAGCTTTAGCTGCTGACACAGTGCAGGCAGTGGGGAGGGAGGGCAGGAGCAGGCAGGGACAAGCAAGGCAGAGGATGGGGGGGTGTTGCATCCTTTCCCGCACACCTCTGCCCAGGTTCGCTCCCAGGAGCTGCACTTCCCAGCCCTTCCAGGCTCTGTCTGCCTGTGCACTGAGCTGCCCTGGGTAAGTGTCCTGCAGCTCACCCTCACCCTGCGGGCCAGGTACCAGCTCCTGCTGGAGGCAATACCCCTGCCCATGCTTGCGGTGGAAGGGTATGGGGGGTGGATCTGACAAGCTGGGGGGGTCTCTTCCAGGACAGCACTGCCCACTGCCTGCCCTGCTCTCAAAGTGCAGTGCAGTGCTTGACCTGGACTCCTGTCCCGTCCCGTGTCCTGTCCCATCCCCGTTCCCTCCCACCAGCACAGAAACATTCAGAGCTTGGG
Organism: Gavia stellata; assembly: GCF_030936135.1. Taxonomy (NCBI): domain Eukaryota; kingdom Metazoa; phylum Chordata; class Aves; order Gaviiformes; family Gaviidae; genus Gavia; species Gavia stellata. The sequence continues at coordinate 18,494,455 of NC_082601.1, read as the reverse complement.
GCTGCTCCTAGTGCCATGGAGACAGGAGGGAGTCCTGGAGGGCTAGGAGGTGGGACAGCGATGGACCTTCTTTCCTCCCGACCCAGGAGGTTGTCCAGGGGGTGCAAAATTACCCCACACCTCCCTGCCTGGTCATGTCTGCAATTTCTCTGACAGCCCCAAGCACGTTCCTGCCCTGCCCTAGGGATGCCGCTCCCGGGTGCTCCCTGGCAGGCACAGGTGCTTCTCTTACAACACAGGATCCAGCTCTGGCCCTGCCGTGCTCAGGGTTGCTCTGAGTTTACAGAGGGGTCCTGAGACCTTCCTGCAGCCTCTCTGCAAAGGCTGAGCCCAACCTCGCAGTGTGGATGGAGGAGAGGCTGGAGACGAAGGGGCCCAGGAGCGTGCCAAGGGACAGGATGATTCCTGCTGCTTTCCCTCACCCCCATCTGATCCATGCACACGACAAGGCTCAGCAGCCCCTGCCCTGGAGCAGGAGAGCCCTGCTCCCTCCCTCGGGTGCCCCTGCAAGGGATGGAGATAAGGTACCTCCTGTGCTCCCTACCTGGGCAGATGCTTGGAGAGTTTCCCACAGGTGGTGTGGGAAAGCACCAAAATCAAAGCATCTCCAGGGGTGCTGAGCTCCCCACATGCCTCCAGAACCAACTGCCACATGGTGTGGTGACTGGCTATCATGGTGGCCACGGGCCCCTTTGGGCCATGTCTCTGGCCTGTCTCCTGCCACCAAGCCTGGCAAAGTCGAAAAGCTGAGAAAGCACAACACATCCCTGATACACATAACCCCCTGCAGCTGCCCCGCTCAGGCTGGGATCAAACAGAGCACCATTAATAATGCTGAGCAAAGCCAGACCCTGCTGCCCACGCTGCTCCAGCTGCCGCACGTGCGTCCCTGCGGGGGCAGAGCCCGGCCGAGATGGTATCTGGCAGAGCAGGGCTGCGGAGATGCTGCCCCGCTGCCTCGCTCTCCCTCAGCAACTCCATGCACCGCTGGGCTGCCTTGTGCTGTAGCACTACCCCGCACGCCGTGGGACCCATGTTGCGCCCTGTAGATAGCCCAGATGCTCCAGAAAAGCATTTTTTTGGCTTTTCAGGGTATCCAGGCAGCAGCTGGGGAGCCAGACCCTGCACTGGCACCAGCAGCAGGTCTGTGCGCATGCGTGTCCCAGCAGAAGAAGGGGACAGCTGCAAGCAGCAGCACTAGAATTTGCCACCACCCCTCCACCATCTATCTTCCCAGCCTGCTCTCCCTGTCCCAGCTCTGCCAGCCCAGTGGCGCTGGGAAGCCATGACACCCTTCGAAGCTGGGGGTGACCCTGAAAAGCCACATTGCCCTACGGGCTGCGTTGGCTGGGAAATGGCCCTTCGGTAGGGTTAGCTGATCCCCAAGCCAGGCAGAGCCGGGGGCTTTAAACACCCACATCTCCCACGTCAGAGCCAGCTCTCTGCCGAGGCCTGTGCCAGGCTGGCAGGGGATGAGGTGCAGGGGGTGCTGCTGCCTGCGCTGTGCGGTGTTGTGTCCCCCACCCCCCCCAGGCCCTGCATGGCCATTTGGGTGGACCTGGGGACCTGGGGACCTGGGCTGGGGATTTGCATGGTGCAGCTCTGCACAGGGAGGATTTGCATGGGGAGGGCAGGGTGCAGGAGGAGCGCTGGGCAGGCATGAGTGCCCATGTCTGCATTTGCATATAGGTGTAGTTGTATACAGGTGTGTGCATATATGTATGCATGTGCATTTGCATATATGTATTTATGTGTGTGCATCTGTGTGCATGGCTGTGCATGCGTGTGTGTGCCCTCCCTGGGCTGGGCAGGCAGTGCAGAGCTGGTGCATCTCGCTGCTGCATTCACTGCCCTGCGTGTGCATGCGTGCATGCGTGCGCGTGTGCTCCTGCTGAGCTAAACACGTGCGCTGGCCATGCCCCTGCCACGCTTCCTGCTTCGTGATGTGTGGGCATCGTATGAAGGTGTGGGTGTGAGCAGAGGCGTGCACCGTTGCTGGCTGCCCGCAGGGTGTTGCCCGTGGGCTGCCTGTCCTGCCCAGCCCGGATGGGGTGTGCCATCCCAGGGCCGGCACTGCTTTACCGCAGGATGTGGCAGAGGCACAGTGGTTAACCTCTGCACCCCAGCGCCCTGGGGGGATCAGCTCAGGGAGCTGCTGCTGCATACAGGGCTGTGTGGGCACCCCTAGACCCCATCTGCCCCCCACCCAGCCTATTCACCGTGGCTGTGTTGTGCCTGGAGGAGATGCCCAGGCTGAGCAGAGGTGCCCTGTCCCTGAAGGTCACTGTCCCAGCACCACTGCGGGTACCCAGCCAGCTTGCACAAGCTGAGAGACTGAGGCTGCTTGTGTCCCTGGGACTGGGCTAATGTTGGAATTAGGGTGCTGCTGAGCACCCCCTGGTTGTCTCCAGCCCCCCAGCCCGTTCCTGGCCAAGGCAAGGACCAGGGTAGGGAGCATAAAGGACTCCCTGTGCCAGGCTGTAGCTTCAGATACTGTCCCCAAGCAGTAGGTCCATCCCACACATTCCCCCCCAACTCAAGACCATGGGGAGAGGCAGCCTTCAGTCCAGCTGGCTCGGGGACAAGCTTATTGCTATTTGGCAGGCAGGGTGGAGGGGAGAGGTGGGTCCCAATCATGGAGATGCTTCCTGCCATGGTGAAAAAACAGGCAGCTCTGCCCAGCCCCAGCCCATTCCTGGCCACGGGGAGCATCGGGCACAGGGTGGGTACAGCCTGGCATCCCCCCTCCCCGCACCCACAGGCCACTGGGGTGAGGGGACAGGTTTTTCCATTGCCTCAAGAAAGGGCTCTGAACCCCCATGAGCAAAGGGCGTAAGGGGGGACCCTGCTGAAGGTGCTGGGGGGAAAAACCCAGAGCTTGCACTAGTCCTGCATCTCGGAGTGCATCAGCCCCATCCTCCCACGGGGCCTCCGGGGAAGGGGTGAGCGATGGGGGCTCCCCTCTCCCGGGCCAGCCGGTGGCCCTGGGAAGTGTGTGGGCAGCCTGCCCAGGGGATGGATGTTGAGGAGGGTGACAGGGCGCTTCTCCTGGCCCAGCTGTTGCTGGCTTCAGGAGCCCCAAGGCAGAATGTTCTGTTCTTGCTGCAGCGCCTGGCTTGCCCCCCCACCCCCCCGCCTGCACTGCCACCTCAGAGCTGCTGGAGGAGGGGAGCTGCTGCTGCCAGGCTTTTCGTCTGCCTCCTGGACGAGCGTCACCCTGTCTCTGGGCGCCTGGCACTACAGATGTTGCTGACAGGGGAGTGGAGGAGCACTGGGCTGGAGTGGGACCTTGGCCAGGCTGGGCTGGGCTGGCATCCCCTGGCTGTGGGGCTGAGGGAGCTGGGGAGGGGAGGTCCAAGGACCACTCCACCCAACCCCCTAGTCCTGTCCTTGCACCCTACACCCCCACGGCAACACCCCAGGTGCTACAGGTAAAGCTGGGACACGGGAAGCTGTGCTCACCCTGTGGTGCCCCTCCAAATATGATATGATGTACTGAAGGAGATGCACCTGCAACTGCATCCAGGATGGGCTGGGTGCGGGGTTGGACATGCTCCCCCTGTCTCCATCACCACTCCTCTGGGACCAGTCTGCACTGGGCACTCTGTGGGGACCAGCATGTTTCTCAAGGACACTATAGCTATGGGGTGCCCTGGGGGTGCCAGGCTGGGGTCATTGGGGTAACAGACAGGAGGTCGCAGTGGCTGGCACCAGCGGGCTCCATCTCAGGTCAGGATCTGGACCCGAGGACCAGATACCAGCTCCTCTGCCCCGGTGCCTGACATCTCCATCTGGGTAGGGTATGACGGATTGGGGGGGACACAACTGATGCTGCAAGGGACCTGCCACCCTGGGTCCCCTTTTGGAGCAGCCCGGCTGGGTTTTGTCCCACTGTCAGTCCTATACCAGGGCTGGGCCAGCCTGGGGCCGCGGCAGTTGCCACCTGCTCACACCCAGGCTGTAATCCACAGGCAGGAGGTGAGCAGCTGGCGGAGCCTTCCTGACCTTCAGGTGGGATTAGTCCCCATGGGAACAGCGGGGAGCAGGCAGGTGGGGCCACAGCTCCCCCGGCAGCTCCTGGGGGCTGAGCAAGGCTGGCAGAGCCGGGTGACTGAGCATACCCCCGCGCCGGGGGCAGCCCACAGCCAGGGCCAGGCAGGGACCACGCAGGGCAGATCCTGGATGGGTGGCAGGGGGTGAGCTTGCATCCCCGGGAGTATCCTTTTCTTGGTGGGTCTTTGCGGGTGCATTTCGAGAGCTGTGGGTGCCACAGGGCAGAGCGGGCACCCACGGTCCTGCAGGGAGAGGGTGAGCAGCGTGCCCAGGGGTGGCCAGGGTGCCGGTGGGCAGGTCTGGAGAGCGGGTCCCAGTGGGGGTACTGTTGGCTGGCTGAGGGCCACAAGTGCATGGGGAGAGCAGAAGCTGGGGTGAGAAGTGCTGCGTGGAAGGCCACCTCAGCAGGCTGTGTGCAAGACCCAGCTGTGAGTGGGAATGTGTGGGTACCGCTTGCACTACAAGTGGCTGTGCCCTCCACTGTGTCCCTGCCCTTCTCCGGCCATTTGTGACAGTACCCAGAGACCAGTCAGCATCTTGGTCCCCAGTTCGCATTGGGGTTCCTCTCCCACTGCCTGCTCACCCTGAGGACTCATCCTGCCCTGGGTGCAGCAGGAGCTGGGGCAGGTACCCACTGAGCTCTGCCCTAGGGGAGCCCGAGTGCCTGGGACCTCTCCGGGCATGGAACGGCTGGCAGGCCGCGGTGTGCGTGTGCGCCTGTGTGGGAGCTAATCCTGGCAACATCTGCCAGGCTGTTTGCGATCCCGGGAGTTTCCGGCTGCAGGGAGGGGACGGCTGAGTGCGCGGGGGACACGTGCGTGCAGGGCAGCTGGCGTGTGCCCAGGCTCCCCATGCAAGGCAGCGCCGGTGCAAGAAGGCTTCTGCAGCGGGCGTGTGCCTGCACACCTGTGTCCTCTGTGGCCAGCAAGGCCCCAGGATGGGACAAGGGGCATTGGGGAGCCCAGCAAGCCCCTCAGTTCTGGGGTTTGGGGACCCAGCAGGTGGAAGTGGGGGTTTTGGGTGGGACTTACAAATCCTGGTGTGGCCATGTTCAGAGCAGCCCAGAAGGGGACATGCTTGGGGAGGGAAAGGGGGTGTTTGCATCCTTGCCAAGGAGGATGATTTCCCAGGGAAATAAGGCTGGGGGAGAGAGGGGAGGAAAAAGGAGTGGTGGGGCTGGGTGGGGGAATGACACACTGCCCCTGATCTAATCAGCCAGACCCTGCAAATAAAAGCCACCTGTTTTGGCCCTAGCAGCAGGAAGCCATCCCCAGAACAAACAGAGCACCAGGCAACTGGGAGAAAGACAAACAGGGGCTGGCACCAGCTCCATCTGCTCCTGCTCAGCCCAGCCCCTGGACCTCCAGCGCCTTGGGGTGACGGTGCAGCCCCCAGCAGGGCTGGGGGCAAGGAGAGAGGGGATAGTGGGGGCCGGGAGGTGGCCAGGGCTTAGCCCACGGCATCAGCCAGATACGGGACTGCACACAGCTGTGCTGGCCTGGTCAGCTAGCCCAGATACTCATAACAGCAGTGGGAAAGACAGCACGCCACCATGAGCCCCAATCGTGGCATCAGCATCAGGATGCCCAGGCAGCGCCTGCCTCACCTCCCTCGCCTGCCTTTCAGCCTGCTCAGCTCCCTAAGCCGTGCACCGTCCCCGACCAGCACCTGCACAACGCATGGGGTATAACCCCATGGCCGGGGACCACAGATGGCATGGTCTGGGCTTGGCATGGAGTACGTGGGTGACCCTGTCCTCCCACGGTGCCCTGGGGCTGCCAGCCGCCCGCGCTGTGCCTGGTGGCATGAGAAACCCAATCTGTTTTGCTAGTGCAGGGAACAGGCTGAGCTGGGAGCGACGTGGGGCCCTTATTAAATTAGCCTATGCAGGAGGCCCTGGGCGAGCGCTAACCAGCTCCCAGAGCCAATATTAGCAGCTGCCCTTGAGCAGAGTTGCTGACTGTCCCCGCACCAGCCTCCCCCTGCCCATGCCCATGTGGCTGGGGGCTGGCAGGTGACCCAGCCATGGGGATGCTGGCTGGTGACAGGGACTGCCTGGAGGGGCTGGGAGATGCCCCGGGGAGGTCAGGCTGTGTCAGCATCCTGGGGCGCAGTGGGGAAGGGCCTTCAGCATGGCCCCTCATGGGTGACCCCCTGATCCACTGACCCTGGACGTGGCTGTGGCTCCTGTGTGGCTGCCCTGAATGTGCCGAGCGGGGGGTGAGGCACATCCCAGTGTGTGGGACATGCTAGAAAGTGAGGAAGGGGCACAGCCTGCATTTGGGGGTGGTTTTCTCCCTTGTGCCCCACCCCCCCAAAGCTTTTATCCAAAGGGTTGTATGGGGGTGACTGAGCTGCCTGCATGCCCCTCATGGCACAACACCAGTGCCCCACAGATCCTGTGGCACACTACACAGTGTCCCACACCCCCCATACCCACACCCCATAACAGCCCGCAGCACCTCATGTATTCTGTGGTGCCCCACCATTCCCTGGGGCTCTGTAATACATCCGACAGCCCTGCACCCCATAACCCCAGGCTGCACTCACACCCCATAGCACCGCAAACTAACCAGTGCATCACGCCTCTGCTCACACAGCCCAGGCAAGGGGCAGCAGTGGCATGGGGGACCCTGCAGTGTGCTAGCTCTGCATCTTGCCCCACCTTCCCCACGGTATTGGTTTCCCTAATGGCTGCCCCAATCTGTCCCCCAGCACTTTGAGGGATGTCCCCAGGCCACCGGGCTGCATCCCAGGGGTCTGCTTACCCCCACGCATCCCCTTCCCTCCCCAGGGAACATCCCCATCCTTCCCTCCATCCTCTGCTCCCCCAGGCAGCTCCCAGGGGCTCTCCCCTCCTGCTACGAGCACCCGGGGCGTCGCAAGCTGAGGGCTGCCTCCCCAGCGCCTGTCCCCGGCCAAGGGCCACCCAGGTCCCCCCGCCGGAGCCAGCTCCAACCGCTGCCGGGCTGCACCCTCTGCCGGGACCTGCAGGCATCGGCGCAGCCCCGCACCGAGCCTCGGAGCAGGGAGGGAAATGCTGCCCGGCGCGTTGTCGAGCAGTGGGGGGGGCACGAAGAGAACCCCCGAGTCCTGCCCTCAGCCCGTCCCTGCTGTCACCCCTCAGTCCCCCATTCTTGCTGAGAACGGGGCAGAGATGCCAGGCGTCCTAACACCACCTCCAGCTGCCCATGCTGCACCCTCCGTCACTGGCGCTGCCAGGCTCTCTTGGGATGCTGACCTCGTGCTCAGGACCCCCAGGAGGCCTGGGGTTTTCCTGGGAAGGTTTGGGGTGCTCTGGACCAGCCCTTGCTCGGAGACCAGCGTGGGTCCCGCCCAGCTGAAGGTGGGGAGCACCCCGCCTTACGGGCTACGCAGGGATGCTGCAAGAAACACTGCTGCCAAGAGACCAGGGATTTCACAGCTCGGCAGGGCACTCTTCTTCCTTTCCAGCCTGTGTTGGCCTCATCCAGCCCAGGTCCTGGTGGGAGGCACTGGGGATGTCTGCATGGCCTGGGCCTGGTGCAGTCCCAGGCAGGGCTGGTCCTGCTGACCGGGTGAAGGACACAGCTCTGCCCCAAAGCTGGTCCCCTCCTGCTGTGCACAGTGTCCCCTGCCTGGGCGGGAGGTGTGTGGGGAGCACTGGGAGCCCTTTGCCAGGCCAGGGGACATGCTCAGGGCATTGCAAGTGAGGAGCATGTAACTGGGGTCCCAGTCCAGAGCCAACACAGGAAGCTCTGCAGGGTGTTGCACATCTCCCAGAGCATGGATGGACCAAGCTGTGCCTGTGCCAACACCTCCTCCATCCCTCTCTCTCACCCTAACCTTCTCCCATCCCGCATGGAGCCCTGCCCGTGCAGACTTAGCCCCAGCCCTGCCCTGCCAGCTCGGGACATGCAAGGCAGAGCCTGGCCGGAGGAGGGACCCATGGAGGCAGAGCCCCAGGCGGAGGGGCAGATGCAGCCCCAGGCGAGCCCCGCATCCCAGTGTGAGGACATCAATCAGTGCCCCTCAGCTCCCAGCTGGCAAATCCCCGCTTCACCCTGGCACCTCCTTCCCACCAACCTCAACTCTGTCAAAGGCTGCGGGTGCCCTGGGAAAGGCTGGGTCCCTAATCCCCGGGCCAAGCGGGGACATTGTCCAGGGGCAGAAAGGAAAGCAGCGCGTCAGGCCCTTTGCCCATTGTGCCCTGAGCCCCTGCGCAAACACAGCCCAGCACTTTCATTGTCAGCCCCGCAGGGCGCAGGGGGGCCGCTCTCGCCACACTGCCTAACTGGAATGGACAGCCAGAGTCTGGGGTGGGTGCGCACCCCGTCCCCCCGCCATCCCCTGCCTGCTGACACAGCACCCTGCCCGCCTGCACCATCGGCACTTCGGCACCTGCCTATAAAGGGCGAGGGGAAAAGCCGGCGCCGGCACTGCCACCTTCGCCTCTGTGCCCTGCCGACCAAGTAAGTACCAGGCTGTGATCCCCCAAGCCCCCCCACTGCACAGGCGCTGCCACGCTCCCTTCGCCCCCCCACACCAAGCCCCCCCCCTCAACGCACACTCTGGGGAAGGGCAAGCTGCGGGATGCTGCGTGGCACAGCAGGGGTACCCTGTGTGGGCAGGAGGGATGCTGGCACCCATCTTTGCAAGAGCCGGGCTGCTCTGCCCCAGGGCTGCACCCCACACTCGTGTCTGAGTCGGGGTCACTGCCACCCCCCTGCACCAGGTACAGTGCCACCGCACCCGGCCAGCCCCGGGAGTCATCGCAGGGAGCTTGGGAGCAGAGAAACTGAGGCAGCCCTGGGTACATCACATGGAGAGATGGGGCATCGCAAGTGCCCCCTGCAACTTGGGGGTCACTGGACAGAGATTCCCCCAGCAACAAGAAAAGGGCAATGGGAAGCATCCCCTGTGCCATCCTGGGAGGGCAAGGGGCCACTGGCACGGGATGTGTGAGGGCAGCACCACCGGCACCCCAGGCTCAGAGGCAGGCAGCTGGGTGGCTGGGGGGCTGATGGTGGGCACCTGCCCCGGGGTGATGCGTGGGGCTCTGCCAGCAGCCAAGCGACCTGCATGACCAGCAGCGAAGCCATGGACACCCTGGGGCAGTACAAGATCACAGTGTGGGAGGAGGAGAGCTTCCAGGGCAAGCGCTGCGAGTTCCTCATGGAGTGCCCCAGCATCATGGAACGCAACTTCCGCAAGATCCGCTCCATCAAGGTGGAGTCTGGCCCGTAAGTGCCCCACCAGCCCCGTGGCCCCTTGGTGCACCCCGCTCCGGCAACCTACTGCTCCCAGGGGACTGTCAGGAGCTGCCGAGGAGCCAGGACACCTGGGTCCTTCCTCGGCTGTGACACAGCTTCATTGTGTGACTTCCCACCCTGTGCTCCTTGCATGGTCCCTCAGTTTCCCCATCTGAAAGCAGGGAGACCCTGCTGAGCCAAGGCATGGGTCGGAGGCAACGGTGTGGCCCTGGGGAGAGGTGTCCCACTCTCAAGAGGGATGTTTGCTGCTAGCAAGAACCCTGACCTCCATGACAGACCCGCACCCTGCCAGGATGTCTCTGTCCCCTGCGCAGGAGGGAGAAGCCGGCCCTGGGATGAGCCTGGGGGCTGCACTGCACATCCCTGAGGGCTTTCCTCATCTCCCCTCCAGCTGGGTGGGCTTCGAGTACCCCGAGTACCAGGGGCAGCAGTTTATCCTGGAGAAGGGTGACTATCCCCGGTGGGAGGCCTGGAGCGGGAACAGCGGCTACCGGACTGAGCACCTCCTCTCCTTCCGACCCATCAAGTGCGCGGTGAGTTACGGGGACACCACCACGGTGTGCCCTGGGCAGGCAGAGCCTTGCCCCAGCAGCCCAGCATGGAGGGAGATGAGGGACAAGCCAGGAGGATGGGTTACGTGGGACATGGGATTGAGGGGTGAGGCATGCATGGAGGTGCCATGGAGTGGAGGGGTTGCTGCACCCAGTGCCTCCCGTCTCCCTGCAAGGATCCTGGGATGCTCTTTAGGGCTAAAATTTAGCCTGAAACACTGTCCCAGCTCCTTCTGCTTTTTGCATTGGAGAGACACCTCCCAGGCTGGGGTTCCCAGGCCTTGTCCCCCCCGCCCCGGATACCCGGGGATGGAGTGAGCAGAGAGGAGCCGGCAGGCCCGCAGAGGTGCTTGGGGTGCAGGTCCGTCCCCCTCCCGCCTGGGGTACCCGAGCCGTGCCCAGGCAGATGCAGCGTCTATCGCTCCATCTGCAGAGACACTGGTGCTCGCAATAGCGGCACGTCTGCGCCTCCGAGCGGGGGGTCCCCCCCCAACTTTTAATAATCACCAGGCAGATATGCTTGGGCTTTAATAAAGGGGATGCGATAAGATCACTCCTTACTGGCAGGACTGCTCCTCGGTGCAGATAGATGCGTGTGGGGGCTGGGCACGGGGGGGACAGTACCGCATTGCTCAGTGTCCCAGCAATTAACCCCTCGGTGCCCAGCACCCAGCAAAGCCCCACAGAGCCAGGGGTGGGGGGACCGCTCTCAGCAGCCTGCCTTGCCCTGCAATCCTCCTGCAGCCTCTGGGAGCACGAGGATGCTGAGGGCAGGAGCCCGTGTGGGTGCAGAGGACGTGGCCACTGTCACCCTCACTGGCAGCTGTGCATTGGGACCACAGGAACATGAGAGCAGCATCCTCTGGGCAGCCCTGGGGTGTGCTGGTGAGGGGGTGCCAGGCTGAAGGACATCCCCATGCCTTGCACCAAAGCTGGGCATGGTCCCAAGCCTCACACCGTGCCTTGGTGCATGTCCCCCTGATGCTACATCCCCTATCCCTGCGCAAGCCACCCCATCCCCGCTGACCTCCAGCTCTCTCCCTCCACAGAACCACAACGACAGCAAAGTCACCCTCTACGAGGCGGAGAACTTCCAGGGGCACAAGTTTGAGCTGAGTGATGACTACCCCTCCCTGCAGGCCATGGGCTGGGGCAACAAGGAGGTGGCATCCATCAAAGTGAACGCCGGAGCGTGAGTCCCGCTGGAGGGGAGGGGGGCATGGGGGCTGAAAGGGGGGGGTTCGGCAAGCACCTCCCTCCTGCATAGCCCCAGGGATGGGGAAGGGGAACCACAAAAAGGAGGTGCCTGCTTCCCTTCCCTTGAAAATCCAAGCTGTGGGGTGTTTTCTGTCCCTCCTCTCCCAGGGCAAGCAGAGGGATGGGATGGGATGGGATGGGATGGGATGGGATGGGATGGGATGGGATGGGATGGGACAAGATGGGACAAGATGGGACAAGATGGGATGGGATGGGATGGGATGGGATGGGACGGGATGGGATGGGATGGGATGGGATGGAAAGGGGGATTTGGCCTCGGGCTCTAAGCCAGGTGTGTGCCTGCAGGTGGGTGGCATACCAGTACCCAGGATACAGGGGCTACCAGTACGTGCTGGAGCGGGACAGACAGAACGGCGAGTTCAAGAAGTACAACGAATACAGCAGCCAGGCCCACACCAACCAGATCCAATCCATCCGCCGTGTCCAGCACTGAGCAGGGGCAGGGCCGCAGGCCCCGCAGCCTCTGGGCTGCTGTGCAATAGACCTCTATCCAGTAGCAAATAAAGGCATTTGTCAAAAAAAAAGGGTGCTCCTGCCTCTGCTCTGCTCCTCAGGGGGCTTCCAGGCCTGGGGGACCCCCTGTGGAGTGGGAGGCAGGATGCGTGCCCCAGCCCTGCTGCCCCCCAGCTCTCAGCAGCTGGAAGGGATTTCCCCTTCCCCAGCTGGTTTTGGACCCATGGCCACCTCCACCCTGGGCTGAGCTCTCTGTACCCCACCTCTGGTCCATGCACAGCAAGTAGAGAGGATGCAGAATGGTTCCCACCCCCATGATGTTCCGGCTGGGGAAATGGGAACTTACTAGGAACTTACTGGCCTCACTGGGCAAAGAAGGGGCTGGAGCTGGGAGGGGGCATCCAGGGGGGTGGTTGTGCCCTCGGTCCTCCTCCCAGGCTCAGCACCAGGGAAGGTGACTGCTACAAAGCCTGTGAACACGAGGTCCCCTCTATCTGCACCCCAGTTTGGAAGAGAGAGGGGGGTCCCTGCCCACTGTGGGCCTGGGGAGAAGAAGAAGCCCTGGGGTCATCTGGAGGGGGGGACTGCCACAAATGGGGTGGCCACAGTTGGGGCCTGTTTGGGGGCACTGGCATACAGAGGGGGTGTACAGGTGTTGTGTGAGGGGACAGGGGACAGGGGCAGGAGGTCCTCAGGGCAGTGACCCATGGCTGGCAGGGGGCTCAGCTCACTGCTCCAAGCACCCTTAGGGTCCGGGTCCCCCCACCCCCAGCCTGGCCACACCAGCACATCCGTGCCAGCATCCGGCTCCGGCTCCGGCCAGGCACACCGGCAGCCCCACCCAGCCTCCTCCTCCTCCAGCACCCTTTCCCAGCCTCCTCCTGCTCTTCCATCCTGCTCCGGCACCCCAAGCCCTCCTGGGGCACAGGCCTCCGGTCCCAAGGTGTTCCCTGCACCCAGGACATTCTCTCTAAAGCCGCAGGATGGTGGAACAGCACCGAGTGGCTTGGACGCCTGGGTGCCCGCATGCCCACGCTGCTACAAGCACAGCTGGCCTTGGGCTGTGGGTGCCCCAGAAGGGTGCTGGAAGACTGGGAAGGACTGGGCTGGGGGTTGGTGTGTGCATGCCCTGCACCCAGAGCTGCACAGAGACCCCAGTCCTGGTGTCTGTGTGAGTATGTGCAATGTGCGTGAGTGTGTGCACTGCACACATGAGCTCACAGACAAGCGTGCCCTTGCACGCCCTGCACGTCCCCGCTTCCTCTCCCCTCGCTCCCCAATATGTGCCGTGCGAAAGCCCCAGCACATTGTGCATCCCCATCCTGCAGAGTGTCCCCACGGCAGGATGCCCCCAGCCCTCCCCTGTCCCCTCCGTGTCCCCGCTGGCCCCACCCCGCCACGGCCCCACGGCAGCCGGCCTTTCCCCCTGCACAAACACATTCCTGCACACCCGGCCGGGCTGCAGCCAGCCCAAGGCCACGTCAGCTCGACTCTGCTCCACGCCAGCACACAGGTGAAGTTGTCCCGGGCACCTGCTCACAGGGCTGCAATGGGGGTGGGGGGTGGGGGGGGGGAACCTGTGGGGGTCACGGCAAAATGTGGGGTCCTTATTGCTCCATCCTGGGGTGGGGGGAGAGTGCTAGGTTGGGGGGTGGGGGGCAAACTGCCTGCTTGCAGCCAGAGGGACCTTCTGCTGCTGCCAGCTGGGCGCTCCACGTGTCCGGGCTCTGTCCCCTGAAGCTGCAAAGACCTGAACCCTCATCTCCCAGTTCCCCCAGGGACCCGAAGCCCCATCCCCTGGCTCCCCAATGGACCTGGGCCCCTGGTCCTTGAATTCCTTGTGTACCCTGCCACCCCATCCTGTGGGTCTGCCCCAGCTCCCCCATGTCCCAGCTCCCCCACAAACCTGGGGTCATATTTCTCAGGTCCCCAGAGCTCCGCATGGTCACAGGTCTCCCCAGCCCCTGGGACTCCACGCTCCCTGCCCCTCTGCACCCCTCAGCCCCCCAGGTCACCCAAAGCCCCCCAGTCCCCTCACACCCCACTGTAAGCCCCCCCGCCACTGGCTTTCCCAGGTACCCAGGAGTTCTCATCCCCAGTGCCCCCCACAGCCTCCTCATCTCCAGCTCCCGTAGCCCTAACCCTGCTTCTCAGGCAGATCCTAAACCGCTGCTGCTCCCACTCCAGGCTGACGCGGGGTACCTCAGCCCAGGACCCCCCACTCCGTGCCCTCCATGATGCAGGTTTGCTGGGGCAGGATCCTGGTCAGCAGGGCTGCTGGGGGGAGAGGGGCTTGGTGGGTCTGGCCCCCTCCCCATCTCACCCTGCTGTCTCCGGGGCTTGTTTTCCGTTGCCTGCGGTTTGTTCTAGTGACTCAGGCAGCGAAAGCAAGTCTGGGAGGCTGCAGAGCCGCTGCTGGGAGAGCTGCACTTGAGGGGCTGGGGAGGAGAGGGATGGGGGGAGCAGCCAGGGCTGTTGGGCTGTACAGAGCTGGGACACTCCGCTGCAGGCTTCAGGGGAGCTCAGGAGACAAGCTGGGGGAAGAGAAACTTTTTAAGGGCTGTTAACATGCAAACAGGATTCGTGGGGAGCTGGTGGAGGAGTACCGTGGGCTCTGCTCATGTCTCCCCCTGCTAGCCTCTGCTCTCTGTCCCCGATGGAGATGGGCAGCAGGGGTGGACCACCCGGAGCCCAGCTCAGCACCCATTGGACCCCCTGTTTCCTAAACCCTTTGGACACTCCTACCCAGGAAGAGCCACGTTGGGCTGTGGCACCCTGGCTGAGTGTTGCTCCCTGTGGGCTGCGGCTTCTTCTTATGCAGAGCACATTTTGGCTGCAGTATAAATAATATCCATGGGTCTGGCATGGCCATATCCTGGCTTCCATTGGATTCACATCTCGTGACGACCACTTTCAAGAAATTTGGCTAAGTCAAACATGAGAACTCATCCTTTTACTAGACATCAATCAAACACCACAGGAAAGGTCGTGGGCTGATGGGCGGCTTGGCTGTATGGCATTGGACTTGTGGAGCAGAGCTGGTGCCCGCTGCTGGCACACTGTCTGGCTGCCTCAAGCTGTGGTGTGCCAACAGAGGGGCCGCCGGGACCCTGCAGCTGCATGTAGCAGCTGGAGCCATGGGTGATGGGGAAAAACCTGGCCAAATGTGTCTTTTGGGAGCCGAGGTCACCCCAGACCCTTTCCCTGTTACAAGTTTCTCGCCGAATTGCCCTCCCATCTTCACAACACCCAGGACAAGCTGGTGGAGATGGGGCCATGCAGGTTTGGGTGGGTGTTAGGTGTCACCCAGCTTCTACAGGTCCTAATAAAGATGGGCAAGAGATTGGGACAGGGCTGGGGACCCTAGGATGGTCACAGGCTTAACCCTCCTCAAGGCAGGGACTGTCCAGAAGGGCACAGAGAAGCCAGGGAGGTGGCAGAGCTGTGGTACATCCTGGTGCCACCAACTGCTGTCAACACACTTACCCACCCCAGAGCTCTGGGCACTGTAAAGGGACCTCAGCATCGGGGTCCCAGAGCTGGAGGGTTGTAGTGGGGACACAACTGACCCACACTGGGAGCAGCAAGGGGACCCCAGGACTGTGCTGAGGACCCTGGAGCTGGGGAAGGGGCAGGCAGGGAGCCGCATGGCCGACAGCATGGGTGGCTCGGAGGGACGGAGGCAGGCGGGACGATGCCGATGCCGTGCGGTGAGATGCAGAGGGCCAGGCGATGCCGGCAGCGCGGGGACCGCCGTGCCCGCCGGCCAGCCATGCGGGTCGGGGTGTGGGATGCTGGTGGCGGTGGTGGGAGGCCGAGCCTGGGCAGTCTCCAAGCAGTGTCCGAGCCCCGCTCCCAGCTGGGATGGCAGCGCCGTGTTTGCGAAGAGTTAAGGAGGCGGAAGAGGCAGGAAGCGGCCCGAGCCGCTCTCCATAGAAACCCGCGGCCGTGATTAAAGTCTGATGCGGGCCCGATAGCAGGGGGGGGGCAGCGCCCGCTTTAATTACAGCGGAGGAAATTGCTGGAGCCGGGGCCCCGAGCCCCTGCGAGTTGCCTGGAAACTCCCCCCCCCCCCCGCCTCCCCCGTCCCCTGCCCGTCCCCTGCCCGTCCCGCTGCCATTTATTCGCCATCAGCTGCTCCCTGATAAAGTGGAATAATAATAATAATAATAGGGGCAGGAATATTAAAACATGTAGCCCGCGGGCCGCCCCCACAGCTGCCATGAGACACGGCGCCGGAGCGGTGCCACTGCTGCTCAACATGTACCTGCCAGGTACGGGCGGAGACCCCGGCCGCTGCCTCGCCGCAGCGCCGTGCACCGCACAGCACCCCAGCCCCCACCCACCCTGCCCCGCCACCGCCCCGGGGCCCTTCTCTGCCCCGTCTCCCTCCAGCGCCCACCCTGCCTTCCCCTCTCCCTCCATCCATCCTCCCTTCCTTCCTTCCAGCCCCCCAACCATCCCTTCCTCTTTCCTTCCAGCCACCCTCGCAGCCTTCCATGCCCCCACACCCGTCCTCCCTTCCATCCTTCATCCACCCACCATCCCCCTGTCCTTCTGTCCCTCCATCCACCTTTCTGTCCTTCCAACCCATCCTTCCACTCACCCACCCTTCCCCTGTGCTTCTATCCATCCTTCCACCCCACCCACTTGTCCCTCCATCCCTCTTTCTGTCCCCGCTACCAGCCATCCCCTCTATCTACCCTCTCTCCCTTCCATCAGCCCATTCTTCCACCATCTTACCCATTACCTGCCCTTCCTTCCATCCGTCCACCTCTCACCCTCCTTCTTCTCATCCTTCCCTCCATCTACCCACCCATCCTCCCTTCTGTCCTTCCACCTACCCACCCATCTCTCCTTCCTTTCATCTGTCTCTCCATCTATCTCTCCTTTTCCCAGCCGTCTGCTCCCCAAACACCCAGGCTTGTCCTTCCTTCCACCCTACCGCTCCTGCCAACCATCCTTCCTCCCCACCCGCCTCCTCTCCCTCTCCCCCTGCCCCGCAGCTCTCTCCCTCTCTCCCTCTCTTCTCCCTACCCCAGCCCGCGGGATTTTCTATTCCTATTTAAAAGCTTCCCCAGCTTGGTCGGAAATCGGATTTCCTTTTTCCTGGACGCGTTTCCTGGCTTCGCCACGGCGGCGGGGCACGCGAGGGGGAGCGGCCGGGGGCTGCGGGGAGGCTGCCCGCGGGTGGGCGCCGGGGGGTCGCGGTCCCTCCTGGCCCCGGCCCCCCCTCCTGCACCCCCACCCTCGCCCCTTTTTCCCACCCAGATCCAGTCGGGGAAACTTTGTTCAAAGACGGGAAGAGCCAGGCGTGGGGGTCCCTCAGCCCGGGCGTGCAGAAAGGTAAGAGCACCACTGCCCCTTCCCCGGGACCGGCCCCGCTCCCCTCGGCCCGCCCGGAGCGGGCACCCCCCGGGGGCACAAGCACCCTCCCCTGTCCCGCAACCATCGGGGACCCCTTCCCGTCCATGTGCCGGGCACTGCCCACGCGGGACACGGCCACGGGGGAGCCCCGCTCCCTGCTGCTGCGGGCGGCTCGGGCTGGGAGCATCCCGCTGCCAAAACCCACGGGGAGAGCGGCCGAGCCCCGACGGCAAGGAGCCGCCGCCCCGTTGCAGTGGAGGGGAGCGGGGCGCCCAGCACCCCCGGCCCCCCCGGAGCCCCACAATGGGGCCGGGCGCGTGCGGGGTCCCAGCTCGGGTCGCCCCGGTGCTCCGGGGACATCCGACGGGGAGGGAGCTGCCAGCCAGCCCGGGAGCTGGAGGGGCTAATCCTGGCTTGGGGAAGCCGTGCCTGGGAGCAGGGGAGTGAGGTTGGATACAAGCCGGGATGGAGCTGCCGGTGCAGGGCTGGAGCTCGGGCAGGGCAGGGGTCGGCCGGGAGATGATGGATCCTAGGGAGCCAGAGCCATCCGTCCGGGTAAAGTTGTCCAGGGATCCCAGGGATCGGCCAAGGGCTGGCCAGGGAGCAGCTTGGAGCATGCTGGGGAGCACAGCCAGGCTGGTCATCGGGCAGACATGGGACCAGTGCTGTGGTGTTTGGGCCAAGTAGCTTGCCTGCCCAGCAAGGAGTCAGGGGTCAGGGGATGCTCTGAGCAGGAAAAGGGGAGCCCTGGTTTAGGGGTGGGAGGGGGGACAAAGCTGGGTCGGAGGGGCCCCTTTTGCCTCTGCGCTGCGGGCTTTGCCCCAGCCATCCTCTGTGCACGGTGCTGCATTGAGAAGGACCTGGAGGTTTCCTCAGGGAGCTGCCGGGCACTGCAGCATAGCAGCCTGCGGCAGGCAGGATTGATCCTCACCACCCCACCCAGCTGCACCCACTCCACCTCCCTGCCCTCCTTTCATGGGGTGGGGAACCCCATGGGTGGGGGATAGCAGGAGCCCAAGGTAGGGGCTGCGGGGATGGAGAAGAGGTGAGGGCTGTGGATGTACCCTAGAGAGGAGAGATCCCCCACCTCGGTCCCAGGATGGGGGATTTGGAAATACATTACCTTGGAAAGACCTGGGCTCGTCTGCCTGGATCGGGATGTCTGAGCGAGCATTGTTGGAATGGGGATGGATGGGGAACAGCTGTTCCCTGCTTCTTCCAGAGCAAGAATTGGGGGGGCAGAACATTTTATGTGGGTGCAAAGCAAGCAGGACAAGGTGGTTCTTTGTGTAAAATGTAGCTGAGCTGTGGGACTGCCTGCTGCAGGGGTCATGGGTGCTAAACCTCTGTATGGGATCCAAGCACCTTTAGACAAAACAGTGGTGGAAAAACACAGGGAGGAGGATGAAATGCAAAGACACTTCCTCTGCCATGGGAAGAGCCTGTACCACAAGGGCTGGGGTCGGGAGCAGGGATGTGCAGGGAGGAGGGGGTGTGGAGTGTGGGGGTGTCTAGGTAAGTCAGGGCTGCTCTGCAGGGTGGCTGGGTCCCAGAGGTGGGACTGCTTGTCACCCTAAGGTTCAGGGACCCTCTCCTCTCATGACCTCTGGCCAGACTCAGTGGAGCCTGTCCTCGTGCCTTACCATGGGCATGTCCAGGTGTGCCAGGCTCCTGTGTGTGCACAGCCTGGCACAGGGGCATCTTGGGCACCCACCAAGGGTGCTCCTCAGCGCAGGCTGTGGGTGCAATGGCCATGGCTCAGAGAGGACAGTTTTTCCTCTGGAAGTAAGGAACATTGGTGCCTGATTCAGAGCTACAGCACGTCCTGCCCTGTCCTGGTCTCTCCTTCCCCTATACCTGCCTGCACCTGCCAAGGATGCAGGTCAGAGCAGTGTTGCACCCCAACTTCAGCTCACCATGGAGACATCCTTGCAGGGCACAGTGCCCCTAGAAATGGGCAGGGGCTGTGCTGTGACACCAGCCCACTTTCAAGCAGAGGTGGCAGTGGGGAATATTGGTGTTGGGCTAGATCTGCATACTGCCAAGATACCTCCTTCTTGTGGCTGCAGATGAAAGAGCCAGGCCAGATCCTCACACCAAAGCAAATGAGCAGGTATTAATCTTCGGCAGGGTGTGAATGAGGGTGGGAGGGATGTGGGGACCCTGGATCAAGACCCACTGCAGCCTGTGTTGACCTCTGAGCTATTCTACCCCTGTCCCGAGGTGCAGGGGCGTCCTCTCCTCCTCTTGCTTGGGGGGGCAGGATGGGGTAGGGATGATGCAAAGGAGACACAACCTCATTACCATCTTCTGTGTCTCTAGAGCAGAGAAGATGCAATGAGGTGCATCTGAAACCTGGGTCTGGGAGGTGGCAACATAGTGGGGGGTCAAGGAGACCAGGGCACATCTTGTCCCTCTCCTTGTGCCATGAGAGGGAGCTTTAACCTCTCTGGGGCCCGGCCTTGCAGGCAGCGGGCAGATCCAACTGTGGCAGTTCCTGCTGGAGCTGCTCTCAGACCGGGCCAACCTGAACTGCATCGCCTGGGAAGGCACGAACGGGGAGTTCAAGCTGATCGACCCCGACGAGGTGGCGCGGCGCTGGGGTGAGCGGAAGAGCAAACCCAACATGAATTACGACAAGCTGAGCCGGGCGCTGCGCTACTACTATGACAAGAACATCATGACCAAGGTCCACGGCAAGCGCTACGCCTACAAGTTCGACTTCCATGGGCTGGCGCAGGTGTGCCAGCCGGCTGGCCCCGATCACACCCTCTACAAATTTCAGGGCAACCTGGCCCCCCTGCCCTTCTCGGGCATCTCCAAACTCAACCTCATGACCTCGGGGGTGACGCCAGCCAGCTTCTCCTACTGGCCTGGTTCCAGCCCGTCCCTCTACCCCGGGCACGGGCTGCAGCCCTCTGCCCCGTTCAGCGCCATGGCAGCCTCCCACCTCAACAACATGAACAACCATTACCATTAGAGGCTCAGCCATGCCAGGTGGACCTCCCTGTCCCTGGCAGCGTGGGGCTGTGGAGCTGGGGAGCTCGGCAGGGAGGGATGGGGGGGTGGGATCGTGCCCTGCTCTCAGTTGCCTCCTTTTAGATTTGGAGAGTGGCGTGGGGGGCGAGGGGTGCTTGCAGGGTAGTTGGGCTGGTTCCCTGATGTGGTAGGCTGGAGGAGAGAAGCCATCTAAATTTAGGGTGAGGAGGGATCCATAATCCGGGGAACGGATGTGGGTGTGAATGGAAGGAAAAAACGTGGGGTCTCCTCCTGGCAGAGACCGTGTCCCCCCTTTCCTTTGCAACATGCCTCCTACCCCATGAACGTCCTTAGCTCGGTCCCCAGCCTGTGCCTGCCTTCCCCTCTCCTTGCAGAGAGGAGTCAGGAGCTGGGGCCCCAGGGTAGCTCTATCCATGGGTGAGGGTTCCACTCGGCAGGGGCAGGAAAAGGGGACCCTCCTTGCCACTCCTTGGTCCCCCACCTTTGTCTCCAAAGCCTTCCTTTCCTCCATCCCTTCTCTACCTCCTGCTGATGGTGGCTTCCTCCAGACCTCAGGAGAAGCCTTGGTCTGGAGAGTAGATGCCCTTCATGGGTTAACTCCTGCCCGGGGCAGGGCTGTGGGATTGGAGGTGCCAGGGGCAGGCATGGGGGGCATTGCTAGCCCTCAAGGCAAGGCCAGAGCCCTGAGGCAGCAGAGCCTGGCCCCTGCAACTCTGCGTTCTCCCCAGTGCCTGAGGACCACGTCACAGAGGGGGATGGTCCCCGACACCCTGCATGCGAACCTGTGTCCTGCTGGTCACTTCCAAGTTTAATGGTACAGTTTTACTGTGGCTTAGCCCCTTGCATGCAGGGCTTGGTGGGACACCCTCCATGGGTGGGGACATTGCCAGGGACAAGGCTGGGTGGGAGGTGGAGCAGGAGAAGGGATGATAGCAGGGTTGGGAGCCCTGGGCACCGAGGGGCAGCCCTGGGTCTCTCCCCGCCGAGTCCAAGGAGGTGCCCCCATCGTCCAGAGCAGGACTTTGGCCCAGTGGATGCAGAAGAGCTGGGCGTGCTGGGCTCTGCGCTGGCTAAGGGGAGGGATTGGTGTTCAATAAAACAGAGAGGTGCTGTGACCTGTGTCCTCTCGTGTCTGCAGAGAGATGGCGAGAGGGGAAACCACCCAGCAAGCCCCTTCCCATCCGAGCCAGAGCACCTGCAGGGCTGGGATGGGGAGGATGTGGCCACCCTGCCTTGTGCTGCTCACTGTCTTTTCTCTGAGCATCACCTCTGGCTCTTACAGGCCCTGCAGGAGATAGGGCAGAGCTGGAAACCTCTGGGCTTCTTGAGACACCCCTCCAGGGAAGCCACATACCCTGTTCCCAGGCTGGTAAGGGGGATGTGGCAGTTGGAGACAAAGAGGTGGCCTGGCGGGATATCTGCCACCCTGCCATGATCCAGGGGGATTTGGTATGCCAGGAGCCAGATCTCTCGTGACCCACAGAGCCCTGTGTAACCAGCCTGGGGCAATGCACTGGGCCCAGCATGGCCTGATTCTGCAGCGGGTGACCCTGCTGGGCTGTGCTGTGCCAGGAGCGGGAGGTTCCGGGCCGTGGAGCCAGGCTCATGTGCGACATTGATGCAGGGGTGAGTGGGGAAGCACTATTTGCCCAACTTCAGGAACATGCCCATGGATCCACTGGTGCCCACGGTGGCTGGTGTGGGCTCAGGGGCTGCCCTCTGACTGCCCCTCTAGGGGCTGTGCTCCCCATCCCACCCCCATCAGGGGTCCAGGGTGCCAGGGCTGGGGGCCAGGCTTACAGCAGGGATCAGATCAGCTGTGTAGGGGGATGCCCTGCAATTACGCAGCCCATGGAGGGGGTTGTCAGCCCCCAGCCCCTCTCCCTCTGCCCCAGAGCTCAGAGCAGCCCCCAGACCTGGGGGCTCTGTGATGTATCCTCTGTGTCCCTCCAGGGGCTGGTCACTCTCATGGCCTTGGTGGCATCTGCTCAGACGTGTCCTCACGTCTAAGCTAATCAGCTTAAGGGAGGGGGATCTGATGTCAGTGTCTCCTCTGGGAAGGGCTCAGGCTGTGGGGTGGGGCACCCTGATGCTGCCAGTGGGGAGCCCATGTATGGGAAAGGAGCTGCAGGGACTGCGGGGTGTGTGTCCCTCCTGGGGGGAGTCTGTCCTTCCAGGGTCCCTGAGCATTGCACAGCCTGGTCCCCAAGGACTGCAGGAGGTGAAGGGCGGGGGGGGGGGGGGGGGCGGGAAGAAGTTACTCCCATGCAAACCAACACTCAGGCTGGAGACACACACACATACACACACACCCCCCCGCCCCAATCTTGGCCTTGAAAGGGCAAAATGAGGGGGCTGGCCACAGCTTGCTCCCTCAGAGCTGGGGCAGGGGGCCGTGCCCCTGCTGGGGGAGCCTGCTTCTGGGCTTAGGTAACTGCATGACACAGGGCAGGACACAGATTAAGGCATATGGGTCACTAGTAGCTCCCCCCCGTGCCATCCCACTCTTGTCCCTCCTGTCCCTCTGCCAGTGCCTGTACCAGGGAAGCCCAGGTGACCCCAGTTCCCTCCTCATTCCCAGTCTTGCAATCCGTGTGCCTGCTGGATCGGAGGACAGACATGCTGGGGAAAGTGGGGAGTTACCTTTTTAGGAGAGGGAGGACCACCGCACACCCGCAATGCAACAGGCTGCAGCTGAGGGCTTGCTTTGCTCTGCTCTGAGCTTATCTGGCACGGTCCCCCTGCTCTGTCCCCAGAGTGCCACCCTAAAAGCCCGGAACCAGCCCTGCACTCCCCAGGGATGGCAGCTAGGAGGGAAGGTGGGGGACACCCATGCAGGACTGCACCAGCAACACTCTCACCTGCCTGAGGATGCAGCCGCAGTCACCATGGCAACTCGGGAGGCTCCCATCCCCAGGCCCCACTGGGAGCAGCCCCCCCACCCCATGTTGTGCTTACCAGAGCGGGGACAGAGCATCACCTCCCACCCAACCCAGCCTCCCCGCTCCCTAGAGCCCCATCTGACCCAGCCCGCCAGCAGCGCCGCTTTCTTCAGTCACCGAAACCGCCAGCTCTGAGCAGACTGCAGCAAAATCCTGCCAATGGGCGAGCGGGGCTGAGCCCGGCACGGCTCCCAGCAGAGCATCATCCCTGGCCCTAACCAGGGGTGCCCAGCCCGAGAGGCTAATGGGGACCACCATCCCTGGCAGTGGGGTGCACCGGCTGGGTCGGGAGCCGGTCGCAGGTGGCTAGCAGTGGGGTACATGTGCCCGGTGCACCTGCGGGCTCCAGATCTACCTGCAGGGGGTCCTTGGATGCCCTGCCCAGGGTGAGATGGGGCAAGGCAGTCCCAAAGGGCCTCAGCCTGCACTGGGAAGAGCAAGGGAGCAGAGAGCGTGGCCTGGCAGCTTCTTCTGCTGCCTTGTGATTAAAGACAGAAGGTTTTTTTCCTACTTAAAAAAAAAATATGTATCTTTGTCTCTGGCTTTGCTTAGCCAGCAAGAGGGCAGGATTGAGCCCTGCCCTGCAACTCCCCCAAAGCTTCCCAGCCCCACAGTAAGGGATCAGAGGGGGATGGAGTAGCACCTCTCCTATTTTAGCAGAACCACGTTGCCATTTGCTTCATTTCTCACACTGGGAAGAGCTTTCGCAGCACAGCCAGGTCACATCTACCCAGGGGAATGCAGGCTGCCTCCCTGCCCACCCCTATTCCCCCTCCAGCTCTCCCAGTTCCCACCTATTTCCTCCTCTCCTCATCCAGGCAGTGCTGGCTGCTCGGCTCGCCCCCCCCCCCAAGCTGCTGACTCACGTCCTCTCTCCAGACGCCACCTTCTCTTGGCCTGGCTCCCTGCAAAGTGCTGTGTGACTTAGTGCGGCTCAGCCGGAGCCCGCAGGTGCAGGCAGTTGAGCTCCAAAACCCCTTGTGAAGCCCCTCCAAGGAACCAACCATGACGCTTCCAACAGATGCTGCTTTCTCCCTTGTCAATGTGCTCAGGGCTGGGGTTGTACTGCCACCATAAACCCCCCGGGCCTGGACTTCTCTTCCCCCAGGTCCTGGATGCTCTTGCGGGGGCCTTTGTACACTTTGGGTTTCTTCCCTGCTCGCTGCCCTCCCCAGACACAGGGATGTTCTAGATGGAGCCCCAAACCTTGCCCCTGCTGCCACCTGCTCTCTGGTGCCCAGGCAAGGGCTGCCAGGGAGACAGTGTCCTGGTGCCGCTACTGCCCAGCTGTACACTGAGACCTTGGGCTGGACTCTGCTGAGGGCAGGGACTGGGCAGCAGGGAGGACTGGATTAATGCGCTAATGCCAGATTATGCTCTAATGCAGGACTTCTCATGAGGGACCGGCACCAGGTCCAGCCTGGGGGCAGTCTCCCTAGGGCAGTCTCCCCACAACTGCCCTGCGCCACAGCTTGGTGCTGCCTGGCTGTCCACCAAGGAGCTCAGTCCTCAGGGGTGACACAGGACTGTGAGACAGGCAGGGGACACAGCACAGGGCAACCTCTATGCTCAGCTCTCAGTGAGCTGGAGGTAATGCCCCAGCCTAGGCAGCCCTGGCCCTCCACTCTGCCAGGCTCCGTGCCAGAAGGACTAACCACCACGGCAGGGCTCCAAGGCATCTGGTTCCCCTTCTCCACCCGTCCCAGCTTCTCGGCGCAGAACTGTCCCCAGTCTGTGCTCCTCAGTCCCATACCCACCAGCTAGGCAATGCCACAGGCCATGTTTTGGCTACTGCGGGGACCAAACTGTCTGCTGTTCCACCTCCCTTGGTCTCATGCTTGCCACTGGGCTACCCTGGGCACAGGCAGAGCTCAAAGCCTCTTTCAGGTTCCCACCCCAACCTGGATGCATCTACCATCAGCTGAGACCCTGTGGTGGCTGTCCTGCCCCTCCCTGGGTACAAATATCTCATCAGCCAATTTAGTCTAGGACCCCTCATGCTCCCTCTGCCATTTGGTGCCATCTCCCTGGGTCACTTTGTCCACGTCTTCCCCCGTAGACATCCCACCAGCAGCTGTGACCGAAGTGCCATGGAACAGGGAGGGGACCAGAAACCTGCACCCACAAGTCATCCCCAATTCAGCAGAGCAGCAACAGCCTAAAGCTGCGACAGAGCCAGAGTCCGAGTAGCTCCCACAGAGGCAGAAGAGAGTCCTCCCACTTCCATCTGCCTTCAGGAACACGTTATCCATCATCCTTGCAGCCAAACGGAGGAGAAGGGCTTGCGCAGAAAGCTGGGCTGAGGCAGGTCCTTCACCAGCCACGTAGGCGCCAAGTCTACATCATCCAGAGTGGTTTCCTCCCCACAGAGCAGCTCCGAGTCACTGTGGGGGATGCTGCCAACTCTTAATAGCAAGAGCACAGCTCCCCCACTGTTTGTCCGGCAGGAGGAGGCACGGCTTGCCAGGCTGGCTTCTCCAGCTGCCCATCGCTCCTCCATGCCCCAGTGCCATGGCCAGCATGTCCAGTGCATGGAGTCTGCTCTGCAGACAGAGCAGTAGGGCAAGGGGAGTCCCACAGAGCTGTTTCTCCATGAGCTCCAGGCAGAACCCCCCTGCCTTTCACGGGTGACTATGCATCCTGGGGACCCACTGCCACCCAGGGTGCCTCCAGCAGCCCCACACACCCTTGGGGAGCAAGAGAAGGATGCTCTGGCCTGAGAAGAGACCTCCCTGGAGCAGGCTGAATCCACTGCAGGCTGCATCATGCAGCTTGTGCACACCTCCCCTGCTGCAACGTGGGGTGGAGCAGATGGGACATCCACTGTGAGGCATAGCGAGGAGATGTGTTGCTGCTGGAGGAATTTCAAACTAGGAAAAGAGCTGGGATCCTTCACCGAGGCCCTGTGGTGATATATCCCTGACTTGGCCCTGCTGCTCTACCTCTGAGCTCCAAACCTGATGTGAATCCCCCATCCCTGCAACCCCAGACACTGCTGGGCCCTGTGACTGGCAGCGAGGGGGGCTTCCCAGTCTCTCCTGAGAGGGTCTCAGCCCCTCACTGCTCCTCAGGGAGTACCAGGTGGCTGCAGTGATCACAAGTTTGGCCACAAGCTTTATCCATCCCCTCACTACTGCCCCACAGCTGGCTCCTGAGCTCAGACCCCTGTGACATTGTGCAGCAGCACAGGGGTCTGGCAGGTTAAAAGGACACAGCTTTTGAGAGGGGAAAATGCCAAGCTCCCAAGCCTGAGAATTCCCACTCTCAGTACCCCCCCATGCTTGTGTCCCCCCTACCTCCCCTTTGCCTTGAGGGGAGCAGGAGGCTCTGAGGCAAGGTAAGGTTAGTGCTCCCCCTGCTCCACTCCCCCCAGCAGCTGTACAAGGTCCTCTGAGGGAGGGAAAACCAGAAATCTCTCCCCTCATTACGGCTCTGGCTGAGCCGACGCTGCATATTTAAATGCACAGGAGCATCTAAGCTCGTCTCTCATTCCTTGACATTTCCAGAGACTCCAAGCTGTCTTCAATTACCAGTCTGCAATTAGCTGTTCCTAAATCCCCCAATGAGGCCTAGCACTCTTAATCAATGAAACACAATGGAGGAGGGGAAGGACATGGCCTCACTGCAGCTAGAAGCATTTTAAAAGGCTGGGGCTTAAGGCTGGAAGGACTCTGAGAGTGTCTCTAAGGGGATCTGTAGGGTGGGAAACCTTCCACCAGTGCTGACAGGTTGTTCAGCTCTGGAGATGAGACTCTATAAAACCCCACAGCTGGGGGTAGGAGGTCACTGAACAAACACCCCCAGCTCAGGGTGGAGACAGCCAGCACCAATGGCTTGGCTGCAATGCTGCAGGCCCTTCTTGCTGGATTGTGGCATGCTGCTTCATCTCCCTCTGCCTCAGCTTCCCTCTCTGCAAAATGCCAATAGGGGAGCATCAAGGCTCCCCCAGCCACCCCATAGGAGCTCTAAGGGTCCAATTCCACCCCTGTTTAATCCAGAGTAAGTCAGAGTTACTACCTTCCCCAGCACAAGATGTGGATATGGCCAAATTTGGGGTGGGTTGTGAGTATGTTTTGGCCCAGAAAGCTCACCACAAGGTCACAGGAATGTCAATCTAAAGGCAGGGAGAAGAGCACCCATTAGGGACAGGGAGGAGGGGAGCAGCACAGGCCTGGGTGGGTTTACACAGCCACAGAAAAGCTTTGCACAGCACCATGCCAGGTCAGCCCCTGCCACAGGGACATCTGTGCTGTCTTTCTGGCAGCACAGCTTTGCCTGAATGAGCCAGATTGGGCCTAATTAGCAGCTCTGCTGATGCACACAAAGGTAGAGAGAATCCAGCTTACCCTCCATGACCTGCAGAGCCAGCACAGCTCCTCCCGGCTGAGGGGAGCCCGAGTGCCTGGCTCAGAAGGGCTGGGGAGCACTGGATGCAGACCCCAACAGGAAAGCGTGTGCTGTGGGTCCTGCTAAAGAAGACCCGGCAAATTCAGTAGCCTAAAGCATAGCAACCAGCTATGAGAAAGGCAAAGCCTTCCCCTTCTCCACCCCTCTCCCTGGAGCTCTGCAGAAGCACAGGGCTGGTAACCGGGCTAACAACACAGCTCCCACAGCCTGCTGCTGGTGGGGAAGGGAGCCCGGCCCTGCAGAGCAGAGATAGGGAGGAAGGAGATGAAGGGGTGGTAGCTTTTGGCGGGGGGGGGACACGACACAACAGAAAAAAAAAAACGGTGAGGTGACATGGGCTATGGGATCCTTGTTAAATCCAGTGCAGCAGACAGGCATCAGGCATTTCCATCTGGAATGGAGGAGGCCAGGAGAGCTCACACAGGGAGCCAATGGGCACTCGGGTGGACCAGGACTGGCCTTGGGCACAACAAACAGGGGTGAGATGCTGACCCCCAACTCACACCGGGGAGTAAAACCCCCTCTGAGAACCAGCCCTCCTAATCCTTCATGTGGAGGAGAGGGAGCTTGGGGTGCCCCCCCAATCCCCCTTGCACCCCACAGCCCAGCAAGTCCAGGGAGCCACCACCAGGCCCATCCAGGCCGCCTCTTTATTCTCCAGTGAAGCAAAGCAAGAGGAGAGGGACACCCCCCCCCCATAGCAGGCCCCCTCCCCCCGGGCTCCCTAGGCCTTCTCTGACACACACCCCTTTCTCCGCAGCAAGCCAAAGGGGGAAGAGGGGGGCGCTCACCCCACCGGGACCCCGTTTCCGGGGACACAGCGGGGAGGGGGGGGGTTCACCCGCAGGGAGGAGGGGTGGGCGCCCTCCCCCCCCAGCGGCTCGAACAAAGGGGCAAGCGGGCGGCTCCCGCAGGGTGAGGGGCAGCGTCGCCCATGCCCGGGGGGGCCCATGTCCCCCACGCGAGGGGGGAGGCAGCGCCCACGACACGAAAACCCGCCCCCCCCCCCCCCGCCCCGCCTTTGTCTGCTCAGCCGCGGCGGCTCCAGCACCACGGACAGCTCCGGAGCCGGCGGCGCGGGGCCCGGCTCTGCCCGCGGCGGGGGGGCTCGTTCACATGCACCGTCTGCCCGGGGCCCCCGCAGCACCCAGGAGATCCCCCCGTCCCCTCCTGCCCCGGACCCCCAGCTCCATTTCCCCCCCCCCCCTTTTTTTCTAGAGAAAACACATCAAGGAGCCTCCGCTCCTCAGCAGCCTCCCCCCACCCCCCGTCGCGCAGACGGGAGGGACACCCCCCACCCTCCCCAGTCTTCTCCGCCGTCTCGGTGTGCCGGAGCGCAGCCCCCAGCTGGGGTCGGAAGGGGGGGGAGCTGCCAGATCCGGAGCAGGGAGGGTCCAGACAGCGTCTCCGTGAAGCTGGCGGCCGGGGAGGGGGGAAGGCGAGGAGGATGCGGGGGGGCGGGGGGGGGAATCCGGCAGTCCTTCGCCTCCCCCGCCCCTCGGTGCGCGGCCCCTTCCGCCCCCGGCGCCGGGGGCCCGGTACCTCCCTAGCGGTCCAGGCTGATCGTCCAGTGCTTGGACCCGTCTCCGCCCTCGCCCTCGCTCTTGAGGTCCTGGAAGAGTTGCGTGAAGTAGTGCGGGTCCGCGTTGATTCGCAGCATCTTGGCGCTGAGGCGCTGGATGATGCCCAGGCAGCGCTCCCAGAAGCGCCCCTTGTCGCCCTCCACCAGGAAGGGCTTCAGCGGGTAGGAGATCTCGTTGCCCATGTAGGAGTAGGCGAGATAGAGGCAGGTGAGGAAGGTGGCCTGCAGCTCGGCCTGGCTCCCGATGTCTTCGCCCCGCAGCGCTTCCCGGCACAGCAGGTAGACGAACACCAGGTTGGCCGGGGTGATGAAGCCCTGGTCCTGCCAGCCCTGCAGCAGCAGCGAGCGGTCCACGCTGCGGAACCAGGAGATGAGCTCGCCGGGGCTCAGCTCCTTCAGCCGGTAGCAGCGGCGGCACACGAAGTCCCCCAAGCAGCGCAGCAGCTCGCCGGTGGACGCCTGCACCACCACCCGGCGCGGGGAGCCCGGGGCGCGGCTACCGGCCGGCGGCGGCGGCGGCTTGCCCCCGCCGGAGCCCGGGTGCAGCTCCTGCGGCGCCGAGGGCACGGTGGGCACCGGCACGGCCAGCGGGCCCTGCTTGGCGCCGTCGGCCGGCCCCACCACCGACTTGCGCAAGTTCTCGCGGTTGCGCTGCGCCACCAGCGGGTCGGGCTGGCCCGGGGGCCCCCCCGGGGCCCCGCCGCCGGGCTTCGGCGTCACCTTCTTGGTGCTCTTCTTCTTCTTGGCCGAGGCGGCCACCAGCCGCTTCCAGGTGAGCGCCGAGATGAGCACGCTGGGGCGCTTCAGCCGGCTCTCGCCCTTGCCCGGCACCCTTCCCGGCGCCTTGTCGGCCAGCAGCCCCCCGCCGCCGCCGCCGCCGCCCTTGCCCGAGGAGGCGGCGGGGGAGAGGGAGAGCACCGTGCCCATGCTAGCGCCGAGCGGGACGGGCGTGCGGGAGCCGCGGCGCCGGCACCGCCCATAGGAGGCCGGGGGCTGCGGGGGAGGCGGCCCGCACCGGGGCCGCGGTGCCCGAGGATGCTCCGCCGCGCCCGCTCTGGGCTCCGCGCCCGCCGCTGCAGCCAGCCGCGGCCCCGCCGCTCCCCGCCTCCCCGCCGCCAGCCAATCGCCGCCGCACGGGCCCCCGGTGCGGCCCGCCCCCTCGCCGCCGGGCGGGGGGCCGGCGCGGCGCGGCTCTGCCGGGCGGCCGCCGCCCCGGCGCGACCTTCACCGGTGGGGGGCTCGCCCGGTGCTCCCGCCGGGGCGGGGGGGCTGGGACGTGCGGTGCTGTCCCAGCCCCCCCGCCCTCTGTGGTAGGGACGTGGGGAGGCAGCAGGGCCCTGCGGCGGGGAGCCCGGGGGACAGCGGGCACAGGAGGGGTCTGGGGGGGTCTTCTGAACTTGGCCGATCTCACCAGGGTCCTGCTTTGTATTCTTACCTACAAGACGAGGAATGAACCTTCCCAGACCAGCAGAGCCCCCCAAATGGTGCTAGGGAGACACAGTGGGGAAGAAGAGCCCTGGGAGGTGCCAGAGGGGAAGATGAGGAGGGATCAAGGACAAGAAGCATGTGCTGGGGGGGCAGCTGGAGAAGGCTTGGGGCTGGGGAAAGGCTGGCTGTGACTCAACAGCCTCCATGAGGGGGCTAAGCTTGGTGGGAGAGCCCCAGCTCTCGTGAGAACCAGCCCGACGCTGGGCACAGTTCTATAGCCAGTCAGGAGGCACCCAGCCTGGGGGGAGCACCCCCAGCACCTGCTGTCCAAGCGTTGGGTCCCCCACCCGCCCTGGCTCTTCCTGCTCAGCCCTGGAGGGGAGATTGACCAATATGATGACAGTCACCAGCATCAGGACAAAAAAAGTCAGGGACCTTGGAGAAAGAGGAAGGGGCCTCCTCCAGGTCCCCAAGGCAAGACCAGCCAGCCCTGCTGCCCAGGGATCCCAGACCCCTCAGGGGAGGAGGAAAGAGATGCTGCACTTCTGCATCATTGCAAAATGGTATGTGATAAACTAGCCATGTGCACACAGGCTGCTTCTCCCTCTCCGGATCTGAGCACACCATGGACGAAATCTGCACCCCCTGCTTGCTGCCTCCCTGCCTCTTGCAGGGAGTATTTCTCATGAGCTGGAGGATGGATCCTGCAGCTCCAATTGCTATGGCGGGTGCCAGGCATCCATTATGAACAAAACGCCCCAATTGCCGGGACTGCTCCTGCACGTAAAGTGCCGGGAGAGGCAGCTGGGAAAGGTTTCAGGGAGAATGTCTCAATGATGCATTTTGATACAGCATTTTATGTGTGAAATGAACACGTCAGTGCCAGGATGTAGCTGCTGCCGGATGGATCCGGGCTAAAAGGCGGTAATGAATTATCAACCAGGAGGAGCTAAGCCAGCCCCCGCTTCCTCCTGCACTGCTGATGCTGGAGGTGTTTGCAGTGAAAGCGCAGGCTCAGAGACAGGTTTCAGACTTCCATCGGGGCCTCCTGATGCCTGGGGCTGACGCGCCACACCTGGGGGCAGGACAGAGGCTGTGCTCTTTGTGCCATGGCGGGGAAGAGGGGCAAAGTCCCATTCCCACGTATCCAGTGCTGTGGCCAGTCACGTGCTGCTGTTTCCTTGCAGGAGGTCGCAGTGGGATCTGCAAAGAACATGCACATGTGCACACAGACCCCCAGACGCAGAGGTTTGCATTGGGAGTGGCCAGAATCAAAGTGGATCTGGGCCAGCATCACCTACGCAAGGCCAGCTTAGGCTGGGCTGAAGTAACCAGGAGGATTTGGTAAAAAGGTACAAATACAGAGGAAGAAAATCAGGACAAGGTTCCTGATGAAGATTAAGTCAGCACTGTTAGATACACAGAGCTGGCTTCAACCTAGCCAAGAAGACAGAGGAGCCCTAGGGACGGGATGGGAAGGAGCTTGTAGTCTTTGCTCTCTTTGCGTGTTTGAAGATGGACTGATTTTCTGGTGCGCAAACATGGTCTCATCAGAAACCCACAGCTGAATTTTGCAGGTGAGGAAGCAGAGGCCTTCCTGCATACTGCTTGCTCCTGCTGGAGTAAAATTGCTCTCAGATTGCTTCATCTGAAACACATGAAGCCACCCCTGTCCTGGGTGAGATCTCCCAAATTGGCTTCCCTGAACTCATTAAGAAGGGCTATTTGTATTCGGCAGTGATGAGTTGGGCTTTGCAGCCTTTTACACGGAGGATGGGGGCAGAGAGCTCCCCCACCTCCCCCAGTTGGGCTTGCGGTTACCAGCACCGAGCAGCTCAGCGTGTGTGCACCTCCTACCACTCCCAGGAGGGGAGATTTGGCTGAAGGCTGTTTAAAAATCCAGCCCAGGGCTGTTCAGTGATGCAGCTTGAGGCCTCGGCTGTGAGCAGCAGAAGAGCTTCAGGGCCAGTTATTCCCTCCCTGCCTGCAGCTGCGTGTTTCCTGCTGCGGGAGCAGCTCTGGGTTAGAGGAGGTCAGTGAGCCCACGGTCCTTCCCCAAGCCAGTGCTACTGGCAGTGGCAAGGGCTTCCTGCAAACACTAGGGAATTACCCAAGCCCTACAAGAACAGCAGGATGTTTCTTATGCAGGTAAAGAAGCAGCTTTGCAGCTTACTTGGGAGGCAGCTGCTCTTCCACGTGAAAGAGGAGGCTCTTTTCCCCCCTCTTCAGTTTTACTCTTCAGTCTCCAGCCCTGAGGCTAGCAGGCAATGATATAGCACAAGCTACATCCTTGGGGCCACCTCTTTTTGGCTCTTCTTTTAGGTCTCGGTTGTAAATGGTCAGCTGGCAGGGAAAGGCCCAAAGCAGGAGGGGAGGGCAGCAATTCCCATCCCCAGGGAGTTGGGGTTCCCACCTCAGGCAGCTGGAATGACATGCCCTTGGATACAACGGAGGAACGGAGTAGGGCTCTAAGCACAGTCAGTCTCAAAGCTGCTCTCAAGCTCCTACCCTTGGCCAAATCTTCAGCTGCTGGTGGCATGGCTTTGCTGGGACACTGTTGGCATACACACATCCCCTGCTATTAAGGGTCACTCTAGCCAGGACAACACATACCTCAGCTACATGCTAGCACCAACAAAGGGATGGTTTCTTGTCCAGGCCCTAATTTGGGCTGTGTAAAGGGGTATCCCTGTACTGAATCAGGGGTGTTCCAGGTGGGGATTGGGAGCACTCTGGTACCCAGCACGGCTGGCTGGGCTCCAGGGATGGAGACAGGCAGGGAGACAGCAGCACCAGGGGAGAGAAGCAGGGGTAAAAGCAGGCAATAGTGTGCAAAGGCTCTAAAAGAGCTGGTGTTGACCTTCAGGAACCACACAGTTCCCTGCGGGTGCCTGGCAGCCAGTCTCCCACTCTGCTCCACCCAAGCTGAGCCTCCCGCTGCACAGAGCTGTGCAGCTCTGCCTGCTCGGTGCAGGTGGGAACGTGGGGGCAGGTCAGGCCTTGGTGAAGCCCATGCCAACCCTCACGTCCTCTCCAAGCTGGCTCTGCATGATGCTGCCACGCTGGGGCTGTGGCTCAGAAATGCATAAGCTCCCAGCCTGGGGCAGGGCAGCTGTCCCAGCACTCCCAGGACATGAAAAGGCACTTTGGAGGGCCCTAGGCCCCCTAGTCTGATCCCAGCTCCCCTCCAGGCTGCTGAGCTATTGGGCATGGGCTTTGTGAGGGGTCCTGGCTGAAAGCAGCTGGCACGTCCCTCTGCCTGCTCCAGAATGATGAATGAGCATGTGTTTGCTGGCTGGCTGGAGCTGTTCTTTAATAGCTCACTTGCTGTGCCGTCGTCTGTCTGCACTGGCAGAGACAGGCAGGGAAAAGAACTGTCTCCCTGGCAGCAGCTGGCCAGCCAGCTCCTACGCTGTGCTGCTTTACCTATGGAGACGAAGCTCACAGTCTTGGTACATCTCTTAGTGAGCAGGTCTGACAGCTCTGGTGCTCCTCCTCCCAAGCCCATACAGCAGGCAGACAACCTCCAGCAGACCTCCTGCCTGAGCTGGGAGCCTTGGGGCTGGGAAGCCCCAGAGGACCTGGCTGGCAGGTTGTCTGCAGCACCCAGGGAGGAGAAACCTGCTTGTGCTTCTGAGTGCCCCAGCCCAGGCACCTCTCCCTTCTCCATCCCTGGTCCTCCTCTATCTTTCCCCTTCCCTGTTCTCAAGGGAAAGGGACTACAGCTGTGGCTCCATAGACACTGAAGCTGATCCGGGTTTACCCCATGATACCCCCTTAGTGTGGCTGAAGGGGGGGGGGGGGGGGCAGTGCCTACCTAAGACGGCTGGAGGAGATTGTGCAGTCCCTGCTCCGAGGTCAGCCCTGGGTTCACACAGCAGACTGGAGCAGAGCACAGCCGAGTCGAGCAGCCCTGTTGCAGCCCCTGGAGAGAAGCTATTTTTGTCCTGCTGCTTGTGAACGGCAGTGCTGGGAATGGCTCGGAGAGCCAGAGAAACACAGCTCCTCTGGGTAGAAACCTTGCACGGCAGAGCCAGGCCTTGAATCGACATGGAAACACATCTCTGCTTCCTGATCCCTGGGCAGAGAAGGGTCCTGGCACGGGGCAGCCCTCAGCTTCTGGTGGGGAGATGAGTACCCCTCACTGGCATGGGGGTAAGGATGGTGACTGCCATCAGGGCTGTGCTCACAGCCCACATCCCTCCCAGGACTCCTGCCATTAAAGCTCTTAAGGGAAGAAGGTCTTAGCTCTGAGTGGGACAGGAAGGTATAACTATGAACTCCCAAGCGTAGCCATGGGCTGCTTAAATGCCTGCCAGCACATCCCTGCAGTCTTGTGGCAGGAGGAAACCCACACAGCCGCAGGCTGGTAGAGGTTAATGAAGGGGCTAATTATATTCCCCTGCAGACAATTAGGGCTCCATTAGGAGACCCCCTGTCAGCCCAGCACGGGGGAGGTGGTCTCCGAGCTGGAGTCCCTGAAGGGGTGAGGCGGGGTTGTCCGAGACCCTGCTCTGCCCGGGCGGGGTGGCGGCGGCTCCGGCTCCGGCTCCGGCTCCGGCTCCGGCTCCGGCTCCGGCTCCGGCTCCGGCTCCGGCTCCGGCTCCGGCTCCGGCTCCGGGGAGGGCTGCGGGCGGGTGCCCCGGGCCGGGGCTGTGCTGCCCTCTCGCGGCAGCAGCTCCTGGGGCTGCGCTGCTCTGGGTCCCCTCCCCATCTCCGGGTTGTCTAGAGCTGGGCGCAGGCTTGCTCTAAGGGCTCCATGCCCAGCCCGTCACCGCAACTCTTTGCTCCCCCGTTTTGGGGAGACTCTCTGGCTGTCAGGGGCACTGGCATAGCTGGAGGAAGCTGCTACTTGTTTGAGGGAAAGTGTCTGTTTGCTGTCTTGGTGGTGGTGGTTCTGACTCGCTACCCATCACCTGCCTGTGAAGACCCAGCAGCTCCCAACCTCCAGCCTGCACAGAAGCGGGGGGCATCTCTGGGGCCTCCTGGCAGCGAAAGGGCTGTGGGTGAAGGGGCTGAGGTCTCTGTGCTGGGCGGTGATGGCATGGAAGGGATGTCCTGGGATGCTGTGCCTGAGGAGCATCTGGAGCTGGGGGAAGAGGGCAGAAGGAAGCACAGGGCAAGAAAAGCATCTGAACAGGTGCTCCTCCACAGCAAGCAGCAGGGATTTGTCCAGGATCATGTAAGATGCTGGGTGCTGAGCCCAGGTCTCCTGGTTTCCAGGTCAGACTTGTTCCCACGCCTCCCTGACTGGCAGGAGCTGAGCAGTCCAGCCCCTCAGGATTGCTTCCATCTGGCAGGCAGGCAGCTCCCTTCATTTAACCTGCTCCTGCAGCTACATGAGAGCTTCAGCATGCAAAGGCCAGGTCGTGGGGGCACAGCTGGCTCTGCACCAGCTGTCCCGATGCTTGCTGCACAGGCTGTGTGTGCGTGGAGATGCGTTTGTGTGCACACAGCGGCTTTTGCACGTACATCCACAGGCTGATGCTGCCCCAGCATCCCTAAAAGTGCTGGAGCAGCCCAAACCCTGGGGTGAGGCTGCCGTCCCCTGGCTCTGTTTCCTAGCCGTGACAGGGAAGGCAGGGCCTCAAGCTCTGTGGGCACCTTGTCCCCCCCTTGTAGTGGCCAGAGGGACCTGGTGACACTTGGGGGTGGGCCTCGCTGCCCACCAGGTGGAGCTGCACCCCACGTTTTGCCGCTGCTGGGGTGGCCCTGGACCAGCCCTCCTCTTCTGCTGCTTTTCCCTGCCCTGACAAGGAAGGATCCTGGCCTTCCCCAGCCCTCCAGGTAGCACACGGATGAAGGACAAGTATGCATAGCCCGTACAGATGCTCTGGTGACAAGTCCCCAGTGTTGATTCCCCACTAGCTCCACCTGCTTGGCAGCACTGGGAAGTTGCCTGCTTACAGGTAGGCAGTGGATATTCCCAGAATTTTGGAAGCCTTCTCCCCAACAGCCACACAAGGGGAGTCTCAGGAAATTGTCCTCAGTGGTGTTCTGGCCTCACGTTTTTCCAGTGCTTGGGACTGACTGTGTTTGCTACACAGGCGAGGATGGAATCAGTCCCAGCCCCTGCCAAGACCTCCATATAAAGTAGACCTTGCCTTTTCCAGCTGTCTGTGGGTTCCCGAGGACCCCTCACCCTCTGGGGCTGCTGCAGGCCATGTCACCAGCTCTGCTGTGGCCATTGCTGGGATCCCAGGCTGTGTGCTCAGTGGTCCTGAGCTTGGGGTGCATCTGCTCAAGCACTGCAGCCCTGTGAGATGCAAAGGGCCATGAGGATAAATCCTTCACCTGCCTTCCCACTGCCTCTCTGGGCACTGGCTCAGGGCTGCTGAGGACTGGATGCCTGAGATCCGGCTGCCCCATACCCTTCTGGTAACCTGCTGCTTCCCTGAGGCCACGTGTACATCTCTCCCTGGGGGCAGAGCTCAGCTTGGAGGGATCCAAGGGTAGGTGTTTCTGTGCCGACACCGTGCTGACTCCAGGGAGCTGATCTGAGACCCATCAGCCTCCTCTCACAGCCTTAGACCTGCCCCATGAAATGGGACCTGGAAGACCCCTTGGTCAAGCAATCCACTGCCTTCCACAGCCCCTTTTCTCCTCTGATGCTTGCCAGCCCCAAGCAGGGATCCCCTCACAGCCTGTCCCTCCTCTCATCTCCCCATGGCACCCCCAGTGTGTGGCAGGCAGGGGCAAGGGGGGCAGGCAGGCAGGGAGCTGGAGAGGGTCTCTCCTGCCCACAGCCATGAGGCTCTGAAGAAGGGTCTGCTCCTTGCCTGGTGGGATGCTGTCAAGCCTGGTCTGTGGTGGAAGTGAGGGAGGCAGCTGTACAGGAAATAATCACGGCTTGTTCCAAGATTAAATCACTGGCGAGAGCGTGAGAGAGGATAAAAGGAGCCGTCTGTCGTTAGAGGGAATATTAACCCGGCAGCGGGCTGGGAGTGGGGAGAATTTTATTCCCTGCACTTGCTGGCTGCCAGGCCCACTGTGCACACAGGGCTCAGCGCTGACAGCATCTCTCAGCGGGACATGCGCCCTCCCTCCCCGGCTCAGCCTTTGGCACGGGCCCTTCTCCCTCCCCTTCCCTGCTTGAGGGAGGGATGCTGCTGCAAGCAGGGGCAGAGGAAGGATTGTTGGAGAAACGGGGAAACTGAGGCAGCATTCAGTGGGATCATGCTGTGTGTCTGGCACTGCATGGAGGCACTGAACCGCTCAGTCCCTCCTGCATCGCTCTTGCTCTTCCCAGCCCAGGTCTTCAGCCAGCTCCTCCAGATGAGCTCAGTGTGGCACAAAAGGTTCTTGTTTGGTCTGGCCCTTATCAGGGACCTGCCTCGAGGTCCTTCAGCACGGGAGCCGGGCTGGAGCTGGAGCAGGTGGGGCTGAGGAGCAAAGGAGAGGGCAGAGGGAAAACAAGAGACCAGCTGCAAAGGGGTGAGCGGGCGGGGAGATAAGATAGAGGGAGAAATGTAAAATATGACGGGTGGCAGGCGGGAAGGAACGTGGGAAACTATGGGGCACCTTGGGTCAGCCCAGCTCGAAGAGACACTTAACGGGGCAGACCCTTCAAGGGTGCCAGCCAGCCGTGGTGACAAGCTCCCAGCACCGCTCGTGGCCCCTTGTCCTTGGGCTGGGACCTGCTTTCAGGTCTGAGAGTAGCTGAGATGAGACCCCAAGATCCCTGTGCCCTGGTGACCCTCAGCCACTTCAGGGATGCTGCATGAGGACCAAGCGGGTCCTTGGAGAGCTGACGGGAGCAGAAGGGCTGGCTGCCAGCTCCAGGGACAGGGGGATGGGGACGTCTTCTGCACAGCCCAGCTGGGCAGTGGCCATGCACCAGCCAGACTTGGCAGCTGTGCCCAGGCGGTGGTCCTTCTCCCTGCCTCTGTCAGGCTGTCCCAGCCCCACTGCCGGGGCTGCAGCGGGGAGGAAAGCCGTGCTCCATGGGCCAGCTCAGGGCTGTGGTTTATGGGCTGTCCTGTGCCAGGATAAACAGATCCATGGGGGCCGGGGTTTGCAGCAAGCGGTTCATGAAAGCCTGTGGCCCTGCGCCTAGGGCTTCCTTCCCTTTGATGGAAGAGTCCCGGTGGTTTCCAAAGCAAGAAGATCCTGGTTCCTTCCCCCTTGTCCCCTTTCTTTCCCCCCCAGCCCATTCCCGCTCCAGCTGAGGCCTGGGCTGGGATAGGAAGATGAGCTATCCTTGGCTGCCTCTTCCAGCCTGGTGGTACCCCACAAAGCCAAGCCCTCCCCTGCAGGATGAGGCCCCCGGTGGTCAGCCTTCCCGTGTGGGGATGCCTGGCTGCGTGCAAACTGCCTGAGCCTGGCCTGATTTTGCCCAAGCAACTTTCTTTATCACCCTCTTTTATCCTCCTCCCTGGGGAAGCCGTTTGAGAAAGGCCAGCGCTGTTGGGAGCAGCTAAGGCAGTGATTTCTCCCACCAACACAGCTGATGGAGCTCAGCATGCAGGGAGACCAGACCCACAGCAGAAACACTTGTTGCACCCTCAGTACGCACAGCCGGTGCTGTGCCAATGGGTGCCGCTGGTCACTGCCCATTCCCTGGGCCCAAGGGTTTGCCATACCTGCGATTCCTCACTAAGGAAAGGCTCTCATGGGAGCAGCTCCATGGTACCAGGCATAGGCTGAGATTTGCGGGTGGTTTGCACACATATACCCCAGCAGCCCCCCCAATAGCTCCCATCCACTCCACTCCAGACAGAGATCCTGGAACGGATAGAAATCCTCAAAGGACGACTGGAGCCTGGAAATCTCTGCAGGCTTACACCCGGGGAAGGTCTGGCCCGGCTGCACACAAACCCCAGCAAGCAGCCATTGCCAGGACGCTGCGATTTCCAAGCCAACATCAAAAAGCAGCTGGGGATTGGCTTGTGAACGCTCCCACACAGCACATCCTCTGTGTTTTATGAGCTATGTTTTACAACATAAGTGCTGCTATATTAAGCCACGCATCTAACTGGAAAAACAGGAGACGGCGAGGCAAGCGCAGCTACCTCAGTGCCGGCTGCTTTAACGCTGCATAAGCGAGTCCTTCTACCGCTCAGGCTCTCTCCTACCTCTCTCCCGCTGCCCGGCCCTGCTCCATGCGGGCAGGAGGCAGGCACAGGCACCCTGTGATGCACAGCCAGCCCTTGGGTTTTGGGACAGGGTGCTGTGGTGGGGTGTTTTCCCACCTGCTGCAGTCCCCATCCCCCATCCCTGCTCCTGGGTAAGGCAGGAACTGCAAAATGGGGCTAGTCCCCATCTTTTAGGGGAAAATCCTTGCTGGCAGCAGGATATCAGGGGCTTTGCGGGGGCATTCGGCTTCAGCTGGGGTCTTTGGGTTCCTGAGCAAAGGGTGAGTGTTTGGGGAAGGCCAGCCCTCCTCACCGCGGGCAGGCGGAGGGAGAAGGGGGTCTCCTTCCCGGCGGCCCCAGGAGAGGGTGCTCTCCGCCCGCGGCTACGCCGGACCCGCACCGGCACCTCCGCGGCATCCCCGCACCCGGCTTGCCGGGGTGCTGCCCCGCTCCCCCCGCGACCCTGGGGTGCAGGGGGAAGCAGAGGACCAGTGCCCCCTGGAAGGGCCCTGCTTTTATTCCTTACCACTCCAGGGGGTAAGGATCTGCACGGGGAGGCTGAGTTT
This sequence comes from Gavia stellata, assembly GCF_030936135.1. NCBI lineage: Eukaryota > Metazoa > Chordata > Aves > Gaviiformes > Gaviidae > Gavia > Gavia stellata. The sequence continues at coordinate 18,454,502 of NC_082601.1, read as the reverse complement.
TTGAGAGCTCCCATCACCAGACCCTGACCTGTATCCCTGTCCCTCGTCCATGGGGATGGATGCAAAGAGCGTGGCCGCGCCGTGCCCTGCCTAGGGACGGTGGAGGGAGCAGTCCTTGGCAACCAGGACCCTTGCAAGAGAGCGGTGGAGTTGATTTATGCTCCTGACATTTCTCTCCCAGTCGGGCAGAGCTTTTAATAAAGAGTGAGTGATTTACGGCTCCTTTTAAGTGGGAAGGAATGTTACCTAAGGCAGTCTGCCCCTGACACCCCCGCCTTGCTGTCTCGCTGAACCCCCAGCATCTGGGCTAGCAGGAGGGGAGCAGAGACCATCTCTGCCCCCACCTTCCCCCAAGTCCTCCCCACAGCTGAAGTGGCCCCAGCATCCTGCCCTATTCCCGCCAGCAGCAGCCCTGGCCCTCTCTGGGGATGCCCTGGCACCCTGGGGGGAGCAGTGGTGTATCCCCTCCAAACTGCTCCAGGCCTTGGCAGCGGGGCAATGCACAGCCCACGTGCCACTCCGCACGTAGCAGCAACTCAAGGAAAGCTTCTGCTCTGAGACCCCTCTGCTCCCCTCTGTGAGGACCACTGTTGTGGCTGGCCTGGGGACAGGATGACAGCTCCACGGCAGTTGTCATGGTTACTGGGTATTAATGGATGCGGGCATGAGGGCTTCCTGGTGATGAGCAGCTCCAGAAGGGAAAAGCTGCCCTCAACCCATCCAGCTCTAGCTCCCCCAAGGGACCTTGGTCATGGAGCCCCCTCCATCCCCATCCCCATCCCCAACCCCTCCAGACCCTGAATCAGTGCTGGCCAAAGCCAATTCCAAACCCAGAGGTGGCAGCAGCTTGCAACTAAAGGGGCTTCTTGGGATAAAATGACTATTGGGTCTCCTAGAGCAGATAAGGAAGGGGACCTGTCCTCTCCCATCCCAGCCCTGCTGCCTGGAGGGGGGTGGAGAAGGCCACGGGGCTGGTGGACATGGTGGCCAGCAGGAATGTGGACGCAGCAGAGCTGCAGGAGCGTCAGCCAGCCCCTTTCCCCGCTGGAAAGGGCTAATGAGTGAGGACAGGGGATAAGAGCAGGGGCGGAGGGAGCATCGCCCAGACAAAAGCCGCCCCAAGAGGCTCCCAGCTGCTAATGAAGATAAAGTGCCCGGTTCCTTTTCTTCTCCCAGTGAAATCTGGTGGCTAAGGGGGAAAAAATGCTTTCAAGTGTATTCATCTATAAAATGGCCTGGGAGGCAGGGATTCCAGCAGCCAGAGCAGCGGCCAGCTGAGACACTGATCTCACACTTGCACGCACACACGCATGGGCAAACACACACACACACACACATCTGTGCAGGCTGCACACAGCGTGTGTGAAATACCCGCAGAGCACACACGCACGCGCACAGACATCAAAAGCCTGGTCTTTCTCTGCACCAAAACCACAATCGTAGATGAAGGAATGTGTTGAGCAAAACACCCCCTGCCCACGCAAAGCACCCGCGCCGGGCTGCCAGATCCCACACGTGCCCTGAAACGCACATGGCAAGCGCAGCGCAAACACAGGCGCACGGCACGCCAAGGGCGCCTGCCTGGCACAAGCACGTGTGCACATGCACGCACACACATGCACGCACGTGTGTGTGCGTCCTTCCCCCATCCTCAGGCCTGGCGGTTGTGCAAATACAGCCTGTGTTGTGCGGCCATAGTGGGAGAGGGCGCGTGACGCCTGGCAGGGTCCGGGGGTGGAAGCCCTTTGGGGTCACTGCAGTGTTTCAGTAAATGTGTGAATAAACCTCGTTGCTATTGATGTATGGGGGAGGCAGGTTGGGGGGAGATGGGCTGGGGCTCTCCCGTGCCGTGGACGGATGGAGTCCCACCCCATCCCACCCACGGGGTCTGTCCCAAGCCCTTCCCCTGCCTGCTGTCCCACAGCCCAGCCCTTGAAACTCTCCTTAACCTTCATCCCAGCCCTGACTGCACAAGACCTGCAGTAAAGAGTCCCACTGCTGTCCCCTCCCTGGAAGCACCTCTACCCAGAGACTCTTCCACATGCCTGAAGCAAACATGCCAGGGTCAATGGGGCTGTATTTCCAAAGTGCCCATCACCAGGCTTTCTGGGAAGGATGTTCTACAGCCCTACACTAAGTTAAACAAACCCAGGGCTGTTCTCTGGCCCTGAGGACCTCTGCCTTGGACCAGCCCACCTCCAGGCTGTGAAACACATCCTGCAAATGGGCAGCCTATGTGCCAGATCCTGCTGGGACTGTCCCTGACCTAGGCTAACTCCTAAATTGAGAGCAAAAATTGCCTGGATCAGTGCGAGCTGGCACAAGCCAATATCACACCAGGGCAGTGCTAAAAATTCCCATGGGGACAGTCCTGCTGCTGTGCCTGCGAATGCCCTGGGACTGTTTGCTTTACAAGTGCAGATGTAACCAGAGATTCCCCTCTCCTTTCCTGAGGAGGCTTTGAATTAAGTGGCCTGTTTTCAGAGAAGCAGCGAGGGAATCGATGGCATGTGGGGAGGGGGAACAGCTCCTCCCCAACACATCTGACAGCTAAACGTACCCCCAGACCCACCAGAGACCCCCCAGCCAGCAAAGCATTTGATTGCAGCCCCCACAGGCAAATAGAGGTGCTGCAGAGGGAGGCTGGATCTGGCCCTGCTGATACCCTCCTGCCCTGTCTCACCATCATGCCTGGCTAGACCCCACTGACTTGTTGCAATCAACTGCCCTATCAGTTGGGCATGAGGGCTGAGAAGAGGTGCCCCGCACCTCTGGGGCAGGGTGGGGGGGGAACGCAGCTGCTGGAGGCAGCTCCGGCACTGTTTGGCATGGCCGACTTGGGCAGGTACACTGCTGTCCCACCACACCCGGCTGCTGACAGCCGGTTCCTTGGTACCTCCTGGTTCCTGGTTATTAATTCATATGGATCTGCTTGGCTGGGGCTGGGGGATATAAAAACTAGCTGGATGATTGCACATAGACCCCCAAACAAATAATGGGAAGGGGGAAAGAGAGGGACCCAGCTCAGTGAGAAACTAGGAAAGCTATGGGGAGGGAAGCCTGGAGCAGCCAGGAACCTCTCGGAGTGGGGACAAGACCTCAGAGCCAGGGCTCAGGGGACTGGGGTCAGACAATAGCACCCGGTGAGAGCTGAGAGGTCGCACGACTCCTGCAGCGTGGGACGGAGGGAGGCAAAACCAGCCCCTCACAAAGCTGCCTGCGCCTGTGGCCGGGGACCGTGCCTGGCCCGGTCCCAGCCCCGCACCGGCTCAGCCCCGGCGCCCAGGGCCCAGCCGCGGGTGAGCTGCCCGCGCTCCCTCAGCAGAGGGCAGTGGATGCACACGCACACGCCTGCACACCTGTGCTGCACACCCGTGGGCACCCACCCCTCTGCTGCACACCCGTGGGCACCCACCCCTCTGCTGCACACCCGTGGGCACCCGCCCCTGTGTGCCCAGGACGCGGAGGGACGCAGCTGCAGGGACCGGTTCCCGGTGCTCCCGATGCTGCCGGCCTGTTGAAGGAAGAGCCTGGCACCCCTTGGGGGAGAAAGGGGTCCCCAGGGGCCGGCGGGCGAGGGGTGGCACCAGGGTGAGCACTGGCCCTGTAACGCACCCCCGGGGCAGCCCGAATGGGGACCGCTGGGCAGCGAGGGTCTCTGCCTGCACGACCCCAGCTCTTCCCTGTGCTCTGACCTCATCCCCAATCCTGACCCCGGCTCCCTATCCTCTCCCTGGTTCCCAGCGAAGGACTCACTGTCTCCAGCCCAGGTGGGTGAGCCCCACACTGCTCTGCTGACCCCAGCAGCGATTCTGAGCCCTGGGCAGCAGGGACAAGGCTATAAAGGCAGCCCTGAGGCCTGGAGGCACAGGGGAAGAGCCCAAGCAATGCTGTGGGCTGTTAAACTGGGACCCATCTCTATCGCTGGGGAGGGGGAGGTGAAGAAGCGCCTACATGCATGTGGGCAGTCTCCCAGGTCAGAGTGGTCTCTGTCAGAGTATAAAGGGGTTCCCTATAGCTGTGTAAGTGGGGGTTCCTATAGTTATACTAGGAGGGGCACTATAACCATATAAGCAGGACCACTATAGCGGTGTAAGGCACATGACAGACAGCCACAGGATCCCCCCTCCAGCTGCAGGAGGGTCCCCAGTGCCAGCCCCTCCCTGTGAGAGATGAAGCACCATCCCCTCCCAGTGCATCCCAGCCTGTCCCAGTATCTCTGGCCTCACCATCTCGGTGCTGCCTAGCCCAGATGTGCTGGGAAGAGGGAGGAGGCAGCCCCAGCAGCTGTGGAGCATTCGGGCCAGATGTGGAAGGTACACTTTGCGATGGCAAGCCATGCGGAGGCTGCTGAGCTGGAGACCTGTACTTATCCGTCCGCGACATGGCACGGGAAGAAAGGACATTCCTCCCTTAGGAACAGCTTGCGCACATGGCGTCATCCCCTCGTTATTAGGAGGGAAGCCACAAAGAGGGTGTTCCCATCCCCCATCCCCACCACCCCTCCCTCTGCAGGCCAGGCTGGCCCCAGGAAGGGTGGTGGGAGCCGGCCAGGGAGCGGGGGGCTTGTGGGATGCTGCCTTTGCCATCCGATCCCTGACTCTGGGTCGCTCTCAGCCTCTCGGCTTGCTGCGAGAGCAGGAGCCATCCTGGCCTGGATTCAGCCCACTCAGCACTTTGGGCTGAGCCCGGCTGTCACCAAGCCCGGGCTACGGCTGAGCATGCCGGAGCCTCACCAGATGCTGGGGTATGTGTGCCTTTGCTGGCCGTCCCCTCGCGGCTTTCCTGGGCGATGGGGAAGCTTGCGGCAGTGCCGCTGGAAGAGATTCCCAGCCCATCCCAATGGAGGCTGCTGTCTGCCTCGCTGGGAGAGGCCAGGTTTGAAGAGCTTGGCTCAACATCCCTTCCTTGGAAAACTCTCCCAGGAGAGGAGGGGATGCAGGGGAGCCAAGCCGCCCTGCCAGACCTGGTCGGGATCCTCTTCCCCGAGTCCTGCTCAGAGCTCACCCAGAGCCCTGCCATGAGATGGGGCATGGGATGCCAGAGATGGGACAGACCGGTTTGGCTTCAGAGCCAGGAGTTAAAAGCTCGGAGGGATTTGCAGAGACTGGGGAAACCTAGAAAGCAGACCAGAGGGTTTGTTCCTGGCTCTGCCAAGGAAGGCTATCGGCTACTGGAGCGGCAGCAAGAGGCAGACTCAGTGATTCAGAGGAACAACAGCTTGGGTAAATGATAGAACTTGCCTAAAGCCAAAGGATGTTCCAGAGCAGTGGGACAGGGAAGGGCAGAGCATCGCTGCTCCCTTTGGAGCTGGTTTTGTCCTGTCCGAAGTAAAGCTGCCTTGGTAATCTTTGCAAAAACCCTTCATGTTTGGTGTCTCATGACTTGTGTCCTGGGAAGGGCAAACCCTGAGCTGATACCCACCCATGGACTCCAAGGTCTCAGAGAGAAACCAACCCAACCCCCCCGCAAGTCTTTCCAGCGACCACCAGCCAGCAGTGATGCTGGGTGTTGGGAAACATGAGAGCACGTGTCTCCCGTCCGCATGGGTGAGAGCGGCGTGTGGGTGTCAGGACACGCCTGGCCAGAAGAATCCCAGCAAATTACTTCTCCTTGATGTCTGCCGGTTCGTCACGTCAGAAACACGGCGTGCAAAGGGCTTGGTTTTGAAGGAGCGCCGAGGGATGCCGGAGCCGGGTTGCTGCCAACTCACCTGTCACTCCTTGCACACTGCCCCGGGGCTCGCAGGCTGGGGGGAGGCAGGTGCTGGGGAGCCAGCTCGGCCACGGAGCCGTGGCCGAGGAAGCGAGCAGGTAGGGAGCTGCCTCTCCCAGGCTCCTTGCTCCTGCTCTGCCAGGCGGTATTTGGCTGCTGAAAGTGCAAGGCACTTCCAGCCTCGGATGTATTTCTTTTTTCCCACCATGACTTTCACAGAGGGCTTTGCAGTGGTGTCGGTGGGGAAGTTGTCCCAAATTGGAAGCGCTCAGTAGGGGGGAGCACAGGACTGCAGGGCTGGGGGAGACCTACTCACCCCCCGCAGTCAGCCCAAAAGTCAGGGGCTGGGTGTGTTGGGAAGGACCAGCAGGAAGAAGACCTGCAGAACAGCCTGTCCTGTTCAGGGACCAGCTTTGGGGGCCAGGCAGAGATGAGCAGCAGGCAGTGAAGAGGCCAAGGGGCCGTGGCTGCAGAAGTGGGGATGGTCAGAGACCCTGGGGTCCACGGCAGCAGCTTGGGGAGGTGTCTGGATGCCATGAGATGCTGCACAGCCTCTTGCATCCCATGAGGCCATTGCACAGCACAAGCCAGACCCTTATGTTTCTCCTCCACTCCATGTGAGCCAGCAAAGCCTCAGGACAGGCGGGCTCAGAGGGTCTGAAATACTCCCCTGCAGCCAAGCAAGGAGCCTGACTCAGGCTGGCTTTGAGAACAGGACCCTGCTCAGCAGAAGAGCCCAGGGGCATCTCTCCTAAACTGGGACCTCCCCTGTGCGGGCACAGCTGAGGAGCAGATGGGGACTGGTGGGCACGGACCCAGGGTGAGAGAGGAGCCATGCTGCTGTGAACCTGAGCCTCAGCCTGGCTTGGTGGGGGTAAGCGTGTGAGCTGGCCAGGTCCTTGCCTTTTTTCGCAGGGTTTTAGTGTGGAGACACGCGCTGTGTTTGGTTGGTGGCAGGGGGTGTGCTGGGGATGGGCCAGGGTGGTGCTGGGGATGTGCAGCTCAGGGAGGGACATCAGCAAGGCAGAAGGCAGGGCAGTGTGGGCAGGGACATGCTGGCATGTGTCTGAAGACACTTGCCAGTTTGACTGAGGCACTGGCAAGCAGGGAGGTGGCATCACCACCAACCAGGTTTGCAGGTGACACATGGGCTGGAGGGTGCCGGTGGTGAGCAACACAGAGCCCGGCAACACGTGGCTGAGCACAGTGTGTGCAAGGCAGCGCCGGGACGAGGGCAAGGACAGGTTATACCTGCAGGACAGGAGGCTCTGCTTTGGTGACGTGCAATGGTGGAAAGGGCTACGGCTGCCCAGAAGCCAGGTCTGCATGGTGGGCACCCCATGAATCTGGCTGGGGCACACACAGGGGAGCTGAGGCTGCCCACGGGGGAGATCTGTGCTTTAGTGCATAATCCAGGTGTCTGCTAGACCCCAGTGCCAAGGAGATTTGGCACAAGAGAGACCTAATCTGTTTGTCCAAGGCAGTGATGGGTCTTCCCTTCTTGGCTGGTAGCACTGCAGGCAGCAAAATCTTCCCCTGGCAGGGAGGGGCCATGCCCCAGCACCGTTAGCCATCGGACATCACCTCTAGTGGGCACGGGCACATGCTTGGAGGCTTGAAGGCTAAAGGAGCTTGTCCCAGCAACCAGGGCCTGTGTCCTGCCAGACCAGGGGCATCTCTCACCTGCCTGGTGTCCTTTCAGGGGACCGTGGGGACTGTGATCTGGCCTAGCGGTCTCAGGAGCCCCGTGCCCTGGGTGCGAAGACAACATGGATCAAAACGTCTGCCTCAGGTGATGCTTCTGCAGAACCGTGACTGAGGTGGGGGAGTTACAGCCTCCAGCCCACTGCTGCTCCCCTCAGCCTGGCTTCCAGACAAAGGCTTCCCAGGACACGGCCAGGCTGTGATCACCGTCTCCCACTTCAGATAGGGAGGCTTCACCCCCCTCCATACCGCCCGCACCCCATGCTGCTCTCCCAAGGGTTTTTGAGGCTGCTGTTTTGCAGGGGGTTTGTCACCAGCATTTGGGATAGACCTGAGACAGCCCCACCATGTCCCCCTCCCCTCGCTGCTGCATCCTGCTGAGGCACGGCTGCTGGGGAAGGTTTTGCAAGGCTCTGCGAAGCAGCTGCCTGGCTCCCTGTCATCAGAGTGGCACAGGGTGGTACCTCCCAGCCACGAAACCCTGGGGAGATACTGAACAAAGCCCAACTTGTGTAAACCAAGCCAGCTCTGGTGAAGTGTCTGCCACCTCCCTGGCCTCCTGCCCTCCCCATTCAGCCTATCTCAGCCCACATTTAACAATTACCTCCTCTCCGCATGGCTCCCCAAGTGCTCTCAGTGATGTGGGCCAATTCCCCGCTGGCAACTCCCGGCTGCCTCCCAGGAGTTACATCAGTGGGGAGTTGAGCGATGCGCATCCTCTGTGCAGCACCTAGCAGTGTGGCAGCCAGCACCTCCCCTGGGGCATGCCAGGGCTGACGCCGGGCATTGGCCAAGCACCCCTGGGATGCAGCAGGAACCATTCTCCCCCCCAGCAATGGAAAGACAGTGCCCTGCCCTCGAATTGCAGGGAAGGGGGTTCTGGCAGGTGCAGTTACCTGAGCTGGAAGTGGTCCAGGGTGGTGGATTTAACACCTTGGCTCTGGATGTAGGAGGGCATCAAGCCATCAGGGCATAAGGCAGCGTTTTGCGTCTGATGCTTCCAGTAAAGATCCCAACACAGGTCAGTGCCCTTGCCAGGGTGTGCTGAGAGAGTCTGACCAAGCCATAGTATGCCTGCCCTTGGCTAATAGCCTGGCACAGTGCAGGGAGTCAGCCTCAGGTGCCTGGAAGCCACCACTCGTGTGCCCAGCACTGGCCCCTTGCTGCTGGCACGCACAGCTCGGCACGTGGTACCTGGGTGTTATGGCCAGCAGGAATCGCTCCCACAAAAGCAAGCATCTCTCAAAGCATTGCCACTGCGTGTCCTGGTAAAGCCGTGCCCGGAGCCGTGCCCATCTGGCGTGCCACAGCGCTGGACCTGCCAGCGCTCAGCCTGGCATTGCCGTGGGTTGACTGCGACAGCACAGGCTGTCCTGTCCCTCCCTCTCCCTGCACGGACGCTGTGCTGGCACCACAGGAGAGAGCCGCACTCCTCCCCACGCCAGCAGCACAAGCGCAACTTCCTTCCCCAGAGGGACCCCAGCTGCACAGGGCCTCGGCGCTGGAGGCCCTTCAGGTGACCACCGAGAGTGGAGTGAGCAGCAGGAGCTGGGAGGCGGTGGGGAGCCAAGGAGGCACATGGTGATGGAGTGAGACAGCGTTTGGGCAGTGGGGTACAGAAGCTCGGAGCAGCATCCCTGTGCTCAGGGCCTGCGTATTGGGGAG